>NC_138875.1:47474557-48123899 GCF_965194805.1 Balaenoptera borealis | reverse complement strand
TCTATTCCTCTGATCTCCTGTCTCCCTATTATAAGAAGCTCTGTGATTACATAGTGCCCGCCAGGATAATCCAGGATGATTTACTCATCTCAGCATCCTTAACTTAATCACATCTGCAAAGTCCCTTTTGCCATATAAAGTATCATTCCTAGGTTCCAGGATTAGGACATGGGTATCGGTATGGTGGGCAGGGGTCATTACTCAACCCACTACAGCCAGACAATATTTGTCTATTCTACATTTAATGGAAAAGAGATTTTAGTCCATATTATTGATGTTATACTATTTGTAAGCATTTTAGGAGTGGTTTATTTCCAACCAAGCTAATTGTAAACAGTCATTATTAAATAATAAGTATTTTCCTTGGAAAAGCTAATAGTAAACTAAAGTAACAGTAATGAATTAAGTTCCACTTCCTTGAGAATTACATGGTAATTGTTCTCCAAAGATGTATTGCTATTTACCTCATTGGTGAAGTAAATAGGAGTCTCGCCCTCAAATGGTAAAGAATAATAAAAATAAAAATAAAAACGTTTAACATCAGCCACTTGTGATTCGGAGGGAGGGCTTTGGTTTACAGATTTTAAAAGCTTTTCACAAAACCAGGAAGTTGCAATAAGATTTGAATCAATGTCATTCAGATGTCTTTACAAGGCAAACAAAGCTCTATCAATTGAACAACCAAACCCCTGTTCAAATTAATCAGTAGGAACTTGATAAATTCCACTGATGTAGAAAATTAGCACTTTGCATGTTTCCCAGATTTTGATTTCATTTGGGTGTCTGGTCATGAATTATAACCACTCTTCTTGGACTCGAGCTATTTCACTTGAAATCCATTATTTCTAGCAGAATTATGAGTCTTGTTAGGGAAATGCCAGCTATTTCCATTTTGAGCATCTGCACTGCAGTTCTATTATTAACATGGAGCTCATTTAAAAAAGAGGAAGAATTAGATTTGTGTCTTTGGGGCAGTGGAGGAGGGGTGGGTGGTAGTGACTGGAACATTAGTGAAACAAACAAGCACGCAGGGCTGCTTGCAACTGACACAGCTGTCATGTAAATATCTGTCCCTGCTGTATAGCTAAGGGATCCTGGGCTCAAAGACCTTGTAGCCATATGTAAACAATACAGGGCTGATGACAGGTTTACAGCATCGGAGACAACGTGTGCAGCTGTTTCATCCTCCTTCCTATAGTGAGATACAAATGTTCAGGATGCAAATCACAGATGCTTAGAACTGCCTTCTAGAAGCTTACAGGGCTAGTCCTGCTTTTGTGATATGCTTCACATCACTGCCTTACAGGTCAGCCTGTACAGCCCAAGATGTGAACGCTTCCTTGAAGGTTCCCTGTTGCGTCTCTCCCTCCCTCTCTTTTTCTCTCCTCCAGCTTCAGCCCACTGTTGCCCTTGAGGAGCAGTTAGCAAAGTATCTCAGTGCCTAGCCCCCAACCCAGCAGGGTGCATCTGATCAGAGAGCTCCCCAGATCAAAAGATCTAAGAGGCTAACGCCCAGATAAGACATTTACTCTGTCCCCTGATTCTTGCACTTTTCTCCACAGCAATCTTTCCAGGATTCAGCCCAGGCTCCTTACAAAGAATCAAAAGGGAAACAAAATATTATTTCAGCCAAGGTTCACTTAGTAAAAGTGCAAGCTCCTGTGGACGTGACTTCGAAAACAATGACTCTGAATGTGTCAGCTTGGAAGGAAAAAGGTTTGCTTTCTCTTTCAGCTCTTGGAATTAAAACTGAGGTGACTATGCATATTTTTTCAGACCAATAAACCCTTCATTTTGACTTTTGGATACTTATCCATATTCTTCTGGTAAGCATAGTATTTCACAATCTGAATTACACTAAACCCAAAATTATTTTATGTTTTCTTGTCACATTATGTGTTTATGGACACAAGGCTGATTTTTAAACATTTTTCCCTCTTGTTTGAGCCATATCCTTAAGAAGCAGTATATAGCACATTCAGAATTTTGGGCTCTGCTATTAGACTAAATCAATTTAAATCCATGCATAACCACTTATTAAATCTGTGATTCTGGACAAGTCACTTAAGCTATCTAAGCTTAAAATTCCTTATTGTAAAACGGGGATAGTAATAGTGCTTATCTCTTACGGTTGCTTTGAGGATTAACTGGACAATCCATAACAAGTCTTTAGTTTAATTTCTGGCACATAAGAAACACCCATTTAAATATGAGCCATGATTATGATTCTCATATTTGAAGAACACTTGTGTAAATCAGGGCCTCTTACCAAAAGAAAAATATAAGCTTACCAAACCCACACATAAATAGCTTCTCAACTTCTAACCATGTAACTGCCAGAGATTTACCCCCAAATGGAGTATCCCCTTGAAAACCACCATCTATTCTGGATCCAGGATACTATATATCACATAAGGGAACTTCCCCTTTCCTCCCATAAATCTGTACTCACTACCCTGTTCTTTCTGAAAAATAATAGTACAAGAATAGGAATAAAATCAACCCAGAACTTGGAGAGTCCCTACTTTTATGAGAATGGAGTAGAAAGCTTTAATTGATGGGCCAAACATTTTAGTTAGTAGTATGAGTTCATATGCTCAGCTACACATGGGGTTGAAAAAGCTTTTGTAGACAGGAATGGGAATTTAAATACTCAGAGTGTTCTTCCTTTGAAAAAGTTAGTCTGGGTTCCAACTACTGACACAAAAGTCAACCTTTTTGGGTATACTAATGTAAATGGTATTATGTTTTAAATTTCAAATTCCAATTGTTCATTGTTGGCATATAGGAAATGACTGACTTTTGCATCTTAATTTTGTATCCTACAAACTTGCTATAATCACTTATTAGTTCCAAGTCTTTTATTGTTGTTGTTGTTAACTCTTTGGGATTTTCTATATATGTGAATGCATTTTTCCTGTCCATATTCACTGTCTAGCCTCTGTGAAGAAATGTCTGCATTTGTTAAGCCCAATATTCTCCATGTTGTACACAATGCAAGACTGAATTAAGATTAATAAATCGATAATATCTTCTTTGGATATATTGGGTCCAGGAGAAAGCAACAATTTGTTAAAAGTACATCTTTAACATCTTTCTAATAATTGCTAATATCCCATAATGATGATATGAAAGCCATCCTTGAGCCTTGATCAGGAAACTGCAACTAAGTATTGTTTTGTTTTCATTGCATTTATTTTTATGGTTATCATACATTTATGGCAAATGGTATTAATTTTCCACTTACAGGACTGATTTTAATTTTACATTTTAAATTAGTGTCTTTAGGTATAAAGAGTAAATTGATACAAAGAAAAAAATATATAAAGTAATTAATCAATCATGGAGATTTATGTGATTTGGCAAACATCTTGAAGGTGCTATACTGGAACTAACAATGTTAGTTGTTCC
This sequence comes from Balaenoptera borealis, assembly GCF_965194805.1. Taxonomy (NCBI): domain Eukaryota; kingdom Metazoa; phylum Chordata; class Mammalia; order Artiodactyla; family Balaenopteridae; genus Balaenoptera; species Balaenoptera borealis. The sequence goes on along the minus strand of NC_138875.1, from coordinate 48,120,488 downwards.
AGGATAAACCAGTCAGACCCATAAATCAAATTGCAGAGGTAAGTTAGTTATTAGTGGCACTGATCAGTTATTAACCGTCATGACCCCAGGCAAAATTATTAAGTGGACAACGATTGGTGGTCAATAGACTCTCATCACGTTTAGGCTGTGTAATCTTGGGGGCTAGCATAAATGCTTGGCTTAGAGTAGAATTCAAAGAACATCTGTGGCACAAATGAGTGGATGAATGAATTCTGCATCCTCATCGTCTACTTGACATCACTTCCGCAAACCCTGAAGTCTCTTCTCTATCTACCAAGTAACTACATCCCTGGCTCTGTCCCTTGGCTATCACAGCCCCTCTGAAAAACCTCAACTGCATCCTGTAGTTCAAAATTACCTCACACTCCTCCCACAGCTAAAGATCCCTACCAATTCTGGCTTGATATTAAAAGGATGAAGTTGTGAAATCAACCATACTGAGTTATAGCAGGACCGTATGTCTAACTGCCTCAGGATGGGCTGGATTTTAATAGAGGCCTTTATGAATCCCAAATAACGTCTACTTGATAAAGTGCATTACTGAAAATCATCTTAAGACAAGAAACCAGGGAGGAGCTTCAAGATGGTGAAAGAGTAAGATATGGAGATCACCTTCCTCCCCACAAATACATCAGAAATACATCTACATGTGGAACAACCCCTACAGAACACCTACTGAATGCTGGCAGAAGACCTCAGACCTCCCAAAAGGCAACAAACTCCCCATGTACCTGGGTAGGGCAAAAGAAAAAAGAAAAAAACACAGACAAAAGAATAGGGACGGCACCTGCGCCTCTGGGAGGGAGCTGTGAAGGAGGAAAGGTTTCCACACACTAGGAAGCCCCTTCATGGGCAGAGACTGCGGGTGGCGGAGGGGGGAAGCTTCGGAGCCATGGAGGAGAGCGCAGCAACAGGGGTGCGGAGGGCAAAGCGGAGAGATTCCCGCACGGAGGCTCGGTGCCGAGCAGCACTCACTAGCCCGAGAGGCTTGTCTGCTCACCCGCCAGGGCGGGCGGGGGCTGGGAGCTGAGGCTCGGGCTTCAGATGTCAGATCCCAGGGAGATCTGAGGGTTGGCTGAGTGAACACAGCCTGAAGGGGGCTAGTGCACCACAGCTAGCTGGGAGGGAGTGCAGGAAAAGGTCTGGACCTGCCGAAGAGGCAAGAAACTTTTTCTTGCCTCTGTTTCGCAGTGCACAGGGAGAGGCGATTAAGAGCAGGGCCTAAATGAGCTCCAGACACTGGCACGAGCCGTGGCTATCAGTGCGGACCCCAGAGACGGGCGTGAGACGCTAAGGCTGCTGCTGCCGCCACCAAGAAGCCTGTGTGCGAGCACAGGTCACTCTCCACACCTCCCCTCCCGGGAGCCTGTGCAGCCCGCCACTGCCAGGGTCCTGTGATCCAGGGACAACTTCCCCGGGAGAACACATGGCATGCCTCAGGTTGGTGCAACGTCATGCTGGCCTCTGCCGCCGCAGGCTCGCCCAACATTCCTTACTCCTCCCTCCCCCCGGCCTGAGTGAGCCAGAGCCCCCTAATCAGCCGCTCCTTTAACCCTGTCCTGTCTGAGCAGGGAACAGACACCAGAGGGTGACCTACACGCAGAGGCAGGACCAAATCCAAAGCCGAACCCCAGGAGCTGTGCTAACAAAGATGAGAAAGGGAAATCTCTCCCAGCAGCCTCAGGAGCAGTGGATTAAATCTCCACAATCAACTTGATGTACCCTGCATCACTGGAATACCTGAATAGACAACGAATCATCCCAAAATTGAGGCGGTGGACATTGGGAGCAACGATGTATATATATTTTCCCCTTTTTCTCTTTTTGTGAGTGTGTATGTGTATGCTTCTGTGTGTGACTTTGTCTGTATAGCTTTGCTTTTACCATTTGTCCTAGGGTTCTATCTGTCCATTTTTTTTTTTCTTAGTATAGTTTTTAGTACTTGTTATCATTGGTGGACTTGTTTTATTTAAAATTAAAAAAATTTTTTAATTTTTAATAATTATTTTTTATTTTAATAACTCTTTATTTTATTTTTTCTTTCTTTCTTTCTTTTTTTCTCCCTTTTATTCTGAGCTGAGTGGAGGACAGGGTATCAGTGCTCTGGCCGGGTGTCAGGCCTGTGCCTCTGAGGTGGGAGAGCAGAGTTCAGGACATTGGTCCACCAGAGACCTCCCAGCTCCACATAATATCAAACGGCGAAAATCTCCCAGAGATTTCCATCTCAACACCAAGACCCAGCCCCACTCAACAACCAGCAAGCTACAGTGCTAACACCCTATGCCAAACAACTAGCAAGACAGGAACACAACCCCACCCATCAGCAGAGAGGCTGTCTAAAATCATAATAAGGTCAGCCCAAAACACACCACCAGACGTGGACCTGCCCACCAGAAAGACAGGATCCAGCCTCATCCACCAGAACACAGGCACTAGTCCCCTTCACCAGGAAGCCTACACAACCCACTGAGCCAATCTTAGTCACTGGGGGCAGACACCAAAAACAATGAGAACTACGAACCTGCAGCCTGTGAAAAAGAGACCCCAAACACAGTAAGTTAAGAAAAATGAGAAGAGAGAGAAACACACAGCAGATGAAGGAGCAAGATAAAAACCCATCAGACCAAACAAATGAAGAGGAAATAGGCAGACTACCTGAAAAATAATTCAGAACAATGATTGTAAAGATGATCCAAAACCTTGGAAATAGAATGGAGAAAATACAAGAAATGTTTAACAAGGACCTAGAAGAACTAAAGAGAAAACAATGATGAACAACACAATAAATGAAATTAAAAATTCTCTAGAAGGAATCAATAGCAGAATAACGGAGGCAGAAAAACAGATAAGTGATATGGAAGATAAAATAGTGGAAATAACTACTGCAGAGCAGAATAAAGAAAAAAGAATGAAAATAATTGAGGACAGTCCCAAAGACCTCTGGGACAACATGAAACGCACCAACATTCGAATTATAGGGGTCCCAAAAGAAGAAGAGAAAAAGAAAGGGACTGAGAAAATATTTGAAGAAATTATAGTTGAAAACTTCCCTAATATCTGAAAGGAAATAGTTAATCAAGTCCAGGAAGCGCAAAGAGTCCCATACAGGATATATCTGAGAAGAAACACGCCAAGACACATACTAATCAAAATATCAAAAATTAAATACAAAGAAAAAATATTAAAAGCAGCAAGGGAAAAGCAACAAATAACATACAAGGCAATCCCCATGAGGTTAACAGCTGATCTTTCAGCAGAAACTCTGCAAGCCAGAAGGGACTGGTAAGACATATTTAAAGTGATGAAAGGGAAAAACCTACAACCAAGATTACTCTACCCAGAAGGATCTCACTCAGATTCAACGGAGAAATCAAAACCTTTACAGACAAGCAAAAGGTAAGAGAATTCAACACCACCAAAACAGCTGTACAACAAATGCTAAAGGAACTTCTCTAGGCAGGAAACACAACAGAAGGAAAAGACCTACAAAAACAAACCCAAAACAATTAAGAAAATTGTAATAGAAACATACATATCGATAATTACCTTAAATGTAAATGGATTAAATGTTCCAACCAAAAGACTTAGACTGGCTGAATGGATACAAAAACAAGACCCGTATATGTTCTGTCTACAAGAGACCCACTTCAGACCTAGGGACACATACAGACTGAAAGTGAAGGGATGGAAAAAGATATTCCATGCAAATGGAAATCAAAAGAAAGCTGGAGTAGCAATTCTCATATCAGACAAAATAGACTTTAAAACAAAGACTATTACAAGAGACAAAGAAGGACACTACATAATGATCAGGGATCAATCCAAGAAGATACAATTGTAAATATTTATGCACCCAACATAGGAGCACCTCAATACATAAGGCAAATACTAACAGCCATAAAAGGGGAAATCGACAGTAACACAACCACAGTAGGGGACTTTAACATTCCACTTTCACCAATGGACAGATCATCCAAAATGAAAATAAATAAGGAAACACAAGCTTTAAATGATACATTAAAGAAGATGGACTTATCTGATATTTATAGGACACTCCATCCAAAAAGAACAGAATACAGTTTCTTCTCAAGTGCTCATGGAATATCCTCCAGGATAGATCATATCTTGCGTAACAAATCAAGCCTTGGTAAATTTAAGAAAAATGAAATTGTATCAAGTATCTTTTCCGACCACAACTCTATGAGACTAGACATCAATTACAGGAAAAAATCTGTAAAAAATACAAAAACATGAAGGCTAAACAGTACACTACTTAATAACCAAGAGATCACTGAAGAAATCAAAGAGGAAATCAAAAAATATCTAAAAACAAATGACAATGAAAACACAATGACCCAAAACCTATGGGACGCAGCAAAAGCAGTTTTAAGAGGGACGTTTATAGCAATACAATCCTACCTCAAGAAACAAGAAACATCTCAAATAAACAATCTAACCTTACACCTAAAGCAATTAGAGAAAGAAGAAGAATAAACCACAAAGTTAGCAGAAGGAAAGAAATCATGAAGATCAGATCAGAAATAAATGAAAAAGAAATCAAGGAAACGACAGCAAAGATCAACAAAACTAAAAGCTGGTTCTTTGAGAAGGTAAACTAAATTGATAAACCATTAGCCAGACTCATCAAGAAAAAAAGGGAGAAGACTCAGATCAACAGAATTAGAAATGAAAAAGAAAAAGTAACAACTGACACTGCAGAAATACAAAGGATCATGAGAGATTATGACAAGCAACTATATGCCAATAAAATGGACAACCTGGAAGAAATGGACAAATTCTTAGAAAAGCATAACCTTCTGAGACTAAACCAGGAAGAAATAGAAAATATAAACAGACCAATCACAAGCACTGAAATTGAAACTGTGATTAAACCTCGTCCAACAAACAAAAGCCCAGGACCAGATGGCTTCACAGGAGAATTCTATCAAACATTTAGAGAAGAGCTAACACCTATCCTTCTCAAACTCTTCCAAAATATTGCAGAGGGAGGAACACTCCCAAGCTCATTCTACAAGGCCACCATCACCCTGATACCAAAACCAGACAAAGATGTCACAAAGAAAGGAAACTACAGGCCAATATCACTGATGAACATAGATGGAAAAATCTTCAACAAAATACTAGCAAACAGAATCCAAGAGCACATTAAAAGGCTCATACACCATGATCAAGTGGGGTTTATCCCAGGAATGCAAGGATTCTTCAATATATGCAAATCAATCAATGTGATACACCATATTAACAAACTGAAGGAGAAAAACCATATGATCATCTCAACAGATGCAGAGAAAGCTTTCAACAAAATTCAACACCCATTTATGATAAAAACCCTCCAGAAAGTAGGCACAGAGGGAACTTACCTCACCATAATAAAAGCCATATATGACAAACGCACAGCCAACATCTTTCTCAATGGTGAAAAACAGAAACCATGTCCTCTAAGATCAGGAACAAGACAGGGTTGTCCACTCTCACCACTATTATTCAACATAGTTTTGGAAGTTTTAGCCACAGCAATCAGAGAAGAAAATGAAATAAAAGGAATCCAAATTGGAAAAGAAGAAGTAAAGCTGTCACTGTTTGCAGATGACATGATACAATACATAGAGAATCCTAAAGATGCTACCAGAAAACTACTAGAGCTAATCAATGGATTTGGTAAAGTAGCAGGATACAAAATTAATGCACAGAAATCTCTTGAATTCCTATACACTAATGATGAAAAATCTGAAAGAGAAATGAAGGAAACATTCCCATTTACCATTGCAACAAAAAGAATAAAATACCTAGGAATAAGCCTACCTAAGGAGACAAAAGACCTGTATGCAGAAAACTATGACACTGACGAAAAAAATTAAAGATGATACAAACAGATGGAGAGATATATCATGTTCTTGGATTGGAAGAATCAACATTGTGAAAATGACTATACTACCCAAAGCAATCTACAGATTCAATGCAATCCCTATCAAACTACCAATGGCATTTTTCATAGAACTAAAACAAAAAATTTCACAATTTCTATGGAAACACAAAAGACCCCAAATAGCCAAAGCAATCTTGAGAAAGAAAAATGGAGCTAGAGGAATCAGGCTCCCTGGCTTCAGACTATACTACAAAGCTACCGTCATCAAGACAGTATGGTACTGGCACAAAAACAGAAATATAGGTCAATGGAATAGGATAGAAAGCCCAGAGATAAACCCACGCACATATTGTCACCTTATCTTTGATAAAGGAGGCGAGAATATACAATGGAGAAAAAACAGCCTCCTCAATAAGTGGTGCTGGGAAAACTGGACAGCTACATGTAAAAGAATGAAACTAGAACACTCCCTAACACCATACACAAAAATAAACTCAAAATGGATTAAAGACCTAAATGTAAAGCTAGACACTATAAAACTCTTAGAAGAAAACATAGGCAGAACATTCTATGACATAAATCACAGCAAGATCCTTTTTGACCCACCTCCTAGAGAAATGGAAATAAAAACAAAAATAAACAAACGGGACCTAATGAAACTTAAAAGCTTTTGCCCAGCAAAGGAAACCATAAACAAGACGACAAGACAACCCTCAGAATGGGAGAAAATATTTGCAAACGAAGCAACTGACAAAGGATTAATCTCCAAAACATACAAGCAACTCATGCAGCTCAATATCAAAAAACAACCCAATCCAAAAATGGGCAGGAGACCTAAATAGACATTCCTCCAAAGAAGATATACAGATTGCCAACAAACACATGAAAGAATGCTCAACATCATTAATCATTAGAGAAATGCAAATCAAAACTACAATGAGATATCATCTCATACCAGTGAGAATGGCTATCATCAAAAATCTACAAACAATAAATGCTGGAGAGGGTGTGGAGAAAAGGGAACACTCTTGCACTGTTGGTGGGAACGTAAATTGATACAGCCACTATGGAGAACAGTATGGAGTTTCCTTAAAAAACTAAAAATAGAACTACCATAAAATCCAGCAATCCCACTACTGGGTATGTACCCTGAGAAAACCATAATTCAAAAAGAGTCATGTACCACAATGTTCATTGCAGCTCTATTTACAATAACCAGGACATGGAAGCAACCTAAGTGTCCACTGACAGCTGAATGGATAAAGAAGATGTGGCACATATATACAATGGAATATTACTCAGCCATAAAAAGAAACGAAATTGAGTTATTTGTAGTGACGTGGATGGACCTAGAATCTGTCATACAGAGTGAAGTAAGTCAGAAAGAGAAAAACAAATACCGTATGCTAACACATATATACGGAATCTAAGAAAAAAAAATGTTCATGAAGAATCTAGGGGCAGGACGGGAATAAAGACACAGACCTACTAGAGAATGGACTTGAGGACACGGGGAGGGGGAAAGGTAAGCTGGGACAAAGTGAGAGAGTGGCATGGACATATATACACTACCAAATGTAAAACTGATAGCTAATGGCAAGCAGCTGCATAGCACAGGGAGATCAGCTCGGTGCTTTGTGACCACCTAGAGGGGTGGGATAGGGAGGGTGGGAGGGAGGGAGATGCAAGAGGGAAGAGATATGGGGATATATGTATATGTATAACGGATTCACTTTGTTATAAGGCAGAAACTGACACACCATTGTAAAGCAATTATACTCCAATAAAGATGTAAAAAAAAAAAAAAGAAAAGCAAGAAACCTAAGTATGTTTTTCACATGCTGTACTCAGGCAGAAAAGAGGAACAACATCATTCATTTATCCTCCTACTTTTGGTCATTGTCAGAGTGCAGGAGGAGCGGGAGTGTTGCACACAATCTTCTTACTTCTGGCTGGATGTGTTTCAGAAGCAAACTGGGAGCTTTTGAAAATGGCAAATCCCTGGGCCTCACTTCCCAGGTATTTTCCTTCCATTCTGCATGACCCACTGAGTTTAAATGACCTACCTGAAGTCATGCAGACAGCTGGAGACCATCTGGAACAAACTTTCCCAGTTACAGGGCTCTTTCTGTTATAAAGACCACAGAGATTGAAAACTGCACCAAAGCTTTTGCTAAATGACAGAATTCTTAGTTTTTAAGAAAGGAAGACATGTTTACTAACAAAACGTATTTTAAAAACAACTTAATATTTTGATGTGTTTTGCTGGCATGATTAATAGGAAAGCATCTCATTCAGAATACATCTATTGTATATTTGTTTAATTGGTTCATCTGTGGAAGAGAAGTTTCAGGGGTGTGGGGACTCATTTGTTTTACTCACCATTTTTACATAGCATCCAGCTGTCCATAATGTATTCTAATTATTGACTGAAATAATAATTAAATTATTACAAATAGTAAAGACTAACATTTACTGAGCTCTAATTATGTGCTAGTACTATCCTAACCCCATATACATGAGTTATGTTATAAGAAACTCGAGAGGTAGATAATACTATTAAAAATGAATTAGTGAATGAAGAAATGAATGAATGAGGGGATAATAAACAGATGAATATAAGCAATTCGGTCACTATTGGGATTCATTAATCATTGATTATTGGAAATTCCACCATATCTTCTAAAGACACAGTAGAATTTTCCTGAGATAAATTGCTAGCAAAAGACTTCTCAAGCAAGTATCTCTTTGTGATGAAAATACAAGCCAATCTAACAGCTGGGAAAATGAAATGTAGTCTACAAAGCCAAAACTAATATAAGGTTTTTCTCCTACAAGGAGAAATAATTAATAACTCAAGTTATATCATCATGAACTTTCAAAGGCATCCAATTTTGTCAGTTTTGTGTGTCTGAGAGAACCAATGAAGCTAAATATTTTATCTTTTATCTCTGAAAGAAGCATTTACCTTTAGATGAATAAATCCACTAATAATGTCAAAATCAATTCACAATATTAGAAATATCCTATTCCAAGAATTGGAGTTTTCAAATATTTCTAATTGTAATGTTGTTCTAATGAAGATGTTTTAAGTTATGTGTCTACCTGAGAGGAAATTCTCAAGATGTATTGTCTTCAACTTCACAGTGTGTACAGTTTCGGTTTCACATTTGCTAGATTTATAGCCTCACGTTTGTTGTGAAAGAGTGGTTATTTACTGTGTTTTATCCTGTGACTTTAATTTGAAGGTTTCCATATCCTTGCTGATACTGGTAATTTTCAGTATGTGTTAGAAATAATGACTGTGTTTATGACACATTGAATATTTTCATACTCTGCTCTCTCTCTAATGGGGTCACAAAGTATTTAAGCACAAACAATTTGTAGTCACTCTGTTATCTACAAACAAAACAGAATGCATGGAATTTTAGTGTGAAATCCTAATAAATAACTGTATCTTGTTCTAATGCCTGACATATGTAGCAGAGACAATTTGATGGAAATAATTGAGTCTTTCTTCATAGAAGCATTTCTCCTAGAATAAGGTTATATATATTATGGATATATAAAATCAAGGAAGAAATGTTTCCAATTGCTAATTTTTTATGCATGCATTATCTTATATTCTGTAGTTCAACGGCAGTAGACTATAGCCTTGCCAACCTCTGCAGAATGCCATCACACTGCTCCCCCGTGGAATGAAATATAGTACAAATCTACCAATCCTGCTATGTCTCTGCTAATGAGATCTACTTGATGAAATGCTTGTTCATCAAAAACCTAAGGACAGAAATAATGGGATACATGGGAAATGAAGTTCCAGAACGTCTCAACACTAACACCGTACAAATCATATTTAATAAACAGCCACATATACTCAGACCATTTAAACATCATGTAGCCAGAAGTCTTGCAGGAAATAAATTCTGTCCACCTCAGTTCTAGGACATAAAATCCAAGCAATGATTTAATTAGATAGTGACTGGGGAACTAGAAGTGACAGCCAGTAACAGATTTACAGCAGAAGCAAGCATTTTGCTGTCTATCCAATACTGTTACTGTACACAAATTAATGCCAAACCCAAATCAAAGAAATATCCACTTTATTTTGATTTTTTCACATATGCAAACATTTATTTTCAAGAAGCGAAAGGCTTTTTTTTTTTTATCATGATCACTCAAAAAGCACCCAAATTCCCATATGCTTCCAGGGAAATTTGAACTCCTCCCCCTTCCCTCCATCCTGTAATTATATTGTATTAGAAATTATTCCTTACTACATTCTTCAGGGAAATAGGTTATGCCAAAATGATGAAATGATGTTTATTTTGTTTTATCATTTAGTAACTACCTTTAAAGGAAAAGGGAAAATGAGGGAAGGAAAAATAAGTTTATCAAATGTCTTCTAGGTGTTAGATATTTTCATGTTTATTATTTAATTAACTAGACATGCTAGGCATTATTGTTATGATCACTCCCACTTTAAAGTGAAAGGTGAAAACCTGAAGGTCAAAGAATGACCTGAAGGTTAATGAATGTTCTTACAGTCATGGGCGATAATCCATTTGTTTAAATACATATTTAATGAGTCGCTACTGTGTGTCAGGCATTATTCATAGTGCTAAAGAAGTAGTGGTGACTCACAAAGTTCTGTCCTTATAAAAATAAAATTCTAATGAAAAGACAGCTAATTACAGATTGTGATAAACAGTGTAAGGCAAATCAAGAAGGTATTGTTGCAACAGAGGGTAACTAAGTGAGGAAGTCTTCATTAGTTGGAAGGACAGGCTAGGCTATTTTGAGGAGGTAATATTTGAACAAAGATAAGGATGTGTAGAAGTCAATCATGTGGAAAGCTCTGGTAACAGTGTTGCAAGATGAACAATAAATGCAGAGCCCAAGTGGCAGGAAGTTGTTTGGTGTATATGAGAAACAGAAAGGTTACCCTTGTGGGAATTAATGAGTTAAGGAGAGATTAGTCAAGTTGAAGATATAGACGATGGCCAGGTCTTACAGGGCCTGGAAGAACATGATAGCATATTTGGATTTTATTATAAATGTATTGAGAAGCCATTGATGGATTTTTGTGTATTTTTAGGTTTTTAAAATATTGCCCAAGTTGATCTGGAAAACAGATAGCAGACCTTCTGCTTTTGGTAGTGACCAACAACGTGTTGCAGATAACCCACCTGCTGAGCACAAGAAAAGAGGGACAAGATGTAAAATTCATCTGCTTGAATACATTAGAGAGATAGCAAAGCATGAGAAATTATAGGAAGAAGGAAATCTAGGTAAATGAGCCAGACATTGGGGCAGCACTTCTGCAAGAAGTTTCTGCTAATTCCAGAAGAAACAACTAGAAGAGTGAGGAGTTGAGCAGAAACGTTTAAATCTTCTGGAGTAGAACAAATACAGGCACACCTCAGAGATACTAGGCTGGCCATAAGATGGGATGGAAAAACCGAACGAACTTCTTGGCCAAGCCAATATTTGCAGGTTTCATTCCAGACCACTGCAATAAAGTGAATATTGCAATAAAGTGCATCACATGATTTTTTTTTTTTCAGTTCACATAAAATGTCATGTTTACATTTAACATAATATAAAAGTTATGTTTACAGTATACTGTAGTCTATTAAGTGTAAAATAGCATTACGTCTAGAAAAAGGTATGTCTTGATTACAAAATACTTCATTGCTAAAATATGCTAACCATTATCTGAACATTCAGTAAGTCATACAATAACATAAAAGATCACTGATCACAGATCACCATAACAAATACAACAGTAAAGAAAAGCTTGAAATATTGTGAGAATTACCAAAATGTGACACAGAGACAGGAAGTGAGCAAAATGCTGTTGGAAAAGTGACACGATAGACATTCTCAACATAGGGTTGCCACAAATCTTCAATTTGTGAAAAGTGCAATATCTGCAAGGCACAATAAAGCAAAGTGCAATAAAACAAGGTATACCTGTATTGCACTTCAATGTCTGCCAAGGATGGGGAGCTTGAACAAATGTGCAAGAATTTGGATTGAGAGTCTGCAGACTACCTCTTATTGGTAAGTATAATGACAGCAGACCAACTGTTGAAATTATAAAGCCTGGCTTCAGATAATCTCAATCCCTATAATTGGATTAAAATGATCTGTGACAGCTAGTGGCCCAGAACGTCTGCCAGTAGCAAATAAAAACCTTCTCTAGATAAAGATAACATTACTCTAGGATTCAAATTATTTTACAACTTTTCATGTACATGTCCATACCAGACACCCAAAAGATTTTTTATTTTGTGTGTAGTGTATTAAACACAATGTAATAAAAGCTATGAGAAATAACAGATAATAGAACAAGAAGTATTAGGAATCCAAATAATGGGGTTATCAAACAGACTTTTAAAGAAACAATGGACACTGTTGAGAACTTGGCAGAGAATTGAAAATCATACAAATAACCGAATGGAAATTCTAGAATTAAAAAATACAATAACTAAGGCCTCAATGGGTAGAGGAGAGAGTTGGTTTAACAACAGAGTAAATACAAGTAAAAAGAGAATAGATAAAGAGAAAATATGGTCAAAAGAAACTGTGAAGAATGAAGGAGAAACAAAAGAATGGAAGATATATGAAAGAAAGCATATAGTTAAAGAATCTACAATAAAAGAATTCTAATTCCAGAAGAAAAAGTGGTAGAAAAGGAGGCATAAGCAATATTTGAAGAAATGGTTTTCTAAAACTGATGAAGGGCATCAAGTTAAAGATTTAGGAGACCTTATAAACTCCAAGCAAGATCAAAACAAAGAAAACCAAAGCTATGTGAGCACACAAAAAAATACAAATAAAACCAAAAAATTCCGTAAAGGGAACAACAGACATTGCAAAATGAAGGGGGGACTCCCAGGAAGGAGAGAAACTGTTATGGCCTGAATTTTGTCCCCCTCCTTCCAATTCATACGTTAAAGCCCTAACTCCCAAGGTGACTGTATTTAGAGATAAATCTTTACGGAGATATGGTTAAATGAGGTCATAAATGTGGAGCTCTAATCTGATAGGATATAGGTGTCCTTTTAAGAAGAGGAAGAAACACCAGAGATTCCCTCTCCGTGTGCACACAAAGGACACGTGAGGACGCAGTGAGAAGGCAGCTGTCTGCAAGTCAGGAGAAGAGGTCTCACCAGAAACCAACCCTGATGGCACCTTGATCTTGAACTTCCAGCTTCCAGGAATGTGGGAAAATAAATTTCTGCTGTTTAAACTAGCCAGTCTGTGATATTCTGTTATGGTAGCCCAGGCTGACTAACACTCTGACTTCTTTCTCTGTGGACATTTTAATTGTCTCTGCATGACCAGTAAATCATGCATGTATGTATGGTACAAAGTGTTTCACAGTTAAAGGCTGAAAAATGAGAACTGAGATTGGAGCTCGCACCCACCACAGGAGCGCTTTGTGCACTCTGAATGGTTCTCATCCTCGTTGCCTGACCCTGCCTTCAACACGTTTGCCAGGTACTCGGTAGAGAGCGTGGGGGAGGTTCAAACCTGCTGCCCACCGCAGCCTTCAGCAGGCCTTGGCCCTGCATGGATGAATGCAGACCCCACCGGCCTCCTGGGATAGGAGGGTCTCAGCTCCCCTGCTCTGCTCTGTCTTAGGCAAGATGCTGTCAAACTCAACCAAAATCTCCTACACCTCAGAGGGCTCAGTGCAGTCCCATGAGAAAGCGTGGGGAGGTGGGTGTGGACCTCTCTGTGGCCAGGGCTCCTCACTTTTCTGATCTCTCACACCAGCCCGCACTTTGTTAGTAAAACTTCACAAATTTGGGGTGATTTCTCCTTATTTTGCCTTCCTCCGTTCTCTCCAGGGATGAAAGCTACCATGGGAATTCTCTCTTAGGAACTGCCTATCCATCATTTAGCTTTCTTATTTCTTAGCTTTCCAAAGGGTTGAAGAGTACACTATGTGTTTTGCTCTGTTTTGTTTTGTATTTAGCTATTTCACATTGCACTTAATGTTAGCTTGAGTATGATAAATTTAATAATTTTATATTTATAAAAAAACAACACTTTTGGAGCTTATATTATTTTCCTTACAGAGCAAATATCTCATGTTTCTTCCCTCTATGTGTAATAAAAGTGAAAGACTAAAAAAGTTTGTATCTAGAAAACTTAGATGATTTTCATACACATTATACATAATTTTTTAATATAAGCAATTTTTTTTGAGGAAAGAGAAATGAAAATGCATTGCGGTTGCAAAATTACTTTTCATCAGAATGCTTAAATTTGTTTGGTAGAAATGAACTTACTCCGTGACATGCATTTTCGAGCTTTTAATAATTTTTAATCATTTGTATAGGGAATGTATCATTATAAAGCTACCCAAGGACACCAGAAGTTTCATTAATTGAAGACAGTGAGGCCAGGAGGAGGAAAATTACTCTTCCTGGTTAAATAAGAAAAATTATGTCAATGCTGCTTTGAGGGAGACATGGTCCAAACATGATTCTCATGCCACAGTATTGGGCTTGCTTGTTTATTTTGATGATATGGCCAGAAACCCAATGCTGAAACTTAGGGAAAATCCTAAACACATAATCTAGGAAGGTGATCACGGCCAAACACATAATCTAGGAAGGTTAGCATATTACTGGACCAACAAGTGCAGGGCCCATGATTTTTAATATTTTGTTCTCAGACAGAGTAGAAGGCAAGTGTATGTGTTCAAGATCCTACCTGTTTTGCTCACTGTTGTACACCTAATGCTCAAGTACTATCTCAAGTGACTGAAATATAATGACAACATAAATATATCAATTTCTCACTCTGAAGTTTTAATCAGCTTTTCTTTACATCTATGTTATTGACCCTTGCCTGAAATGCTATTCTATTACCATGAGGATCTGAAGAACTAAAGTTGAGAAAACAAAAAGTGGAAAACTATAGGGGAGTTATAGGGGACTTTAGTTCACACTTTAATGCTGGGTATGTTTCTGTAGATGTGAAGGCCCATTGAGTTGATGTGATTTGCTCAAAGTAACACAGCTGGCTAATGGCAGAGCTAAGATGAGAGCCTACTTAGATGCACAATTCTGTGTTCTTTACACCAATACTAGATGAGAAAGTAGGTTTTGGAGTTAGACAGATATGAATTCAAATCCTGGCTTTGCCGCTTACTAGCTGTATGACTTTCAAGCAAGTTACTGATGGTTCCTGAACCTCAGGGTCCTTATTTTTCAAATGGGGATAATAATAGTATCTACTACCTCTTTGGATTATTGTGAGGATTAAAATAAGGACATATGTAAAGCTCTCAGTATCATGCTTTCACGTAGCACCTAATCAGTTACCATAGTAGTAGTCATTGATGTTACTGCTATGTACACTCTTCACCCAGACGTGGACGATGAGTTTCCTTCTTCGTCTAAAGGATAAAATATAGCTGATTAAATTCCCACAAGGCAATAAGCAGAAATCTTGGTGCAAGATTATCATAGTGAAATTTGCTCTCTGTTTGGAGACTAAGGAAAGCTTTGTGGTAGCTATCAAAAGAATACTTTCTTTCCTTAAGAGATTCAAAGTTCTATTCTTCTCAGGCCTAACTAATGTAGGTAGTGATGCAAGATAGGTAATATTTCCCATGTCCTATATGAAAACAAACACCAGTTGTACACTTAGCTCACACAGTTTAAGCAGATCTCTTTATTTTGTGTGAGGGATTTCTGAAACAAACAACAAAAAAATCCCAGATGTTTTTTGCAAAAGATTTTGAAACTGCTAGGGTGTAAACTCAATAGCTCTTGAATAAAAATGAGAACCAGATTAAATTAATGTACAGCATTGTTACGTACTAAAATATATTACATTTGTTTTTGTCAATAAATCATAGGTACATAAATCTTCTTAACAGGCACTTAGAGAATCCCTGTATTTCCATAATCTCCTCTGTGTATTTACGGGTTAATTTAAAAGAAAGTGAGGTCAGATTTGGAGTTGAGGATATAGGAGTGATTAAGAGAAAGGTGATCATTGGAGCCAAAGGAATGAACGAAATTACTCCAGGAGAGCAAAGAGCTCAGGCTGATCCTTAAAGAAACCCTTATTATGGGGATCAGCTGAAGCAAAAAGAACTGTAAAAGGAGAGAGAGCAAGAACAACTTTAAAGGAAAAGGAGAGAGAGGTGAGAGATTCATTTTGAGACAAGGAAGATTTTCTAGAAGGAAGTGGATAACCAGTAGTGTCAAATACTACAGCACGAATGCCTATAAAATGTTTGTGCACAAGGTGCTTAAGAATAAGAAGGAAAGTTCGTAGACACATTAGTCTCGAAACTGCATTTGCAGAGGAAGAACATCATTTTCATCGGTGTTGCATTATGTTGGGTATAGGCTGAACAAGGTGAGGGGGTTGGCAGCAGATGTCACGGGGGGGAGAGGCTAAAGGCCTTGAAGCCATATTTGATGCCAAAGTTATGCAATGGAAAGGTTGAGTTTTATGTAAACTAAGAAGGGATTGTCATCTATTTCAATAAAGTGGCCCTTGGTGACCTTTTCAATGAGCGAAGAGTCAAAGAATTATATACGGTGATGAAATAGAAAGTTTGTCAGCAAAGTTGTCAGTAAAGAAGAATGTTGGAGGGGAAACTTGATGGAGGAGAAAGAAGAGGAGGGGGACAGAAGAGAGTGAGCAGGAGTGTTGACATGGGAAGTCAGAGAGGATCATAAGTGGTGGAGATCCACATTAGTTGCCACTGATTGTATCACTGAAGTAGGAGGAAAAGTCAGCTGAGCCTGCGTGCTATGAACCACGATCATGAATTTGAAACAAAAGGAAAATGTTTGAATTATCTGCTGTACAGAATAAGCTAGGGAGTCAAGGAAGGGTGAAGAGAGGGAATGATGAACAGGCCAAAGGCCTGGCTGAGGCTGAGTAATAACTACAAATGACACTGCACCAAACTAAGTGGTATGATTTTAACAAATGACCCAATAAGGTAGAATCTATTATACTGAGCAGTAAGACCTCAAAATGGATCATTGGGTTGGAAGTTAATCTTTGAAAGTACGTGTGAAGTTCCTTTCATAACTTTAAATGCTGCCTCCAGACAACGTTTAAACAGGGATAGCTTAGAGAGAGATCAAAATATTTTTAACATTCAATCAAAAAAACTATACTTTGTTTTCACAGAAGAAAAGAAGATAGCTTCTTTTTTAATTCAACCAACTTGTAGGTAGAGATTTCCACATGTGATGTACAAATAGACAACTTAGTATCTTTATCAATTAACTTGCTGGATATTTACAAACCAGAACATGATTTAACTTCTCTTAACTGGAGAGCTGGTAATAATTACTACCAAAGTAATTATTCATTTCAGTTGGCATTTGCTGAGTGCCCATTCTATGCCAGGTCTTATACAAGGCTCGGAGGATCTCAGGATGAAAAAGATGGAACACTGGCTTTCAAGGATCTCCCACTATAGATAAGAAGATAGAGTAGAAAGAAATAAAATGTGTGGGGCACTGTGATTATGGTGTGTCCTAGAAACCATGGAACACACATGAGGACTTCTCCACCATAGTGAATAATCTGAACACAACATTTACATGAATCCAGGAAGATTTGGGAGCCCATCGAGGAGAGGAATGGTCCTAACAAACACAGAGTGCCTTCTTTGTGACAGGCACTGTGCTAACAAAGGGGATAAAGTGATGCCTCAGGCACAGGGGGCCTCAGCCCCCTGTGGCTTTCAGGCTGTTAAGGGGTACAGACACGTAAACACATTTTTAAATGCACTGTGTTAGGTGCCATGATGGCGATGGCGCTGGCGGTTTGGGGATACAGAGAAGGCACTCCCAACCTGGAGGGCTAAACAGAATGGGGAGGGGTGTCACCTGCACACAGTGAAGCTTTCCTATACGAAGAGACAGCGGAGCCCTAAGAGCTTTCGGGTCCAGCCTGGTGAAGTGGTGGGGAGAGTGAAGGAGAGCATTTTCGGCAGACGGTACAGTTTAAAGGCATAGAAGAGAAAAAGAATATGGTTTGTGTGGAGAACTGCAAGCCACTTCAAGTTTTTGAAACCTAGATTTTTAAGCAGGGAGGGGCAGTTGTATCCATCAGCGCTTATCTCTATTTCACAGATAAGAACAGTAAGGCTCACAGAAGTAAGAATAAGTCAGCCTTATCACACCAGTAAGAAGCTGTGGGACCCAAATTCCACCCATGCCTGTCAGAGTCACAGCATTTGCTTTTCACATTTCTTCAGAAATACTTTTTACATATATGTATTTATAATGGTTACATCATGACATAGGGAAAATATACACTAATTTTTATTTTATCTGTTTTGGCCTAGAAGAAAAAAATTCCCCCTCAGAATGATGAAGACATTCATGAAATTAAAAAAAAAAAACCTAACAGAATAGAGGGAAATAAGAATAGACAAAATATTTATGTACGTGTATATGAGAGAAATGATGCAAAGCTATCATATTAAAATAACTTTAAATACTTGCCCATTTGTCAGAAATAACTATGTCAAAATTATAGCTGTTAGGTAACATATTAGCATAGTGATAAGGTTTGTGACAATCTCCTCTGAATTGAAAATATCGTAGACAAATAGAAATAGCTTTTGGAAGACTTTCTGGTTGTCACTCCTCTGCCTGTGTTAAGAACTTTCTCAATTTATGATGAAACCATTCTACCTCTTTAAAACATTCAAGTTATGGCTTTTCTTTTTTGTCTTGTTTCGGGCAGGCTCCCAAAATTACAATCAAGTAACCTGTCATCAGCTGGTCTTCATTAGCAAGTTTGCCATGACCCATCCAATTCCGATGCTCAGAAACAGTACTGAAAAACCAGGGCACGCTTTTTTTCCCCCCCATTAAAGTAGTTAACAAATTGGGCATGAAGGGAAATTATGGCAATGTGATGAAAACAGGAACAAGGTAATTAAAATGAGATAATTTAATAGGGTATATACCTTAGGTGAGAGGAGAGTGAATTCCTGAAATGTAACCTATTAAACCACAGTAGAAGCGAAGGAAGCAATGACATCTTGCAAATGCTACATAATCCTGGAGATCTCCCAGGGCAGCCAAGCAGCAGGCCCCTTGATGAAAAGTGATTTTTATAAACCTCATCAACTGGACACATAAACAGAAAAGCAATTATAATACTGACCCATCGTGCTGGATGAAAACATCCATAGTCAAAGATAGATCACGTGAATAAAAACATGTGAAAATGTCTACTCAGGTATTTTCCATCAAGCCAAGAAAATTGGAAGAGAAGCATCTCGATAATCTATGAGCAGAAGCAAGAAGATGGGTAAGCTGATTATTGACTACAGTCTACTTAAAAGGCATAGATTTTAGGGAATAGGATTTCAGATCAGGAGCAGTTTCTTGGTTAGCACACACACTAAAGCCCTAAAGATACAAACTTTATTATTTAGTTTCCTATTTTGTTGTCGTGTGTTTGTTTTCTAAAGGACATTGCAGCCGTAAGAAAAGAAAAAGTCAAGAAACCTCAGGCCCCCCACTCCAGCCTGTCAGTAACTGTGTGTAAAATTCAATTGTCAACTTATTACATGTTTCAGAACATTTTTAGGTTTCTTTCTAATCCATGTTGTATGGAATAAAAAAAATAAGAAGAGATTAAACCTCTCCAATAACACAGCTGGAAAGGGGACCAGTCTAAATGAATATAACATCACTTTTATAGCTGGTCTTAAACTGAACTTCACTTCCTGACCCACAGTTATATATGCATGCCATTAATGGTTAATGAATACCAGAAAATAGAGGTCCTTCCAGACTGGATTTAATATAGAGAAGAGGATTATTTATGAATGAGTACATTATATAAAATTTGGCATGACCAAAATGCTTTAATAGATTAGAATTGTATGATTGAAGCTACAGATTAAGTTTGTGTGTACTTAATACATACCATAAGAGTAAATGGTAGTAAGACCAAATCTGAATTCACACACATTTTGAATTTGTGAGGTTGGAATTAATGAGGATTCATTACACAGCATTTGAACTTTCTAATGTTGCAAGGAGAGACCTAGCTACACGAAGAAATGATGTACTCTAAAAAAATTTGGAGGTGGGAATTAGGGAAAGAACAGTACACGATCTTTGAATGATATCTAACTTCAAAGGTTTGGGAAAAGAAATTTCTCAAAGTGGTAGAGATTAAGCTCTTTACTCTTTATGTAGTATACATTCAATCATATGTTAAACAAATAAGAATGAATAAATGGAAATCAGAAACGCAGTTTTAGTATTGTTATATATTTTACCCCCAAAGACTAAATAAACCATTGGTTACGATAAATAAAACCCCTTCAAAAGTATATTAACACAGTGGCCTTTGACACTAAAGATACATCACATGAAAATTCCGAAAAGTGAGTGACTACATTCTGTAATCTGATTGGGTTGTGAAGGGGTAATTAAAATCTCTGGGAGTATGCATATCATTTGACAATGTCCTCTCCTCTGATTCTTAGACAATTCTTAGTCACTCCCCACTCTGGATTTAGATGCACTGTTCTAAGTTGAAACAACTATGATATGCCATAACATTATGTCGTGTCTTTGATTTAAAAATTAAATAACATGGCACCTTAATTTAGTTTTAAGTGATGCCATAGTCTGCTCTATTTCCTCTCACTGCCCTGAGAAACACATCCTCAGCCTTTTCCAACCCAGTCCATGGTCCAATGAGTCCTACTGTGGAATCTCACTTCATTTTACTTTTCTCAGTTGGCTTATTTTTTGAACCATTTCTCCCTTCCCCACATTCCTACTGCTCCCCATCAGAGCCATCTGATCTGGCCCTTGTCCTTGTTCTACAAGATTTAGCAATCTGAAAAGTTAATTCCAAGTATGGGTGTGAAAGAGTACTAATGATTAATTAAACCCACCTCTCACCCCCAATAAACAACACTTCATGGTTAAATCTGAATATTCAGATTCAAATCAAATTCAATGAGCAAATAATATATGGGCAAGTATATGATGAGATATCATCTTCCTAATTTTATGGAGTCTAAATGGACTTGAATTAAATAACTTGCTCAAAGTCACATAGTTCAGAGGCTGGATTCAAAAACCATCATTTGTGACTACATTGTAATCTAATATTGTTATGTAATTCAATCTAAAAGAATTAGGAATAAGTAGGCATCTAGCAAAATGGTAGAAGAGATATTCTTGGCCAAATGCATGTTGTGGTAGTTTGAGAGCTCACTAGGATGAATAGATACTGTCTTCATTGATAATAGGTTCATGCTTGTCCCTGGAGCTTGTGAGAACTGCAGAATCTTGGGCCTCACTGGAGAACCAGTGAATCAGAATCTGCATTTTAACAAGATGCTCAAGCTCTTTGTATTCCTATTACAGCTTGAGAAGAACTTTCTCGACTTTCAGCGTTTCAGAGTTTCAGCACAGACACTGGTCTCTTATTTCTCCAACCTTTGCAATACCTTAAGCACAAGGTCTGTGTAGAAATTACCATCGTTCTTTAAGGACCTACAATATACTTTCACTCGAGGGCTTGTTCAATGCTTCCTAAATATTGATTTCAGTAAATAATCAGAAATTCATTTGCTATTACTATACTTTTTTCATATTGAAATGACAATGGCTACAAATACTGCATATTTGCCTGTGACAGTACCATTAAGAGCTAGAAAAATTTATATGCTTCATACACTAAAAACAATAGGAGACAATGGCCAGGGAACAACAGAATGTCTGAATTTCATATATATAGTATCTCTGTTCTTGAAATAGAAAGGAAAAACTGGGGTTAAAACAACTGTGTGAGAAACTCCAACAGTACTGCGAGGGTCTAATCGTCAGCCAGCTTTCCTTTGGGAGCAGAGTAATGAAGGCTATTGTTCAAGAGTGTAGGCAGACGGGCTGTTGTTTCTGTCTGCTTTGCAGTTTGCAATTTGGGGATGAAGGGAAACCAAGCAATATACTTTTCTGTTTCCTTTTTCCTTATTCTAGTTACCAAGTCTTCATTCCAGTTCACCACTCTGTCTCTGGTTCTGGAGGAATTTAGATGGAGTTTGTTCGTTCTGAAAGCCAAGTATAATGTTAATGAATCAATAAAAAGAAAGCTGGTCTAATTATAGCTAAATGGTGCCAAATCATCCCACTTATGATTGCCCCTGATTGGAGGGAGGCTGCTGCATTCACTGCAGGAGACCTCAGATTATCACAGAAAAATGCAAGGTTCCCCCGGTCTGCCAGGAGGGGAAGGGCCTGCAGAAAGCAAAAATATTCTTTTATTGTTAAAGTTATGTCTTAAAGTTTCCTAGACTGGTTAGCTTGAAATTGGCATTGTTCAATTAATGCTTTTAGTGAATCATTCTAATGTTCAATAAATAAATATTAATCAACTGTTGATTAAGTAATTATGGTCATGCTTCATTTGCATATAAGGAATACCGATTTGTTCAAGCTACTGCAAAAAAAGGGGTGATTTAGTTTGAATCGAAGTGGAATCCCACGGAAATTGAAGGTCAGGGGTCACAATAGTGCGGGTCTGACTTTGTTGAGGGCTAGCTCTGCTGTTGCTTCCCGGCTACCCCAACAGGGATGCTTCTAGCCGTCACTCTCAGCTGCCTTCCCCTGCTGACTTCGAGTTTCCTCTCTCCTCACTCCCCATCCTCTCACTTCAGTTTATACTATTCTGTGATGGTTTCTCCAGCCACAGTCCTATTTCATGATCTCCCAGAGGCAGGCCTGACAATTATTTCTTTGCTTTCTGGTTCAGATGTTAGAGGAGCTCTTATTAGCTAAAGTTATCTTTTCAATGCAGTCCACTTTTGTAACAAGGTGGTTGTGAGCTGGGACCATTGATGAAGAAATTTCCCTAATAAATGATGGGGAGGGCCAGACCTCGTAACTGACACATCTTGTACACATGTCCTCTTATTAAGAAACATTTATTGAGAACATACTATGTGCATGTACTGCTCTAGGGGCTGCAAATATAAAAGTAAGACAGACATAGTCCCTAAAATTGTCAGAGGTGATGAGTGCTATGCAGAGAATTCTAGTACAGTGATGAGAAGAAGAGTGACTGCCAGAGTGGTTAGATAGGGTGAGCAGAGAAGAATGCTCACAGCCGGTCACATGTAACTTGGCACCTGGTTGAAGAGGAGGAGCCAATCTAGGAAGATCAGGGTAAGATCATTCCCCATTTCATAAGACACAGCTGGTGCAAAGACCCTGTGGCGAGAAGCCTGGCATGTACAAGGAGCTTTTAAAAGGCCACAATAGGGCTTCCCTGGTGGTGCAGTGGTTGAGAATCTGCCTGCCAATGCAGAGGACACGGGTTCGAGCCCTGGTCTGGGAAGATCCCACATGCCGCGGAGCAACTAGGCCCGTGAGCCACAGCTACTGAGCCTGCGCGTCTGGAGCCTGTGCTCTGCAACAAGAGAGGCCGCGATAGTGAGAGGCCCGCGCACCGCAATGAAGAGTGGCCCCCGCTTGCCACAACTAGAGAAAGCCCTCGCACAGAAACGAAGACCCAACACAGCCAAAAATAAATAAATAAATAAATTAATTTAAAAATAAATAAATAAATAAATAAAAGGCCACAATAGCTGAAGATATGGGTTCAAGAAGAAGATTAATGTGAAATTAGGTCAGAGAGGTAGGCAGGGACCAGACCGTGTAGTTTTACAATACAAGATAAGGTGTTTATATTTTATTCTGCGTTAAGTGGGAGCCACCAGAATGATATGATCGAATAATCTCGGCTCACAAACTTATATTTAATAATTGTGATACTTTTTATTTACTTTAATTCAATTTATATGTATCAGAATAGCCCGTGAAACTGAGAGAAGGTGCTCAATTTGATCAATCATTTAAAAAAATGTATATTAAACCACAGTGAGATTCTACTGCACATCTACCAGAATGGTGAAAATATTAAAGACATGAAAAACACCAAGTATTGGCAATGTAAATTGGTATAACCTCTTTGAAATATTGGTTGGCAATGTCTACTTATGTTGAACACAGACACACAGACACACACACACACCCACAGTTATGCCCTATGACCCAGCAATTCCACGGCCAGGTATATACTCAATAAAAATGTGTATATCTGTGCACCAGAAGACACGCACTAGAAGGCCCCAATAGCTTCAGACTGGAAACTATCCAAATACTATTCAAGAGTAGGACGGATATACATGTAGTAGTATATTCTACGTAGCAGAGTCAGCAAACTATGGCCTACTGGGAAACTACAACCTACTGACCAAGGTTGGCTCATTGCCTGTTTTATTACTGGCCCTTGAGCTAAGAATAGATTTTATATTTTTAAAGGGATTATAAAAACAACAACAACAAAAAGAAGCAAATAACAACGACAAGGACGGATGTGTACGAAGGACTATATGTGGCCTGCAAAGCCTAAAATATTGACTGCCTGACCTTTTATAGAAAAAAGTTTGCCAACCTTGAGCCCAGCAGAGAATTAACAAACCACAACCACAAGCAATGCTATGAATGGATTCACAACCAACAGGTTGAGCAAAAGGAGTTCTATCCACAAAGAAACACACACAAAATCAAACTGGGATCTGAAAAGGCAGGTTAGTGGTTGCACTGGACCAGAGCAGTGGCTGGAAGAGAAGAAGACATACATGATGCTTTCCAAGAGCTGCTTGTTGCACAGGTGTGTCCTATTTGTGGGAAACTTGACAAGCTGCACCCTTATGATATGTGTAAGCATATATTATTTGAACAGTTGCATCTGACAGATGATAGGGAAATGCAATTTAAATTATTGGTCTCCCCTCCTCTCCCTCAGATCATGTAAAAATCTTGAGAGGTTTCTGTGGTACCCAGAAAATTGAGGAGAGACTTCTCATCTTTGGGCTCTTATGGTGACCAGTGATGTCCTCATTTTCTAAATCATGTGTTCCTTACAGGCACTGCTACTTGCATACAAAACTAGGATTGTTTTTTTTTTTAACTTGATAATGAGACCCCTGCAACTTAGGTCTTTGATTTCTTATTCTTGATAACGGTCTTTCTCTCTCATCTCATATCTAAGCCATTAGGCAATCCTGTGGATTCTACCTTTATCATGTATCCACAATCCAACCATTTTTCTCTGCTTTCTCTGCTACAAGCATGGTTCAAGTTGTCAGCATGTCTTCCCTGGTTTGTCAGTCTCATGGTTTTTACCTTTGCATCCCTGCCGCCCCCCTTACCTGCCCCCTGTCTATTCTCAACATAGAAACTAGTGTGATCCTTTGAAAACAAAGACTGTGTCACTGCTCAGGGCAAAACCCTTCAATAACTCTCCTTTTAATTCAGAATAAAAGCCAACATCCTTACAACAGCTAACAGCCAGCATTTCTCTCTCTCGGCTCTCTTCCACAAAACACATTTACTCCAGCCCCCCTCCCCAGCCCCATCCCCGTGCACACACACACACACACACACACACACACACAGAGGTCTCCTTCTCTTCCTCATAAGTGTCAGTACCCTTTCTACCTTGGGGCCTTTGAACAAGCTGTTCCCTCTGCCTGGATCACTCATTCTCCAAAGAGCTCCAGAGCTAAGCTCTTGCCTCCCTCAAGTCTTTACTAAAATCTCTCCTTTTCAAAGACATGAGGGCTCAGTGAGCCCTCTTGTGATGCTTCTATTTAAAATTGTCAGCCTCCCTGTTGATCCCTCTGACCTTGCTTTTTTTAAATTGCAATTATTGCACTTGAGCATCCTTTATAACATATTTATTTATCATGAACGTTGTTTATTATCTATCTTTTCCAGGTAGTATATAAGTTCCTGAAGGGCAGTGATTGTTCATTTGTCTGGCGATGTATCGCAAGTGTCTACACCAGTGCTTGGCACACAGACTTTCAGTAGATACTGTTGAATGAATTAGGAATGAATAAATGGAGCCCTGCCTCACAGGCACACCACTGTGGCATCTCTGAGATCCACCACATCCTGCAGTGCTGCTATAGAATGGAATGGGTCATCACTACTTAAGGGTCCCGGATCTCTGGTCTCCATCCAGCATGGGGAACCGTGTCTTCTTTCTCTCAGGGCTTCTGTGCCTCTTCTGATATAACCCTTTTAGAGAAAGCCATGAGGGAGATAATTTTTAAACAGCTTAAGCTTTCAACCTTGGCCAAACCTCCTGTGCTTGGAATGAGAAGGGGAAGATGAAAGACAGAAATTTATCCCAACACCCATAAGCATCCCTGTCTCTCCTAAGACAGTCAGTTGTGGAGAGCTCCAGGGCTATGGTGGGTCTGGAACATTTGGGAACAAAATTTAGAAAGCTCAGTTTTGGGTCTATTAATACGGACTCAGTTTTATGTGGCTTTATAACAAAGACATTTAATATCACTTTTATTTATAAGACCCAATCTTTGTATTTTATTTTAGTTGGGCATTGAGAGTTGGTAGTTTGTGTTTTATGATACTAAATATTTTTTAAGTCCATGTTCTGCTGTCACATAAACTATACCAATTTTTCTGAACTTGTCTTCCAAGGTCATGTTTAAACAATTATTTGCATAAATGTACTCAACAGTGGGAACACGATGCAATACATTATGGGGGAACAGATATCCACATGAAACTTAGTTTCAACATTTAAAATGTTTGGTACAGTTGACCCTTAAGCGGTGCATGGGAATGGGTGTTAGGGGTGCCACCACTGGCAGGGGTTAGGGGTATGGACCCTTGGTACAGTCCAAAATCCACATATAATTTGTAGTTGGCCCTCCATACCTGCCGTTCCACATCCGGAGATTCAACTAACTTGGTATTGTGTAGTACTACAGTATTTGCTGTTGAAAAAATGTGGATATGAGTGGACCCACCCAACTCAAATCCATGTAACTCAGGAGTCAACTGTACTTACTAAGGTAAAGAATAAAACTATGTTATCACAGGGAGATTATTTTAAATTCTACTTTAAAATACATTCAGTTCTTTTACCGTAACTCCAAGCAGAGACCTCATTTGTTAATGGGAATGGTAAAAACATATTTTGATTTTAGTTGACTTAAGTGAGAAGGTTTATCCTCCCATGGAGAGAAGAACAAATGGAAAGCAAGGCAAAAGCTCTAAAAATGCAAAGCAAGCCGATTAAAATGTCAAGGTCATTTGGCAGAAACAATAATAGTGGTTACTCAAAACTCATAACATACTCCATCAAGGGTAGTTTTCATTAAAAATGTTAATGACATGAGATTTTCTGCTCACCAGATACATCTAGAAAACATAACTCAGGAAACATACTAAATAAATGATTTTTTAGTAAAGTCTTTATAACTTTTTTACTTTAAAAAATGACCACATAGGGACTTCCCTGGTGGTCCAGTGGTAAAGAATCCGCCTCCCAATGAAGGAGACTGTGGGCTCGATCCTTGGTCTGGGAACTAAGATCCCACACGCTGCAGAGCAGCTAAGCCCGCATGCCGCAACTACTGAGCCCGCACACCTCAACTAGAGAGCCCACGTGCCGCAAACTGCAGAGCCCACGCACCCTGGAGCCTGCCCGCCACAACTAGAGAGAGAAAACCTGCAAGCCAGAACTAGAGAGAAGCCTGAGTGCCACAACGAAAGATCCTGCATTCCACAACGAAGACCCAATGCAGCCAAAAACTTTAAAAAAATAAAATATATAAATATTAAAAAAATAAAAGATAAGCACATAGAGTTACTCATGTGTAAGTAATTTGTA
Organism: Balaenoptera borealis; assembly: GCF_965194805.1. Taxonomy (NCBI): domain Eukaryota; kingdom Metazoa; phylum Chordata; class Mammalia; order Artiodactyla; family Balaenopteridae; genus Balaenoptera; species Balaenoptera borealis. The sequence continues at coordinate 48,092,818 of NC_138875.1, read as the reverse complement.
TTTTATTCCAAAAAGTTCCGGTAAGAAGCTCAGAATCCACTTGTAATTATTACTATTATTATTATTTTGTAATTAAGTGCCCAGAGAACACTCCTGCATATCATAACTGAGAAATTAAGTGGGGGATCGGGGGCTTGATCTGCCACAAAATAGATCATGCTTCAAATTATAGGCTCAGCAATCAAGTTGGGTAAACTACTTAACTTATCCAACACTTAGTTTCCTCACCTATAGAATGAGGATAATAATAGTGCCCAGTGCATAGGATTATTGGGAGGATTAAGTGGAATAATATATATAAAGCATATAGTTGAGCGTCTGGCACATGATACAAATTCAGTAAGTCCTAATTGTCGTTATCGTTTTTTCTAAATGATCTTAGTGAGTATAGTTTTACAAACTTACGGCACTGATTTCTTGCATTCGAATACAGAACTTTACATGTATTTCCATTACATGTGTTCTTATTGAATGCAGCCTATCTGTCCACATTATTAATATCACCTTAGATCTCAAATTTATCATCCACCTTCTCTTCTATCCCTACTAGCCTCACGCTATTCACGATTCTGATTGTCATGGCACTTACATCTTTACCCAACTCATTTGTAAAAATGGCAGGCAAAACAGGTAATATTCAGAGCCCTAAATTTCAACCTTATGAATTTAATTAATTTAATTAACAGGAGGCCAAAAGTTAGCTCTCTTTGGTTAAAGTCGTTCCATCTGTTACAAATCTTTGAACGTTCTTTATTACGTTTATTATGTTATGCTTTTTTAGTAACAGTGATTTTTATACATTTCTACTAGACTGTAGGCTCCTTGTTATTAGGGATTATGACTTACTCATCTTTATTATTTATTCATTTAATCCACAGTATGTACCAAACTGCCTATATATGCACTTGCTCAGTAGATGTTTTTTGAGTTAACAGGATAAAAAAATGATTAAAGGCAAAGATGGACATATCTTTGACTTAAAAATAATATGTCTCAATTGAGAAAAAGGTCACCTTCTTTAATGCAATGTACAGCTTCCGGAAGGGGACTCGCTTTACTGAGATCAATAAAGTGACAGTGATCACAGAAAGGTCACCCTCACATCTATTTCATTTTCCAAGCATCACATGCTTCTCCTTTACAATCCTTCTTGCCTTCTTCTACCTTAGATTCCCCTGCTGTGAAGCTTAATTAAACCATGTTCGCAAAGCATATTGGATTCTTCAGGATAAAGATGCCCTGGAATTGTGTTGTGTGCACAGTGATGTGACATCTCTGCTCCTTCCTTGGTCATGTCTATAACTCCCGTGCTCCAAACTGGAAGCAGAAAAGCATTATATAATCTGAAGGGATAGAAAGATGTTACAGAAAAACCCGAACGGACTTTTTGGCCAACCCAATACCACACATTTCCACTGAGCGTTTCTAGAAGACTCTAGGAACGTGTTTTATTTAAAAACATATATTCCATACAGTTTTTCTTACTAAACAGCAATGAGCAGCAGTTGGAAACCAATCCCAACCCTGCCAATAGTTAACGGTGTTTCACTGAACTATGATGGATAAATCGAATGACCTTGGACAATCGCTTTGCGTTTTAAACCTCGGTTTCTTCATCTATGAAACACGGAGTCGGAATAGGTGATCACTTCACTTACCTTTGAGATCTGCCAAAATGTCAAGCAAATAGGGCAGGGTAATTTCTTATGCACAGATTTATATGCACCATTGTATCTGACAATTGTAATTCGGGGCCTCAAAGATTAGGATGACAAATGAGTTCATGATTTAAACATAAGTGACTTAGAGAAGGATTGCCAAATGTAAGTGATTGTCTTAAATATTAACTGCCTGGAATGTCCTTCCACTTACTCTTCATGTTAGTTACATCCTGGCCATCACCTCAAGTCCAGCATGATGGAGCCATCTGTGTTGTTATTTTACTTTTATTCTCTACATGTTTTCTTTCTCCATCTAAATTGTAAGGTCACTGAGGAAAGGCCTCATGTCTTCTACTTCTTTGTATTGAAATATCTTGAAACGACCTACATATACAGGCATTAGAGATTTTGAGCACTCAACCATTAAGTAGCTTTTATAAATATCTGATCTCTACATCAGCTGCATTAATATTAAAGATAAACATAAGCAACGCTAAATGCCTGTGTATATCATAATGAGAATCAACATGGGTCCAAAGCTTGACTCTGCCATTTACTCAAGGTTTCTACCTCTCAATTTCCAAATTTGTAAAATAGTAAATTGTCACCTGTCTTTTAGAGGGGTTAGGAGGATTAAATGAAATCATGTGAGCAAAGCGGACACATGACAGATATTTGATAAATGGTAACTATTGGTATCGTACTTTTGCCAATGTACATTTATACAGCTGATCACTGGTCTTCGACTTCTGTGTGTGACCAGATCTTCTGGGGAGCTCCTTAAGTATTTAGCTTTTTAGGACCCAGCCTTAGAGAGTTTGATTCTGTTGATCCTTGAAACTGGCTTTGAGAAATGCTGTCTCACAGTTGAATTGTTCATAACTCACTCCTATTCTTAAAATACTTCAGATACACATCCCTCAGAGTTCCACAGTTGTCAAGCACTTGACTCTTTACTAAGCATTGAAATATTAAAATATTCTGATGCCCGCTATCTTAAAAGCTTGTTGAAACAACCTGGAAGCTATTAGTTGGAAAAACAGGGATGAAAAATTACCTAGTACAATTTTTCTGACCAAAGGAAATAACTGCTTTCTCACAGCCTGAAAATTACAAAAGCTTTTGTCCCCTCATATTACAACTGCTGTTTCCAATTTTTAAGTATGGTGAAGACCTCAGGTTACCCACATATTCTTTGAACTTCAACATTTTAGACAATTATTTTTAGGGCAAAGTTTACACTGGATTTCATTTCGCTCTTCCGACAATTGGCAATATCACTATAAAATTGATATTAAAACCAGTGTCTGTAAATTGCTTCAACCAATACTGTTTGACACATTGTTCTTAGCTCAACTTGCTTTAGAATTCTGAGAGCTAACCATGAAAGATTAAGGGCACCAGGGCAAAAACATATTAGAATTATAGATATAAGCAGTTCTATTCGCACAGATTTTCAAGCAATAAAACTATTTAAACTTTTTGAGTATTTACACTTTTAGTCTCTTCTTCAAAAAAATCTAAGCCATGCTAATTGAGAACAAATAAATTGACTTTATTCTTCCCAGAATCTAAGTTATTTCCTGATGTATTATTTAGGGTGAAAATTTGATTGCTATGAGAGAGGGATCCAAATAATGGTGGTTTAGAGAAGATGAAGTTACTTTCTCTTTGCATAAAAGTCTGGGTCAGGCATCCAGGGCCAGTAGGAGGTACCACAATCAACAGAGACCCACACCCCTTCCACCTTGTTGTTCTGCTACCCTCAGCCCAGAACTTGCATTTGACTGCTCAAGATGGATGTCCCAGCTCCTGTCAACACATCCACATTATGGCCCATGGGAAGGGGTCACTAGAGGGGTCAGGCGTGCTTCTTCCTTTAAAGTGCACAACTCAGGAACGGCATCAAAAAATTCATTCACATCCTAATGTGCAGCACTTAGTCAAACGACCACATTTAGCTTCAAAGGAGGGTAAGAAATGGAATCTTTAGCTGAGTTTTCATAGCCCAGCTATAAATTCTTTTACTAAGGAAGAAGTGAATGAGTCTTGGAAGACATCTAGCTTCCTCTGCTACATCTGACACTCAGTAAGTTCAAGTGGATTGATGCAATGCACCATGAATGTTACTGAGTCAGTGTACTAACTGATGAGATTGTATGAAACGTAGAAGTAACACTAAGAAATGGGAAGCTCAAGTATCAGAGACAAAATGTGCTGATGTTACACCAATAATATCAGTCTGATGACCTAATGGTTTAGAAATATTCAGGTATTTTTCTAAGCATCTAACTTGCTAAGGGAATCAAGCATTTTATTACATATCACAATATATGAGGCAGAGAAACTTGGGCCTTTTCTAAGAACACCAGTAAAACCTAGTATCAACTATTACATCTTGTCACCGAACAAGTACAATCTCCTGGAGATGCTAAAATTTGAATATACATACTTACTCTGTAATATAACCTGTGATCATTCCATGGAAGTATAAAAACTAACATTTTATTCCCTGTTACAGCTGCTTAGTATTTCACTGTGTAACTGCACCACTGTTATTCAGTTATTCAACTACTAGTTCCCTATTGATGATAATTTAGATTGTTTGCAGACTTTGCTATTACCAATAGTGCTACAACAAATGGCCTTGTGTGGGTTTTTTTTTTTTTTTTTTTTTAACAATATTGGCAGCATATCTTTGGGATAGAGTTTGGAAATGCAACGTACATATTTAGGTATTTAAAAAGGTTTGTGTTTTGTTCTAAAGATGAACATTATACTGTACAATAGCCTTGGTTCTCTCTTTTTTGGGGCATGGGGACTCTCTTTATTGGTTCTCTATTATGAGCTGTAGTGAAATTAGCCAGCAAGTACTTTTTCCCTCCCTTCTCTTTTCCCCCAGCATTTATTTTGAAGTAATATCTTTTTATTCTCAATTAATACCTATAAGACTATGAGCCTATTCTACTTTTCCTATACTCTCTTCAAACTTCCTCCATATTTTGCTGTCAGAGAATACAATCATTTTATACTATGCCACCTTCCTTAGAACCATTATTTAGCCCTAATTCTACAGTTAAACATATATTTAATGCATACCACCAGTCCTTATGCAGATGTCACTCCAACAATTTTGATTACTTGAAGTTTATTCCCTAATAGTAGACTTTTTGGAGAGTGTCATAAGAATATTCTCTGAATTTTTGCAAGCTCATAATCACTTGGTCTTTGGCTTTTATAACATAAAGATCAGTTTGGATCACATCTTTTTTCCTGAGTTATGGTAAATATATTACTCCATTTTCTTTCTGTCATAAAAGCCAAAAGTCTGATATTCTTTTCCTTTTAAGTTACTTGGTCCCTTTGACTGGATGCTCGAAGGAGACCAAAGAAGAATATATACGTATATGTTTTTTCTTACACCTAAAAATTTATATGTTGTGTGTGTGTGTGTGTGTGTGTGTGTGTGTGTGTGTGTATATATATATATATATATATATATATATATATATATATATGATTTATACTTCTTCTTCTTTTTCTTTAAAGTCCAACAGCTTTACTACAATATGTGTCAATGTTGACCATTCTAGGTCAATATTCCTGAATATGCAGCAACTCCTTTCAATTTATGGTTTCCAGCTTTTTTATTCTAGGAGATATTTTTGATTGATTTTTCTGGTGTTCATTCTGTTCAGTTTCTTTGATTTTTCTTCTTTGGCGATTTCTATTTTGTGCATAGGAGATCTTTGTACAGTAAGTTCCCTACATACTAACCTTCAGTTTCAAACTTTCAATGATGTGAACGTGCGTTCACATGTCCAATCACGTTAAGTTAGTTCACGTGTCTGGCGTACATTGTCACGTGCATGCACCCTCTACAAGTGGTTGTGCTTTTGTGTACTTACTTTGTGTAGCTTACTAATGAAGACCTGATGGAATTGGAGGCCCACTCAGAGAAAGGACAAAGAGAGACAAGAGGAAGAAGAAGTAGCTGAAGAACTGAAGAGATTCACAATGCAGGAAATGGCAAAAGGATTTTCTTTATTTGAGGAGGCACTGTTAGTTTTTGAGGCACAGGGCCAGAACGTAGAATGGCACATGAAGGTTGCAGTAGCCGTTCAGAATGCAATCCAGTGCTACCGTGTCATCTATGACGAGAAAAAAAGAGATACTACCCAGACATCATTGGATCGTTTTTTCGAGAGGGTAGATAGAATTGAATCCAGCAAGGAATCAGAACCTGTGCCATCAACGTCAGGCATGAGTAAAATTGCAGCTTGCCCTCCATCTCCTATTGCTGATGATCCTTCAGCTCTACCATCTCCCACCTCCTCTCCCTCCTCCAGTTGGTAACTCTTCTTGCCTGTTCACTCGATGCCAGCCCCTGTATGCCAGCTGTTGTACTGTACTACTGTACTTTTCAAGGTACTGTCCTGTAAGATTAAAAATGTTTTCTTTATTTTTAGTGTTTGTTTTTTATGCATTATTTGTGTGAAAAGTATTATATTACAGACAGTACTATATAGCCAACTTTAGTATATAGGCTAAATTTGTTGGACTTACGAACAAATTGGACTTACGAATGTGCTCTCACAATGGCACTTGTTTGTGTGTAGGGGACTTACTATATTCTGTATTCTTTATTTTCTCTTGCTTTTATTGTGTCTTTTCTTTGGAGTCTAATATGTTACTTTCTTTCAGTCATCTATTTTTCTCAGGGTATTATCTGTGGGGTTTGCTCACTCTTGATTTTCTGATAGTTTAACATTCACTTCTGAAGTTATTTTTTCTTTTATTTCTAAATCTTTCTTGAGCATTGACAGATCTCTTTTAAAATTTATTTCTCCAACTATTTTATTTCTGAGTTTTTCTAATTGTTATTTATTCTGTTTATCCAAAGTTTCTATTATTTTCTTAATTTCTTTTATGTCATATTGAAATATTAGGCTAGGGTTTTCAATTGTTCTGTAGCCACACCTTTCTATTTTCTCTTTTATAATAACTCTGGATGGAAATGATCCATGGTCCTTTTCTGTTCAGTTGGATGAGTTCTCTTCTTAGGAGAGGAGGCAAGGCTAGCATAGATTTCCTAGCTTCATAGCTCTGGAACATCCTCTTCTGCTGTGTAAACTATTCAGTGATATGGTCTGACACATGCTGGGATCTTCTCTTTCAATTCCTCTTTATCATTTTTGTCTGGAACTTCTCTCTCTCTCTCTTTTTTTTGCACTATGGTCCCAGTCTTGATCAAGTTTGATTCTATTCCCAGCAGTTTCTCCTCAGTGTTAGATTTTATTCTTCTTCAGTTAGTGTCAGAGGTGCTTGGGGCCCAGCCCACTCCCGCCCTGACCAACATCCCATGGCCTCCCTGCACCCATCCCTGAATTGGGGACTGTACAGACTCCCTCCATGTTTCAGCTCCTGGTCAGAATTACATGCTCAGCTTTCTATACAGTCCCTGTTAGTTATTCTGGCTTTGCCAGCAGTCAATATGGCTTCTCTCCTGCCTGCCTGATACCATGTGAATCTTGTTGCTGTTGCTGGATTTTTCTATTTTACTTATCTTTTAGAGTTCAGGGGGATTTCTTGTCACTCCGTTTTGTTATATAGAATTTGCTGTGGGGCTTTTGTTTAGCTCTCCTCGTTACCCTTTCTGTTTCTGTGTGGGATTCCATGCAGTTATAATTCCATCTTCCTAAATTCCTCACCCTAGACCACATGTTATGTCAGTAAACAGAGTTAAAAACAACCCACACATTTGTTTGAATTCATTTTCCCATGCGATTACCCAGTTGTAAATATCTGAACTTGGGTATGTATAGGATATAAGATTTCACACTGCTTCATTTCGTTCTTTTTTTTTTTTTTTTTTTTCCTGTCTTCACAGTCCTCGTGTGGAAGTTACATCAGCTTCTGTTCTAGTGGAGGCTCAGCAGTCAAGTGGAAAAGTCACAACTCTTTCATGTCTTACATAATGAGTTGGATTTCAGTAAGTGTCAACAGGGCAAAAGTATATAATCTGAAGAGTCACTGAAGAGAGGACTAGATTGAATAGATTGAGTGGCATACAAAGAAGGAGATGTAAGATGGAGCCAGACCCTTAGGATTTTGAATATCATGCCAAAGTCTGAACTTGCCAGCAAAGATTTATAAGGAAAGTAATGCTATTTTTAGACATGCTTTAGAAAAATGACTTTGGTAGTAGTAAAAGGATAGGATGAAGAGGTTGGGTGGAGGGCAAAGGCCACTGACTTCATAAAATTCACCATATTTTGGGTATCTGTTGTCAGGAATCATGTGCTACAAGTGAAACCGTTTCAAAAATATCTAAACATCATTTTCACTTTAGGAAAAGCAGCACAATTCATAAAAGACCTTTAGGCTAGAGGGAAGTTTTATCCCAGTCAATGGGTATAGATATCATCTTATGTACTGTCTACTCTTGAGTATAAAAACCCACCGGTTAATGTCTATTGAAGCAGAAGGATATAATGGGAAGCCATCTCTTCCATCCCAGCCTATGTAAAGCACATAAACTTTGATTCTGTTGGGGAAAACACTGATGTCTACAACTAAGAGAAACTATAGGTAGGAAATACAGGGTAAAATATCTTCTATGATGTGTGCTTGTTTAGAACCAAAAAGCTGTTTTTATAGAAACTGAGAAATTCAAGTAATAATGTAGCAGTTGTTAGGTGAGCAAGTAGAGAACATCGGTCAAAGGACTGAATTTTGAAAAATAAGAAGTCCGCAGCAGATTCGGTAGCTACCCTGCCCTCTGTCCTCTCAGCTCATTTCCATGTATATTTGTAGCCCAGGGGGACAGTTTGCATACACCCTGATAGCACCTGTTACAGAGACCTGCCTCTTTTTGCTTCTCTGTCTGAGGGCTTTCTTTGGCCCCAGGGGAGCTTTCTCAGTTCAAGCTCAAGGCATGTAGTCAACACCCAGAGAAAACTTCTCAACCAGATAGGGACAGCAGTCAGTGGATAAATATCCCCAGCTTTCCCATTTCTTTGTGGGAAAATCCCGAGCTGAATCCTATAAGGTTCCTCAGAGTATCCCAAGAAGGACTGAGCCTCAGTCACCCCCAGTCCATCCATCAACACACCCATTGTTGGCTTTCCCCCTCCCGTGTCCCATTTGCCTCACTTGTCTCTTGTTCATCCTGGAACCACCTTTCAAATATATATCACCTGTACCCAAGCCTTTGTCTCAGTCTCCTTTAGGGGCCCCCAAATGATGACTAGCAGAAACTTTTATTTTTTAAATTCCTCCCAAATTGTGTTACCTTCTGTTTCAAGAATCCACTGGAAACTTCCTGATGTCTAGCACCGATCTAGCACGGATCTATCGTGATTAACAGAATTTCCCCTTCAACATAGGAGCTGCATTTTTGTCTTGGTATTCACAGTGTCTCACCTATTCCCTGGCATAGAACAGCTGGACATTAAATAATTGTGGAATGAATGAATAAGTGAAAGAAGTTCTGATAGGCAAGCAGAGTATCTGGGAAATCTAGCAATAAGCAAACAGGATATTTATGCAAGAGTGGGGGATCAGGAAGCAATAAATAGAAATCTCAGGAAGCAAGTAACTGCATCAATCAAAAAATAAATAAATAAGTAGCAAGAAGGTGCAGAGACAGTATTTCAGGAATACCATCTTTTCTCCAAAGAAGATAGTAGGTCAAAAGAAAATGGTCAACTTCAGAGTAAGAAGGTGATGATGAAGACTGCCCCAGTGTTCATTTAATCCTTATTACATGACTATCGTAAATAGGACTATTTACGATAGTCATATAATACAGGTATTGCTTCACTTAATGGATAGAAAAATAAACCCTAGAAAGGTAAAGAAAAATGACCAACCTTATGCATTAAGCAATGATTGGAAAACCAGGAGACAGGTCATCTGGTGTTTCTAGCTGTAATTTCTAGAAGTGAAAACTCCTAGAGGACTCAAAGGGGTTCTTGTTTCTGAGGAGTCAGCCACCAGAATTACACCCTAGAGAAATCTAGTCCTCATGTAAAGAAACAGGTGGGTCAACCAGCTACTCTTGCAGTGGAGGAATAAGAATTTCAGGGCTGCTATATTCGTTTCGGAATTCAAAGTCTTACAGTATCTTTGAAACAGTGGAAGTAATGCCCCAACAGTGTCACAAATGGCCAAATTCTTTTTTTTTTTTTAACATCTTTATTGGAGTACAATTGCTTTACAATGTTGTGTTAGTTTCTGCTGTATAACAAAGTGAATCAGCTATACATATACATATATCCCCATATCTCCTCCCTCTTGCGTCTCCCTCCTACCCTCCCTATCCCACCCCTCTAGGTGGACACAAAGCGCCGAGCTGATCTCCCTGTGCTATGCGGCTGCTTCCCACTAGCTATCTGTTTTACATTTGGTAGTGTATATATGTCCATGCCACTCTCTCACTTTGTCCCACTTACCCTTCTCCCTCCCCATGTCCTCAAGTCCATTCTCTACGTCTGCGTCTTTATTCCTGTCCTGCCCCTAGGTTCTTCAGAACCTTTTTTTTTTTTTTTTTTTTAGATTCCATATATATGTGTTAGCATATGGTATTTGTTTTTCTCTTTCTGACTTACTTCACTCTGTATGACAGACTCTAGGTCCATCCACCTCACTACAAAAACAAATAACTCAATTTTGTTTCTTTTTATGGCTGAGTAATATTCCATTGTATATATGTGCCACATCTTCTTCATCCACAAATGGCCAAATTCTGACCATTAATATTTTTCAAACAAAATAATGATTGGGTATGCACTATTCTTTCTTTTCCTCTTCTTCTCTTTGCTTTATATTACTGAACATAATTTCCTCAATTATAATAGAAGCAAACTCTCTTTTCAAATCAGTGTGCTTGCAGTCTAGGATTCAAAATTACAGTGCTGTTTTGTAGGCATCATTTTGCTTCCATGGTAGCAGTTTCTCTGAATCTTTGCCTAGTGGCTTCAGTGAATGCATTTGGCAGGAGAAGCAGGCTGAGAGAAAAAGGGAGAGCTTCTGTGAGCACAAGTACCTTGGGAAATCAGCAATGATGTGAAAAGAATTACATAAAAGCTACCCTACACAGTGTATCTGTTTTTAATGGGACTTCATTAAAAGTATATATTTCTTAAAGTTTGCCTCAGCATGGCAGTGGGTTTCTACAGATGAAGTTTGAGAGCACTTAGAAGTTTGCTGTCACTTCTTTTTAATTCACTCACTACAAGCTTTGATAGAAAAAAGGAGAATAATTTCTGGTTATATTCTGGATATATATACCATTTGCCATTGATTTTCTAGAAACCTTAAAAATCAAAGTCAAAGGGAGCTCCTGATTTATGAAATAGAATTTGAGTCATTAGAAGAGTGGGCCCAGCAGGAGCTACCTTCAAGGGCATTGTACCCAAAGAGGTGTGCATCCTGGAAGGTTCTAGAACACAGCCTTTACTAATGTCTTGGCTCAGGGGAGAGTCTTGAATCCAAGTAATGTCTGGCACCTAGTTGGCCCTCAATGAATATCTAATGAATGAATGAGTATCATGAGTATCACATCAGTGGGGGCAAAATCCCAGGACTCAGGAAATAGAACCAGAATCCCAAAGATGGGAGGTAAAAGCAAGAAATAGAGGAATTTTTAACTTGGTCACAAGAGGACAGAAGTTCTATATGGTAGTGGAAAAAATATTTCATAGATGAAATGAAGTCAGTGTAAGGACTTTAAATGCTAGAAAGAAGGGCTTTCACTTTAAATTATAGGCAATGGAGAACCAGTAAAGGTTTTCCAAGTCATGTCATCAAAGTAGTTCCTTAAGATTACTTAGCTGGATGGTTTTGAAGGGAGGACAATGTAAGCATAGCAACAAGTCAGGAGTCTAGTTCTAGCAGGAGAATATAGCAGTTAGGAGCGCTGACCTCAGGGGCCAGAGAGATCTGAAATTGTCCTCCTGATGTGCCATTCACTATTTGTGAGACCCTGGTGACTAACTTTATTTCTTCAAGCATCAGTGTTCTCATCTGCATAGGTATAGTTTATTAACTCAGTTGATATTTCTGTAGTCTACCCTTTTGTCAGTCTCTGTTCTAGAAGCTGAACAGTTATACAATAGAAGATCTTTCATGAAACACTCTTATATATAGAGTGACATTCAAGTCAAGAACTAAACATGTATGGGGGGCTACAAATAGAAGATACACATTTCATGAAGAGGCAAGAATGAGTTGGGTGCACTCAGGGAACTGAAGGAAAGTCAGTATGTACCTGTGGATAGGCAGGGGAGTGACATGAGATGAGGACAGACAGCTAAGGCATGGATCAAATTATGGAGAGATTCATAAGCTGGGCTAAGAAGACTGGATATATTTAAACCTGATGGGAAATGTATAATACAGAGTATTTTCATAGATTACTATTGCTGAATAGAAAATGTATCATAGTGGGACATGGATTGGAGCTGGGAGACCAGTTACAAAGCTATTTCAGAATCTGGGGAAAGAGATGATAACGGCTTGGAATAGGATTGATAATGAAAAATAAAGGGAGAAGCATAGCTTTGGGATATATTCAGGAGGTAGATCAATAGGACTTGATTACAAATTGTATTTGGAGAGTAACGGAAGGCAAGAAATCAAAGCTAACCCTTACATTTCTGGCTGAAGCAAGTGGCTATAAGGTTATGTTTTTTGTAAGGTGGGTAAGAGATGGGGAGAAGCAGGATAGCAAATCAAGAGTATTTTCCTGATTTTAGTTTAAAGTGTATAATAGACATCCAAGTGAAGATAGTAAATATGTGCCTGAAACTTACTCCGGGGAGAGATCAAAGCTGAAAATAAAGGTTTAGTAGTCATCAGCACGTAGATGATATTAGATTCATGGGGATGGGTGAAGTTTCTAGAGATGTATAGAGTAGCAAATATAGTAAATTGGCTCACAGTGTCCTGTCCAGGCTCCTAATGTGTCTCCCTGTGCTGCAGAGCCTGAAAAACCACTAACTATACTTCCCAGCCTCCCTTCAGTTGCTTTCCAGGTGGGATTTCAGTTTCACCAATCAGATGCACTTGTGCAAGTACGGAGTTCAGAACAGAGATGTGTGAGGAGCGAGGCAGGACAGGGAGCATCTATTTTGTGAGCCCTGGCATTGCTATGGTTCTAATTCAGTAGCTATGGTGACAGCTTCCCAACTGTGAAAGCAAATCCTAATTGTATAACCTCCTAATCATGGTAGAGATAGCAGCATTCTTAGAAGTTCAGTCCTTCAGTGGGAGTCCTTTCTGGAAGCTCAGACAAAAGTTGCTTTCTTTAGTTCATTTAAAAAAAAATGTAAGGTACATCATCTCCCCCACTTAAAAGAACACATCTCTTTCTGCTTAATGTAGCTGGAGTGCATTCTGCTCTGACCCACACAGTGCTTTGGTTCACCCTTACATCACTCCAGCATCGGAAGATTCATTGGAGGGGAAGAAATCAGTAAACCAGAAGCCAGGAGAGACTGGGAAGGAATAGCCAATGAGATGAAAGGAAAACCAAGAGTGTCATGTCATGGAAAATGGGGAAAATAGGTTTTTTCTAGAATTTTATTTGACGCTGAATGATCAGTCTAGAACTGAGGGGTCAAGTAGGAAAGATGGCAAGAAGATCATTGGTGAGTTTGCAAATAACAATCTCCATGGAGTCATGAAAGTAAACACCATGGGGAATGATTTTTAAAGAGAACATGACCTAAAGAAATAGATTCTGTAACTATAGGCAACTTTTCAAGATGCTTTAATGTAAAAGGATTAGCAAACTGGGGAGGTAATGAGTAGAATAGGGGTTGCATTATAGTTGGCGGCATGTCTGCTGTTTTAAAGATAGGAGCTACTACAGCACACCTGTAGGCTGACTGCACGCTCCTCTCCAGAAAAGAGGAGAAGGTGTGTGAGAGAGGAGATAATTGTAGGAGCAAAGTATTTGGGAACACAAATATGCCAGTTACTCTGGTCACCTCTCTCTTCTCAATGAACTGTAAGGTAAAGCCATCGGGGGTTGTAAGGTGTAAATGTTTCGAGGAAGAGAAGAAGGTATGCCATGGTAGTCTTGCTGAACAGTAAAAGCGACAAGCTAAGGAAGAACTGCAAAGAACCCATTTAAATCTCAGGTCATGAATTTACATTGACATTTCTTTGCATGGTTACGTTCCCCTCACCCCCCGCCCCTGCAGTGTGTATTTAGCTGCTTGTGTGCAGGCAAAGGAGGCTGACAGTAGCATTTAAATGATATCCAGCCTTAACCAGATAATCCAGTGGAACGAGAGGGGTTAAGGGTGTTTATAAAGGAGTAATTATAATTATAAAACCTGGACTCTAAGTTAGAGAAAGAGTGACGGGAGGGAACAAAAGGGGTGATTGATGGTGAGAAAAGTCACAGGGTCAAGGGATGATGTCTTGATGAAGTTGAAAATGGATTGGAATGGAAGTAACAGAGGAGGAAAACTGGTTAGAGGAGGGGGCAGCTGAAGCTGAGGTTTCAGAATTAGAGAAGTTACCTTTGATGACAGGTCAAGGGTTTGACCATGGAAATGGGTGACTGAAATGGGGCAAAGACAAATTTTCCTGGAGAGAGGAGATTGAGGAACTGAGTGGCAATGATGGTGGCTGGATGATCCATCAGGATGTGGAAGTTACCAGACCTGGTGACAGGAGCAGCAGGGGAAAGAATGCAGTGACCTAGGTGTGGCACCAGTCGGGCAGGAGTAACCAGGGTTGGTAGATGATTGTAGACAGGCAGGAGGTTGAGCGGTTTCCCTCTTTCCTCTTACCAAACCTCTATGCCACCTCAGAAAGAAGAAGAATATCAATAGCTACCTAGTAGAATAATTATTAAGGTTGCATGAGATGAAGATGTTAAAGAGCCTAAAACATGCCTGTCACATTTAACGTATGACATTATTGTTACAGTCACCATGAAAGAATCTACACTAACAAAATGTCTAATATGTGCCAGGCATGGGACTAGATGCTATTCATTTTTATTTTTCCTTTATTTATTTCTTCAATGCAGTGTCGTACATGATTGCATTTGGACAGGACCTCAAAAGTCACCTCATCAAAAGTCCCTGAACGCTAGTCAAAGGTTACATGGATGCATAACCAGTACCTGCGGGGCTTAGTAAATATATAAATTCCAGGTTTCCACATCTGATCATTCTGATTCTTTATGCCTGCAGTGGTACCTGGGCACCTAATGGATTCTGATACACAGCCAAGTTTGGGAACCACTGCTCAGCATCTATTTTTATAGGTGAGGAGACTGAAGGCCAAGATCACAAAGCCGGTAAGTGACAGAACCAGGACTTTTATTCACATGTTCCAAGCCCAGGAACTAGATTCTGACTGATAGTGGCTCACTGAGGCCCTGGGATGAGAAGCAGAATGAAGGCTTTGACCCTTTTCCTTTGTTTGCGCTCTGCCTGAGAATAGCCATGGCAGAGAGAAGCCAGTCTAGACAACAAAGTGACTACGGCAGCCAGGTAGACAGTATGGTTCCATGCTGTCAATCAAGTGAGCTTATGATAAATGTCAGAAAGATGGTGTCAATCAAATGAGCTTATAATAAATGTCAGAAAGATGGTGTCAATCAAATGAGCTTATAATAAATGTCAGAAAGATAGTGTGCAAAGCAGCAGTTGCAAATAACCATGAGATGACCTGAGAGCTGTTACAGTAATCCAAACCTCTAACTATGGTGGTAAAAGTAACATGGATACTGTATTTGTTTTTCTCTTTCTGACTTAGAAAAACAAATACAGTATGCTAACACATATATATGGAATCTAAGGAAAAAAAAAAAAAGGTCATGAAGAACCTAGTGGCAAGACGGGAATAAAGACACAGACCTACTAGAGAATGGACTTGAGGATATGGGGAGGGGGAAGGGTAAGATGTGACAAAGAGAGAGAGTAGCATGGACACATATACACTACCAAATGTAAAATAGATAGCTAGTGGGAAGCAGCCGCATAGCACAGGGAGATCAGCTCGGTGCTTTGTGACCACCTAGAGGGGTGGGATAGGGAGGGTGGGAGGGAGACACAAGAGGGAGGGGATATGGGGATATATGTATACGTATAGCTGATTTACTTTGTTATACAGCAGAAACTAAAACAACATTGTAAAGCAATTATACTCCAATAAAGATGTTAAAAAAAAAAAAGTAACATGGAGTGGTGGGCATAAATTTAAAGGAAAAAAGACATTTCAATTTGGTATCAGTGTGAGTATCAGACTGACAAAGTTCACATGTGAGAATTAGGTCAAGAAATAGGCAGCCTTGCTAACCTTTCCTATCCTAGTGAGGTGATTCCCAAAGCTGTCTACACATCAGAATCCATGCACTAGAGATTGTGACTTAATTAATAGGACTCTCTTTGGATTTTACATATATTTTACATACATATATAATGAACTTGGAAATTTCTAACCTTGTAAAAGCTCTTGAAATGATGAAATGACCAGGTTTGAGCACACTAGGACATGCTCAAGATTCCTCAACCCTGCTATATATATGCTGTATAACAAGATTAGGGAACAAAAATGAACCCTGATGGGTTCCATTAAGGATCATAGTAGCTACGTCACCAATTGCAGTCGGCATTGCAAGCAGTTTCAAACAAGATAGTGTGAAAGTAGTTACCACATCAGTGGAGTTTAAGGTCAGAAACTAGATACTAGCTAGAATATGTGGCCCCTCCCCCAATACGAGGGGGTATTTTTCTATGAACAATTGATACTTATAAGAGGGCAGACAGTGGTATTGCACATAAAGATACTTCCACTTCTCCTCCAATCTTACTGAACATACAATAGCATTAGGTACCTTGTCTAGCACACATGCCTCATGATAACAGCGCAATCTGTTATCCGAGAGCACTGTGTATATTATTTTCCTGCTCTGCTAAACAAAGAAAATTATCGTAAGTGGGAGATATAGGTACAGAGAAGAATTATGACCCTCTACACACTGTAATTTTTTAATCTACAAGTAGAGAAAATTTCGGCAGAGATGATGCTGTCTAGGGTACCTCTAGGACATTATACAATTGAGATGGAACACTTTGGCCTTCTTCAAAGACGAATGATGGGCTCTTCCAAATGCTGCTCACGACCTGAGGCTTTACTTCAGTATAAATAAGGAAGATGTCTCTAGAAAAAAATGTGTGAGGTCTTCCATAAGAACAAAAGATGCAGATACTGGGAAGTGGGAGCTTCAAGTGGCTATACCTTTATCATGTACCCAGTTAGCTCTAATAATGACGATGCCCAATGCCTGAGAAAGTGAGACGCCATTGTCCTAGTCAGTGTCTCAGCTGCCATCCACATAGCAACCTTGATTCCGAGTTCCAGCTCTGTGAATCCCTCCATGCAGTTGCTGTTGCCTGGGTCCTCGCAGACCACGGAAGACAAGCAGTTTTTGAAAGGTTGTGTTAGGGACACACGATATTCTCTTTCACTCTTGTTTGGCTTCATTCTTGGAGCTCCTGCTTTGCTTAAGTCAACAGGCTCAAGGTGATGATGAACTCACAAACTGTTACAGAATCAGAGAAGAAATGTTTCTGGCATTTCCAGTAGGTTAAATGGACATTATAACTATACCAAAAATTAGAAGAAAGAAGCCTTTTGTTGCACTATTTAACATAAAGATAGATGAAAAGAATACAGTAGGAAAAGGATCAATGTCTCAGTTGGATTTTACAAATATGACTACCTGCATTTGAAATACAGAATTCTAGAAAATGAATTTAGAGAGGCATTCAGGAACTAATTTCCCACCTAATTCCTACTTAAAATTTTAACAAAATTATGTTTAAAATTATGTTTAAAATTAAGGCCATTAGCCATGTTATTATTGAAAATGATCACTATTATTGGTTTTCATGTCTTAATAAAGAATTCTTGGGGGCTTCCCTGGTGGCGCAGTGGTTGAGAGTCTGCCTGCCAATGCGGGGGACACGGGTTCGAGCCCTGGTCTGGGAGGATCCCACATGCCGCGGAGCGGCTGGGCCCGTGGGCCACAATTGCTGAGCCTGCGCGTCTGGAGCCTGTGCTCTGCAGCGGGAGAGGCCGCGATGGTGAGAGGCCCGCGCACCGCGATGAAGAGTGGCCCCCGCTCGCCGCAACTGGAGAAAGCCCTCGCACAGAAACAAAGACCCAACACAGCCAAAAATAAACAAAATTTTTAAAAAAGAACTTTAAAAAAAAAAAAAAAGAATTCTTGGACTATGTATTTAATTTAATCTTGCTGCTAGTAAAGGATACACTTAAACTAAAATGAATGAAAGAATAAATAATTGGCACTTATGAAATAACAAGATTTTTTTAATGGGCTTTATTTGTTTTAAATTCCAAATTCTTTCATCTTTTTATCTCATTGAGGCAAACTTAATGCAATTACTATACCTTTTACAATGGCTTGATTTTCGCCCCCTTCATGAATTTTACTGATAGCTTCAAGCCATTTTCTCTCCAAGTGTGACCCGGGAAAACCTACAGCAGATTTACCTAGAAAGCTGGTGAAACTTGCGAAATTTCGATATTAATGTTACAAATCCGAAGCCCAGAGAGTGGGCCAGGCATCTGCAAATTAGAAGCTCCCTCACCTGCTTAATAAAGACCAACACTCAAAGCTGAGGACGAGTAGGCTTTCTGACAGTAAACTACACCTCAACTGAGTTGCAAAACTCCAAACAAGAGAATGTTTGGATCCAGGATTGTTGGGTAAACAAAGATGAACGATAGTGCAAAATTTACCACTTCACGGAATTTTTCTCAATTTTATTCAACCTAAGACACATTTCTCCAGCATGTACTAGGCACTAAATAAAAAAGAAATTAGACTCAAAGTCCTTGACCTCATGGTACAGGATATCAAAAGATCTATTCAGATGCTGGAGATTTAACACTAAATAAACCTCTCCTTACTTAATAATCCACTATCCCAAATACTTTCAGCCATGGGGAGGTGTTGTTGAAAGAGCATGGAACAATTACTGGACGAATTCAGTGCTACTGAGGTCCTAGGAGTATTCCTAGGTCCTGAATGCTTCCATAGTCACCAATTCTGTTTGTTGACATTGGTTTGAGTCAGTTTTACTGAGGTATAAGTGGCATACAGTAAAACTAACCCCATTTAGGTGGACTGTTCTTGAGATCTGACCCAGTCAAGTAACCACCACAACAGCCAAGATACAAAATATTTCGATCACGTCAAAGATTTTCCCATGAACTTTATAGCTGATCATCTCCTTCTACGCCCACCTCCTGACAACCCCAGGTCTGTTTCCTTGTACCTACAGTTTTGTCTTTTCCAGAAAGGCATATAATGGAATTATGCCGTATTTTGCCTTTTTCAGTCTGGCTTCTTTCACTTTGCATAATGCTTTTGGGATTCGTCCATGATGTTTGATATATCGGTAGGACACCTTTTTTTTTTTTTTTTTTTTTACAGCTTTTTATACTCCATACTATGAGTGTAATACAATTTGTTTCTGCATTCATCAGCTGATGGCATTTGAACTGTTTCCAATTTGGGGGTATTTTGGCTACAGCTGCTATGAATGTTTGCATAAAGATTTTCATGTGGATTTGTGTATAAATTTCTCTTGGATAAAAACCTGGGAGGAAAATCGCTGAGTCATAAAGTAAGTGTATGTTTAACTTTTGAAGAAACTGCCCAACAGTCTTCCAAAGTGGCTGTAGCATTTTGCATTCCTGCCAGCGATGTATGAGCGTTTCTGTTGATGCACATCCTTGCCAACACTTTGTATTGTCGTTTTATTTTAAATACAGGCATTCTAACACATAAGTAGTGGTATCTTTAGTTTTAATTTGGAGTTCTCTAATGTCTGGATGTTAAACACCTTTCTTGTGCTTATTTGACAACCACATCTGTTTTTGTAATAAAATGTCTCTTCAAATCATCTCCCACTTTTTATTTGTTATTATTATTAATGAATTGTGAGTTGTTTATATATTCTGAATACAAGTCCTATATCAGATATGTGCAAATATTTTCTCCAAGCATGTCACTTGTCTTTTTTTTTCTTAGTGACTTGTAAAGAGTAAAATATTTCAATTTCAACAAAGCCTAATTATTTTACCAATGTTTTCTTTTATAGTTCATGCTTTTTGTGCACTATCAAAAAAACAAAAAAAAACAAACTTTTCCTACAATCAAAAAATGTCTTTTATGACTTCTGGTAGAAGTTTTATAGTTTTAGATGTAGATCTATGATCAATGTTGAGTTAATTTTTATAAATGGTGTGAAGTATGGGTCAGGAATCATGTTTTTGCATAGAGATGCCCAATTGTTCAAGCAACATTTGTTGAAAACACTACCATTTGTTCATTGAATTGTGTGGCACTTTTGCTGAAAATCAGTTGATCACATATATTGAGCTATTCTCTGTTCTGTTCCACTGATCTGTGTCCTTCCTTTGCTAATATCACGGTGTCTTGATTACTCTCGCTTTACACTAACTATTAAAATCAGGTAGTGTGAGTCCTCCAACTTTGTTGTTCTTTTGTTTGGCTATACAGTGCTCTTTATTTTTCCAAATAAATTTTAGAACTAGCTCATTTTAGGTCTAATACTAATCTAGTATATCTTACCATTTATTTAAATCTTGTTTGACTTCTCTCAAGATTTTATAGTTTTCAGCATAAAACTACACAAAACTTTTACATACTTTATTAGATTTATCCATAAGTATTTCCCTTTTAAGGGTGCTACTTTAAATAAAACTTTTAAAAAAAAGTTACAATTTGCAATTATATATAGGTAGCATATAGAAATACAATAGACTACAGTTTTGTATGTTGAGTTTATATCCTGCAACTTTGTTAAATTCACTTAATAGATCTAATAGTATTTTTTTATAAATTATTTGAAATTCCCTACATCGACAATCACATCATCTGCAAATCAAGACAGTTTCATTTCTTCATTTCTAATCTGTTTACCTTTTACAAAATATTCATGCATTATTGCACTGTCTAGGACTTCTAGTATAATGTTGAATAGGAGTACTGAGAGCAGACATTCTTGCTTTGTTTACTATCTTTGGGGGAAAAAATTCAGTTTTTCACTTATAAGGTATGATGTTAATTGTAGGTTTTTCAACTGATGCCATATATGAAGTGGAAGAATTTCCTTTTTACTTCTAGTTTGCTGAGAGTTATTATCATGAATGGATGTTGATTTTACCACATGCGTGTTCTGTATCTATTGTGATGACTCTGAGGTTTTTCTTAAGTCTGCTGATACAGTGAATTCCATCACTTATAATCCCACAGATAATCACTGTTCACATTTTCCCAAATTTTCTTCCAGTCTTTATAACTATAGCTTCTTTACTAAAATAGGAAAATAGTATTTATATAATTTGTATATTTCTTAGCATTTCATTAAGAATTATTCCATGTCATTCAATATAAGAACAGTTTTTCTTTTCTTTGCTAAATAGAAGCCCATCCTATGTATACACCATAAGAATAATCATAAAATAATAATGATAATTACAATAATTGAAACAATAGCCCTTTCTTTGTACAAATTCCTATTCTAAGTATTGTTACACATATTAATAAAATTTTACTCTCAGAACAGTTCCATGAAGTAGATATTGTTATTACTATTATTATGCCCATTTTACAGCTAAGGAAACAGAGATGTGGAAAGGTTAGACAATTCTCTCACGGTCTCATAGCTAGTATGTAATGGAACTCAATTTTTGGCTCTGTAGAATACAGTCTTGGCCACAATATACTGTGTGTGTTGTCATTACACAGTACACATATTCTTATTGTGTGCCTATAAACAATGCTCTGATAAACACAGCTGGAAAAAAATCTTTAACTATATCTCTCACTATACCCTTAGATTCATAAAGAGGGATTAAGTAGTCAAGGTTTTGAGTTAAAAAGTATGGTTTCTTCAGGGAAGCTTGAGGGATACTGCTCAATTGCTTTTTCAGAACAGTCCTATGGATACATAGAAATACTGTAACATAACTATAATTAGCTTTCTAATTTTGCTAATTTTTGATAAGTGAAAAATAACATTTTTTCATATTAAATGTGTTCCTATATTTATTATTCATTTGTGTTTATGTTTCCTGTTTATTGTTCATGATCTCTGCCAATATTTAGTGTGTTCAGATTGGAATGAAATTTTGATGTATAAAAAATTAAAATTTATTCTAAATATTTTGTTTGTTTTAAATTTTCTTTGCTAGTTCAAGTTTACTTTTTCTTATTTTTTGGACAGTTTTAAAGTCAAATCAATTTTTTCATTTGTATTTTATTCCTCACACATATGGTAAGACGCAGACGTAGAGAATGGACTTGAGGACACGGGGAGGGGGAAGGGTAAACTGGGACGAAATGAGAGAGTGCCATGGACATATATACACTACCAAATGTAAAATAGATAGCTAGTGGGAAGCAGCCGCATAGCACAGGGAGATCAGCTCAGTGCTCTGTGTCCACCTAGAGGGGTGGGATAGGGAGGGTGGTAGGAAGACACAAGAGGGAGGGGATATGGGGATATATGTATACGTATAGCTGATTCACTTTGTTATACAGCAGAAACTAACACACCATTGTAAAGCAATTATACTCCAATAGAGATGTTTAAAAATAAAAAAAGAAGTTCCTTGCTGAGTCAGTATTAAAGCAGATATACTTACATATTTTATTGACGTACTTTACAGTTTAGGGTTTTTAAAAGTGCATATAAAATTAATCTTGTACGCTATGAGTTGAGAATGTTCCTCAGCTTTTTCCTAAATAGAAAACCAATTATCCCAGTATCATAAATTCTATAATCATTTTTGCCTGATGAATGACTGACAACTTGACTTTATATTAAATTATTATATATGCTCTCTCTTCTGCTCTACTAATCTATTGTTACTTCAGCAAAATAATACAATATGGAGTAATCTGGGTTCAGATCTGGTATTGCCACTGTCATATAGCCTTGTTACGTTACTTAACATCTCTGAGCCTTGTTCTCCTAATATGCATATGGTTATTTTAAATACTAAATGAAAAAGTATACAAAGCACTTAGTTTAATGCCTGGCACATAACAAGCTCTTAGAAATATCAGTAGTTTTTATTGTTTCCTTCACCATGCCAGGTCCATAGTTTTAATTATTATAGCCATGACAAAGACTCCTAATTCCATTTCTGCACTTTCCTCTCTGCAGTAGCCTCAGGCCAAAGCCACGTGGCCCATGAGACTAAGTCCTGGTAAATGGTACCTGAGCAGACTTCCTAAAATGTCCCTCACAGGAAAGGGAGATTTCTTCCCCTTCTACCTGCCTGCTTTATTTCAGAACGAAATCTAGAAAATATGGCTGGATATCCAGAGCCCTCTTGGACCATGAGGTGAGGATGGGTGTCAAGAGCTATCATGGTGGAATAAAAAGAGAATAAACTTGGTGTCTTATGAAAATGGACTTTCCATGGACTGTTTCTCTCTGTATTTCTATGTGACAGACTGAACCTTTGCTTCTTTAATGCACTAGGCTAGAGTTTCTATTACTCACAAAGTATCTCATTTTCAATGATAGGTTGGAATCCCAAATTCAAGATAAGATGCTCATTTGTACGCTTAAGTGTTTTGAGCTTAGTTTTTTTTGTATTAAGAGTAAAAATTAACCCCCTCATTCTCCATCAATTCTAGCCTAGAAAACCAATATTTGGTCTTTTGAATTATTATCAATTAATACAAGTTATTAATTGGTGTCAACTTCTAAGGGAAAATGAATAGAGTCTTAACCATGAGACAGAAAAACAACTGTTCTTTTAAAACTCCTCTAATGCGCACTTGATAGGAACCAAATTGTTAAAAGTAATATATTTTTCATCATTGCTTCAAGGCGAAGCCATACATAATAGATTGTCAATGAAGAGAGAAAAAGCAGGTAATTCAGTTTCCCAAAAGAGTTTTAGAAAATAAATGCCCTGTTTGGCATTTCATATTGATCACTTAGCCACAATAATTAACATCCTCTTATTTATATTATATTGAAAACTAAAGCTCAGAATTAGAGGGCAGACAGCAGAAGCAAGAAGAACTACAACCATGCAGCCTGTGGAACAAAAACCACATTAACAGAAAGACAGACAAGATGAAAAGGCAGAGGGCTATGTACCAGATGCAGGAACAAGATAAAACCCCAGAAAAACAACTAAATGGAGTGGAGATAGGCAACCTTCCAGAAAAAGAATTCAGAATAATGATAGTGAAGATGATACAGGACCTCAGAAAAAGAATGGAGGCAAAGATCGAAAAGATGCAAGAAGTGTTTAAAAAGCACCTAGAAGAACTAAAGAACAAACAAACAGAGATGAACAGTACAATAACTGAAATGAAAAATACACTAGAAGGAATCAATAGCAGAATAACTGAGGCAGAAGAACGGATAAGTGACCTGGAAGACAGAATGCTGGAATTCACTGCCGTGGAACAGAATAAAGAAAAAAGAATGAAAAGAAATGAAGACAGCCTAAGAGACCTCTGGGACAACATTAAATGCAACAACATTTGCATTATAGGGGTCCCAGAAGGAGAAGAGAGAGAGAAAGGACCCGAGAAAGTATTTGAAGAGATTATAGTCAAAAACTTCCGTAACATGGGAAAGGAAATAGCCACCCAAGTCCAGGAAGCGCAGAGAGTCCCATGCAGGATAAACCCAAGGAGAAACACGCCGAGACACACAGTAACCAAATTGACAAAAATTAAAGACAAAAAAAAAATTATTGAAAACAACAAAGGAAAAATGACAAATAACATACAATGGAACTCCCATAAGGTTAACAGCTGATTTCTCAGCAGAAACTCTACAAGCCAGAAGGCAGTGGCATGATATACTTAAAGTGGTGAAAGGGAAAAACCTACAACGAAGATTACTCTACCCGGCAAGGATCTCATTCACATTCGACGGAGAAGTCAAATGCTTTACAGACAAGCAAAAGCTAAGAGAATTCAGCACCACCAAACCAGATCTACAACAAATTCTAAAGGAACTTCTCTAAGTGGGAAACACAAGAGAAGAAAAGGACCTACAAAAACAAACCCATAACAATTAAGAAAATGGTAATAGGAACATACACATTGATAATAACCTTAAACGTGAATGGATTAAATGCTCCAACCAAAAGACACAGGCTTGATGAATGGATACAAAACCAAGACCCATATATATGCTGTCTACAAGAGACCCACTTCAGACCTGTGGACACATACAGACTGAAAGTGAGAGGATGGAAAAAGATATCCCATGCAAATGGAAATTAAATGAAAGCTGGAGTAGCAATACTCATATCAGATAAAATAGACTTTAAAATAAAGAATGTTACAAGAGACAAGGAAGGACACTACATAATGATCAAGGGATCAATCCAAGAAGAAGATATAACAATTATAAATATATATGCACCCACAATAGGAGCACCTCAATACATAAGGCAACTACTAACAGCTATAAAAGAGGAAATTGACAGTAACACAATAATAGTGGGGGACTTTAACACCTCACTTACACCAAGGGACAGATCACCCAAACAGAAAATAAGTAAGGAAACACAAGCTTTAAATGACACAAAAGACAAGATAGACTTAACTGATATTTATGGAACATTCCATCCAAAAACAGCAGATTACACTTTCTTCTCAAGTGCACATGGAACATTCCCCAGGATAGATCACATCTTGGGTCACAAATCAAGCCTCAGTAAATATAAGAAAACTGAAATCATATCAAGCATCTTTTCTGACCACAACACTATGAGATTAGAAATCAATTACAGGGAAAAAAATGTTAAAAACACAGACACATGGAGGCTAAACAGTACATTACTAAATAACCAAGAGTTCACTGAAGAAATCAAAGAGGAAATCAAAAAAATACCTACAGACAAATGACAATGAAAACACAATGATCCAAAACTTACAGGATGCAGCAAAAGCAGTTCTAAGAGGGAAGTTTATAGCTATACAAGCCTACCTCAAGAAACAAGAAAAATCTCAAATAAACAATCTAACCTTACATATAAAGGAACTAGAGAAAGAAGAACAAACAAAACCCAAAGTTAGTAGAAGGAAAGAAATCATAAAGATCAGAGCAGAAATAAATGAAATAGAGACAAGGAAAACAATAGCAAAGATCAATAAAACTAAAAGCTGGTTCTTTGAGAAGATAAACAAAACTGATAAACCATTAGCCAGACTCATCAAGAAAAAGTGAGAGAGGACTCAAATCAATAAAATTAGAAACGAAAATGGAGAAGTTACAACAGATACCGCAGAAATACAAAGCATCCTAAGAAACTACTACAAGCAAATCTATGATGCCAATAAAATAGACAACCTGGAAAAAATGGACAAATTCTTAGAAAGGTATAACCTTCCAAGACTGAACCAAGAAGAAATCGAAAATATGAACACACCAATCACAAGCACTGAAATTGAAATTGTCATTAAAAACCTTTCAACAAACAAAAGTCCAGGACCAGATGGCTACACAGGTGAATTCTATCAAACATTTAGAGAAGAGCTAACATCCATCCTTCTCAAACCCTTCCAAAAAATTGCAGAGGAAGGAACACTCCCAAGCTCATTCTACAAGGCCACCATCACCCTGATAACAAAACTAGACAAAGATACTACAAAAAAAGAAAATTACAGACCAATATCACTGATGAATATAGATGCAAAAATCCTCAACAAAATACTAACAAACAGAATCCAACAACACATTAAAAGGATCATACACCATGATCAAGTGGGATTTATCCCAGGGATGTAAGGATTCTTCAATATACGCAAATCAATCAATGTGATACACCATATTAACAAATTCAAGAATAAAAACCATATGATCATCTCAATAGATGCAGAAAAAGCTTTTGACAAAATTCAACACCCATTTATGTTAAAAACTCTCCAGAAAGTGGGCATAGAGGGAACCTACCTCAACATAATAAAGGCCATATATGACAAACCCACAGCAAACATCATTCTCAATGGTGAAAAACTGAAAGCATTTCCTCTAAGATCAGGAACAAGACAAGGATGTCCACTTTCACCACTATTATTCAACATAGCTTTGGAAGTCCTAGCCACGGCAATCAGAGAAGAAAAAGAAATAAAAGGAATACAAATTGGAAAAGAAGAAGTAAAACTGTCACTTTTTGCAGATGACATGATACTATACATAGAGAATCCTAAACATGCCACCAGAAAACTATTAGAGCTAATCAATGAATTTGGTAAAGTTGCAGGATGCACAGAAATCTCTTGCATTCCTATACACTAATGATGAAAAATCTGCAAGAGAAATTAAGGAAACACTTCCATTTACCATTGCAGCAAAAAGAATAAAATACCTAGGAATAAAACTACCTAGGGAGACAAAAGACTTGTATGCAGAAAACTATAAGACACTGATGAAAGAAATTAAAGATGATACAAACAGATGGAGAGATATACCATGTTCTTGGATTGGAAGAATCAATATCGTGAAAATGACTATACTACCCAAAGCAATCTACAGGTTCAACGCAATCCCTATCAAATTACCAATGGCATTTTTTACAGAACTAGAACAAAAAATCTTAAAATTTGTATGGAGACACAAAAGACTCCAAATAGCCAAAGCAGTTGAGGGAAAAAAATGGAGCTGGAGGAATCAGACTCCCTGACTTCAGACTATACTACAAAACTACAGTAATCAAGACAATATGGTACTGGCACAAAAACAGAAATAGAGATCAATGGAAAAGGATAAAAAGACCAGAGATAAACCCACACACCTATGGTCAACTAATCTATGACAAAGGAGGCAAGGATATACAATGGAGAAAAGACAGTCTCTTCAATAAGTGGTGTTGGGAAAACTGGACAGCTACATGTAAAAGAATGAAATTAGAACAGTCCCTAACACCATACACAAAAATAAACTCAAAATGGATTAAAGATCTAAATGTAAGACAGGACACTATAAAACTCTTAGAGTTAAACATAGGAAGAACACTCTTTGACATAAATCACAGAATGATCTTTTTTGATCCATCTCCTAGAGTAATGGAAATAAAAACAAAAATAAACAAATGGGACCCAGTGAAACTTAAAAGCTTTTGCACAGCAAAGGAAACCATAAACAAGACGAAAAGACAACCCTCAGAATGGGAGAAAATATTTACAAACGAATCAACAGACAAAGATTAATCTCCAAAATATATAAACAGCTCATGTAGCTCAATATTAAAAAAACAAACAACCCAATCCAAAAATGGGCAGAACACCTAAATAGACATTTCTCCAAAGAAGACATACAGATGGCCAAGAAGCCCATGAAAAGCTGCTCAACATCACTAATTATTAGAGAAATGCAAATCAAAACTACAATGAGGTATCACCTCACACCAGTCAGAATGGGCATCATCAGAAAATCTACAAACAACAAATGCTGGAGAGGGTGTGGAGAAAAGGGAACCTTCTTGCACTGTTGGTGGGAATGTAAATTGATACAGCCACTATGGAGAACAGTATGGAGGTTCCTTAAAAAACTAAAAATAGAATTACCATACAACCCAGCAATCCCACTACTGGGCATATACCCTGAGAAAACCATAATTCAAAAAGACACATGCACCCCAATGTTCAGTGCAGCACTATTTACAATAGCCAGGTCATGGAAGCAACCTAAATGCCCATCGACAGACGATGGATAAAGAAGATGTGGTACACATATACAATGGAATATTACTCAGCCATAAAAAGGAACAAAATTGGGTCCTTTGTAGATACATGGATGGATCTAGAGACTGTCATACAGAGTGAAGTAAGCCAGAAAGAGGAAAACAAATATCGTATATTTATGCATATATGTGGAACCGAGAAAATGGTACAGATGAACCAGTTTGCAGGGCAGAAATAGAGACACAGATGTAGAGAACAAATGTATGGACACCAAGGGGGGAAAGTTGTGGGGGGAGGGGTGGTAGTGGTGTGATGAATTGGGAGATTGGGATTGACATGTATACACTAATATGTATAAAATGGATAACTAATAAGAACCTGCTGTATAAAAAAATAAATAAAATTAAAGTTTAAAAAAAGCTCAGAATCATACTACCATTCATTTTTCTTAATATTAATAATCAGTCCTTATAAAATGCCTTCATGTTCTAATAGAGTCAGAAATACCAATTTCATTAAGTTAATTGATTACCTTAACTTAAAGACATGGATTATCTAGGGATCAAAGTACTCATGAGTTGTCTCTAGATATAAAGTCCAAATAAGGCAAGGAACTAGTTAAATCATTCCTTTACCTCAAGACTGAGCAGCATATTTGGCCCTGCTATGGCTGTTACACTTGAACTCATTCTCAAGGATGAACACTAAGAGGGGATAAGAGGATATGATTAGAGAGAAAGCACCTCTTGCGATGTTCCTTCAAAGGACACATTTGGGGGGCACTGCTTTCTGATGCTTCTAATATCCAGGAAGAAAGATATTCTTGGTCAGAAAGAATTTTTTTTAATATTTATTTATTTATTTTGGCTGCGCCAGGTCTTAGTTGTGGCATCCCCTGCATTGGGAGCTCAGAGTCTTACCTACTGGACCACTAGGGAAGTCCCTTGGTCAGAAGGAATTTTCACCATTTCTATCTCACTCTTTGGCCCCAGTGAATATATCCTACAAGATAACAAGGAGTGAAGTAAGTTTATTTAATTTCAGATCGTATACAATCCCACTTTAGCAGACTCTAGAGTGACACAAAGGGAAAGTCCTCTTTTAATAATTTACATGAAGTTGATTCTGTGGCAGAGAACTATTTGTGGGTCTATTTCAGTTAGAAATACCTAGATCTATTAGAGATTTAAAAGTCTCTGCATTTATCGTCTTATACCTCACAGAATTTAAGACTAATAAAACTTGAGATTCAAAAAATTTGTTGTTCAGTGATAGGTTATCAAAACTATTGTGAAAAATTTCAAAGCAAACATAATTGCTCTAGGAGTTCATTCACTCACTTATTGGGCACATATTATGTGCTATGCAGTGAGATAACCTATATTCTAATCTCAGTCAAGCTAGTCTGGTGGGGGAGACTGGCATGACAATAAGCACCACAATCCCTCAAACACATAGGAAGCCAAGACTAACTTTGCTGAAAGTATTAGAGAAAGCTTCACAAGAAAGTAGTATTTGATGTTTAATACTGAGAAAGAGTTCACCAAGAGGAAGAGAGATAAACCATAAGATCTCCTGGTCCTCCAAGTGGTTCCTGAACCCATAAGGCTCCAGTGTATTCCAAAGAATGTCCAGTTGGCTTTGAGCCATCTGGGAAGAAAAGGAAAGAAATCAATACTTATTTATTAGGCTTGATGCCAATTTACTAAGTTATTTGCTAAGAGTTACTTACTAAGAGTTTTATATACATTAACATATGTAATCTTGGTAAGAAACATATAAGACATGCACTAGCATCCCTTTTTTACATATAAAGACATTGAAATTCAGAGAAGTACAGTATAGCGTATCTAGTAATTGACAGAGCTAGAATTTTGCCTAGCTCTGTGTAATTCAAAAATGTATCCAAAAGAACAAAGATCTTCCTGTACCCCTAAATCTGCCTCCAGGTTTCTGATCATCTTCTGTACTGAAAGAACAAAAGTAAAGAGAGTCTGAAATTCCAATAGGGCTCTTCATATTAGAGCCTTTTAAAGTTAGACAGTTCTGGGTTTAAGTTCCTGACTACGTTACTTGCAAGCTTGAGCAAGTTACTTAGCTTCTCTCAAAATCAGTTTCTCTGCAAAATGTGAATACTAAAAACATCTACTTCAAGGCAGTTGTGTGAGAATTTACATTAAAAAATTCATAAAGAAATATTTAGCCCTACATTTGACACATATACCTACTTTGAAACTATCAGCCAAAATAAATGTCTTCTTAAATAACTGAATATGCCCAGAACTATGGAAACTTGTCTGGCTTCTTGACAGAATTCAGATACCCAGGAGCTATTCCAAATCCCTGTGGAAGGACTCAGGTTCTCTTGAGGACTTGTTAGAATTCTAAGTTCAGGTCGGATCTAGAACTTTAGCTACAAGTCAGAGGAGATCTACTGTGGAGCTTCCTGAACCAACAAGCATTCCTAAAGGTCTGGCGTGTAAAGAGTGGTCTGGGAGTAGTCACTTAAGGTCCATCTAGGCCACAGCTTTCTGGCACCAAAGTGGGTGAGAAAACCTGGCTGAATAGATATCACGAGAGCGTCAGGTGGCTGCCTTGCATGGGCAAGTGGATCCATTAGAAATTGAAGTACTGCCTCCAAAACCCCTAACTGGCCCTCTGTTCCAACCAAAAATCAGGGAAGAGAGCCAAAGGTTCTGACTGAACAGCATCTGCTATGTGATTGATGGAGATGTCTGAGTATCCAACAGATGGACTCAAAATATCCCGAGGCTTAGCGATGTGTGCAAGTGACCATATACAAACTAAAAAGTGTTAAATTATTTTTCCGAGAAAGATGGGACCTGATATTCTTAGCAAAAACAAACTTACTTATTTTTATTCATCACAGGATCTCTCAGAACTCTCTTATAGTAGAAAAGTTGTAGGGTCATGAAAAATACTCACTTAGCATGTAGAAAAGTGAATATATATATGGATATATATGTATACATACATATACATATATATATATCAAATAAAGCCTTTATAATTTTTCATATCTGTATTACCTGGTGTTATATTGATTATTTAGACATTTTTTAGAATAAAACTTTCATCTAAATATTAGTATAATTAAGCCAACGGTGAGCTTTACATAGGTGCCTAATTGCTTTAATGATATCAGATGAATTATAGTGAGAGTAAAAACATAGGAAAAAAACATTAAATGGCACAAGTACCTGGTTTGCTTAAGAATGGAGTGCAGGTATGTGTGGGTTATGATATGTACTGCCTTTCAATCTGCTTCAATCCTTTGAAGCATTTAGCAAGCAGAGCTATAAGGAAGCTTAGATCATCCAATTCAATTGCTCATTTTAGAGTTGAGAAAACTGACACCCAGAGAGGTTGTTATTTGCTTAAGGTAACCAAGTTAATTAACAACTCCCTAGAAATAGAAATGTCTTCTACATCCATCTCATCAGGAAAAGTTTCTAACTCTGTAAACCTTTGAATAATTTGAATAAAAGACCTGAGGACTAAGCAAACTCAAAAACTCTCCAAATTTTTAACTCATACATCTTAGACACCAGTAAGATAATTTTTTTTTTTTTTTTGCTTTAAATGTTGTATTAACATTGCCATTTGCTTTGGGTACTAATTAAGCATATACTTTTTGTGTAACATACCATCAGAAGTGCCTATGATGTGCCAGCTTTATGATATATCTCTTTATGTAGATAAATTCTCTGTTTGGAGAATCTGTCTCCAAATTCTGTGTATTACAGAGTATTCATAGGAAACTTTTAATCTCTTTTACATTTTTCATTTTACTTTGTAAATTTCTGGTTTACGGTCACCCACAAGCAATCTGTGTATCATCAGATTTTCCAACTAGTAGGCTGAGCAACTTCCTTATAATAATAGTTGGTTAATTGTAAAATTATTTGTTTAATAAATATCTCACCACTAGACTGCAAGCTCGTTCAGGAAAACCAAATATCCCTTTACACCTTGCACAAAGCCCTGGCACATAATTGGGTATCAATAAAAATTTTTTGGATGAATGAATGGAATAGACTAATTTTAATATTAGTATCAGGGAAAAATATAGAAATAGAGAAGCTATACTATGCCACCAATCAAATGTCTAGAATGCTTTCCAATGGCAGATGTGACTTGTATTGAAATACCACATTTTTCTATTATGTGTTATTAAAACTATCTTAAAGACAAAGGGATAACTGAAACTTGATTAAACTTAATTTTTAATAGTATTTGTCTGTGTTTAAGTCCACCTTGCTCAAGGTGATACTTTTCTACCAGTATCTACCAGTACCTACTAGATCAAATTTAAGAATAAAATTGGAGAGTAACCTAAAGTGTACTTGCAAGTAAATATGCCCATCTCTATGAGTGTATCCCTTTATTGCTCTGACATCTGTGTTCCAAAGGACTGCCATGTAATTACCTGTATAGACACTGGTAGAAGAAGATTAAGTCAGGGGATATCCAAGGTTGGAAAAATGGCATTAAGATAGCAGGTCCTCTATCACCAAGCTGAAGGGATATGAACTAAACAAATCAATTACATTTCTTTTCTTCATTTATGTCAGTCCCATTCCCATGACCTGCTTAAGCCAATGAAATGCAGGAAGCTATCATGTGTGTCACTTCTGAGTAGAAACATGGCTCACCACTTCTCTTCCTTCTTCCATAGGGTCATCAATGTTCCAGATAGAGGGTGTTCCGTCAGTCAAAACTGTGAGTAGCTGGTCCAGAATGACACTGATATTATTACTTATTTATCCTCCAAAACTTTCTCATCTAAAGTCTTCTCTAAATAATTAGGTGGCAACTCCATCTTTCCAGTTTTTTAGGCAGAAAGTCTTGGAATCACCCTTGAATCCCTTCATTCTCTTATATCGTACGTATAATCTCTTAGGAAATCCTATTGGCTATATTTTGAAAATTTATCAAAATTTTCAGAAGTCATCCAGGTGGCTAAAGAAAAACAAAGGTTATACTTTAATCAACTTCCTACATTTTTCTCCCCCCCAAAATACAAAGTAGTTTCACAAGTACCAAAATCCTATACAAAACATAACCCTCCACATGACTTGATAACAGAGACTACAGAAACTTCGAAATAACTGTGAGTAGAAAGAGAAAAAAAATGACAAGAGCCAGAACTATAATTCCTCACATTTCTACCCACTCCTGCCCAACCACAAAAATTTCCAGTAAGCAAAGGTAGAGAAAACTGTCAAGAAAACAAAAGAAGTGTGCTAGCAAAGCATGAGCATTGGGATAGACATCAGAAAGATCAAATCAACACAAAATCTGAATTACGATAAAAGTAACCAGGTAGATCAGAGCGCTCACTACAGGAAAGGAATTTCAAAGCACACATGATTTAAAGAATCATGGCGTCTGTAAAGTTCCAGGTGTGAAATTTAAAGAGATTTAAGGGTTGAATATAATTTAAAACCACAGGCATAGCTTCTGGGGGAGAAAAAAGATAAAAAGGGAGGAAGAAGTGTCTTTGGGAAATCTGGTGGTGGTTGGAGGTGGGAGAATGGGGGAAAATGTAAAGTTCTTAAGGCAAAAGAGAACTGTAAAATTGGAAAGTTCACAACAACTTCCCCCTCTAACAAAACAAAATGAACAAACAAAAGCCCATTTAAGTGCCTAGCTTTTACTAGAAGAAAAATCACTTACTTAGGAATCATGTAAAAACCCCATATCATGAAAATGAACAAAAGGAAAGTAAAATCCATAGAGAACTATTGTAAAAAAAAAATAAGGAAACAAAATTTCACACTAATATATAGAGGAAAATTCCCCTGGAAAATAATCATGAAACAAAAGAAAAGTGTAAATCTACACTCCATACAGAATTAAGTTAACTCAAAACAGCATCTGAGGATATGGGTATTCACCCTGAATCAGAAATTCAAAAAATTGAATGCCCAAATGGACTAAAAACTGAGAGAAATGAAAAAAGAGTTCAATGAACTCAGGAAGAAATGAAAGAAAACAAAAATTACCTGATAAGTGAAGAATAAGTTAGAAGACACCTAAGGAAAAGAGAGTCAAACGAAAAATTTTTAAAGGGCTTTGAAGACGGTCCATTAAAGCCAAAAGGATTAGACTAGCGTTAGAATTTTCAAAACCAACATACAAAGCAACCCGGCTCTGAACTTATTTGCAAAGCAGAAATAGAGACACAGATGTAGAGAACAAATGTATGGATTCCAAGGGGGGAAGAGGTGGGTGGGATGAGTTGAGAGATTGGGATTGACATATATGTACTACTATGTATAAAATATTATAGATAGCTAATGAGAACCTACTGTATAGCACAGGGAAGTTTACTCAATGCTCTGTGGTGATCTAAATGGGAAGAAAATCCAAAAAAGAGGGGATATATGTATATGTATAGCTGATTCACTTTGCTGTACAGCAGAAACTAACACAACATAGTAAAGCAACTATACTCCAATAAAAAATTAAAAAAAAAAAAAGCAACCCATCTCTGTTCACTGAGAGGATCTAGAAGATGAAATCCAGTAGCAATGAGCACACCAGCTTACCTAGTGCCTTGATCATGGTTTTTTTTTTTTTTTTTTAAATTGAATGCAAACTAAGACCACTTGACTGTTACTGAAATGAATAGCCCAGTTTGCTTCTTTTTTTTAAAGAAATTCACGTTCTTTTATTTATTTATTTATGACTGTGTTGAGTCTTCGCCTCTGTGCGAGGGCTTTCTCCAGTTGCGGCAAGTAGGGACCACTCCTCATCGCGGTGCGCGGGCCTCCCACCATCGCGGCCTCTCTCGTTGCGGAGCACAGGCTCCAGACGCGCAGGCTCAGTAATTGTGGCTCACGGGCCCAGTTGCTACGCGGCACGTGGGATCCCCCCAGACCAGGGCTCGAACCCGTGTCCCCTGCATCGGCAGGCAGACTCTCAACCACTGCGCCACCAGGGAAGCCCATTGATCATGGTTTTTAAACACCATTTCTAATAAAAGAAACCAGGGTTCATTGGAGAAGTGGTAGATTACAGGGCTGGGGTAGGGATGGTACAAGATGAGCCTGAAATATCTTGTGGTACCAGAAATAAGAATATGATCAAAAAGGAAGGGCGGCTTATAGAAAGAACAGGGCTGCCAACCTGAAAAAAGCTCCCAGGAGTCAAAGTTGAAAAACTTGAGCACAAAATAAAGAGGGGTGGCATAGGGAGGGTGGGAGGGCGACGCAAGAGGGAGGGGATATGGGGATATATGTATACGCATAGCTGATTCACTTTGTTATAAAGCAGCAACTAACACAACAATGTAAAGCAATAAAGATGTTAAAAAAAAAATGATAGCATTGGATTTTAACCCATAGAGTAAGACAAATTTCTATGAACCCATCAACAAACAATAGGATCAATAAATACATAGGGGAGAAGAGACAACTTTTCCTTACCATGTCGTTTTAATTAACAAGTGTAGAAAAGAAATGGAAAATCATTATTAGCCAAGCACCACAGTAATAACTGTTGCAGATAATAATCCACTGACGGATACTAAAATTAATGGACAGATATTTGAGGAGAAATAGATTTGTATAGTATCAAATTATTAACTTTACAGTGGAGAAATCTGGAAGACACCACCATAACCAAGTGATCAAAGTTAATAATAAAATATCGACATCATGAACCCCTTGATATTATGCACTGAAAAGTATATGTCATTTCTTTGGTATTCTTACAAAAATGCATAAACTCATTCCAATCATGAGAAAACATTAAACTCATATTGAAGGACATTTTACAAAATACCTGACTGGTGTTTTTTAAAAGAGATAATATTACGAAAGGTAAGAAAGACTAAGGACTGTCACAGATTGGAGAAGACCGAGAAGAAATAACAGGTAAATGCAAGATGGGATTCTGGACAGTATCCTGGAACAGGAAAAAGACATTAGAAAAACTGGTGAAGTTTGAATAGAGTCTGGAATTTAGTTAATAGTAGGGTGTTGGTGTTAATTTCTTGGTTTTGATCATCATGTTATGGTTATATAAGGAGTTAGCATTAGGGAAAGCTGGATGAGGAGTATACAACAATTCTTGGTCTACTTTTGCGAATTTCTGTAAGCTCAAAATAAAAGTTGGAACAAAATTTATCCAGAATCTGAATATTTCCTATCATCTTTATTTCTACCACCTAGTCTGAGCCAGCTCTCCTGGATTACTGAAATAGCCTCTTAATGGTTTTCCTGCTTCTGTGTACCCTGCAGACTCATCTTCTGAAAACAGAAGTCAGATCATGTCGCTTCTCTGCTTAAAATCTTCTAATGATTCCTTTCTTCCATCAGAGCAAATCAGTCCTTTCAAAGGGCTACAAAACACACAAAATCTGGCTCCCAATTCCCTCTCTGACTTGACTCCCGACTTTTCTCCATTTCCATCACAATCTCCTGCCAATCCATCTCTGCCTTGCTTTCCTTGAACACTCCAGACCCACACTGGCCTTAGAGCCTTGCACTAACTGTTCCCTCTGTTTGAAATCCCCTCACACCCCCTCCACACACACAGGCACACACAGTTTCTTCATTTCTAGCCTTAATTCAAATCTGTCCTTCTCGACGAAGCTTACCATGACCACCTTATTTAATGGTGCAACAAGCATCACACCCTTTCCCCCTACCCTCCTTTTCCTTTTCTTCTGTAGGGTGAGTGTATCATCTTCTAAAATACCAGATGGTTTACTTGCTAATGATGTTGACTTTTTCTTATCTTACTCCATCCATCTACCGGCCCTCCCTCTCAATTTAAGATCCTTTGAGAGAAGGAACTTTTGCTTCTTTTCATTGATGAATCCCTAGAACCTAGAATCTAGAACAGTAATGGGTACATAGAGCAATCAGTTTATATGATTTCAAATAATTAATAATTCACTCATTCATTAATATTATAAGTAGAAATTGGAAGGATAATGCTTTGTAACTAATTCCACAAGATACATCTTTAAAAAGTGGATATTTAGATACTGAGAGTAGCACAAATGCAAGTTCCTTTTTTTAAATAGTGAACAAATATAACTAACCAGATATTTTATTATTTCATGCAACAGCTAATGTGGGTTCCCAGGGAATATTTTGATAACCTCTTTAGTAAGCTGTGTTCTGTACCACGTTACTAAGTTGAGTTGCTTACAACCAAAGCTAAATGGTCATGATCACTGTCAAGGCATCAGTCTGACACTTCTTGGTTGATTTTTTAAATTGAGAGTATAGATCATATTTAGGTACATATTGCTAAATTTAATTGGACTAAATTTTTTTTACATTGTATGGACATCAACAGCAATTATTTATTTTTAGATTTTAAAAAAAATTTTCTGAAGAAAATACAAACTTTATTATTTTTCTCAACAGATCCATAAAAGCTGTTATTCCTTCCATGATCCCATGTGGATTTTTAATTGGTGCCATTACACTTCTCAAAGGGGTTAGAAACAATAGCTGTGATTTGCCTTTAATTGGCAGTAGCCAAACTTTTTTTTACAGTATCAGTCAGAGTAGCTGATAAGTGTTCTAAATTAGTGGAGTAGTTTTTATGAGAACTTTGGCTTTTTTTTTCCTTTGCTTTGCTTTCATTTCTTCTTTTTTGTCCTTTTTTTTTTTAATGGGTAATGGGTGTTGGTAACTTTGCCAGTTGAAAACCTGTTTCTAGCAATGCAATCAAGCCTCTAAGCAGCCTTGTGTTTTGTTTTCTATTCGTGGTTGGGTGCCCCCTTTAACCTTATCAAAGCAGTTAAATTTCTTCAAACTGTCAACCAGAGCCATGTCAGCATCTTAAAGAAAGCCACCGCTGACACGGCTCAGCAAAGCTGAATTGATCTTTCACCCCTTGGGGCATTCCACAGAGCCAGCTCGTGCACCATCTCCCGGAGCTTAATGTAAAGTTCAGCCCCTTCTGCCTCCTTGTGGGGGAGGCAAGCTGGGCTGCTCCGTGGCAGTATTTAAAAATATTTCTGTTTCCATGTTTAACACTTCAGCTTTTCTCTGGGCCCTGTAGGTGCCTAGAGTAATGAAGTTTGAGGAAAGAGATAACAAGAGACTGAAGTAGATTCAATACTGTGTGTCCTGTGGCTCAAATGATGATCACACCAAGGAGTTTTCAGTTCAATGACATGAAGTGCTGCTACTTGAGCAGCAAGGACGGCTTTCTTATCAAACTCCCAATACTTTTTTCCACCTTCTCCATCTTTAAGTTTCCCTTACTTGAGTTTTTCTCTGGTTCATATTCCATCATGCTTAAAGATCTATAACCATAAGTTCCTAGAAAAAATTCTTCAAAAAACTACAGTTGCCTCAAACAGCCTCCTTATTGTCATGACTAGAAATTTTTATTTGTTTCTAAGATGTCTGGATTTGGGGAGAATAGCTTAATTTCAGTAAGCAACCACACTTAAGAGTCAAGTCATGACAAACCTATTCCACAATGTGGTATATCCCTGAGTTACTTTTGTGTCTGACTGTCATGGAGTTCTTTGCAGAAGAAATCCTGTGCTCTAGAAATTTTACTTAAAAAATATTTGTTATTGGTTTGCTAATAGCTCTGTATAAAAATCTGCTTTTGAACTTATTGCACTAAATTTGTAGTCTTTTTTGATAAAATCTGAACTTCTTTGAATTCCATTATCATTTACTGAGCATCATTACCGTTGAAATTATAAAGATAAATCAGGCAGTTCTTGCTCTCAAAGAGCTCACAGCAAGTCAGAGGAGACAGGGAATAAACAACTAACAAAAATGCCATGTGCTAATTGCTCTATGTATGCAATGGGGATGATGTATTTTCCATGGATAAGGTTCCATAAATCTCCACACCTCTGAAAAAGGAACAACTCCTAACTCGACTGCTCTGATGTATCTATTACATGAGACTGCAAATTTGGTGAAATAAATGACACAGAATTAAAGTAATTTATCTAAGACCAAAAGCTTCTTGGTTGACCAACTTGTGTTTAGCATTCCTACACAGGGAATATGATTTCTAAGAGCCTAGAAGGAAGACTGGAGCCCAGAGGTAATAAAGTGACCATTATCCTGATTTCAACTAAATCCTACCCTAACTCCTGCTCTCCTATCAGCATACCACATATTTCCACTAAAAAAAGCACCACGTCAATTTCTGACTTTTCCCTTCCTTCAGTAATATTAATATAGTTGTATTTTCTCTCTCCTCTCCGTCTTTCTCTGTCTCTCGGCATGCGCACACACACACGTATATTATATGTAATATGTATTACCTATATATATGCTTGTGTGAGCTTTTACTTTTAATTATCTAATAACTACATATAGAGCACCGTACAGTTACTGACAACTTTTACCTTTCATTACCTCAATCTTATTGAATTTCATAGATCCATCACAGTTAATGACCTTCAAAATTGTGATGCTCAACCAACGGTTTAATGCTCAAAGGTGACAGGCATAGTGTACAAGATAGTGATTGAAATACCTTCAACAGCCTTATTTGTTCATAAATTTACCATTGAAGACTGCTGGATTTCATAAATCATAGGAAGAAATCAAGACAATTCACTTTATAAAGGGCCCATGCATTTAAATAAAATCAAAGGTATTAGGCACTCTAGGAGTCTATGAAATTGCCACCTGGTAGAATTTTAAGTACTGTCTTCACTGCAAGTGACATAACCCTTCAGGAAACTTCATCTGATTTCATCTTTATTTCACAATCAAAGTGTAATTACTGTGCTCTCTCTGCAACTATTCACAATACATATATGGCTATTGTTGGGGCATTCGACAATGCCTTTTACTCATTCTAGAATTTTCCAGAATGATCCATGTGTTTTTTCCTCAGTAGAACTTTTAAAACTATTTCAGCCAAATTTAAGCTTTGTTATCTGCGGTTTATATGAACTTTTCATGAACATCTGTTCAACTTTCCTTAGACCAAGAGCTGATAACTCAGTAAATCTTATTTATACATTTCCCAGTATTCAAACATCACTTCCCTGAAGGCTTTGCAACAATTTCAAAATAACCATTTACTTTCTTTATGTGCCCTTGAGAGGAATTACAAGGCACACTAGAGTTTTCATGTAAAATTTGAACAGAAGGAGCGACTTTGCTCAGCATATAGCAGTTGCCTCCCAAAGTAAAACCTTTTGGCTCACTAGGTCTAAACAAGGGGAGATCAATGGGCTCAGAATGCTTGTGATTTGTGCATTGAGTGAGGAAGAGTATATTTTTTTTATACTTTGCAACTTCAATGCCAATAGCATAGCTGAGGAAATGAAAAGGACTGAGAGTGAAGGCAGACAGACCAGTCAGGAGCCTACGGCAGTTGTCAGCCTAGAAATGATGAGGGTCTTGGCAGCAAAAATGAGGGAGAGATGATTTTTGCCAGATATTGAGAAGGATGACTATTCAGGGCTTGGCAAACGACTTGAAATGGTAGTAGAGATGAATCAATCAGGGGTGACTCTGAGTTTCTGCTTCAAAGCTTTGAACACGGGTAAGATTGAGCTCATTTTCTCTTCACAAATGCAGCTCCTCCTCCCAACTCCTGACATCCTTATCATCCTGGTTATAGAGGATCCCTTTCCCCTAAAGTGGCCTTTGTACAATACCCTCCTGTCTCATCATTCTGCCCTTAGTCCTCCCACACCTTCACATGTTGATGTAATCCATAAATTGGAAATAGAGAACATTTCCAGCAGTTCTGTTCATATCACTAGTTGGACTGGGAATTCACCATCATTTTCAGCCAATGAGTTTGAAAAGTTTGGGACTAGAAAACTAGAAAAGAAATAGGAAGACAAGCTTATGTTAAATTGGTAGTTAACCATCATACATCATACGGTTTTCAAAGTATTTTCACAACCATTTTCATATTTGATTTTTATAACAACTCTCTAAAATAGGAATTCCTTTCCAATGATGGATAGGAGACTCAGAGATTTAACTCTCTGGCTGAAAATCACAGAGCTATTAAATTCTAGTAACTTTCAGCGGAGTACGATATAGAAACTTATAATCATTAAATAGTTTCTTCTTTTTTTCCAAATTTAATTTCCCATATTAGAGACAATAGGCTATGAGGGCTAAATAAGCCAGGATTTATGAGATTAATAACTAGAGAGTATACGGATTTTTACCAAAAATTTTCCAATCACACTATGAATTTGACTCATAGTTTCCAACCTTCCTCTTTAATATGCCACAAAATTTCTAGGGCACAACCTAAAAGCAGTTTTTTGCTACTGCCCTGTCACCAAGAATCAGGAAAAATCACTGGGATCTCCATTCTCTGAGTTGATGTGACATCCAAACTAGTGGCACGATGTTGTGAACAGCCCAGTTTCCACCTCTCACCTGTGCCTGCAGATCTCAGGCTAATTGTTCTTGGGAGACAGTCCCAGCCCTAAAAGGCAGCAGGTCAGATTCCCAGAGAAGAAGAGGTTGACTTAATAGCAGATCCTCTCTCTCAAGTCATATCCTGTAGTGACAACCTGGTCCTTATCGCTTAGGCCTTGAGCTTGAACTTCTCTTGCCTGCCTCCCTTCCCTGTAGACACACACCAGGGCCTCTGGTTCCATTTCTGACCCTTCTCCTTGAAGAACAGTTGCACCACAGCAGGGCTTTCATTGCATTTGATGTCAGAGGACCCACATTTAAATCCTAGTCCTTCCTCATACAATCGGCACAATCTTTAGCTAATATTTACTGAGGCTTACTGAATGTCACACGCTATTCTTAGCACTTGACATGCGTTAACTCATTTATTTTTCACAGCATCAATATGAGCTAAGTATTGCTATTGCTATCCCCATTTTACCTCTACAGAGCCGGAGACACTGGCGGGTTAGGTTATTGCTCAAGCCGGTTAGTAGCAGAGTTAGGACCATTGGCAATTCATTAATCCTATGTGAACCTGCTTCTTCATTAGTAAAATGGGGATAAGAGCACACCCCTTAGAGAGCTGAGTTTGAATTTCATAAGCAAATGTATGTGAAAATACTTATGAAGCTATACAAATCTTTACAAATCCCAGTATTTTTATTGCTGACTGATGCCTGGATACCACACTGAGCCAGATCCCAAATAATCCATCTAGCTCAGATCCATGGCTTTTTCAGACTTTCTAGTTACTTTCCTCCTGGGCATCCACTCCCATCTGTAGCCTGCAGGTACATATACATTGATATTACCAGCAAGAGCCTCCCTCCTCTAAACTGAATAAACCATTTTCTCCCACTTTATCTAGCCAGCCAATATGGGTGTGCTGAACTTATATATTCCTTAGATGAGGACTGTCCAAATGGCTGCAAACAATAATTCCATGACATAGACAAACCTAAAAGCTATGACATATTATCTAATATCCCTGTAAGTATGAGAATTCATAACAAAACTCTGTTCCACAGAGGACAGAACCACCCCATAGCCAATGAAAGCAGAAACAAGAAACAGTTATCAAAGGCAGACAAGGTGTGGCCAGCAGAGTGTCACTTGACCTTGTGGTCTGTGTCCCTTATGTGACTATAATGTCATGCTGTTCTCACACTGAAAGAAGCACTAGATCCACAAGTTGATCCAGGAGTGTGTTGTTTGTCTCAATGTTTTTCCTCTGTGTTGGGCTGTGTGTCCTTCTGATCCAGCCTTACCTTACTTGTTTAGTAAACACTTTGTTTGCAAACTGTGTTTAAAACTTTGGCTCTGTCTATAAGATTGAGCTTCTGGGCCAACATAGTTTAAATGACTACTTGGGAATGAATGTATTCCCTCCTATATTAAAGAGGAGGGAGTCCATTATCTTGTACAGCAAGGCTGCTATAGCACTGCAGCCCTTCTTCACATGCTGCCTGTAAGATTATATTAGAGCATCTGGATCCGCCAT
Organism: Balaenoptera borealis; assembly: GCF_965194805.1. Lineage (NCBI taxonomy): Eukaryota > Metazoa > Chordata > Mammalia > Artiodactyla > Balaenopteridae > Balaenoptera > Balaenoptera borealis. The sequence goes on along the minus strand of NC_138875.1, from coordinate 48,049,483 downwards.
ATTAGCGATAGGAGAATGGGTCTCCTGCCTCTGCTGTGGGGCACTGAATCCCTTCACAGAGTGAGAATCAAGGGAGAAAGCCAGCAAGGCTTATAAGCGGTCTTTCAAGTTTCTTTTCAAGTTTGTCTGTCTGCCTTCTTTTATTGTTAAATTAGGCACTATCATATACACAGAGAAGTAGACCAAAAGGATTGATTTATCCGAGGATCGTAATTGAAACCAGAACCCAAGTGTTCTGACTTTGATTCAAAATTCCTTATAGTGTACCAACACTAATGAAATTTAATCAACAAATATCCACTGATCACTTTTCGTGCTAGCACGTAGTATAAAACATGATCCTTGATCGAAAGAACCTTACATGCTATTTTTGAAACTAGACTTAAGTGTGTGGAAGTTTTATACACGTATACTACATACGTTATTGCCAAGGTAAAATACAAGCTTATCATAACTGCGTATAGGATTAATTTACAAGTTTTAGGTGTATGTGATAAGTTCTATGTATTTTGATGAGGGTGTGACTTCTGGGTAGGAACAATATGGAAGGTTTGGTCAATTGTCAAGTTTATACTATTTTATATTTACACATGGATCAAATAGGTATAGGCAGGAAGGAAGGAGGGAAGGAGGGAAGGAAGGAAATTAAATTATTATTACCTGGTCACTCTCCACGCTTAATTGCATTAAAGTCAGATGTGTAGGAAGACACATACATTCATACTTACGCTAACATGTAATCACGCTGAGTGGATCCATTCTCTTCTGACAAAGTTTATGAGCCTTCGCATTTTTATCTGGTTTCACATTTTTATTAGGCTCATAAACTTTTCTCTGTTCGTCATGAAAATGGCAGTTACTCCAGAGGCAGACCTGTCCTACCATATTTCTAGATAACCATGGGCATGTCTGAATCCCCAGCATATAAACAGCTTGGACCTTCCTTCTGTAATCATATTTAAAAGTGTGTGTGTGTCTTTGTGTGTTTATGTAAATGATAACACACCAACATGGCACATGGAAATTTACCACAAATATTCTCTAAGTAAATAAATCCAGAGTTTAACTTCCATATTTGTTAAATCCACTAACATTTCAAGCCAATTGATAAGTTGATTACAATTTCATGGAATATAAGCTGTATTGTTATATTTTTACACTGGTAATGATTTAAAAGTCTTTTTTCTTGGCAACATTATTTAGCTGGTATTCTTTTGTAATGCATGTGAGCAAGTGTTAGGGTGAGTATATAATTTATCATCCAAAACAGGACATCTTTTAGAGTTAAAGGAAGTACTAATAAATAATTACATTGGGACAACCAGCATAAACCAGGTGTGTCACGAGCAAATAGGACACTTGTGTGGTCACTCAAGATAGTGACCATACTATCAGCAAGTTCATGCGCCAACCTGAACTTTAATAAAAGTTAAGAAAACAGGGGAAGATGAACAGATGAGAGGTATTAATGGCAATACTTCATTTTTTTATTTCTTAATTGACTGCTACCTTTTTGGGTTTTTATGAAATAATCATTATTTCTATTTCCATTTCAGAAATGAACACCAGGATCTCCCACTGACAGTTTCTCCTGGCTTTTCCTTCCACACCTACTCACACTTCTGATTATATATGGAATAAATTGCATGAATCTGATACAGTGTTCATAACTGACTTTCTAATCCTTGAAGAATATGTGCAGCTCTGACCAGAAGTTATCAAGTGGGTCAAGGGAAGCAATCACTAAAATAGATCTATTCAAGACTACTGAGTACAATCTAGTAAAGGCTCTTGTAAATACTTCAATGCCCAGTAACAGACAATTATTCCATACTTAATTTAAATTTTAATTGTTTTAACTTTATAGTATGTAATCCAGAATATGGAATATTTGGTAGACATATAAATTTGTGGAGGTACGAAAACACCTTATTACTCTTTATAAATATTTAATAGCGAGAAGTCAGACTTTGCCTGCCAATTACAGGCTTTGTAAATTGTCATGGCAACAATTAGTGCGTTACTCCATGTACAGGTCTTAGTGAGGATTTGGGGACTTCTGCATTGATCTAGTATACAATTTTCATCAGTGAAATGGATGTTAAATTTACTCTTGAAAATAAGGATAAATTTAATTTTAATATGTAATGCAAGTGTTTACCCCATTTGCTTTCATTAGAATTATTTTGTTCTCATAAGATATAATTTATTATAGCATGGTACAGTAAGCAAATATAGTTTCTGCCTTCAAGGGAAGTCATGAGGTTATGATATTTTTTCTCTAAATTATATCAACAGAGTTAACCTAGCTTAAGAATTCAGTTTGATAATGGTCAAAATGGATCTAGGTTTTCCATGGGTGAACATATCTTTTTACAAAATACCGTTAAATCTTTGTCAGCATTTGTTGAATATGGTCAGAATTACCAAATCAACTTCCATTATTATGAACACATTAACACTCTTCAATTATCTACTTATTCAACAAATATTTACTGAGTGTCTACACTGTTCTAGGTACTAGGAATTCCAATAATGAGCTAGAAGGTAAGATTTCTATTTTTCCACAGCTTACATCTTACTAGGTGAGATAAATAATATATAAAAACAAAAATTGCTCCTTAACATTATTTCAGAGAATAAGTCCTATGAAAAAAATAATAAAAGTTAAGTCTTTATAGCTTGATCTGGGTGAGAGTAATTTATTTGTTTGTCCTGTTTTTTTAGTCAAGATGGCTAGTGAATGTGTCTCCAAGGAAATGACAGTTGAATAGACCCCTGATAAGACATGGAAAGTTTCAGGGAAACTCTGGAGAAGGACAAACCTAGGGGAAAGGCTCTGAGAAGGGAATATTGAGTATTAGAGTATTGTGAAGCAGTAAAAATGAAGTAAGAGCAGGGGAGCTTTGTAGAAAAAGAGCTCAAAGAGATAGAGAAGGACCAGATCATGAAGTGTTTAGACCATGGAAGTGATGGGCTGAAGGAAACAAAATAACATAACATCCTCCCCAAGATGTTTACGTCCTAATCTCCAGAACCTGGGAATATGGTACCTTAAATGGAAAAGGGGACTTCCAGAGAGTAATGCCGCCCTAGCAGCACTCAGATCATAACCTTGTGAGACTTGTGTCAGAGTTCTGACTTTCAGAAAAGATAATACATTTGTATTGTTTTAAGGCGCTAAGATTGTGGTAATTTTTATAGTATCAATATAAAATCAATACAAGGATTCTGAGTGTGATATGATATCTATGATCCATGTTTTAAGTGATCCCTCTGGCAACTATATGGAGAATATATTGTAGGAGAGGCAAGATGGCAGCAGGAAGACCAGTTAGGATGCTATGCTGAAAGCAGCTATGGTTGCTTGGACTATGGTAACCAAGATGATGGTGATAAGAAGTGGCAATATTTGAGATAAAATGTGGGTATAAAATCAGCATAAAGGTGGTTTTCAAAGCCATGGGACTAGATGAAACCATCCTGCTGCACTGTCCAATATGGTAGCCACTAGCTACATATGGCTATAGAATAAAATGAACTAAAATTAAATAAAATTAAACCTTCAACTTCTTAGGCATATTAGTCACATTTCTAGTTCTCAATGGCCACATGTGACTAGAGGCTACCATACTGGGCAGCACAGAGTGTTTTCATCATCATGGAAAATTCTATTGCACAGGGCTGATGGTAGTGAGACAAGATAAAGAAGAAAAACAAAAATAAAAGATCAAGAGCAGCTCCCTGGGTTATTCTAACTCTCAGAGTCAGGGATAGGAAAAGGAGCCAGCAAAAGAGACTGAGGATTGGTCAGTGTTTATCTTTTCCAAAATTTAAACACAACAAAACACAAATTAGGATACTACACTTATGATAGAAACTGTGATTCTATATTAACATAAATGTTATTTCTGCATAGATTTAGCTGTTGAATCAGCTAATAAGGGGAAGGTATTAACTTTCTTTGGGATTCCATTTGCTATTAAGTCCCTTCTGAAATGGAACCTTGGCTCTGGGGGACAGAGTCAGGCAAGGAGAAAGGCAATGAGGGAAGTAATGGCATGGCACAAGAGTAAAGTATTTCTTCCTTCATAATTTTGTACTGGACCATCTTTGAAGGAGAAGAGATCAGAAGAGGGACAGATGAAAAAGGAAAAGAAGGTTAACTTGAGCAAGAGACCCAACACATTATTTTCTCTGACCATTCCCACATAAAGAAGCTTAAAGTTTTCTCTTCTTACTTTTTCTACTTGTTTGATAACTAACCATTTGCTAATAAATGATTACCAGCTGAGGATTTACCAAATGTCTGCTGTTCCTCAGCTGCAGTAAAGTATTCAATTTCTTAGAAGCAGTTGACCTCTGATACCATATTATTTGATGGCTTTGATGTGTTCTTGTAAAGGTTAGAAAAAGCAAGAATCTTACGAGGAGTCAGACCTTAGGTGAGAGACAAATGGGACTCTGAAACCGGAGAAGAACTTTAAGAGTCAGGGATTCTACGAGGGGTGCAAAGTAGTGCAGGTGAGGGAAGGGCCATCACCATTTTGATTGTTATAATACAGTGTATTGTATCTAGCTAGTTATCTAACTAGTTATCTAATAGGTTATCTTATTAGTTATCTAACAAGTATTTCCCAGCTTTATTCAGTTCTTTGAAATTATTTTTCTGTTTTGGGATAATGAATACAAATAGACTCAAGTTGAGCTTCTCTTCATTGCTGCTTTGCTGACACCAAATAAAGTAGACTGAAAAAAAGAACTGAATAAAATTAACTAGGAAATACAAAATTTGATAAAAGAAGAGTGAAAAAATAAGCCAGATATGTGCTTTCATTCATTCAACACATATTTATTGAGCTCTGACTCCTTGTCAATCCTGTCCTTGGTGCAAAGAATGTAAGACAGAGTTTTTTCCCAAGGATCTTGCATTTTCTCCTGCATAGAAGATATAATGGTACAAATTCTGGGCTTTTATTTTGTCCAGGAGATTTCTCTCAACTGCATTCTTTTTAAGATCAAAATTTACACCAAAGATTGAACACTTCATTTGCCATGATCTCTCAATTAGTACATGATAATTTTTACATGATTTTTACTAACATATTCTTTAGTTAAATCCCAGTGATACAGATAACTCCATGCACTTTTAGCTAGTTTAACCACTTTCTTTGGTAGTATATATGGGAAGTTCTCCTACCAAGGTCAGAGCATAGAGAACATAGCCATGTCACTTAATTCATTATTGAATCATTAGCAATGTTACTCTCACTCAAACTTTGTAATATAAGACACTACATTATCCATGGATAAGAATCTAAGAGTCAAGTTTACATGTCAATAAACCAAGACATAACATAGGTACATAGCCCAACTTTGTTCACATTATAAAATGAGAATTTTCTTTGTTCCTCTCCACTTCTAACACAAGGCAACTAGAGATAGAGAGAATTTTCTCTCATTCCCCACATAGATTAATCCTAGAAGATTCCCCTGCAGTCATTTTTGTTAAATACTGCGGCTGTTCATTTTGAAATATAAATTATCAGGGTGACAGAATTGAAAGGAGATTGGGAGGGTTTTGTATTTGGGATGGGATAGATGTCATATGTTAAACATTATGAAATAAGTAAATTATTCTGCAATTTTGTGGCTCAAATAGATATCCATAATTATCCTGGAACCATGACATGGAAAAGAGAGTTCTAGCGCCAGTAATTGTAACCAGCTTCTCAAATACTTCTATTGGAGAGTAAGTATTATAGAGAAAAGGCCACAGACTTGAGATGGAAGAGTTATGTTCTAGCCAGATTAGCCAAAATTGCTCTATAACATTTAGGATAATTCTCTACCTTCAAATTTGATCATTCTTTTCCCTATTTTTTTAATCCTAATTTTCTATCACCAGAAGAGACAGCAATGGAAAGGCCATACAAATTATTACCTGGTCCACACCTCAGTTAATTAAAACTTGTAAATGATCAAGACATGTTGTGTACATTTTGATATTGCTTTTTCACTGTATGTGGGGTCTGTGTGGGTTTGTTCTACTGGGGACAGGAAACTGCAAAACATATATAAAACAGCACTTATTACTCAGAAATAAATCTGGGACATCTTGGCAGTGTCTACTTCTCCAGATAACATCTGCGATCTTGCTCACCAGTCCAGGCTGGCTGTAGCATGTGCTCCTTGGCTGCTAAGTATCTATGGCCTTGCTTCTGGTGGGGCAGGGCTAGAGGTTAAGTTCAAAAGTTAAGCCAGGCTTTGAGCCTGCTTCCTTGCCCAGATGGGCCACAGAATGGGCTCCATGGTCAACATGGTCTGTTGGACGGGAACCCAAATTAGGCAGAACTGTCAACCCAGCTCCCTGACTAAGTCAGGCCATCGGCTTGGCTCTGCAGATGGGCAGAGCCACCGGCTGGGATATCAGTGGAGGCACAGCTGCAAGCAGGAATGCAGTCTGCCCAGATCTTAACTCTGGTTACTGAAAGCCCTGCCCCTCCCCCTTTCTTCATCTCTATCTGATCCCCAGTGGTTGAGTCTAGTAGATTCTCCATTGATTCCCATGAGGCAAGACCCAAGTGGGCCTCAAGGAAACACTGCAGAAGCTGGATGTCCACCTTGGCTTCTCTTTTCCCACTGGAGAAACCATAGGCCCTGAGGTGCCCCCTTGGTACTTGCCTGGGGGCAGTGTGATGGGGTCAACATGAAACCTCCCTTGTAACCCTTCTAATATGGTCCTTCTCATTCTCTGTGGTCCAAGGGTGTGCTTCAGCCTCCCCCGTGGGTTCTGGGATTTTCCCAATGGTGTTTTGTCTATGAAGAGTTGTTAATTGTTCTTCTTATGAGGGGGACTGAAGTTGAGAATGACCTGAGAATGACATCGCCACCTGGATGATGTCACTCTGTTCTGAGTATTAAAATTAGTACTTCAGTCAAGCATTTAGTGGAGTACCAGAACATAATATCCATTTTTATTCTTATATGTGAATTCTCTCCCTCTGGGCTCACTGTGAAACAAATGCTTCTGAAATAGTTTCTGTTCCACTTATTCTAAGAAATAACATTCTATTGGTATTTTGACATATTTTCGTATGATTTCATTTTTCCATGCTATTAATAAAGAAGTTAAAATATCATAAATATGGGTGGTTATGAAGCTATGATTAGCATGAAGTATAAGTAGTCCTAGAAATCTATGGCAAGATACATCTACATTTTTTGGCAAGCAAGTAGCACAGAGCAAGAAGAGCCTGGTCCTTCACTGACTTTTCTCTTGGGTATTCTAGAAGTTACTCTTTCCTAACTCTTGTTTTTATTCCTCTATTTCACCATGACCCTCTCCCTCCTGCCAGCCTCCCTACCCAATAAACACACATGCAAATATTCACGCAGTTAACAAATGCCCACATACACACTGAATGGAGTATGAGTAGATGAAAGACAAAAGGTTCCTAGCAAGGACATTAAACTGAACCTAAGTAAATCTACGTTCCAATCGAGCTTGTTGAATGCAAGCAATAGAAACCTACTAAATTCAGCTTTAATAAAAAGTGGCACAGAGAGCATCTTGTGCTGCCAGAAAGTAAGGAAGTGCTCAAAAAAACAAAACCAAAAACCCCATTGAAAAGCTTCCATCGGCCAAAGAAAACAATTTCAGCAGTATAATATATAGCATAGTATTGGGTTATATCCTAAAATATAAAATAAGTATTCATGACTCTCCAATGATTTTATAAATACTTGGGAGAGAATAGACAAGTTTCCCATGCAGAAGAATTCCAAATAATATATATAGATACTCTGACCTCAAGGAAAGAGAGCATAACTCCCCACTCCTTAGATGTGAGCTGTGCATAGTGACTTCCTTCTAAATAATACAGTATGAAAAGAGCAGAAAAAGGGTAACTTTACAGTAGAGAAACCTGACAAACACTACCTCACCCAGGTGATCAAGGTCAACATCATCAATGATGAGTCATGTTGACAGATGTACATTTGATATGATGTGATGAGAATGGCACTTTATGGTCCTCTCAAAAACACATGACTCTAGTGTAATCATGAAAAAAAATCAGACAAATCCCAATTAGGACACATTCTACCAAATATCTGACCAGTACTCCTCAAAAATTTTAAGGTCATCCAAAAAAGGAAAATCTGAGAAGGCGTCACAGCCAAGAGGAGCCTAAAGAGACTTGATGACCAAATATTTATAATACGACATCCTAGATGGGATCCTGGAGCAGAAAAAAGAATATTGGGTGAAAAACTAAGGAAACCTGAATAAAGTAGTACTGCATCAGTACTGGCTGACTCATTTTAACAAATCTACCACATTAATGTAAGATGTTAATAATGGGAATAATTGGGTGCAGGATTTACAGGAACCCTCTGTAGTGCCTTTGCAATTTTTCTGTACACCTGAAACTGTTCTAAAAAATAACATTAATTTAAAAAGAAGTAGAGAGGGTAAAGTCTGGCTGATTATGGTAAGTGAAAGGGAATGTCTTAGAATCAGAGGTAGAGCCCATGAATACCAGAGCTGGGGACCAGAGAGCCACAAGGAGCAAAGTTGCCTTTGCTGTCTTTCAGTAGCTACAAGCTCTCTCATCTCTGCTTCCTTCGGCATATTGGGTTCTCTTTTGCAACCTGCTTGATCTAACGATGAACTAACTATGCACATGGTCCACTATGGATACCATCCCTAACCTCTCTGACACTGGACCAGCTTCAGCGAGCATCTCAGCTACCTCAATTCAAATTCCTTTCTTCAGATAGATATTGAATCTGGTTAGCTGCCAGTCAGCCAGTTTGTATGTCCTTGAAACAGGTACACAATCTTAATCCAAATAGTTATTTTGGCAGAAGGGAGCGGAGGGCCATGCGGTAGCCTTTTCTAGGGTCTCAGAGAGAAATTTCTTTAAATAAAGCTGGTGAGGACAGGGGAGGATAATGGAATAAGTTTAGTACATGCGACAAAAGCATAATATAAATGTATTTATGCTATAAATTAGAAAGCATAATATACATATAGAGAAACAACAGAAATCGTTATCAGTATGTATGGTCACAACACAGCTATGGACCAAGCACAAGATCTTGGTGTCATCAGATAATAAACATGTACTCAACTCATGAGTCTACAGTGCTCAGCAGATGTGGGCTGGGCTTGGCAGGGTTGGTCATGCATCTGTGGTCATCTGTGATTTACTGTCACAATAATGATGTCTGGTGGTTGGTTTGCTAGCAGCTGGGGGAGTAGGGACACATGTCTCTCTTCCAGTAGGCTAGCCTAGGCCTGTTCTCATGGCAAAATCAGAGGAAGAAAGAGGAGATGGAAATGGCATACACTTTTACAAGCTCCTACTTGCATCACAACTGTTGAACATGCAGGGGCCAAATCAAATCACATGGCCCAAATCAGAATGAAGGGTTGGGGAAATAGACTCCCTGAATGCTGAGGACCACTAAGGCACATTGCAGAGCATGTGGATATGGGGAGGGTGTGAGGGTATGAAGAATTGGGATCATTAACACAATCAATGTACTACATAAATGAAATATTTAAGTAATCAGATGGTGGGATTAATCTGAGAAGCCCACCCAGAGGAAGGGATTTTGAATAAGTGTTTAAGTCAAATTATAGGAGAGCATATATAGATATCTTCACCATTTGGTCTGATTTAAAATATTTCTATTTTTGCTATTATGGATAAAGTGATCAAAAGGAGACAGGATGTAGCAGCTTCTATGTCCTGGAGTGAAATTATGATTCAGTTATTAACTCTGCCGCTCACTAGCCCACAAGAAGTAATGCTGCATCCTTCGATTTGGCCTTATCTATTGTGACAAGGCTCCAGGAAGCTGATGGGCATGAAATTCATTTCATGTCTCACAGAATGCCTGAGTTTTGAAAATACATTTATGATGTTTCAGGTTTCAGTTATTTAGTGTGTGATCTCACAGACTCACAGTCCTCAAAAGAAAGAACATTAACTTCTCAGAAGCTTGAAGTTCTTTGTTACAGGAAACCCAGGAGGTATCATTGCAGGAGAAACATACAGGAGCACATAGGTCACTTTTGATAAAATGTCATGTATTCTAAGGGCAATAGAAATATGTATTTTACGCAAACTCAGCGTTGAATAGATGGCACAGGTTTAGATAAAATAGATTCAAACCATCCTTATGTATAATACATTAACAAATAGATCATAGTCTGCCTGTATTTCACCTTTCTCAAAATACTTCATATAAATAAGAAAACTGGCATTGTGACCAAAGCAGCACATAGATACATAAATGTGCAAATAAGAACAATAACATTTTTATAATCTTCCAGGAAAAATAAAATTACATCTTTCTTCCATTAAATGAAAAAAAGAGATAAGAATACACAAAAGAGATGAGCAAATGTATAACTTTCTGCCATTAATTCCGCTGTATATTTCCAATGTTGTAATTTGTCAGGTTTACTTCTTTCCATGCTTACCACAGGTCACAATAATTAAACCTGAATTTTTCTATTTGTTTCTCTTCCAACAATCCGTTGAGAATAGTGTTAATGTGGGGAACACCTGGCATTCTCTTCATGCCCTGGCAGACATTACAGGTCGATTTGGAAGCTCTTTTTAACAGAAGCTGGACCAGGTCTCTATATTCACCTCAACTCATTCTTTTGTTCAACTTCATCATGGGATCAGAAGTAAGAACACGAGGAAACCAGTTTGCCCCCCCTCCCGACCCCGTCATGCTCTGCACCCATGGTTAGTTTATCAGACTCTTACTCATCCTTCAAATTTCAGCTCACTCACCACCTCCCCCATAAGTCTTCCCTGACTGATGGTTCTCATTTTGATACATCACCTCTGTGTTCTCATAAAACCCTGAGCATAACTCAGAGAAAGAGCTCTTTGTACTGTAACATCTTCTATATTTAGTTCTCTATCCCACTCAGTGATCTATGAAAGAGACATAAGTAAATTAAGAAGAAAGAAAAACACAATGTGGTTGTGATTTGTCTGCGGATGGCACATAATTCTCACAGCACAGAGCTTAGAATGTGGTGTCTACAGTTTTAGAGAATGTGCGCCAGCCTGCAGAGTGCGTGAGTGAGTGACTTAGAAAGTGAATGAACTTGGAAAGGAAAGGCCCACGTTTGCCTGTTTCCTTTTATCCGTGCACCTCACCCAGAAAATTAGCAATTGTCGGTGACATTTTTCAGAGTTTATTTATAGCAAACCTAGTCCCGCTGAAAAATATCAGCCTAATATAACACGTCTCTAAAGTTCTTGGGCTAAGGTGAGGGGGTGGGGAAGCAGAGAGGTGATGACAGAAGGGGTTTTATTTTGGGTTCCATTGAAAGCACCGAGGATAGAAGCTTATTTATTCAGGCAGCTCAGTGGCATTAAGGGAGCAGTGGGGCTTGGAATCATTGGGAGATCACAGCTTACCTGTATCAGATTGCTTAAAATTTCTGAGCCTCAGTTCCTGCCCTTGTAAACTAAAGTTAACAAGAGCTACCTTCCTAGAATATGCTGCGGGGCTGTCGTGACAAGCCAGCCTAATTGCTGCAAGCCTCTTAACCTGAGTGACACCCCGATGATACTGACAGAAGCCCCACACCTACTGGAGGCCACAGAATAAAGCTGGTATATTTTTCATTATCATTTTATTCAAGGAGATGGGAGACATTAATTTCGTGTTGAAATAACCATGTCTATTACATGTATACAGTGCAAAATGCTCATGAATATTTATGAGAAACCACAGGACTTCAGAGAAATTTCATGCTTGGGTCAGGGAGCAACAGACTGTACCCTGAATTACCCAAGGATTCATATTTACCTTTTTTCTGCTGCTAAGTTAGGAACATTGGAAAATCCCTGATTGTGGTAAAGGATTTCAAACACCTTCAAACACCATATAAGTGTGTAAGATGATCACAGTTTTAAAGTTTAAAATTATTTATTTACAATTTTTCCTTAGAAATGAGTCCTGTGACTGGGTACTGCTTATAGATCCAAACCCAGTAGTAGCTAAGTTGTCTTATTTTATAGCCATGTATGGAATCCTTCAAGTATATTTCCACAATTATTTCCCCAAGCACCTAATTAATTTATTTTTGCCACTCACGAATGCAAACTGCATCTCTTTTTGGAAGATCTCTATAAGTAAACAATAGGAATGAGGAGGGACGTTAGACTTTCAGCTCAGGCAGACTCTAACACGTACAATAGTGAGGGCAACTCAGCCGGCAGAAAAAATAAATTGCAACTCAGCCAGTGTAGAATTTTCAAACACACCATGCACAAGATGTTATTCTATGTTTGCTTTTAGAATTCGAGAAGAAAGTCCATACGGGTGTTCTTTGAGAACAACTGCCACCACTGCTTAATTTCCTAGAGCCAGTGTACTCCTGTTACACGTGATCACATTAATAGTGCTGCTTCAAAGATACGATATGCTTTCACCTCCTTACACACACCTGAATACCCACACCAACACACACACACACACGGCTATTCAGCTGATTGTGTTAAAAGCCATCAAGCCAGAGTACAGAAAAGAAATCGAAGTATAGAAGTAGTACAAATATAGAGGAGAAATCAAGTAGAGAAGATAAATTATGAAGTGAAAAATCCAGCTTTGTTCAAGGTAGAACTAAAATTTGCCTATGAAAAATGCCTGAGAAAGAGGTGTTGTTATAAGCAGACTAGAAGTATATTTGCATTTTCCCAGATTCTCTCTGTACCTGATTCTAATTTTGTTTTTCATCATCAAATTTCTGTTTTCATATTCCTTGTGATAGAAGTGTTTGGTTGTTTGGAGAGTATTCGTGTTCTCTGTTTTAGAACTGTTTAGCATTAACAGATAAATCTACTAGGAAGACCTGAGGGTGTCAGCATCTGGAAAAGTTTTCAGTATCACTACTGTCATTTGCTCCAAGTTCTGAAGCTGAAAAATAGATCCTTGAACCAAAACTTTCATTTTTACACATTTGTTTCAGAGATCTAACCATCCTTTGTCACCTGCAAAAGTTCTATTTCTGATTTACCTGGAGGCACTGGTTTGACTGCAGACTGATTTCAAGAAAGCCTTCCTTTTCTGTTCAAGAACCAAAGGACAAAGATACTTTTCTTCCCCTAACAAATTATTTTACAGGCTCAATCTGATTCAGTGATAAAGAATACTCATGCTGGATAAGTACCTTGAGCCTGATGATAAATGCTGCGGTTGGGTATTATTTCTATTCAAGTCTGCAAAACCCTGGAGAATTGACTGACAGCTGAGGGACGGCATCCTGTGAAGAAGTCTTCCAGTGCAAGTTCAGCCGTCTGTCTGATGAAATACTTGATTATTACTGTCAACGAGGTACCTGTAATTCCAATACCAAAGACCATTTGGTCACTGAGAGGTTCTTAACCCTTATTATGACTTCTAGATAAATAACCTAATGCCAGAGCCCAAAGATACTGAAATTATATCCTGTACTTTGGTCATCTTCAGGACAGATTGCCACGAATATTCTGGAGGAAGAGAAAGAGAATATCAGAGAACAGCTAGGAACCGCTTCACCCGAGCCCCATGTTTCTAAAGAAGTCTCTTTTGCATCATTAGGAGCATGACAAACACATAACAGTGAAACTATTTTAGGAATTAATATTGGCCAGTATACACATAAACATCTGATTTGGGGGAAAATCAATGTTAAAATAACCTGCATGGATTTTAAATTGTCAAGCATTAACACCTTTCAAAGAGATGCACACTGAAAACTGAGCCAAACCTGCATTCAGATTAATATCAGAATCCTTGAGAGATTAAATCTGAAATGAAAAATATCACACTTAATCAAGATCTGGGTTATCTGGATTTATATTACATATAGCCCTTACTAGACATGTGGGATTCGGGGGGGAGGGACGGGAACATTTCCGATTGATCTGCTTTCGATGACACTGAAAAGATGCATTCAAAATAATCAAAAGCTTTCAGCATCATTCAAATGCAAGTGTCATTGAAACGGCAATAATAATGAGCTCAGCATGCCATCTAGTCTAGTAGAGCTATATTCATTTCCTCCCAGGTATGCACGTATCCATTCAGGTTCTTGTAAGAAGGCACAAATTGAGGTGCTTCCCCAGGTAAACAAATGTCATCACAAGGTTTCCATTTCCACGAGATTGTTGTCACGGTGGGGACTTGTAAGATTTAAAAGAGAAATATCCTTTTAGCAGGAAAACAACCTATGTGGCTGGGAGGGAAGGCGGGGAAAGGCCCCCTGAAGCAAGAGACTTTCCCTTTTCTTCTTCTGAGAAGTAGGAACAAGATGCCCAAGAGGAGATGCTAAGACTTCTGTCCCACGAGCTGTGTTAGCTCTCTCCACAAGGCGCAGGGTCACGGTTTCTTTCTGCTGGCTGCCTCCTGCCATTCAAATATATCCACTCACCTTCAGTTCTCCAATCTATCAGCTCTTGCTACCCTTTTTTATTCTTCCCTGACTGCTTTCTTTCATTCGTTTTTTCTCTACTGGTAAAAAAAAAATATTCATGGCACTTTGTTCAAGAGGTTAAGACAGACTTTATCCAGGGGGAGCGGTGCAAGGGGTTTTCTGCAGAAGCTGGGAGAGACCAGGCTCAACTCTGACTAGAAGGACCAGTGGAGATTCACAGGCAATGAGGAGTCAGAGGTCAGTGGATGGAAAATTATTAAGAGGAAACATCCAAGCTAGGAGCATTCTCGCTAGACCAACTCAACAGGATTCTCGCTGAAGGCAGGCCAGGGGATAAGATATCAAGGTGGGGAATTTTCAAAAAACTAACCCAGCAGGATTCTTGCTAAAACTAGACTGTAGGCACCAAACACAGAGCCCAACGTTGGGACCTTGAGGGTTCAGAGGAATCTGACTAAAATTATGTCAAGGAGAGAGTCTTTGTCATCACCTAAAATAAAGCAAATGTCCTCTAAAACTCTGCTTTCCAGTCCCCACAGGAAAGGCACTCTCCATCAGATTCTTTTCCCTGTACAGGCCCTGGTGTCATCCTCTGTGTCTGAGAAATAAATATGCACAACTGTAGTCTATAGACTGGTTGGGGTAAAACTGCTATTTTCAAAATAAGGTCCAGTCTTCTTGTCTTTCTTCCAATTTCTACCATGTTATTTCAGCAGAAACCATGCCCCCTACGTCCAATGGATTAGGCATTTCTTTCCATATTACCTCCAAAATACGTCCCAAATATTTCGTTCATTTCCCACAGTCACTATGTTAAGTCACCTCAACATCTTCCCTTTCCTGGATTCCTGCTACTATCTTTTGAGTGGTCTCCCTACTTCTTTTCTTGTTTCCTTTTATCCCCTCCAAACTTTTTGACAAACAGATGAGAAAAATGGCATTTTTAAAACAAAAATCGGATCATATCTTTACCAAAAAAACCTACATTTATTGGACTCTCCATTGTAATCAGAATATGATCCATCTCCTTGCTTTGATGTATACATCTGTGCATGACTTGACCTCTGTCTTTCTATTTAACCTCATCGTGTTTCAATCTCCCTCAAGTTCCTTTGGGTCCAGCTCACCATGTGTCTCCCTTTCTTCTTTTTCCTTTGGGTCTCAGGGTAAATGCCCCTCTTTAGAAAACATCCCTAGAGTAACCTCTGTTCTTCTCTCTCTCAGTCCCTTGTTTGTTACCTTCACAGCGCTTATTAAACTTGAACATTCTTTGTCTGTCTTTTAACTTGTATTTTGGCTGTCTCACCCAGAAACAATTGGCTTCTATCCTAGTACCCATCTGTCTTATTCATCATTGTATTCCTAGTACCTGGAAAATTGTCTGATATATGATATATACTCAATGACTAGTTTTTGAATGAATCAATGTCTCCAAGGCACTTCTCAAAAGACCTCTAAACAGTAATTTCTAGAAAGAGTACAGCAGTCTTATTTAAAAACCATATTGTCTTTGGTTTTAGAGAGATTTAAAGTTATCTTTAACGAATATGAAATTTCCAATCAATCTCTCTAACCATATTCAAATTAAGTTCATTAATGAGGGTTAATCATTAATGAGGTATAAAGGGCACGAGTAAAGAGGTGTGTGTCCAAAGATATCAATTTTTACAAAACTATTTAAGCCTGCTGTCCACATTATGGCACGAGCTTGCCAACAAATATAAAGATGTAAATTTGGGTAAATAAAATAGAAGTCCCGTGTTTACAATTACCACTGGAGTTGACTCCAAGATTACCTGGGTTCGAATAGTGACCCAAGAGTGAAGTAGACTTCACTTCCACAAACTCAGATGTCATCAGGAGTGAGCCTGCCCTGAGGCCATGTCTGTTCCTGTACAGTTTCTGCCAGAGGTAACGATCAGTAGTTTGGTATGGCCAACACAGGGCTTGAAATGCTTTGGAAGGTCACGACAGCTGGCTGAGGCAATTTGGCCTCTGACAGAAGACCTGGCAGGTGTCCGAGACACAAACAGTGAATTACCTTCCCTTTCCCAAAATAAATTCGACGCTGATCAGCATTTCTTTTGGGATAATCATGAAATTGGACCCGTGATCATGTCATCAAATATCCATCTCGAGAATCCAAATTACACAACCTGCATCACTCTGGAAGACTCAGTCACATACACATTCATGGTAAACTTTTTGGATGAACTTCAGCAGCTGCTTGTCCTAAAAAGCTGAGCACAAAGTTCACAGGCAGCTTTTCATGTCCACTCTTTTGACGGTCACACAGAGTTTCTGTTATGAATGAAGAATTTCCTATAACTTTGTTGGGAAGGGCACTGGTACAGATGTGAGAGCCAACTGTGTTCTCACTGTAAGATTTTATTTCCATGTACAGTCACCTTCTCAGAAAGAAAATCTTTTATGAGTTAATTGTAACAAAAGTGCCACCGAAGAGTTTAGGTGACTATATGGTTAGTGAATGTGGTCACATTTTGAAACACTTCAAAAAGGAGTAGAACATTAAAATACTTTCTGTAGAAATAGTTCTAATAAATGATACATACACTAATTTTTCCCATTCACTCAAGTTGTTTTTGTGTTTTGTTTTGTTTTGTTTTCAGATAAATACATCCCAGTTATGATCATTTTTTCCTATAATCGATTTTTAAGAACTTTCTCTTCCTCTAACTCTAGTTTAGTCAAGCCCTTTCCAAAATAAAATACCACAAATGGAATATAATGGTGCAGATTTAGTCATATCAATGTAAACTAGAAAGAAACTATAACCCAGTATAATCGAATGAAAATTAGATACAAAGTCAGAGCTATATTCCTATAAAATGAAATCTCAAAGGGAGGGGGATAAATTGGGAGATTGGGATTGACATATACACACTACTATATATATAAATGGATAACTAATAAGGACCTACTCTACAGCACAGGGAACTCTACTCAATACTCTGTAATGGCCTGTATGGGAAAAAAATCTAAAGAAGAGTGGATATATGTATACGTATAACTGATTCACTTTGCTGTACACCTGAAACTCACAAAACATTGTAAATCAACCATACTCCAATAAAAATTTTTTAAAAATGAAATCTCAATTTCTTTGCCAAGCCTGAGTGTCACTGTTAATGGAGTAGATGGTCCTTACAGTCACCTGAACTCTGTGGTGAGCTTGGGAAATCCTGCAACCAAATTTGAGAGCAGAAGCAAAGGGAAGACCAAATTGTTCTGCCAACAGAAGAATCTGGAGGGAGGAATTTGGGAAATTGAAGAAGAGAGGTGAGAGGGAAGAGGAGGAAAGAAGAAATAGAAAATAAATGATGAGTGGCTAGGGAAAAATCTCAAGGGCAGGGTAGTTAAAAAACCTTTGAAAAAGCATATTTAATATACAATTTCAAGTTTTCAAATTTCCGAAACATAAACTTCTTCCATCTTCTAAGTCTTTAACAAAGTGTGCTATGTTCTCTCTCCCTCTCGGTATAAGTCAGGGAAAGTCCAACTCTACCCACATTCCCATTACATGAGACAAGGAAGCATGCTGAAAACAGCAAAATGATCCATTACCTAGGTTGATTACGTGAAAGTAGATCTCAGAGCCAGAGGTGAGCATAAGAACATAATCCCTCTCTGATTTTACAATCATTTCTGAATCATGCCCAACTTGGAGAAAATTTGAAGACAAGGAAATAGCTTCTGTAACTCTGGTTAAGGTGTGAAAGGGCTGCTACCAAGTAGAGAGAAAGCCAGCTCTACGTAACTGAGCAGGACCCTATGGAGCCTTCCCGGGACAGATCCCTCCCGGGAAGATCTTCTGCTTTAGCTCCTCTCTGAAGTACTCAGATAATACTATCTGATGCACATTTCCTGAGTTGTTCTGCAGATGCTAAAACTCCCACTGAATGGAAGAAATTAACACATATCCTCTGGAGTCTGGCTGGAAACTGGAAAATTTCAACAACTTATAACCTTTTTATTGATACTTTACCTCACCATCAACCAATCAGAGAATTGTGCACGAGCTGATCACGTACCCTTCCTTGCCTTGCCTTTAAAAATGTTTTGCTGAAACCCATCAGGGAGTTCAAGCTTTTTGAGCACTAGCTGTCCTGGACTCCTTGTTTGGCACCTTAGAATGCTGTACTTTCCTTCACCATAACCCAGTGTCAGTAGATGGGCTTTACTGCTCATGGGTGAGTGGACCCAAGTTTTGACTTGGTAACATCTAGATCTTTCTTAGTAACTAAGACTGACAGCGTGTGAAGGAAGTATAGCACAAAGTTAAAACTCTCAGACACATAGAAAAAAAGATCATTGCAGAAAGGAGGATTAATGAATTTCTGCAAATAGTATTAAAAGTCCAGATATGAGCAAGAAGCCATTTTAATAGATAAAACTGTGGGTTGTAGGCAGAAAGGATGTAATAACAGAATAATGAAAGCAGAGGACCTGAACAGGAGTAGGATGGAAACAAAGGCCTTAGAAACATCTGAATAAGGGTTTCAGGGTTTTCATGAGTTCTTTTGCGATGAGTAATTGAGATTTAATTTGACTGGTGCAGGTATTCTATTTGAGTGTATTGTATTCAATAAGATAAAACATACAGTAAACCCACAGTGTGAGCTCATTCTTGTTCAACAAATTCTCTGCCTCTATTTTGAAGTCCTGACTTATCACGTTTGAAGTTCTTCAAAATATGATGTAGAACCTATCTGGGCTGGGAGGCTCCTATCTGACAATTGTTGGCCTGATTCTGGAACCCAGAAAAAGCAAACCAGATTAATCACATCCCTCACAAGTACTGCACCAGAGAGGTTCATACTTGCATAGTTTTAACGTGTGATACCAAGTAGGTACAAATTGTAGAAGAAAAAGAAGACTGGAAAGTTACACCAATATAGTACTTATCCAAAAGTTTCTTCACCTCATAAACAATAAAAACAATTAAATGGTGGCATTTGGCAATATAAAGGGAATATTAGGTATTGCTGCCTTACATAAAGTTCTTTTCCATCCAAAGAGAGCTGCATTATTAAATTTTTTACAAAAGCAGAAATAGGATGCTTGCTTTGAAACATCATCTTCTGGAAAAAAAAAAAAAAGGTTGACCAGCAAGATATTTAAAAGGATGCAATTCAATAATTGCCCTACATTTTTTTAAAAAGCATTTTTTTCTTCTCAGGTAATGAAACAATAATAACAACAAAAACCAAAGAACTCTTGACACCGAGGGACCAACTCAGTGTTTCACAATAATTCAGATACATGTGCTTGTTATGGTTCCAAGTGATGTTCTTCTTTTCTATCACCATGGAAATTGACATCAACTTATTTTCAATATAGTTTTGAAAGGAGAATGAGCGCTTCTAGCACATAATAGAGGTATTCATACCATGTAATGAAACTGATCACTGTGCTAATGGAAATCTACTTGATGATGAATGGTATTTTTTTTTAATCCTTCTTTATTCCCTAAAAGCAAAATAGTTTGCCTTGCTTTGTAAGAAAACCTACTCAACAGCTCCACAAGAAGTTATGAGTGGCAGAAAAGCTAGTTCAAGCCTAGCTTTCACATTCAAGGGGAAGGTAGTGAGATGAAAGATTTTTTTTCAATTTTAGTTGCTTTTCATTTAAAAGCAAAGGGGAAAAGGATATACTGGTTTCAAATGTATCTGAATGGAGTAGATTAATAAATGTTGTACACACTTGTAGTCAAAAGGGAGTTTGTGAAAAGGAAAAGCAAGGTGCCACTGGTTGCTGAAAGCCTAAGACATTTTGAATTTAAAAAACCCAAAAAACATTAACATTCAGATGCAGTCCTAACCGAGTGGACACTTAAATGGGACAATTAGCTGGTGCTTTTCTGGAAGTGCCATGGAGGGGCACAATAGCTGACTCTCCACTGACTGTATTACCTTGTCCCCTTTCAATCAGGGCACACACGCCCTGAAATCGTATGTTTCCTTCTACCTTATATTTATTCCATAATTTCCTGAAAACTGATGGAGAAAGACTTTCTCAGTGGTCCTTTTTCACATGTCATAGATCATACATTAATATCCTGAGAACCTATTCCCCTTTCTCTCTATGTCTACCTCTTGGTATCCACAGAATATTTTATTTCTGTGTTATGGCCTTGGCCAGGCCTGCTGCACTGAAACTTCAAATAGAGTTAACGACCAAAGTAGCATTGACATATATACACTACCAGATGTAAAATGGATGGCTACTGGGAAGCTGCTGCATAGCACAGGGAGATCAGCTCGATGATTTGTGACAACCTAGAGGGGTGGGACAGGGAGAGTGGGAGGGAGGCTTAAGAGGGAGGGGATACTGCAGCAAAAAGAATAAAATACCTAGGAATAAACCTACCTAAGGAGACAAAAGACCTGTATGCAGAAAACTATAAGACACTGATGAAAGAAATTAAAGATGATACAAGCAGATGGAGAGCTATACCATGTTCTTGTATTGGAAGAATCAACATTGTGAAAATGACTCTACTACCCAAAGCAATCTACAGATTCAATGCAATCCCTATCAAACTACCAGTGGCATTTTTCACAGAACTAGAACAAAAAATTACACAATTTGTATGGAAACACAAAAGACCCCGAAGAGCCAAAGCAGTCATCTTGAGAAAGAAAAACAGAGCTGGAGGAATCAGGCTTCCAGACTTCAGACTACACTACAAAGTTACCATCATCAAGACAGTATGGTACTGGCACAAAAACAGAAACAGATCAATGGAACACGATAGAAAGCCCAGAGATAAACCCACGCACATATGGTCACCTTATCTTTGATAAAGGGGCAAGAATATACAATGCAGAAAAGACAGCCTCTTCAATAAGTGGTGCTGGGAAAACTGGACAGCTACATGTAAAAGTATGAAATTAGAACACTCCCTAACACCATACACAAAAATAAACTCAAAATAGATTAAAGACCTAAATTTAAGGCCAAACACTATCAAACTCTTAGAGGAAAACCTAGGCAGAACACTCTATGACATAAATCACAGCAAGATCCTTTTTGACCCACCTCCTAAAGAAATGGAAATAAAAACAAAAATAAACAAATGGGACCTAATGAAACTTAAAAGCTTTTGCACAGCAAAGGAAACCATAAACAAGGCTGAAAGACAACCCTCAGAATGGGAGAAAATATTTGCAAATGAAGCAACTGACAAAGGATTAATCTCCAAAATTTATAAGCAGCTCACACGGCTCAATATCAGAAAAACAAACAACCCAATCCAAAAATGGGCAGAAGACCTAAATAGACATTTCTCCAGAGAAGATATACAGATTGCCAACAAACACATGAAAGGATGCTCAACATCACTAGTCATTAGAGAAAGGCAAATCAAAACTACAGTGAAGTATCACCTCACACCAGTCAGAATGGCCATCATCAAAAAATCTACAAACAATAAATGCTGGAGAGAGTGTGGAGAAAAGGGAACCCTCTTGCACTGTTGGTGGGAATGTAAATTGATACAGCCAGTATGGAGAACAGTATGGAGGTTCCTTAAAAAACTAAAAATAGAACTACCATATGACCCAGCAATCCCACTACTGGGCATATACCCTGAGAAAACCATAATTCAAAAAGAGGCATGTACCCCAATGTTCATTGCAGCTCTATTTACAATAGCCATTACATGGAAGCAACCTAAGTGTCCGTCGACAGATGAATGGATAAAGAAGATGTGGTATATATATACAATGGAATATTACTCAGCCATAAAAAGGAACGAAATTGAGTTATTTGTAGTGAGGTGGATGGACCTAGAGTCTGTCATACAGAGTGTAGTAAGTCAGAAAGAGAAAAACAAATACTGTATGCTAACACATATATATGGAATCTTAAAAAAAAATGGTTGTGAAGAACCTAGGGGCAGGACAGGAATAAAGACAGAGATGTAGAGAATGGACTTGAGGACACAGGGAGGGGGAAGGGTAAGCTGGGATGAAGTGAGAGAGTGGCATGGACATATATACACTACCAAATGTAAAATAGATAGCTAGTGAGAAGCAGCCGCATAGCACAGGGAGATCAGCTCGGTGCTTTGTGACCACCTAGAGGGGTGGGATAGGGAGGGTGGGAGGGAGACACAAGAGGGAGGAGATATGGGTATTTATAGCTGATTCACTTTGTTTTAAACCATAAACTAACACAACATTGTAGAGCAATTATACTCCAATAAAGATATTTTTTAATGCTAAAAAATTAATAATAAAAAAAAGAAATTCATATCTATGATAAAACAGGAGATGATGAACCCAGAACACAGATACTAAGTCCAGGTGAGGTGAGGTGATGTGGATCCACTGGACCACTTCCTTCTTCACCTGAAAATTGTTTTAAGTGGCTGTGAGCTCTTTTGATCAGGTGAATTCTTCATTCCATGCAAGTTCCTGAGACCACGGTAGTCTCAGCATCCTTCCCTGAGAGGCTAGGGAGGCCCTGAGGAAAGGGTCCTCTTGCATCTGTAATTTCATGCACATTATTTGCACTGCTTATTGGCTTCTTTAATAGCAGAATGAAGTGAAAAGGTAACTCCAGCCAAATCCAAGTGGTCATTTTAACCAAATTTTAAGCAGAGGTAAGGCTGAGAGAAGCTGCCTGGCTCACCTCTTTCTGCCCCTTTTCCTCCCGGTGTGGCCCACAGGTGAGCTGGCAGAAATTACTCCCCACCCCTCAGGTCTGGACAAAGAAATGGTAACGAGGGCTTGAGGGCCGACTTGACAGCCCTGTCCATTTGGATGGTAGGAGTTTAGAGACTGACCTGGTGCTCCTCAAAATCCATTTGTTCTAGCTTTGTAGGGGGAGGAGGGGAATACTTGTGAGAGTTTTTAGGAAAAGAATGTGCTATGGGCTTCCCTGGTGGCGCAGTGGTTGAGAATCTGCCTGCCTAGGCAGGGGACACGGGTTCGAGCCCTGGTCTGGGAAGATCCCACATGCCACGGAGCAACTAGGCCCGTGAGCCACAATTACTGAGCCTGCGCGTCTGGAGCCTGTGCTCCGCAACAAGAGAGGCCGCGATAGTGAGAGGCCCGCGCACCGCGATGAAGAGTGGCTCCCGCTTGCCACAACTAGAGAAAGCCCTCGCACAGAAACGAAGACCCAACACAGTCAAAAATAAATAAATAAAGTAAACAATGCGTTAAAAAAAAAAAAAAGGAATGTGCTAGACCCCTAAATCAGTCTAGAATATATCAGAGTATTTCCATGAGGATTCATGTTTAAGTATTCTGTTCATGTTCTGGAAGGCTCTTGATCAAATTATGGATCTGATATGATCCCTATCACTCACCTTTACAATTAAGGTTTTTTTGTTTGTTTTTTTTTTCCGCTAGAAACACATAGAATTAGCATGTGTTGTTGTAGTTAGGTATGTCACATTGAGATCTGCACGTAATGCTCCCCAAGATAAATTCACAAATTGCCACCAGTAGAACTGTAACATTTATAAAGTTCCTGTGAGGAATTCCTCTCTAAAATAAACCTACTCTCTGAAGTTGCTACAAAAAAAACAGAGATAAAATCCACCAATTATACCCTAATGTGGTAGTAGATTTATGATAGACTCTCAGTGATACCAATCATTTCTGCCCCAAAACAGGTTTTTAAAAAGCATCAAAACAACTTTCCCCTTTTAAACAGACATTAGTTGTGAGCCAGAAAGGAGGGCGGGGAGATGGTGGTAGAGAGGTAAGCTCTGCCAAGACATATAGACAGGAAGAGAAAAGCAAAAAATAACAAAAGGGAAGAATCATATAAGCAGAGGGCTGAGGCTAACGTAGACAATATAATTAATTATTTTTGGGGATAGAAAACCAAGGTCCAGTAGGAAATCCATTGGAACTGACTTCTGCATTTCTCACATCTTGAAATTAGTTCCTTTTTTCTTGTGTTTAAAATATCACAATTAGATCCAGCCTAGAAAATACAGTGATCCCTGATTTTTATAATAGCACACACACGCTGTACTAAAATGTAAAGGGAAAAGGAAGTTTCGTTGTTGTCTACCTAGTGCTAAGCTTCCACTCTTTTCATGGGGAAACCACTGCTCTCCTTTCTCCAAACGAGGCTTAAGGGCCCGCCCTAGAGAGCTGACGTCAGGAAGCCTTTGAGCAGCAGAGCCAGGTTCAGACAGGGGAGGGGCCCATGGTCTTTCCACTACTTTACCCTGAAATGCATAGATACCTGTAAACTTTTGCATTGCATAGTGTCATTAATATCTATAAATCCCACCTGGTTCCACAAAACTATGAAATAATAGTATGATATTGAGAACACTTTGAAATTGTTAAAAACAATTCTTTTGTATTGTGCTCTAAAGTCTGCTTATGTCTTAAACATCTATTATTCCTTTACTGTTTAAGACCACCTTGTGATGTATCATTTTTAAGTGGAGAAAAATAAGATTCTGAGGATTAAGATCCATAGCTATGATACAGAAGGAACTCAAATTTCATTTCCCTAAGTCTGGTATGTTCTGGACTACATCAAGACTATCTCGGGGTCCCTAGGAATTCAGAAATTCATTCGTTCCACAAATATTTCAGAGTACTTGCTCTGTGTTGAGCATTGCACTAGTGTTGAGGTTATGGTGAAGAATTACCATACATGGGCCTTGCTGTCAGAGAACTCAGCTAACACTGAACAAATAATTTTTTTTTTCTGTTTTCTAGCTCATCAGTTTTGTCTTTTTTTTTTTTTTTTTTTTTCTTGAGTTTGAGATGCCTGTAAACTTCCAAGTGGAGTTGTCAGGTCGGCAATTGAATTTCCATATCTGGACCTCAAACAGAAGTTTTAAATGGAGATATAAATTTGGGTATCCCTATGTGTTCCAATTATCATTATATAACAAGCCACCCCAAACTTAGTGGGAAAGGAAGAATCATTTTATTATGCTCATGTGTTCTATGAGTCAAGAGGACAGAAATGGCACAGCAAAGAAGGCTTGTTTCTGTGTCATGGTGTTCAGGCCACAGCTGGGGAGACTTGAAGGCAGGAAGGTGACTAGACACTAAGATAAGGACTAGAATCATCTGGTGGCTCATGCACTCACGTGTCTGGTGCCTGAGAAGGAGAAGCTCAAAGTCTAGGACCACCACTGGAGCAGACAGCCTTTCCATGTGGCTGGCTTCCTTACAGCACGGCAATCTCAGGGAAGTCAGACTTTTTACTTGGTGGCTTATGACTCCAAGTATCAGTGTTCTAGTAAGCAAGACAGAAAACATCACCTTTTTTTTTTTTTAACATCTTTATTGGAGTATAATTGCATTACATTGTTGTGGATGGTCAACATCACTAATCATTAGAGAAATGCAAATCAAAACTACAATAAGGTATCACCTCACACCGGTCAGAACAGCCATCATCAAAAAATCTACAAACGATAAATGCTGGAGAGGGTGTGGAGAAGAGGGAACCCTCTTGCACTGTTGGTGGGAATGTAAATTGATGCAGCCACTATGGAGAACAGTATGGAAGTTCCTTAGAAAACTAAAAATACAACTACCATATGACCCAGCAGTCCCACTACCGGGCATATACCCTGAGAAAACCATAATTCAAAAAGACATCACCTTTTATGCTTATCCTCAGAAGTTAGACTCAATCCCACTCTATACTATTAGTTAACAAATAAGTCACTATTCTGCTCAGATTCAAGAGGAGGGTAATTAGATTTCACTGTTGATGGGGGAGTAGCAAGGTTCAAGAAGGGCTCATGAAACAGGGGATATGTTTGTGGCCATCTCTGGAAAATACAATCTCCCACAGTACATACATCACACCTGAAGCCCCGAATCATGGATCAGAAAGCCTCAGAAGAGAGCAGATGTTCTCAAACTTGAGTGTACATTCAGAATCACCTGGAGCATTTGAGAAAACATAGATTGTTGCTGGACCCCACTTCCAGAGTTTCTGATTTAGTAAATAGGGCTTGAGTTTCTGGGGTGAGGCCTGAAATTTGCATTACTAACAGATATCCTGTGGGGTGGTGTTGGTGCTCCTGATTCAGAGACCTCCCTTGGAGATCCATCAGAATAGAACAAGAGAAGGGCTTCCCTGGTGGCGCAGTGGTTGAGAATCTGCCTGCAAATGCAGGGGACATGGGTTCGAGCCCTGGTCTGGGAAGATCCCACATGCCGCGGAGCGACTGGGCCCGTGAGCTACAATTACTGAGCCGGCGCGTCTGGAGCCTCTGCTCCGCAACGAGAGGCCGTGATAGTGAGAGGCCCGCGCATCGCGATGAAGAGTGGCCCCCGCTTGCCGCAACTAGAGAAAGCCCTCGCACAGAAACGAAGACCCAACACAGCCAAAAATAAATAATAAATAAATAATAAATTTTTAAAAATTTTAAAAATCAGAAAAAAAAAGAATAGAACAAGAGGAAAAGAAGGCTGGGATAAAACCATGATGAGATCCAAGCAAAACAGAATGAGCCAGTAAAGTTTACTGAGAATAAGCACACAAGGAGGGTGTGGTGTCACAGAAGCCAAAAGGAGACTGTTCCAAGAGAGGTCAAAGGGGAAGAAGTGCTTTTCTGGTTAATTCCATTACCCAAACTTCATTATCTTTCTTTCATCCTATTGTTCTGAGAGTCTAATTTAATTCACATCAGAAGATAGGATTTGCTTTTACTTTATTTTGACCTGAATTCTATATGTAGACCCTTCTTATGGCAGACACATTTCAAAGTCAAATTTATTTGAATCAGATGTATAAATCAAATAATATGTCATAGGCACAGGGATTGAAAGCTCCTAATTTTCTACTTTTTCAAAGGGTGGTAATAATCCATTATTACATAGGATCAAAGATCAACTCTATTTTACATGATGTGACACTTGCATTTGAATCTGAGTACAACTAATTCTCTGGGAATCTACATGTAAAATAAAAGGATGAAATCAGACTAATATTCTGACTGAAAAATACCCAAGGAATTTTCTGGATTTCTTACCCTACATGCATCCATCTTTGCTCAACACATCATCATTTCATGTTGGGTATGAGACACAAATAGAGCCTGGTCTAAGCAAAGGTAATCTTTCTAGACAAAACTGTTGGAGCTACACTTTCCTCAAGAGAATGGAGAGAAGACTGTTATAATTTTGTGGGAAGTGTTTCATTTGGCATTTAAAGGCTCCTATTGGTTTAAAAATATGCAAGAGAAAATACAGATAGGGATGACATCAATAAAAGATTTGAAGTCAGCACATTTCCTTGTAAATATCTCTATCCCAAAGTTAAGAATCTACGTTTTTCTTCATGAAATGGAAAGGTACGTCCCACAATCAGTGAAGACGTAGCGCTCAGAAACTTTGCACTGACACGATTTCTGAATTTTGTTTGGTGTTATCTATTCTTTTATTTGCTATTAAAACTTTAATGTAAGTTTCTATAAGGAAACTCAGATGTATCCTACCTTGTCTGCCTTTTACTCCTACCAACATTTCCAGACAGAAGTCAAGATGGAATAAGAGGATGTTACAGTGCCTAAATATAAAGCTTCATCCCCCACTACAGTTCTATAAATAATATTTTCTTTATTAATAACAACCCTTAGATGCTCTTCTAAATTAATCTATATTTTATTTTGTAAGAAAACCCATCCCATTCCTCACAAGGAAGAGGTAGCTACTCAGAGGCAACCACAGGGCGCTGAGAAAAGGCCCCTGAAAGACTTTTCACTGACGGCATCATCTCTTAGCATCAGTCATGTTGACTGAATCTGTACCCCTCACTACCAGCAGGGTAGAGATGGGAACTGGGGCCCCTCATGCTCAGCCTGCCCTCCCTAGCACTGGCTCAGGAGCTCCGCATTTATACGGCAGATGGCAATCATCACCAGCCATGGATCGGGAATGGGAAGGAGGGTGGTGGGAGGTGAAGACAGAAGACCACCATGGTGGGGAAGCAGGGTGAGAAAGCACTTGTAGTCTAGTAAGGGCAGTGAGACCTAGGTAGACTAGTTGTACAGTCAGCCCTTTGTATCCACAGGCTCTGAATCCGAGGATTCAACCAGCCTTGGATTGAAAGTATTTGAAAAAAAATTCCAGAAAGTTCCAAATAGCAAAACTTGAATTTGTTGTGCCTGGTAACTATTTACACAGCATTTACATTGTGTTAGGTATTATAAGTAATTTAGAGACAACTTAAAGTATATAGGGGGATGTGTGTAGGTTATATGCAAATATTAACTCATGTTTATATAAGGGACTTGAGCATCCCTGGCTTTTGGTATCCACAGGGGTCCTGGAAACAATCACCCCGATATGGAGAGATGATTGTAATACAAATTTGAAACTAACAGCCCCTTACATGTTAATAAATTCCTAGGAGAGTAAAAGGAGAAATAGCTACCAATGTGGGTGATAAAGGGAAAAATAAAAGCAAAGGCTTCTGCAAAAAAAAAAAAAAAAGGCTTACTGCAAAGCTTTCATAGTATTATTCCCCAGTTAATCTGATTTGTGCTATGTCCTTTTGGCTACTAAATTATTTTTTTCCTCTCTTTTTAAAAATAGTATGACATTATAATTGTCATTTGTTCTTGTGTATGTCACACACAAGACTGGAAAACTTGAATTTTCCCATGTCTCGCAGTGGCGAGGCAAGCTCTTTTGTGCTAGCAAAAGGTGCAGGCTGTGCAGTTTTCTCTCCTCGCCATGCATTTGTGCAATTACTCAATTCCTACAGGAAGAAAAGAAAGCAGACAAACAAGTAGCTATGGGAGTCTCAAGAGGAAGAAGGAGATCAAGATCATCTTAATGTTCCCAAGTACAACATAAAAAAGAGTTTTCCAACTCTCAGACCATTTCATCCACTTTATAAAGGCAATAAGGTAGACAAAGATATGCTCATTTCTATTTCAATAATAATACGTGTCAGGATCGTTTTGCGTGAAGGTTAGAAGAACCATCCATCATTTCGGTTGAACTGCATATTTTCCTGTTCAGCATTGACAGATTTTCATTTTAACCTTAGAAGTTCCTCTCAAGGGACTCTATTAGGGACACTGTCATTTTTTATTCTGCTCTGTTACTTCTCCTTTGTAAACTTTGATGTGTGCAGACAACACGTTCTGGCTAGGGAAATTTAATTAGGTAAGTCTACAAATTAATTGTTGCAATTAGACTGCTTCTAACTGCCTGGTGTTATGAATTTATTTATGCAGTAATTATTATTAGATGTGTGGGATAAAAGCCTGCAGAGGTGCCCCCTTTAAAGGTGCTACCTTTCAGATGTATATACAGCACTCCACATCAATTAGCCACAAAAAAAATAAAAGCAGGCATTTTTTAAAAATAAAGAAGAAAGAAAAAAAAAATATCTCCATGGCCATATGCACACACAGATTTTGACAAGCAACTTGTTAACAAAACCTAAAGAGGATTGTTTTCTTTGTATATTGCAAAATTCAAAACGTTAGAGATTACATTAATCACCATAAAACAATTTGTCAGTATATAAACTAGATGAAAATACAAACTTCAAGTCCATCCTATGAAAGGCATGTAGGTATTTTGTTCATAGTCATGATTGCAAGGGCATATTTGAAGACACTGATGATTTTTCAGTAAATTTTGTTTTTAATCTTTAAGATCATTTACCACAACAAATTTTATGGAGCACATCTTTTTAAGCGCCTTTAAATTTTAAGGAAATAAACAATGGCACTTCAAGTTGTTTTCTCAAATCTTTTCTTCTGTAACAAGGGGCACTGTAGCTTTTAGTAGAAAAAGACAGATCTAATACCATCAGCTGAAAGAAAGAAAGCAAAGAGAGACCAATACTGGTGGAGACAGACGCCTATGAACAGAAGTTTGAAAGTCAAACAGTAAAGTGAGAATGAATCACTGGTAGAAATGTAAATTGGTGTAATCTTCCTGAAGAGCAATTTTTGAAATGGATTCTTAGTCCCTTTAGAATATTTATTATCTTTGATCCACTATGTTTTTTAAATGGGATTAAATCTTAAATAAATAATACCAAATTTAAAAATAACAGATACTCATCTCAGTATCAATACTAATAACCCCCAAATTGTAGCAACTCATATTGTTACCATGATTATTATGTTTTCAAAAACTGGAATTAGTGGCTCTTCAATTCATTTATTACCACATTCATTTAACAAATATTTAATAATCACCTATGATATGCAAGGCATTTTTCTATGTATTGGGGACACAGAGAGAAAAATTCCTACTCTCAGGGGCTTATACTTCTTTGAGGGACGATGAATAATAAGTAGGTTAAAATATAAATAATATTCCATTGTACATATGTACCACATCTTCTTTATCCATTCATCTGTTGATGGACATTTAGGCTGCTTCCATGTCCTCGCTACTGTAAATAGTGCTGCGATGAACATTGTGGTACATGTATCTTTTTGAATTATGGTTTTCTCAGGGTATATGCCCAGTAGTGGGATTACTGGGTCGTATGGTAGTTCTATTTTTAGTTTTTTAAGGAACCTCCATACTGTTCTCCATAGTGGAATATTACTCAGCCATAAAAAGGAACGAAATTGAGTTATCTGTAATGAGGTGGATGGACCTAGAGTCTGTCATACAGAGTGAAGTAAGTCAGAAAGAGAAAAACAAATACTGTAAGCTAACGCATATATATGGAATCTAAAAAAAACGGTACTGTTGAACCTAGTGGCAGGGCAGAAATAAAGACGCAGATATAGAGAACGGACTTGAGGGCATGGTGGGGAAGGGGAAGCTGGGACGAAGTGAGAGAGTAGCACTGACATATATACACTACCAAATGTAAAATGGATGGCTAGTGGGAAGCTGCTGCATAGCACAGGGAGATCAGCTCAACGATTTGTGACAACCTAGAGGGGTGGGATAGGGAGGGTGGGAGGGAGGCTCAAGAGGGAGGGGATATGGGGATATATGTATATGTATAGCTGATTCACTTTGTGGTACAGCAGAAACTAATACAACATTGTGAAGCAATTATACTCCAATAAAAATGAAAAATATATATATATAAATAATATTATTTCAAAACAATATCTAAGTGGCAGGAAAATTAAGCCAAGTGAGGTACTGACTGGCCTGGTGTGGGAGTCTGAAACATTCTGTTTTGGGCAGAGTAGACAGAAAGGGCTTTCTGAGATGGTGACATATGATAAGAGACCAAATTGGTGACTAGTGAATGCAATACTGAAAAAATAAATAAATAAATAAACCACTGATATTTCATCATTTATTTTACATAATACTGACCAAATATAAATACTTACATTTGGCAAAATAAACAGATAAATAAGTTTAGATTTCATAAAATAAAATAAAATCCATGAAGCTATTTAATAATTTCAAAAATAAAAATATATAACTATATTATAACATCAATTAACCCACAAATTCATAAACTCAGAGATCAAACAAGCATTATCATTTTAATATAAATTATTAACTGACAAAAATTACTAGTAGGAAATTATTGCTTAAAAACAAACACTCCACAAAATGAAGAAAATTTAATTAATCCTGAAAATTTCAAGAGTAACATTATGTAACATATTTACTAAAAAACAAAGCTCATTGATGTGGTCAACATTTTGTACCAAAGATCACTGCGTGCAAATTTTTTAAACTAAGTTTATTCTGACTATCCACTAAAGAAGTAGACAGTGAGCAGGGATCTTGTGCCCACTCCAAATATTTTCTCTTGACTCTTCGTAATACCATCTCTTACTAGAAATATTTGAAGAGATTTTTTAGAAAACATTTTTATATGTTTATTTTGATATTTTTAAAGGGACTATAGTGTTTTTATTGATAGAAAGCTATAGATTTTGTTTTAAAAAAAAGACTTGTAGTTTGTCACTTCTTGAGTCTTATCATGTGTAGATAAAACTGTCTGAATCGATACCAATACTCTTACATATATATTCCACTCATTTGAAATATCTTTGAACTAAAATGTGAGTTGTTATTTCAATAGAATCTCTGCTATACCACAATCCATTGTCATCTGCAGGAATGGACCACTCCAGAGTGTACACATGGCTTTGTTTCCTTTTCATATAAATTGAAGAACTGAATTTTTTATCTTGATTTCAAAACATCAGTTACTCCAATTTCAGATTATTTTTCTTGGTCCAATGACAGTGTAATATCAACAAAAATACCAGAATTTCATTTAAGAATAATCTTGGGGTACAGAAAATCAATATTACCAGCCTGTCTGATTAACTTCTATGATCAAAAGGAACACATTTTGTACCGATGTAAGAGAAGAAAATTTCAGAAGAACTTCTAGCAACTGCTGAAGTTCTGATGTGAAAATGAGCAAGGACATAAGTGTGCCCAAAAGGTCGTTAAAAAGAAGGAGGTGAGGCTGTCCCACTGGAGCTGCAAGCAGAAATAACCAAAACGCGAACAAGTTTTCTATAGGTGGGAGATTATGCATGTTCATTATTGTCTGGACTTTTCTCAAGCTAAAATCTTTTTCTGATCAGTATGGATTCTTTTACAATGGAAAAGCAAACTTTTTTAAAAATCCATGACACTTTCACTCAAATTATATGGAAAACTTTTAAACAGATTAACTATGCCTTGGCATAGTTCTTCTATTAATTCTTACCAGGAAAGAGCTAAATGGAAAATGCAAAAAAAAAAAGGGGGGGGGCTGGCGGGAGAGAAAGAGAGACAGAGAAATAGAAATGAAGCAACAGAGAGGATCCAAAAAGAAGCCTGGCTGGTACCCGACAGAAGCATTCCCCATGTGTCTCTGAAGAGCTCCAGCTCCAGGAGATGGTAATGTGTACCCCATGAAATAGAGTTCTTACAGTCAGTGCTCTCTGGGAAACACTGAATCATAATATAGCGGCCCTTTTGGAAAAGTCTAAGATATATTCACAGATATAAGTTGTTGAACAATCCAGGATTAAAGAACATTGAGGAATTTCATTTAACTCAATTTTTCCTGAACTTTTTTTAACCAGAGGAAACTTAGCTATTTTCTTTCATAACACTTCGGGGACTGCTTCCCAGGAACACAAATTTGGGGAACATTGCTCTGGAGAAAGGCCACACCTTCATGAAACCATCTTTTTATTTGGCCTGTGGGGGTAACTAAATGGAGATCAAGAGTTTGATTATAAACATTAGCTTGATCAGTAATGGAGGCAAGTCTGTACTAAAACTAGATCTTTATTCTTAGGCTCCTAAAACACTAAGAGGTACCTAAATTCAAACTGATGAAAATATTTGAGTAGGACCACCCCTTCTCAGTACCAAGAACCCAA
Source organism: Balaenoptera borealis (assembly GCF_965194805.1). Classification (NCBI taxonomy): domain Eukaryota; kingdom Metazoa; phylum Chordata; class Mammalia; order Artiodactyla; family Balaenopteridae; genus Balaenoptera; species Balaenoptera borealis. The sequence goes on along the minus strand of NC_138875.1, from coordinate 48,015,704 downwards.
TACAATATTAGCAGAAAGAGAGAGGGGAGTGGATTCTATCAAGAAAATGGAAATTGTAAATGGAAGAGTAACTGAATCGGTGTGAGCTTTAGTCATCTTATAACAACTGCTCTTCCTTTCCTCTCAATTTCCCTCCCCTCACCAGCCATCCAATGTTAGTTAAGCTTCACAGGTTGTGGTGATGTTTATGCTGCCCCTCATAATGTCAGCGGATTACCATCACTCCTTTGTTGTTTGCTGGTCTTTGCTATCTGTTTTCTCGACCTCGAGCTATGCTCCATCCTACTCATCCCCCTCATCCAGCCCACACACATCTTCTCATTGTAATATGCACAGAGATACAGATCATTCATTTCTTTGGGCCCAGGGCTGGCACTAACATTTGCTCATCATTTGTCCGCTGTAGGTGTGTCAAAACTTCCGGTCAAAGATAAAATACATGGTGGAAATTGAGGTCAGAGCACAATAAATAATACACAGCACAGAACAGTCCGTTCTGAATACCACTTTAGAATGGTTACTGGCTGAGAGAATTTGCACTAAAACTCATTGGCCAAGAATGTACGAAACAATCTAACTCTTTGGCTCTGAGCATAAGCTAGCACCCAAAGCACAGGGGATGGGGAATATATGCATAGATACATTGAGTGTGCGGAAATGGACTGCTTTTTATGTATATAGTGGAAAATCATTCAGAGAGGAAGAGTTTTTATACTGAATGAGTACTGTGCAAGGATGATATAAATGGGGTCTGCAAAGCCTTCAAAATGACTTTTACGGTGGAATGTTTCCAAGGCTGTTCTCCCCACACCCTCATAGATGGATATGTACTAAAATTCAGCTCTTCATCAGGAGGACGCAATTCAGAAGAAATGTAGTTTATTTCATCATATTCTGCCAGCAAAACTTGGACACTGTAATTCCAGGAATCAAAACATGCAACTACCCAAATATTAATGGAAGGTAACCAGTTCAGAGAGCATTGCATGGTCAGGTGGACCAGCTCTGCCATATACATATATTGGCTGTGTGACTTGGACCTGTCAGTTAATGCTCTGGACTTCAGTTTTCTCATCTGCAAAATAAGGATAAATATAGTAACTGCCTAACCTCCCAGAACTGTTATTAGGATCAAATGTATTTGTCAGTCTTTCCAAAAAGCATCTAACAGTTATATGCACCATATAACTATAAATAAATAAAAACAAGTAATTAAATGTTATTCATAGTTTAATTAAATTAAACTATGTTATTAACATAGTTTTAAATAACACCACCAAGGTCCATATGGATATCAAAAAACTTATTTTTGATCAGCCTGGACAATTCTAATTTTTCAGAATTATTGACAGTGTTGTGCTTTCTACTTCTATTTTGGCACATGGCTATGAATACTTCATTGTGATCAATTCCTGGGTGTGAAAGGGCTGCGTCATGGAAGATGCACATATTTAAGGCTCTTGGAGCACATCGTCATGTTGCTCATTTGTGCATGAAAACACACATTTTTCATACTAACAATGAAAATCTTTTTTGGCCCTTTTGGCCAGTTTTTATGTAAAACTTCAGGTCTTTCTGGCCTTCAGTTGGATTATTAGTAAAACTATAATATTTTTCTATTGGTCACTTCATTTCCTTTTTAGGAATTGTGCATTTTGAGAGATGTCTTATTTCCATTGGTCCACAAGAGATTAGTGGCAAATATGAGTATATTGCCCACTTGCAATTTTCCCCAGCTTCTCTTTTCCTTTATTAATGGCTTTGTAATACCTAGAAATAGTTGTGTGGGGGGGTGGGAGTGTGTATGTATGTATGTGTGTGTGTTCATGTTTGTGAGATGCATATCCGTGTATACTTAAGGTACTTACATCTATCCCTTTTTTCATTACGGTTTCTCCCTTTTTGGTGTGCTTATCATGATCTTCCCATGCAGAACCATGTAAATAAGCACCCACATTTTCTTTTAGGAGATAGTCTTGCAATTTCATGTTTTAATATTTAAATGTCAAATCCCTGTGGAACTTATGTTGATTATGCTGTGAGTCAGGGATGGATCATTACTAACTTCCGAATAGGTTTGGCTCTCATTTAATTCTCACGTTTTACAGAAGCCACCCAGAGTGCTCATTGCATCATGATTTTATTTCTCGGATGATTTCATGGTAGAACTAAAGGTGCTGAAAGAAGTGTAGTTAGTCAAGTGGTTAGCAGGGAACCCTCCCAGGTGGTTTCCCCATGTTGTTTACAGCAAGTAGACTAGTCCACACTGAGGCTATCAATGTAAGACTTCAAAACACAGCTGGTTTTTGTTTTGGGTTTGGTTATTGGCAGTTTTTTTTTTTAGTCTAAAAGGAATTTTTTTTCAGATGCAGTTTATGACTAGGATTAATAAAAATTGTCATCACCTTCAAATCCAAATGGAGAACTGCTATTCCCTAATAGCCTGGAAGAAAAGGTTTGAAGTGCTGTCTAATATGTCACAGCTATAACTATAAGATGATCTGTGCCTTTCCCACGAGCCTGCTCTGAGGATATGCTATGGACTGCGTGGGCACACACATTCACCTATACTCTGTGTGTGTCTTTACGTGGTGCCAAAATATCCAGACAAGTTTTAAAGTTCAGTTAAATATCCCGATGCCTTAATAATATAATTCCAGATGTCTGGATAATTTAAAATATCTAGGGTCTCAGTATAGGGTCCCATTCACATTTCTCTGATATAGGATGGTTAGGAAAGTCGGTAAGCTTATGCTGGGCAAAGACGCTAGCTAGTTGCATGGTGATCCAGAAAGTTCTCTCCACAGATACGTTTAAGGCTAAGATAAAGACTATATCCATATACATATAAATGCAGATATCTGAAGTGACACTGTCTCAGTCTGTTTGGGCTGCTATAACAGAATACCACAGAATGGGTAGCTTATAAATAACAGAAATTTCTTTCTCACAGTTCTAGAGGCTGGAAGTCTGAGAAAAGAATGCCAGCCTGTTCTCGTGAGGGCCCTCTTCCTAGTTGCAGGCTTCTGGCCGCATCTTCAAAGGACAGAAGCGGGGTAGGGAGCTCTCTGAGTCCTCTTTTATAAGGGCACTAATCTCATACATGAGGGTTGCAACCTCATGACTTAAGTGCCTCCCAAAGGCCCCACCTACTAATACTATCACCTTTGGGGGTTAGGAATTTTGAGGGGACACAAACATTCAGATCATAGCATGCACTAAAGTGTGCTATTTAAAAAATCTTACTTAAGTTGACAGAATTTTCATTCTATTTTCTAAATTTGTTTCTTAGACAGGGTAGAAGTAATCTTTTTGAGTCTGTGGGCTCCATCTAGTTAAAAATAACTGGAAACCTCCCTGGTGACCCTTTTTGAAGACCATATTAAATTCATAACCACTTTACATTCAATAAAAATTACTTGCATTATTGCTCATTATTTCAATAATAGATCTAAGTATTTTATAGTTCATATGTAATGGTCACTTACTATTTCTCAAGCTGAGCTTCATGCTCACATAGATAACTTGAAAGATATGATAAAGTGTAACCACCCTCACCCCCCGAATTCTTTACTATTTGAACTACCACAGTCATTAGACTTTCTCCAAGTTGCAGAATTTGTTCCAGAAAGTTAAATAATAATTATTATTTAAATAATTAATAAATATTATTAAATAATAATAAATTATAATTATTATTAAATAATAATAATTAATGTAAATAATAATAATCCAAACCTATTATTTGATGAAAATAGTATTTTCACACATAATGTTACTCCATTGCACCAGACTGATTAACTTGTCAACTCCCTAATGGAAAAGAAGACCTACTTGGAATTGGTGGTATGTTGTTTTTCATAAGAAGGAATGTCTGAGAAAGTCAGTAAAATTGGAGGGCAGTTCTTGAAGCATGCTATAGAAGGAAGCTCTGGTCAAGGAGAAGTACTGGACACTGAGAAAAAAAAATTAAAAAGAAGGCCAGAGTGATACTTCCTAATTTAGTCTAGACCAGCACGTGCCATGTCCACATTTACGCTAAATCTACCAATGGCTCCCAGACTCACTTCCCTATATTTGAGAGCAGTGGCTTTCAAATACTTTAACTCATACAACCCCTTACAAGTTTTGAAACATGATGTGCCTCTGACCCATTTTTAAGTTGCCTTTAAAATTTTACAACATGTGTTTAAATAAGTGTATTTTTTGTTATTTGGAAGGAGAAAATTAGATTTAGTAAGGTAAAATATGAAAATGCATTCTAATGGAATAAATATTTCATGTTTTGGTAAAAATAAGTTTGACTACCTTATTAAATGACATTATAATTTATTAAAAATGGGTTTCAACTACTTTATTAAATAATGTCCACAGAATTTGAGAAAATTAATGTAAATATTTTATCAATGGGTTTTAATCTAATGGGTTCTTGCAAAATGCAGTAACCCCAGAAAACATTCCAGTTATTTTTTTTAATTAACATCATGATCTATACTGCTTCAGTTTTTCTGAATTCTGAACATTCTATGGTAGGGCAAACTTCTTTCTTAACAGATATAAGTAAAAGGGAAGGCCAGAAGGTCAAGTAGGTTTAAGATATTTTAATTCATCAATCATGGAGACATCTTTGAAGCCAGCATTTCAAATTATGACTATTTGATGTCTAGGAAGTTTTAACAGCCCAGAGCTAACCACCCTAGTACAATTTGGAAAGAGTGTGATGTTTGCCTTTCTTTTCTGAAGTGGGGAAGGGGTAATATGAATATAGTCCTGTTCTCAAGAAGATCCATTTTGGGGAAAAGTGTAGATGGAAGTTGAGAATCTATAAATTAGCACCCTTAAAATTCTACGCAGAAGTACCTTGTGAAATGTTTTCCTCACACTCCCAGGCTTTAGGTACCTCACTTTTAAGACTCCGGTGTGGGAGTGAATTTTGAAAAATCCACGAGCAAACCATGAGCTCAGAACAACAGAGTAAACTACAGAGCTAAACTTACAAGCTTAGTCAACAGTCAATCCCTGAGGACTGAAGATAAAGGAGTTCCTCAAAAGAGATAGAAGAGCCCAAAACAGGCTGTGGAGGACTGAACTTTGGAAGCACCATGTTTTCATGAAAAGAGGGATGACATACTGGTGGGGAGGATGGATGGAATTTTTTCCCTCCTTTTCTAGCATCTGTTCACTCTTCGGTTATTTTCCCCTGGAAGTCCACCCTTGCCTCGTGCAGCATATTTTCATTGGAGTTAATACTCCTCCAGCTCAGGGAGAAGGCAGGTGATCCAAGTCTTGCCAATCACACCTTTACATGCTCAGATATGTGACCCAATCAGAGCCAGCCAGCCACAGTGGTTCTTTTACTGGGTCTACATGAAGAGGTTCGTGTTTTTTACCTTTGGATCTAAACCTATAAGCATGTGGATTCAGAACTACTGTGAAGCCTCTTGAAACCATGAAATAGCCAGGAAAGCATCACCTAGAAACAGGGAAGGAGATATTGGTCCTCATTATATCCTGTGAGCTGTGAGCCTTGGATGGAGCTCCATTCACCCATAGCTCTATTTACACCTAGAATGTTCTGTTATTATTCTATTTTGTAAACTACTAAATTGTTCCCCCCACTAAATGAATATGGGATTTGGGCTCTCTGTTACCTGAGAACAACTATAATTAATACAGGACACATGTAACCTTTGTTTTTATTTTCTAGAATTGGGTATGAAAAGCTGTAAACAAGACACTGCTTCCTTTAAATCATTCTTTCTGAAATTTTAACAGCTGTCTCATAGTAGGCACTGGTGGCCAGTTACACCTATATGCTTCCAATGATTAATTGCTTATCAACATAATTAACTCATTGTCATAGTGTGTATTTTTATATTGTATGTATGTGTGTACATATACGTATGTATATATACATATACACATGTATATATGTATTAACTTGTGCATTTTCTGAAACAAATTCAAAACAATAATATATGAAAACTACTATTAATTATAAAACGTGATATGCATCTTAGACTGAGTTCTTTTAAAAATGAGCTTTTAAGTATAATTCTGTACTTTATTTATATAGGATTTCCTTAAACTTTTTGGGGATTTCCTTAAACATTTTTGGTATTACCATCAAGAATGAGTAAATCAATTCATTCTTATAATTAGAAGCCACTCCTTTCTCATCTGAGTGCTTCAAAACATCAGAGGAATTTGATATCAAAAATCATTCTGAAACTTTCATTTGTGCTTTCATCATTTTATGGGTGAAATAGATGATCAAATATCTGATAACAATTCTTCCAATTAAATATTCCCATTTTGTAATTTTACTTCACTTATTTCTCTCATTTGCTTCCCTTTTCCTGTACAGAGCAGAAAAAAATAGACAATTATAGTCATGGTATGTACAAATTGACAGCAGAGGAATTTCTTTTCAGAAAATGTGCTCTTTAGAGTCTTGGGTTGGACAGTACAATGAAACAAATGTATCCATTACGTTGAGATGTGAAAAATTATAATGCTGACTGTTAAGATGGTAATAAGCATGAAGATGACATCCCTAAGTGGGAGACGAACCTATGTGGTAACACTAGTGAAACGCTGACCCAGTGTATTTCTGTCTTCCAGTACGTTTAATTACTTTAAATATATAAATATACCAGTAGGCAAAGCCAAAAAGGCTTAGGTTGAGTTTTGATAAGATCACTGATTCTCAGATCTGAAAATATATATATATATAACTGAATCAAGTATATCAAGTATACTTTTTTTTTTTTTTTTTTTATGTTGGCTATTTTTTTTTTTTTTCACACACACACACTGTATTTTATTTTTACAAGCGATAAATAGACTGACACCAAGCATTGTACATGGATGACCACAACAAAAGCAACACTGATTGCAATTACCAAACATGAAACACACTCATACTATGTCATAATATTGACATTCAGTCCAGTAATCCTCCACTGTAACAGCTCCTTTACTTTGCAGTGAAAATTGATTTGTATATTTCAAGTATACTTTTTAAAAAAAGTTTTATGTTCTTTTTTTTTTTTACTGAATTATGGACTTCATTTATATTTTAAAAAAAAAGAGAGAGAGAGAGGAAAAAAATCACTGATTCTCTCATTGACAATAAATATTTAGGATGTCTCAAAATTTCTAATTGGGAAAAGAAGGAAAATTTCAATATTAGGGAGAGATAGCCATAGAGCCTAAGGAAATGCAAATGAGAAATCTATTATTTTTTTTTGCTTTCACAGATGAATTTAAATGTATTTTATTAAGACCACTGTATCTTAGCTATTGATGTATTCTGTCCACAGATTAGGGTCTCCAACCATGGAGCAGAAGCCTCTAGAAAAGAGCCTCAGATGAAAAAACAAATGATCGAGGTGGAAGAAGTCTGAAAGATCATCTGACCCAATCCTCTAATTTTACAGTTGAAGACACAGAAGCCAAAAAAGTAACTTACTCAAGGTCACATTGCTAATTATTGGCAGTTAAGAGCCAATAGGTCTGTATTTTATTCTTCTTTATTCATGCTTCTGATGAGCTCCACGACATAAACCAAATACTGAGTTTCCCAGTGCTTTAGCTCCCTTCATGATAAAATGGAGTTAAGACCCCTTGGTTCTTCCAAATTTCATAAGCATACTGTTAGAGTTTGTGTGAGTCATGAGCAATGTACTTTAGCTTCTGTGAAAAGCAAATTATTCATTTCCTACCATTCTGTCAGTTAGGATTCTCTGATAATAAGCAACAGAAAATACACACAGCTTACCTAAGCATAAAGGGAGTTGACCAGAAGGATGTGAGGGGGCTCGGAGACTGAAGAGGAATATTGAGTAACTGGCTTAGCATAGAAGAGAATGAGGGTGCTAGAGAGGGTGTAGGAAGTGGAAACAGCCCCGCATTCTTACCTGGCCCAACACTGGGATGATTCTCCTCCAGCTGTTCCTTCCAACAGGGAACCTCTGCTGGGGATCCCAGTTGTGGAAGAGAGAATCAACTGGTTCAGATAAGAACACATACTTTCTCCCTTTACCCCAACAGAGCAGTGAGAGAGATCTATCACAAAGAGCTTGCAAAGCCCCATCAGCTTCCTTAGCAAGAGAAATGGGCACCTCAATCACTGGCTTTCCAAGACGACACACAGGGAAGAAAGGTAAAAGTCCCCCAAAGGAAACAGTGATGCTGTTGGGAAGAGGAAATCATGTATTGACTAACCAAAAAAACAACTAATGCCTACTATGTCGACCACGTTTACGTTGACTGCTGAACTTTGCATTTGATGATATAGCCCTGGAAATAAAAACTATAAACTTAGACCATGTGTCCTTGATGTAAAAGGGCAAAGTGATATTGTGCTGATGGCCAATTCAGCACACTCAGCAAATCAGTCGAGGTTGCTACCTAAGAAAGCCAGCTAACCAATATTAGCTAGGATTTAAGCAAAAAAGAAAAATGTTTCCATCTGAATTTAGACAGTAAGTTCAGCCCCTGTTGATCAAGAAGCCAATACAGGGCTTCCCTGGTGGCGCAGTGGTTAAGAATCTGCCTGCCAATGCAGGGGACCCGGGTTTGAGCCCTGGTCCAGGAAGATCCCACATGCCGCAGAGTAACTAAGCCCCTGCGCCACAGCTACTGAGCCTGCGAGCCTGGAACCCGTGCTCTGCAACAAGAGAAGCCACCGCAATGAGAAGCCTGCACACCACAACGAAGAGCAGCCCCTGCTCACCGCAACTAGAGAAAGCCCACGATCAGCAACAAAGACCCAGCACAGCCAAAAAAAAAAAAAAAGAAGCCAATACAATCTGATCTCCTATCAACGTAAGTGGATGTGGTGTGTATGCCTCTCAAAGTACCTCCTAGACCTGGAAGATGTAGGATACGGAATCGATTCCTCATATCAGGTCCAGAGAGCTCACTTCTCTAGGACTACAGCAGCCATAATTTTATTAGGAAGATCGAGGATCTCAGGCAAAATCTTTCCCATCCCTGGCTTAAATGTCTTCACCTTCCGGGGAAAATTTTTTTAAAATACTAATGACACTGTGAATGTATTTTTCTTTAAAATATGTTTGCATAAGACGGGAATAAAGACACAGACCTACTAGAGAATGGACTTGAGGATATGGGGAGGGGGAAGGGTAAGATGTGACAAAGTGAGAGAGTGGCATGGACATATATACACTACCAAACGTGAAATAGATAGCTAGTGGGGAGCAACCGCATAGCACAGGGAGATCAGCTCGGTGCTTCGTGACTACCTAGAGGGGTGGGATAGGGAGGGTGGGAGGGAGGGAGATGCAAGAGGGAAGAGATATGGGAACATATGTATATGTATAACTGATTCACTTTGTTATAAAGCAGAAACTAACGCACCATTGTAAAGCAATTTTACTCCAATAAAGATGTTAAAAATAAATAAATAAAATAAAATACTAAATGTAAAAATAATGGAAAAAAAATATGTTTGCACAAATTTGAAAACCCTAAACCAGGTAATAGTTAAAAGGGGTAGGTCAAAGGTATATTTATCTTTAAATATCACGTAAGGTTTCCTCTCCTCTTTGTCCCCAACTCACCTCCAAATCCCACTTTACTTGGGCCACGGTCCATTTCAAGGGCAGCGTGATCTTTTAAAACAAACAAGATCATGTCACTCCTCCCTACGACATTCTTCACTGGCTCCTGAGAACCTTCAGGTCAGCCTGCAACCTCCCTCCCACCAAGGCACCCAGAGCCCCTCAAGTCGGCTGTCTGCTGGCCCCCCACCCTCCCTGTCCCTGCTGGCCACCAAAATGCGCTCTACCTTCACCCATGCACAACTAACTGCTTGACGTCTCCAACACGTGTCACGGAATCTCACTTCTGCTTCCTCAACCTACAACTCCTTTCCTCCTTCCTTTATTAATATCCCTCCTCCCTGTCTCCACCCCAGTTACCACTCCCTGATCCAAATCCCTCCTTTGATTAACTCTGTTCTTCATGGAATTTTCAGCTCAAGCGTCTTCCCTTCCAGAAACTTTTCCTGAACCTCCCGGTTTCAGGTAGGAGACTCTGTGTTTGTCCTCATAATAACAACCTCAGCATGATTACCATCATCATAGCTCCCCTGACACTGTACCATCTTATGTATATAGGAATCTAGCTCCTCCATGAAACTGTGAGCTCCTTGAACAATAGGGAGTGCGTCTTATTCCTTTGTGTAGTTCCAGTATCTGACACAGCACAGGGCACGAACTATGTGATAAATATATGTCTATTGAAGACGACAAAAGCACTATATTACAACTACGGAGGCATAATTATTATGCCCATCCTCATCTTCTGCCATGGCTGGAAGTAGGTATTATCATCCTTCTATCATCCCCATGCTGAGAAAAGGATAACTGCATCTTCTCTGCTTAAAGAAAAAATGACAAGCGGGTCTTCTGCCATCACTGCATACAAAATTAGGCTTGAGTGTGGTTATCCAGTCATCCGGCGGCCTCCCACCTGGAACAGGTGATGACTCTAAGCTTTTCATTTGGTGTGAAAGCCTTAGAAGGATGATTTCACAGGCAGGCAGGGGAAGATTTGAAAGGCAGTGGCTTGGATTCTTATAAAGTCTGTTTGATAGAGGAACTGGGTGCAAAAACAGAGAGCCTGGCCTGCTCTCCCTGAGATACTACGTGATGGTTTCCAAGTGAAAAGCAAAGAACAGAGACGAGGGCAGGTAGTGCCTGGGAGTTTGCAGCGGCAGAGAAGCTGAGTCCACTGGTCACTAAGGGCTCCGATCAGAACACAGATAAAGGAACAGCTGTCTGGTGATACCTGCAAATGGATGAGAAGGGGGAACTGATGGGCTAGAACAGAAGGAACAAGCTGTACTGCAACTGTAAAGACTACTGATGTTTGGGTCTATATACATATATTCTTTCTCAGGTTTACTGTCTAGCATTAGTGAAGTTGGAGAAAGACAAGGGTTAGCTGCATAGTCTCATTTCCTGGTCTTTGCTAGTATGACCACCAGCATTTCTGCTAGGCGCTGGGGGTGCTGTCGTTTGCATTTGACACAAAAGCCTTTCTCCATTCTAGTCACAAGCAGCTGGTTCAGAGCGTCACACGGTACAAGATATTTGTAAAAGCTGGCGTCTTTAGGATCTTTTCCATCTAGAGCAAACTTGAAAAGTTGGCACTTACAGTTCCCTGAAGTATCCATCTCTAATGGAAACAATGTCAGAGCCTTAAGCACTTTGGCATTTCTTGGATACACTATAAATATACAGGATATATTTTATCACGTACCGTGTGTTAGAGCACAGGGACAAAGAACGAGCACCAGGGAAAATGGTTTGAGGCAATTTTTTCGACATATTTCTTCCAAGGCCATTTCAAATGACGGCGCTGTCCTTGAACTCCCTGGTGATCATTTTAATAGCAACAAGGACCATTTGGTAACAGGCCTGGACTGCAGGTTGCATTTGGATGTAGCTGATATAAAGTCTACTGTCTTTTGTTACTAAGGAGACTGTATTCTAGTCTCTTCTAAAGATGTTTCGAGCTTTCTTAGCACCGTATCCCTAAAACTTCACAACGCTGCTAAGGATTTCTGCATAGGCTTTGGTTTTAAACCACTTATCAAACTTCTGATACTCCTTCCATTTAACCACCCTTGACTGTTGACTTGATAACAGAAATCCTGTGCTGAAACCGTGGTCAACTAGAGGCACCTGTCAGGATTAGGAAAATGCAGATGGTGGCCCAGATAAATTCTGCTTCATCTCCTCACCCAGGGGTCTCCATCTCACTGCAACTCACTTCATGATCTGCTCGGGTGATTTCTGGAATCAGAAGAAACAGGGCAAGACTCCTGGGGCAGACACATGCTAATGAAAATAATTTTCGTCTCACTGCTGATTCCCCCCACCCCTTTGAAACTTTAAAACAAGCTGGGCAGGCTGGCAACAGTCCAGGCTGGATGGGTGCCATTTAGGGAGAGCATTATAAGAACAGTACCCAGAGTTCTTTTGATTTGCCAGCATCTCTCGATTGGATACAAATATCAGACAGATCACGGAGTTGCTACTTGGAGGACGTCCCTTTATATAACAGAGGAGGCTCAGCTTCTCCAGGATATATTTATGGACTGAGTGATGCCTCTGCGTGCACCCGATCAAGGTATGGCAGCGCTGGTGGGTGCTACAGAGAACTCAGCTGAAAGAGAAGTGTCACATTGTGTGTCGCCATGGAAGCGGCATCTTGACAGAGCAGTACCTGTAAAAGTGAAATGTTTAACGATGAATAATTTTGTTTGAAGCTCTTCTGACTCCACATTTCCATGGAAAATGGAACCACGGGAGGCATGAAAATCTCTAAAGGGCTTTTATACATAGATTAATGTGGTAATTCTCTCATTACTATGTTCTGAAGAAGAGCTTCTTACGCCAGGCTCTGTGCTTTACCTTCAGTTATAACATGGCTTTGCATTAAGTGTTTTAATAAAATGTGAAATTAAATGATCATCCCTGGTGATATGCAGCTTTTGGTTGAGGTAAGGAAAAAAGTACTTCTACAGTACATGAAAGCCAAAGAGATGGTTCTGTCCCCAATAAAGAGATCACTGGTCAAATGACATGGTCTCCCATGGGTCTGCACCTCTCCATTAATTGGGAATTTGTTATTACTCTCTCCTGCACCTTTGAGAATTACAAATAGTGTAACCCACTGACAGTCATGGAATATGTATGCTGTCAGAAGCCGACCAATTTATTCTTTTTTTGCACATTTAAGCAGGTAGCACTGGGGAAAGCAAATATTAATAGTGATAGCTTATGCCATTTTTAACTCTCTGTGCTCCTCTCTGGTGTGACAGTAACAGGAGAGGAAAAGAAGCTTCCTGAGCAGCATTGATCAACTGACGGGTGGACACATTAGTAATAAGAGACACGAACAATCAAGGGAGATGGAACGTAATTCTTTTGTAGAGAAAATGATGAAACAGCTTTTTATATGACATATTCTAAAATAACAAAACAGTCCTTCAAAACTGTTGAGGTTTTTGTTTTCAAAGCAAGTGGTACTGACCAAAGAGTGAGAAGCCTTCCAACTAATGATGTCAGAGAAGCCTGCCGCAAGAATTCTTGTAAATTGATTGTTCTCATTGGGTATTAATGCTCCAATTCTTCCAAAGTAAGGCTGAGGTTGGCAAACCCAAAAGGCAACTGCTACATGTTGATTGCACTCATTCTTCAACAAAGACCTATCACTTTGCTTCCTGAGGCTTCCACAGCAGAAGACTCAGCTCTGAGACCAACTACCTAAGTGATAGTTTAGAACTTGGGCTCAGATCCAAGACTTTCTAGATTTGATTCCTGGTTCTGCCACTTATTACCTGGGACAAGTTTCTTAACCTTCCACCAGCTTAGTTTCCTCATCGGTATTATACATTGATCACGTAAATGTCGTATTCCTATAGGAAGATTAAATGAGGTGCTAATGATAGAACAGAGCTTGGAACATGGTAGATGCTCAATAAATGTTAGTTGTCAGACTGGAACTCTAAGTCCCCCATAAACTCATAAACTCCAGTCCTTCCATCCTTTCTCTCATGACATGTCATAACCATGATCTAACTGGACAGTGGGGTTATTCCCCTAACTAACACATATTTCTAATTAAGGAAGACCTGAAAGTTGCCACATTGAGCCCATCATGTTTGGAAATGTCTGGAGTCCAATCTGTGTAATAAACACTAAATAGATTAAATTTCATCAGCTTTGTCTCTCTGAACCTTGGGGCCATTTTCCATTTTAGCAGAATCAGGAGTGCCTGATCTCTGTGGAGGCTAAGCCAAGATGTAATGACTTAAGTGAAATCGGTCCCTATGGTAGATTTCACGTAAGCGTGCTTGATTTGCATCCTGTAGGTGAGAGTAAAGAAAATGACGATGAAAAATACAAACAATGCTCTGTGGCTGTCACAAAATCACCTGTTATCGTCCCCCTTTTCTTCTCCTGGATACAAGAATGTACACATTTGCACAATGTTCTCAAGAGCTATTTGTGAAGTGAATTAGTAAATACACAATACAGTCCTGCACAAGAAGCAACACTTATCGGCTATGTTGTTTTCACGGTGAGTTTAAAACCAGGGTCAGTCCTCTAACATACGCGCGCACACGCGCGCACACACACACACACACACACACACACACACACACACACACACACACGTTTTTCACATTATATGCCAAATACATATACCAAGTGATCACTGGGCAAAGGAATTGTAATCTGTTGATCATAAAACCAGATGAGAATGTAGACGAAATCATCTAGAACAACAGATACACTTTACATATTTAAAAATGAACACTTGGCATCTAGGGTTGCTACATTATTGACTCAAGGTCAGAAAATAAATTAGAGGTAGAGCTAGAACCAAAATTCACACTCTGCCCAGACTTCCATCACATCATCCTGCATCTGTTGGCAACATTACTCTGAACTTGCTTTCAGTTATTCAGATAAATGCTGAGTAAAACCCTGTGAGAATCTGAGAATGTACCCGATCTTTATTTCTTGACTCAACATGCCACACTAAGGTCAGATTGTTAATCTTGTATTATTTCTTGATTCAAAAATTGACACACAATTTAGTTCTTTCCAGAAGGATTAATAGGTTTCTCTTGTGTTAAAAGATATTTACACCAGAGCCTTAAAAAAAGTACCCGATCTTTGTTTCTTGACTCAACATGCCACACTAAGTTCAGATTGTTAATCTTGTATTATTTTTGATTCAAAAACTGACACACAATTTAGTTCTTTCCAGAAGGATTAATAGGTTTCTCTTGTGTTAAAAGATATTTACACCAGAGCCTTAAAAATACTAAGTAGCATTACAGAAAATAAATCAACAAAAGTTCAAGTTACCTTTCAAATATCAATCATACACTGACAAGTCAGTCCCTTTCAAATTACAAACTGCTAAGAACTGTCTAGCTGGTAGTAATTGCCAATGTTTTAAATACAAGTCTTCTGTGAAACCACTGCTTCTCCTAAAGGAATAATTTATTTTCTGCAAGAGGAAGGCTTCTAATTTTATGTGTGTTTTATTCAGCTTTCATAGACTGTAATCACAACATTCCTGATACCCCCCTTGTATGGCAAATTTGTTTTCTCACCCACTGATAATATTTGGACATATTTTATTTGTTTTAAAAAAGGTACTAAAAGGAAATCCATGTCTTCATATGTAACCAAAATCTAGTTATTCATCAATTAGCTGGTTGGTTCTTAATCATGGTGACTTTGCCCATTGGAAAAGGGAGAGTGCTTTGGCTCAAAACCCACTGCTGCCACCTAGTGTTACTGGACAAGCACTGCCTTGGCTTTATCCCTTGCGTTTGTGTCAGAGACAGTCCTCTGGGGGGAGAGGGAGAGAGAGGGAGAGAGGAGGAGAGGAGAGGAGAGGAGAGGAGAGGAGAGGAGAGGGGAGGGGAGAGGTGGGGAGGGGAGGGGATGGGAGGGGAGGAGAGGAGAGGACTGTTACTTTAGCAATGATCTTAGTAATTAATTATTTAGGAAACTTTTGTCTCTTTCTATTGACTCTTTTATATTTGAATAGTCTGGGTTCCAGACATGCTTCTTTAATATGCTTGGCATTTGAATTCTTTGAAGGCTTTAAATTGATGAATACTAAAGACAATGTGGTACCTTAAGGCAATCATCCATATTGATGAAGTTCACTATAAATCGATATATGCTGCAATAATCCATGTGTAAAAGCACTGTGTCCTTTTATTCTATTCCTATTGATTTCAAACCCCCTAAGGGCATGGTTGTCAATAGCTGAGCCGAAAGCTGCAGAAGAATTCCACAGACCACTAAGTCATTTTGCATTACAGGGCAAAGACAAGCCCAGGAAAGAAACCCACTACTGTATTCCAACTGAATTGATCAAACAGAGTACAAGAATTTCCCTGCATGAGAAATTACTTTGTTGACTAGGAACTACCTTTCAAAGGGTCTAAAGGAATGAGATTTAAATAAATTTAAAGATTCATATCCATTTTATAGGGGTGCTTATATGCCATTCAATAGTAGCTCTTCAGGGAGGGGTTGTTAGAAATGTGAAAGGCTGAGGTTCCAGGGTAAAGAGCAAGCTGGAGCAGCCAGTGTGTGAAGTGGGCGTCAGGACAGAGAGGATATTGTGACTGCCTCTTGCTCTGCCATGGTACAGCAAATGTGTGTCCAGAGATTTGGGAAGTCTCTCTGGGCGGGAGCCTCGTAGAGAGGAGAGCTCTGCCTCAGAAACAGAGGGGACCATAAAGTCGTAACAAGGGTGCAGGACCCGAGGGTCTTTGGATCTGGATTTTTTCCATTAACTTGAGTCGTAGTCTAACTCTGGGTCTTTCCGACTCTTACTGATTTCCACAGACCAGGAGTGTTTCCCTTATTGATGTGACTGAATAGATCTCTGGGACATTCTCTTC
The DNA here is from genome assembly GCF_965194805.1 of Balaenoptera borealis. Taxonomy (NCBI): domain Eukaryota; kingdom Metazoa; phylum Chordata; class Mammalia; order Artiodactyla; family Balaenopteridae; genus Balaenoptera; species Balaenoptera borealis. The sequence goes on along the minus strand of NC_138875.1, from coordinate 47,999,221 downwards.
TGAAAATATGAATAGAAGGAGCTCCTCCTTGGTACTGTCAGCTTTGAGATACACACAAAGGAATGGATCCCCAAATCTCAGTGGCTTAACCAACAACAGTTTATTTCTCATACATGTAATAGTTAAACACAGCGTTCTGTAGGCAGTCTTCCATGATGAGAGGTGGGGACTCAACCCCCCCCCCCCACCCACGTGGGCACTTCCACCCACGAGAACTTTGGAGCCTTCACTCCAGCCAGAGAATGAAGAGTCAGCAAGCGTGGAGAACTGCACAAGATGTTTGTATGACCAGACCTGGAATTGCTTTACGTCATTTTCACCCTCATTCCACTGGACAGAATTCAGACACATGGTTACACACATACTTCATGTGCTGGGAAATGTTGTCTAGATTTGTGCTCAAGAAGTACAGGAAATAAGTTTTGATGAATATATAGCAATACGATAAAGATATAACATACCCATCTCCCAGTACCATACGTTTGTCAAACACAGGGGTCAGCAAACTAAAGTCCATGAGTCAAATGTAGCAGACCACTTGTTTTCATATACCCCATGAGCTAAGAATGTTTATTACATTTTTAAATATTTGGAAGACTGTAAGAGAGAAAGAATACACAACAGGTATCATTTATGGCCTGCAAAGCTTAAAATATTTATTATCTGGACCTTTTACAGAAAATAATAACCAACTCCTGGTCTACCTGTTTTATTTAGTGTCCTGGAAAGAAACAGATGTCACCCTCAAAAGAACATTAATGAAGGGACTTGTATTAGTTTTCTATTGCTGCATAACAAGTAACACAGACTTGGTGGTTTAAAACAACACACGTATATTATCTCACAGTTTCTGTGGATCAGGATTCTGGGCACAGCTTGCCTAGGTCCTCTGCTTAAGATCTCACCAGTTTTACAGTTGAGGTGTTGGCTGTGGCTGTGGTCTCATCAGAGGCTTGAACAAGGGAAAGATTCCTTCCCAAGCACCCTTGGGTTGTTGGCAGAATTTATATCCTTATGGTTGCAGGACTGAGGTCCCATTTTCATGCTGACTGGAGGCTACCCTAAGGCTCTACAGGTCAACCATAGTTCTCTGCCATGTAACCCTCTCCATGCAGTTCACAACTGGACTGTTGGCTTTTTCAACGTCAACAGAGCCTTGTACAATACAACCTAATCAAGGGAGTGACATCTCACTTTTGCAATGTTGTGTTGGTTAGAAACAAATCATAGATTCTACCTGTGCTCAAGGGGAGGGGATTACCAGTTACCAGAACAGGATGAGACTCTAGCTATAGGAGAGGACCACCACAATGGTGCCCACGGCCTTCAGTGAGGAATGCAGTCACTACCAACCCATGGCCTAGCAGGAGGACTGGGGGGATCAAAACCAGAGCTTCTCTTTCTCCCAGTTCTCTGTCTGTTTCCTGACTTTCCCCCTGGAAATCAAACAGAAAGGCAGAGGGCAGTGGGGACTGATTGATGCAGCCCAGCAAAGTCAGCCTCCTAAGACAGAAAGCAAGGTGGAGATGAGTGGACATCTCATCTTGGAGGGGCAAAGAAAAGCTGTTCCAAATATCTGGCTTTTGACTTTCTCACATTTCAAGGAAAACAACAAATATCCTTAAGATCAAATGATAAGTAATATTTGTCTAATATTTATCTACATCAGAACCAAGAATGACCAGGGCCTGCAACCATTCAGAGGACCACTAAGGCTATTCGAAATCATCTGAGGGAATTCCCTGGCAGTCCAGTAGTTAAGACTTCAGGCTTCCACTGCAGGGGGTCGGGTTTGATCCTGGTCAGGGAACTAAGATCCCACAAGCCACGCAACACGGCCAAAAAAAAAAAAATCATCTGAAAATCCAACACAGCTTACTCAGAGGTAAGTTGATCTCAGAGAACTCTGATCCTTACCCTGCTTCTAGAAATGAAAATGCAACACCATGTATTACTCTAACCAAGTGATGCTGTTGGAGAATGTTCTTTATGGAAAAGATGACCACAACTTCACCCAATACTGGGAGCAGGTGACATCTGCTAGTACTTCCCATTTGAATCTCCAGCTTAATGTCTGTTTGGAGATGAATGATGAGCCTTCTCCCACTGAGTCAGGCCTGCTGTAGAAACAGAGGTGTGCTCCACCTGGGGAAAGGTGGTATTTAAAAGGCTAGTTTTTCAGTAACCAAATTTCTCAGTGGTAAAGCCATCTGACTACTAGGTCCCCAGCCAGCTGTGCCACTACATCAAATGCAGCGAGGAGAGGGTGCCCTTAAAAAGTGGGAGTGTGCTGGATTTGGAACTGCTGATGGATAATTAAGGAGACCAATGCAAAAGAACTAAGGCACATCATTCTTTGGCATATTTCTAGGTGTTTTCTGTTTTGCTGTCAACCTATAAAAGAATAAGTGGTGGTTATCCAAAAATGAGTTTGGAATCCTTAAACAATACCTTTTGGGTGTTAGACAGACTCAGAGATGTACTGTACAACACATGGTGTAGAGTCAATATTTTGTAATAACTGGAAATGGAAAGTAACTTTTCAAAACTGTATAAGAATAAAAGATTTGAAAATAAAATGAAATGAAATTTAAAAAAGATAAACTTGGCCTCAAATTATAATTGAGGAGCTACACATAATGTAAAATAATAATAATAATACATTCATAGAATTTGAATATATCTTGTAATAATGCCAAAAGTATGAGAGATGCAGAAAGTGAGGACAGATTTCATAAACAAGGATTTGAGGTGTGAACTCTGCTAATAAAATGTGAGTGAATTCTTTAGTCAGTATAGAGGCTTCCTTCATATCACTTCCTCCCACAGGCTGTACCCAATAAGGTATTGCTGCCTAATTGAAAAGTTTTCTAATAAGAGTTTAGGTAAAACCAATTTTAAAGAACTCATTAGCTAGAGAGGGTACCACAGCAGACTTCCTCACAGCAGCTTTATTTGTTCCCTATAAATAGAAAATTAATTAATGATGAAGAAAATAAATCAGTTACCATACCAGAGGTAGGAAAGGTAGTAGTGTTTTAAACTTCTGTTAGCTATTAGTTCATTACAACAAATGACAATGGCCATGGAAGCACTGTCTGGACACCCAATTCACTGATGATTGGTGCCACTGGAATCAGATACCATATAACTCATGATGGGATATTTTTAAGTCTTACTATAAAACACGTAGCCTGAGAAAACAGTAGCAGCAAAGGTTTGCTATCTTCCTGGGCTATACAAACACATACTTATTTAAAAATGGGAATCTTTAGTAGTTGGGTATAAGGGGATCTTTTTTAACCACTTTTCTCTTTTTTTGATTTTTTTTATATCAAATAATACTTTTATAATACTTTTATATTTTAAAAATAAAGTTTATTTTTTAAAAAATCAAGCTGGTATAAAGTAGATAAAATGTAGGCAGAAGACCCCGAATAGCCAAAGCAATCTTGAGAAAGAAAAACAGAGCTGGAGGAATCAGGCTCCCTGGCTTCAGACTATACTACAAAGCTACAGTAATCAAGACAATGTGGTACTGGCATAAAAACAGAAATATAGATCAATGGAACAGGATAGAAAGCCCAGAGATAAACCCACGCACATATGGTCACCTTATCTTTAATAAAGGAGTCAAGAATATACAGTGGAGAGAAGACAGCCTCTTCAATAAGTGGTGCTGGGAAAACTGGACAGCTACATGTAAAAGTATGAAATTAGAACACTCCCTAACACCATACACAAAAATAAACTAAAAATAGATTAAAGACCTAAATTTAAGGCCAAACACTATCAAACTCTTAGAGGAAAACCTAGGCAGAACACTCTATGACATAAATCACAGCAAGATCCTTTTTGACCCACCTCCTAAAGAAATGGAAATAAAAACAAAAATAAACAAATGGGACCTAATGAAACTTAAAAGCTTTTGCACAGCAAAGGAAACCATAAACAAGGCTGAAAGACAACCCTCAGAATGGGAGAAAATATTTGCAAATGAAGCAACTGACAAAGGATTAATCTCCAAAGTATACAATATCAAAAAAACAAACAACCCAATCCAAAAATGAGCAGAAGACCTAAATAGACATTTCTCCAAAGAAGATATACAGATTGCCAACAAACACATGAAAGAATGCTCAACATCATTAATCATTAGAGAAATGCACATCAAAACTACAACGAGATATCATCTCACACCTGTCAGAATGGCCATCATCAAAAAATCTAGAAACAATAAATGCTGGAGAGGGTGTGGAGAAAAGGGAACCCTCTTGCACTGTTGGTGGGAATGTAAATTGATACAGCCACTATGGAGAACAGTATGGAGGTTCCTTAAAAAACTAAAAATAGAACTACCATACGACCCAGCAATCCCACTACTGGGCATATACCCTGAGAAAACCATAGTTCAAAAAGAGTCATGTACCAAAATGTTCATTGCAGCTCTATTTACAATAGGCAGGACATGGAAGCAACCTAAGTGTCCATCAACAAATGAATGGTTAAAGAAGATGTGGCACATATATACAATGGAATATTACTCAGCCATAAAAAGAAACAAAATTGAGTTATTTGTAGTGAGGTGGATGGGCCTAGAGTCAGAGTGAAGTAAGTCAGAAAGAGAAAAACAAATACTGTATGCTAACACATATATATGGAATCTAAGAAGAAAAAAAAAAAAAGGTCATGAAGAACCTAGGGGCAAGACGGGAATAAAGACACAGACCTACTAGAGAATGGACTTGAGGATATGGGGAGGGGGAAGGGTAAGATGTGACAAAGTGAGAGAGTGTCATGGACATATATACACTACCAAACGTAAAATAGATAGCTAGTGGGAAGCAGCCGCATAGCACAGGGAGATCAGCTCGGTGCTTTGTGACCACCTAGAGGGGTGGGATAGGGAGGGTGGGAGGGAGGGAGACGCAAGAGGGAAGACATATGGGAACATATGTATATGTATAACTGATTCACTTTGTTATAAAGCAGAAACTAACACACTATTGTAAAGCAATTATACTCCAATAAAGATGTTAAAAAAAAATGTAGGCAGAAACTTGTTGTATACCAACAAAGTAGGGTGGAGAATTTTGTTCTCTGAAGGGGGGTGAATGGTGGATATTGGAGAAGGAAGGCTGTTTTTATTTCTCTTATTCAAAGTCTTACTCTCAAATTCACATTGATATTGAAGAGCCAATATATGGTTACAGAATACAGCGTCGAGTGGAATTCAGTAGTTATCCATTTAGTTAGGCCATCAATCAGAAGATTTCAGAAAATACCACATAGGATATGCATTTTCCAAAGTAAAATTGGTATTCACATCAATTCCCTTACAGTAGTCAAATTTCTCATTTTATACTGAACAAGACAGACCACAATAGGAATCATGGATTTAAAATATCATCCCTCAATAGTTTCCCACTCTCTTTCTCTGTATATGTAATACATATAACACATAGTCCATACTCTTATGTGGAGAAGTTAGCGCCTTCATAACTCTGTTCTCTTTACATCCCAGACTTCATTCACACACTCCCTGAATACTCTTCATGTCAACATATGGAACTGGGTGTTCTGGCTTTGTCTTCCGCTCTTCCCTATCCTCACACCTTTGATATGAGGTTTCCTCGATTTGAAACACCCCTCTTTTGTTATCCATCGTGTAAACTCTTCCCCATCTTGGAGTGTAAGCACACCCTCATCCATAAGATTAATCATTCTTCCTGAGAACACACAGCACTCTGTCACACTCATGGGAAGATTAGTCATTCTTCCTGAGAACACACAGCACTCTGAAAAGATCACAGCATTATTTAAACTGCATTGCAATTATTTGTTCGCATGCCCATCTTCACCATTGAACTGTAGGATGCTTATTCCTACTTATACCTCCTCACCACTAGCATGGTGGCACAAAATAGACTTTCACGAGTGTTGGTTTAATAAATGAATGATTAAATGAATGGGTGAATATTAAAATTGCCTTATTGAGAATCAACCGTCTGTTTTACATAGCACAGGGAAGAATAATGGATTCAAAAGTTTCCATACCAGTCACCTATAATCTAGGGCAATATTAACAGTAAATAACAAGGACTAATGCATCCTTGATCTAGCACGCATGTCAATTTCTAATCTCCTGGATTTCCATTAATGCAGATATAGCTTTAGTTTTTCTAGGTGTCTCTACTAAATCTTAAACATATTAACAGGAGTGACATAACCAGATGAAATTGGCAAAGAAAGAAACTGAAGTCGATAAGTTTATTCGAGGGGAAAATACAATAGAAAGAATCCAGACCCACTGGAAATCTCTGATAATGGGAAGGAGAATTGAATCTTTACATCCTTCACCTTGCTGAACCAACACAAAGCATGATGTAGTGTTTCCTCGGTGCCAGTAGAGGGCAGCACACACTTCATTAACTAGGGAAGCAGGAGGTGCTGAATTCCTACTTTAGCAGCCAGAACTCCAGTAAGTGCTCTAGCAACGAAGATCCCAGGTTTCGTCCACCTCAAGCAAAAGCCTCCCTCCAGAATGTGATTCTTTAAATATTTTTGTATTAACATAATTTCACTGAATTCTGCTGCAGATTTCAAACTGTGATTGTGTTTATGCTTTGAGGGATAATGTGGCAAAGCAGAAAGGATACAGGCTTTGGGGCTAGACAGACTAGGTTTGTACATCTGGAGTCCACTACTAACTAGCTGTGTTATTTGGTCAAACTGCTGAATCTTTCCAATCTTCCTTTTACTCACGTTTAAAACACAGATAATAAGACCTACCTCATGGAGTAAGATCAAATAAATATATAGGTATTGGCTTGATGTTTTGGAGTTGTCTTCCCCCTTCTCTGTTTTTTTCCCATTTGGGAAAAACAAACATCTACAAATGTCTATCATATACAAGGCAAAGCACTTTGACAGAACCAAAAAGCGCCCAGAACCAGCCTTGGATGAATTTGCCAAGTAAGCCAAATTTCTCTGCCAGGAGCTCTGGCAGAGAACATTAGAACACAATGAATAATAGCAATAATGTAAAATTTTTGACAGTAATAAACGCATTACACATTATAGAATCATGGAAATATGGAAGACAAAGCCATTTAATAATGTGTAATACAGCACTGCGGTAGGAATTCAAGAGAATTTAGTCTTCAGTTACAAAGACATGGTTAGGATGTACAGGTGACCCACAGCAAAGTTTGTCCAAGTAGATGCCAGTCTAGAGAACCACATATTCACCAGCGTGTGAGGTCAGCTCTAACAGACTTTGAGAGCCTCTGCCTGTCTTCTACCCTATGATTCTCTTTTCATAACCAAAAAACACTGTTAGACAGGAAAACATAAAACAGTAACAAAAGAGAGCAAAAGGGATGAAACAGCCTGATTCTACCAAGGATGCCAACCAACTGGGAACTAATAACAAAACCTGGGTACCAAACTGAGAATAAATAGCTGAGAAATTCAATGCAAAGACAGCAGAGTTCAGACCCAATGCTGACTTACCATATCAGCGTGGACTCGACAAGCTGTGTGCAGTGAGGCACAAGGGGCCTCTCTGTCTTCTCGGGAAGCTCATGGTCCAAGGCTGGGGTCTGCAGCGATGGGCAGTGCCAACTGTGTCTCTGTGGGACATCATGAGACCTGTGAAAATAAGTAAGTTCACGAACATGAGAGCAAGAAGAGGCTGTTTATTCAGAGCTTTCTATAGCAAGGGGGTCAGCCACCATCACTTGTGTTTGGCAGAAAATTAAAGGCAGGCAGAGACATGGGAAAGCCTTCTCATGGAAGCAGGGATGACTTCAGGTGTGCCCTGATTGGAGGCTGTTGGCATGGGGACACTGCAGCTGAGCTAGATAGAAGTGGAGCATCCTATGTGATTGGTCAGGTGTGCATATTTGGGGTTCTCGGGTTGGTCCTAAGTTGGAAGAGAGGGCAAAAGTTAGGGAAGCTGCCAGTGATTAATCATGTCTTAGCCATTCTGGACCAATTGTCACATGGCTACGTTTGGCCTCCTGGACTGGTTCCTACAGACAGCAGTCTGACCTCTTGGACTGGTTGCTATGGAGAGCAGCCTGGCTTCCTGGGCTCTTTGCTGCAGGTGGTAGGTCAGGATTTTACTTTTATATATGGTCTGGCCATTGTCTGTGTGTATATTTAGTCTCTCACTAAAACAGAAATAAACCTCAGGCCAGGAAGATGTCTTCCTTAATGTCTTAGGTCTCCCAGTCTCTGATATCTGAGATCTCTACTCTCCATAATCTTGGGTGAATCGCTTATTCTCTGTAAGCCTCAGATGTGTCATCTGAAAAACGGCAGGTTTCACCTAGAAAACAGTTCCCAGCCTCATGTGAGTGTATAAATGGATGGGAGAAATTGTTCTGGGGTAGGGACATTTAGGTAGCAATTCAAAGTTGCACAGAACCCATGGGCTGTAATACCTAGGCAGCAAACTCAAGTGAGTGATGTGAGGACGTAGCTCAGGGAAATGTTACCTGGCACGTATCTCGCTGTGGGGGAAAAATGGTTGAAAACCACTGGCCCAGTTAGTGTCAGGTTCATTCCACTCTAATTGCAATAAGAACCAATTCCCAGCTATAAACGCCCCAACTTTCAGTCTGTGCATGACCATCACTAGCATTTAGAAGAGTGGGAGCAAAAGTAAACACCGTCCTAATGATCTCCATGGGGTCAACTGGCAGGTACACGTTGATCAGAGGCCAAGATCAAATAATGACATTGATTTAGCCATTAAGTTCCTCTTGGTTTTCCAGTCTCACTAATTTTAATCCTCTTCTCTTTTTCAGCTGCTTACTTGTCCTTGTGGAGCCACTGCCTTAGCTAAAAATTAAATTACTATTAATGTTTATTTCTGAACAAAATGTGAGGTGAAATGCCATGTGCTGCCCTCTTGAGATTACTGAAATAACCTTCAGTCATTTTGAGTAGTTTGCCAGAAACTGTGATAACTTTTCTTTCTTTAAAAATCTTGCTTACTTAGTTATATATGCACAATGTTAACCATTTTTTTATTCAGTATTTGTTGTTATTTTCTATTCTATATTTGTTGTTCCTAGCACTTACCTAGGTCCAAAGAAACTATCAACAAATAAAACCAGATAAGTCCTAGTCCTCACTGGAGCTTATGTTCTAATACTATAAATTGGACTTAAATATCAAATTGCTATTCCTAAGGTAATAAGTACTAGGAAGTAAGGTAAAGAGATACAGAATGAGTGTGTTAGTTACACAAAGTTGTGGTAGAAGACCTCTAGGATAAATTGATAAATAAACAGAGATCTGAGGAAAGTGGAGAAAAAAGCAATATGGATATGAGGAAAAAGATTTCTGGACAAAGAAAAAAATGTACCAAGGCCCTGAGACCACAGTATCCTTGGCATGTTCCAGACACAGGAAGGAGGCCAATGGGTTAGAGCTGAGGGGTGAGGGAAGGAGGGTACCAGGTGATCATGGCTTCACAGGTGTAGAGGAGAAAGACCATAGAAGGCCTTGGGGCCAGAGTAAGAATTTGGGTGTTTACTCTGAGTAAAACAAGAAGGCATTAAAGGTTTTGAACAGAGGAATGATATGATCCCACTTATATTTTAAAAGATCACTGTGGCTGTCGTGTTAGGAAAAGACCAAAGGAGGACGAAGATGGAAGCAGAGAGACAAACTACGATGCCACTGCAATGGTGTAAAGGTGGGAATAACTTGTCTAAAGATGCCTCCATGGGTTTTGGTTTGAACAATGGAGAATGGAGTTGACAATAACTGACATGGGAAGACTTTAGGCAGAGCAGATCTGACCCTGATAGAGAGGCAGAGCTCGATTCTGAACACCTAAGTGGCCTATCGGACATGCCAGTGAAATCTCACGTAGGCAATTGCACAAATGTATCTGAAGTTCAAGAATAAGGTCAGGGTCAGAGGTATGAATTTGGGAGTCATTAGTTTACCTATGGAACTATTGCAATGAGAATGGATGAAATCATCAATGGAGTGAGGGCAGGCAGAGAAGACATGCAGGCTTGAGCCCTCAGGTGTTCCAGTGTTTGGAATCTGGTGGATACAGTAGAACCAATAAAGGATCTAGGAAAGGAAAGGAGAGACTCGAGAGAGAAGGGTAGCCCAGTGTCCAAGTGAAGAAAATGTTTCAAAAATGTAGAGTGAACCTTTGCTGAATTATATAAATAGAGTGAGATGAAAGCTAAAATGACTTCAAATAGCAGCATAAAAATCATACTTGATGTTGACCGGAGAGGTTTTAGTGCATTGCTGGAGAGGAAAAATTGATTAGAGTGAAATCAAGAGAGAAGTGGAGGAAGAAGAAGCCTTGAGTATAGACAATTCTTTGAATGAGCTCTGCTGAAAAGGTAAATTTAAAAATAGAGCATTACCTCTTGAGAGACATGGAAAAAAGTAGGTTGTTTTTGGTTTTTTTAAGGAGATATTTTAGCATGTTTATATGGTGAAGGGAATTATCCAGGAGAAAGAGAATAACTTATGACACAGGTGAGAGAGAGGATGATGGCAGGAGCGTTGTCCTTGAAGAGCCAAGAGGAGTTGGTACCCAGTGTCCCAATGAAGGCACTGAATAGTGCATCAAAGTCCATTTCAACCTGAAGGAAGGGGGAGCCAGGCACAAAAATGTAAGCAGGTTGGTAGATACAATGTTGAGAGAGTAGAGAAGTTTTCTTCTCCATTCTTCTGGGGAATGAGAAGCAAAGCCACAGCTAAGCTTGATGAGAAAAGAGAAATTGTTGAAAGTTTGATGGCACCTGGGGTAGTTCATGAAAAAGAATTGAGTTTTATCCCCAAGTCAAATGATATAGGGCACTCAAACCCTGAAATTAGCATACTTTCATAAACAACTGAGACAACGTGTTCATTTTTTCTCTTACGAATTCATCAATCATTTCTTAACAAACTTTTACTGAGCATCTATAATGTACCAACTCTGAGCAACTCTGGGAGAATTGCTACCCAAGTAAGTCTTAGTCACGGTGATTGCAGAGAAGCTCACAGTCTAACTGGGGAGCCAGACATGGGAAAAAATAATACTACACTTCTCTTTATTTGAGTATGATACATATCTTTCCAGTGGCCATTCTTACTAGATATATTGAGACATGATCTACTTCAAATGTTCTGTCATGTTCTATGAATAAGCACAATCACAGTTGTAAGGCTACATGTTCCCATTTTTGCTTAAGAAAAAATATAGCCACTATCACTATTACTGAGGCATGTTCAAAGTGCTAAGAGAGCATTGGACAAGACAGGATTCACTTGTGGTACATATATACAATGGAGTATTACTTAGCCATAAAAAAGAATGAAATAATGTGTATTTGCAGCAACACGGATGGACCTAGAAATTATCATACTAAGTGAGGTAAATCAGAAAGAGAAAGACAAATACCATATGATATCATTTATATGTGGAATCCAGAATATGACACAAATGAACTTATCTATGAAAGAGAAACAGAGCCACAGACATAGAGAACAGACTTGTGGTTGCCAAGGGGAGGGGGTGGGGATGGATTGGAAGTCTGAGGTTAGCAGATGCAAACTATTATATATAGGATGGATAAACAACAAAGTCCTGCTGTATAGCACAGGGAACTATATTCAGTATCCTGTGATAAACCATAGTGGAAAAGAATATGAAAAAGAAGGTATATATAACTAAATCACTTTGCTGTACAGCAGAAATTTACACATTTTAAATCAACTATACGTCAATAAAATAAATTTTTAAGAAAGAAGAGATTCACTAGAGAGTTACAAAGAGATTCATTTTGAGCAAAGTCTTGAAGAGTAAGTAGAAAAGACAACCATATGCCATATACCAGAAAGAAAATGTATAAAATCCTAGAGACATATGAATCTGCACAGATATGCTGAGAATAAGTTGTTAATAAAGATAGTCTTTGAGTTTTTATTTATTGGGTTTTTATTTAGTTTTTTGTTTTTAAGCAGAGAAAGAATGACATAGCTGGATCTCATTTTCAATAAACTGTGTGGATGTGTGGAAGGAGGATGGAAGGAAGAAGAGGCCAGTAGGTGTTAGATTTAACAATTAAGTGGCTGATGAGGACCTACACTAGAACGTGGGCAGTGCTGGTGAAAAGAATGGATGGATTAAAGAGACATTTTGAAAAGGCAATTGACAAGTCTTGCTGACTGACTTGTTATGGAGGATAAAGGAGCACAGAAGAGTCTAAGATTTCCTTATGTTTTCTGTCTTACCAGATTCGGTGAAAAGTGATATAACTAACTGAAACAGGAATTATAGGAGAAATGGCAAGATTCTTTTCTTTCTTTCTTCTTTTTTTTTTAGAAAGAAAATGAGGTTTGAATTTTAGCACTATGTTTGATTTGTAGGTGCCTACTGAACAAGAGAAATACAGGCAAATGTCTGGAGACCAGTATTTGGAAGTTATCATTGCATAAGTGCCAGTTGAAGCCTTGGGAGATGATGATCTCATTGCATGTTGACGTGGGCAATGAGAAAAGAAGATTGAAGACTGACTGTAAGAGAAAATGCTAGTAATTAAGAGACAAATGAAGGTAAGCCTGTGAAAGAAGGACATGATCAACTTATCCAGTGTTCTGAAGAAACCTGAAGCCAGGTTTCAGGGCTAAGCCATGAGTCAGCCAATGGTGACTTTAGTGAATGTGGTTTCAGTTGACATAGCCACATGAAAAAGAATGGAGATTTCACAACAGAGGTGATGATTATACATGTGTTTAAAAAAAGGGATCACAAATATTATGTATCCCCAGGTACATGATTAGGAAGTATCACTCTGATGTAGAGAATAAAATGGGTGGGATTAGAGACTTCATGCTCTAATTCCCATAGCCATCCTGCTCAGGTCTCTGTTATATACTGCAATAGATGTTCCACTTATGCAGAAATAAGAAAATAGGAGAGAAAGTGGTAGATTAAACGCCAATGAGATATAATTCAGTTAGGAGGTCCTGGTCACTTCAAGGACAATATATTCTGAAATGTAAAAAGCACCCCTCGGGGCTTCCCTGGTGGTGCAGTGGTTGAGAATCTGCCTGCCGATGCAGGGGACACGGGTTCGAGCCCTGGTCTGGGAAGATCCCACATGCCGCGGAGCAACTAAGCCCGTGTGCCACAACTGCTGACCCTGCGCGTCTGGAGCCTGTGCTCCGCAACCAGAGAGGCTGCGATAGTGAGAGGCCCGCGCACCGCGATGAAGAGTGGCCCCCGCTTGCCGCAACTAGAGAAAGCCCTTGCACAGAAACAAAGACCCAACACAGCCAAAAATAAATAAATTAAAAAAAAAAAAAAAAAAAGCACCCCTCCACCCCTATCCAAGTCCCTTCTTGAAAACCTAACAAACAAACTCAAACATACTTTACTGAAATACCAGGGAACTAGGTGTGTACAAGAAGGAAACACATGTACTAAAGCGACTTCGCCATTCCTTAGAGGCTCTTTCTAAATTGTTCTCTGATAAGGCAATTCATGGGAAGAAGACATTTTGGATATAATTATTCACACTCACTACATTGCTTTATTCTCCAAACTGCACATTTTTTAGAAAAACACAAAAACAGTAAGAACAATATTTGTATGGTACTTTTTCATACAAGTGATTTTTTAATGCAATATCTTATTCAACTTCCCAATAATCCTATGGACTTGATAATATTATTATCATAATTATTAAAATGTGAAAAATAAGCCTCAGGACAGGGTAATGAATTCAACCTCAGGTTGTTTGGATAGGAAAAGGCAGAGCCAAGATTTAATTGAATCCAGGTAATCTGACCCTTATGCTCTTTCCGCTATATTAATTTGCTTGTTCAACAGACGATGTTGGGACCCAGAGAGATTTCCTTTAATTCCACAAGAAACAAATTGCTGTTTTAACTGGGCTAGTTCCCCTATAATTTGACAAACAAAAGTTGGGAAAGACCATATCATTTTGTATGGGTTAGTGTTCAAAATTTAAATTAAACGAGAAGTTGTTACTATTTCACAAAGTATATAATAAATACATAATAAAAGTATTGAGAAATAAAGCATTTTAAGTGGTATAGATAGTTTCCTCTGAAATTCCATTCAAGTGACTGTGTACTGCAAGGAATTAATGTAATCAAGCTTTAAAAAGGTGTTTGTACATTGATGAAACATATGAAAGAAATGTATGAATGATTTTAAGGGTTTTCTGACCTTTTATCAAGATGTCCAGGCAATGTGGGTGACGATGACTTGTTTAAATCCTGGAGAAAAGCGTTAAATAATTAGTTGAGGGTCAAAGAGAAACACTGACTAACAGAAGAATGTTTCAAGATGTCTGCAGATTATATATACAAAATCAAGTCATTGCAATCTTCCTCATCAAATATTTAAGAGATTTTTTCAGGAGTATTTTGACGAGACTTCAGGTTTTTGATTTTTACACAGACCTGGAATATGATACTTGGGAAAAGTTGGATACTGTTAACATTTCAAACTGGAGCATTTGAAATTGAGGTTGAAGGACGCATGGTCTTTGGACGATACAGTATGACTTAAGAGAAAAGTTAGGAGGACAAAATGAAAAGAAGTGATGCACACATCCCATAAAACCAAGGCAGAGGATTTGTGTCAAACAGCTCATTGTTGGCGAAAGTTCCTTCCTAGTGGCTTTTCTTCTAAGCAGCAGGAACTCAAGTCTGGTGACTTCATTTCCAGTCATATGAGCCACATTCAGCTGCCAATGCAGATATCCGGTCCTAAAGGCCCAAGGCATGCTCATGCAAATTTCTGGACTCATCCCTCATTTTTATAAAGCTCCTATTTTCTTTACAGCAGGGTATACAATTTGGGCTATGTTTCTCAAAAATATCTGGGAACTTATCTATTTATATCATATGTACATTTTTCCTGGGGAACTTTCACTATACATGGCAAGGGAACTCTTTAGAGTATCAGCTACCTTCCATATATGGAAAAGTAATTAAGGTACTTGGTGATGGTGGTGCTGTTCTTCTTACTGGATGACATCTAATTTTTATTCCTGCAGGATGGAGCAAGGTGACTCTGAACTTCAGCCAAAATAAAGCAACTCTGAAAGTCCAAACTTCATTCTTTCATTGTAATCATTGACTAAAATGGTGGCCAAGGGCAAACCAGAGACTGAGAAGTTTTGTCACCCGCAGAACTGAGACCACATTACTTGAATAAATGACACGTTAAGCCATGCTTGGCCATTATACTTCCTGCTGAGAGTTGTGACAAATCATAAACTTCAAAATGCCATCATGGGGGAAAAATGAGTTCTTTAGGAAAGAACAGTATTTGTCTTCCTCAAGTATAACTCATCATTAAGAACAAGTGTCTGGAAAAGAAAACAGTTCTTCGACTGACATTGTAACTTTGCCTCTTTTATTAACATTACAACAGAATTTTGTAAAGGAAAATCTGCATGCCCTTATTAGTTCCCTTGATCCCTTGCCAATCTGTCATTAGTGAAGTAGCAACTGGTGTAAAAGATTTTTTAAATGCATAATGCAAACAGGAGACAATCATGCCTCTTGAAAAGTAATCATTGTCTTTAAAAAAATTTTAATACATTTTTAAGCTATGCTATCCAAGAATATTTGGAGATATATATATATATATTTTTCAAAAAGGTCCTTTGTAGACATGAATAAAAAAAGAAGATGCAAATATCCGACTTGCTACTTGAAGCTTTGCATTCTACATAGATGTTGATTATCAAGAATGTATTAAATAATAATTGTTCTTATCATTATCCAAGAGGATATATTTCAGCTGTGTGTTTTCCCAACAAAAACAAAATAAAGGCAAAGTAGAAGCAAACTAAAGTACAGTCAATATATTTCAAACTCTTAAATGGAATGCTTATCTGCTTTAGGAAAGACATCAACTTAGATTCTTTCTAGATTCTAGCCAAAAATCACCTTGCATCTCTCAAATGAAGGACTTGCTATTTAATGTTGACTTTTTTTCTTAAGGGCACTAACTTACTTCATTAACAATAAGATCAGGTAAAAATTGACATCCAGAATACTTAGATGAACCTTTAGATGAGTTTGGGTTTTTTTTTCCTGGAACAATCAATTTCATTTTGCATATATTACCTCATCGATCTCTGACATTGTTCAAGGATGCCGTTATCTACATTTTGCAGATAAGCCTACCCGCCCCCCAAAAAAACACCTTGAGTCCATTTTAAGATTCAACTAACCATTGATGTGTGTGTCTGTCTTGTGTTAATCACTTGAACAGTATTTGAATTTTGCACCTCCTAAATTCCTAAAGGGAATATTCTGTATTATTCTACCTGAGACAGCATGGGCCATTCATCAGTTTCTTCTTGTTGTTCTAAATTTTGCTGTCCTCAAGGTGCCACGTGTTATGTTTTACCTGGGAATAAAACTCAAGATAAGGTTGGTCCTTTGGCTAGGTACAGAGAACCTCATTGCTGAATAGAAAGTAAGGTTGATGGATAAAACATCTAGATTTTTAAATTTTTTGGAAAAGCTAAACTTCAGATAGATTTCTCAGTGAAGGTAACAGCTTGCCTTGACAACTCAGTGAGCACAGTATCATTATTTCACACAGAATATATGGCAGGCATTAATTTTCAGTGTCAGATAAATTCATTGACCACAACTATCAAGAGCACAAAGAGAATGGATAATTAATTCCTTTTGACATGAAATTACTAGATAATAGAACTGCAACCTTCATCTTTCTCCAACCAATTGTCTGATACTCTGCTTTCAGAGATCATGGAAAGCACGGTGCAGAAAACCTTTGACCAAAACTCTTGTCATGTTTCTACTTGTTTGCTGATTGATTCGTATCAAATCATTCTTTTCTTTTTAAATGCTCCTCCTATCCTTCCAGTAGTGCTATTTCCAAAGTGGAAATATCAGAAAGGCAGGAATTTAATTTTAACATTCCTCACACCTCGTCTGAAATTGGGTTGATCAATTTTTCTTTTACAGGAGTGTGTCTGCATTATTTGTACACAGTATCTAAATATATATATATATAAACAATATATATATTGTTTTGTTTTTTGCTGGTTCCTTTTGAAGGTAGAGGTAGGCAGTTTCCTGATGCCTGGAGTTTGGTACCCTGAAGTTTACCCTTCAGTGTGAGTTTGACACCTGATAATTCAGAATATTTCAACTTTAAGATATCACGCTGTTTTTTCAGAGTCAAATGAGACTATTAAATGGCCTTTACCACATCACACACCCCTATATATCTAGCTTAATGCCTGCCATGTAGTGGGCATTCAATAAGGACTTGTTAAGTTAATGAATGAGTTCCTTTTAGAGACATTGTGGTAATGTCTAATTTACATGAATTGATTCCAGCAAGTTGAGAGCAGATTGTATTTGTCAATGTTAGTCATGTTCACTTCCAGTTAACAAAGGTGGTTTTTATGTTTTCCTGGGAATGCTGATGAAGCAAAGCAGGATGGCAACGTTCTATTCTGTGGAAACTTAAGTGGCATTAAGAATGGAGACATAAGTAAAAGGGAGCTTGGCATAGGGATTTAGAATGTGGACTCCAGAGCTAAAAAGCCTGGGTGTGAGACCTGACTTTGCTCCAGGACCTTAGACAAATTATTATTATTATTATTATTATTATTATTATTATTTTTAAGGGAATGCTATTTATTTATTTATTTATTTATTTTATTATTTATGGCTGTGTTGGGTCTTCGTTTCTGTGCGAGGGCTTTCTCCAGTTGCGGCAAGCGGGGGCCACTCTTCATCGCGGTGCACGGGCCTCTCATTATCGCGGCCTCTCTTGTTGCAGAGCACAGGCTCCAGACGCGCAGGCTCAGTAGTTGTGGCTCACGGGCCTAGTTGCTCCGCGGCATGTGGGATCTTCCCAGACCAGGGCTCGAACCCGTGTCCCCTGCATTGGCAGGCAGACTCTCAACCACTGCGCCACCAGGGAAGCCCCCTTAGACAAATTATTTAAACTCTGTTTAATGGAAGTGTTAACGGTCTCAACTTTACAGGCTTAAAGTGAGAGCATTAGATGAGTTAAAGCAACAAAAAGCAAGTCTGTGAACCAGGAAAGGCAGAGTACCTCTATCATTGGTCCCCAATTTCAAATATGTCACGTCCTCACTTAGTTTTCAATTTTTTGTAATTGTCCCTCTTTACTCTCTCAGCTCATTGAGCTTAAACGCAAGTATCAATCAAAATATTTTAAGTATACTTGCTTTCCTATCATATATTTAAAAGGAAATAACAATCAATTTCCCACTACTACAGATCCTTCTGGAAATCCCTTAGGACACTCTGTACTGAGCACTCAGCAATGGCCTCTTCGTGACCTTGCAGGACGCCCAGACATAGGAGTGCTCAGATGTCTGTAAGTTATCCTAAGTCTCTCCAGTCATTCTCGTCCTGAGAATAGTGAGATTCCTGAATTCACATTATGTGACAGACACCGTGCTGACTGCTTTGTGTGCTGATGCCACCACATACCCTGACCAAGACAGAGGAGTGTCGCCAGACAGGACCCTGTAAAATCCTGCAGTCCTGGTACACCCGAACACTCTGCCTTTAGCAAAGTGTCTCAGAACATTCAGGGACTGGAGGGTAGGGAGGGAAACTAGCCTCAAAGAGCCCACATTAGGCTGGTGACAATTTCAGGCCAAGCCCAGTTTCCTACTGGTTTCATGACTTCTGAGGTAGGCCTCTCAATAGAGCACTTTGACCCTTACGGCTCCAGGACTTCTGTCCCTTCAGATCTCAACTTCCTTAAACTTAGATCCAGCCATCCCTTCTGAACTGACCTTCAGCTTCAACTCTTTGATTGCTATATCAACAACCTTGGCCTGAGTCCATTAGCCACTGAGCTCCTCGACCCTGATCTAGAAACAGGTGATACTGCTCAGGGCCCACAACAAGGGAAATTAGAGCATTTAGGCTAGAACTGAAATTCAGAATATTTAACCCAAACTAGTATGTTTTGAAGAGCAGTCAGCAGGTCTCCTAAAAAAAACTTATTTATTGTCCCTCTGTCATAATCCAAAAATTTTACCATTTAAGATTTAATTCTTTAAGTCTTAAAAGTGCTCTATTTTTTTCTGTCTGAAAGACCCTTAGAGTTTCTGGAAAATGTAGCTCCCTCAGATGACTTGTACAGCCCTCAATAGCATTTGTGTAGCTCACCAACCACACAAAGGTGAGACTCTAGGACTTTATTATATTTAATCTTATGATCTTATCTATTATAAATATTTAATCTTCAAATTAAATCTGCAGGCCACACTCATTATAACAATCTCAAGATGAAGAAACTGAGGTTCAGAGAAGACCATATAGCCTTGGGTACCTAAGAAGTAGATGTGACAGATCTTATGGCCTTTCGCGTTGTATTTCCGTACTACCTGCTCAAATTTGGTTGACTTAGATTTACAGATTTTATTTTAAGGGTTTGAATTCACTCAAATAACCTTTTATACTTACTTTTTCTCTCTCCACCTAGTTGTTTTGATTCTTTACAAACATCGACCCTGTTCACCAGTTAATTTCAAAGGCTTTTAAATGTCAGGACTTGTGCTGAGGTTTCATGACTCTCCAGTCTCTGAACAGGTCATTAGTCCAAAGCACTTTCTAGGCCAACCTATTGGCCACTAGTGACTCCGTATGCCAGTTAAACAGATGCCCACCCTTGATAACTTAAAAGACAAAGAGTAAATCTTATAAGCAGCTCTGCAGATTCGACTATTGAAAGACTAGTGGGTCCATATAAAATAATCTTCCAACTTCTGGGTTTAGGAAAGCCCTAAAAACAAATTAACTTTAATATTTTTCCAAGGTTTGTTAACCTTGCTCGCTCAACAGCTGCTCTGCTTTCATAATGAAAGAGAAACGAAGCCATAATGGCCCTAAGGTTGCCAAACTTGGGGGGTGAACAAGCTTTCTGGGCTCTTCAGAACATTCCCTCTCTAGGAAGTATGACTGTCAGATTCCAACAGTCTGAGGACATTTACATTTCAGCAGTGATGAATGCCACAGATAGACAGCAAATAGGGCTGCAGTGAAATTTAATGTTCACTTTAGATGCTCCAGTTCTTATTAGAAAAGGTCACCCATTGTCCCTCTCAGATGATTAATGCAGACTCTTACATCTTTATGGGATATTTCTGCAATATGTGCTGTCTAAGTGACTGTCTGTTCCTCATTTCAGACTCTACCAGTGCTTAATACTCAACATGAATTTAGATGGGAGGAAATGCCACTTTACAGCCTCAGGTTTCTGTAGATTGCCCTGTTTTTTAAAAAAAGCTTAAGTCACGGGGTCCAAAGAAAGCTTAAAGCCCATTTTCATCAAATTTCCCATAGCAGTTTTCTTTAAATGTATGCTTACAGAACAATTACTATAATACACAAAGCCCTTTTCAGTGGAACCTGGAAAATGCAAACCAGAACTATTTTCTTTCAGAAGCTAATTAGTTAAATCACACCAGTGGTAGTAGCAATAATCTGTTCTTATTCCTATATTAAAAAAAGCAAAATTTCTTAAAACAAATCCTGTTTACCTTCCCTGCTAATGAGTTAGAACATGGACATGCATTACTGCTTGTGATATTTTTTGAGGTCAGGAAACTTGTTTTGTCATTTTCTGGGATCAAAGAGAATCATTAGATTTTCAATATCAACCACACAATTTAAACACCTGTACTTCAATTTCTCTTGTTTTTGCCATCCTTACCTCTATTTTTAGTCTTATTTATTTCCCCAAACTGGGGAATCCTAGAAGTACTAAACAGTTAAAGCCCATTTTTATATAAATTTCATTCATATAAAAGTCACCTGGCTGTGCTAGTTCATTACCAAATTTATACAGTTGACCTGAAAATTTGTTATGGCACCCTGGATGTTAAGTGGAGAAAGCATATTTTCCAGATGGAGTTGACCTAGAAGAATTTGCCCCGTCACTCAAACGGTTTTTTCTCTGTGGCATTTTCCTTCCTCAGCCTTCTAATGGGTTTGTTGTTGAACTGCTGTATTGTTGCTTGATGTGAGTTACATTTCATAACACTACCGAGTTCAATATTTGTAGGCCAAATTGTTTTGGGTTTTGTCACTAATGTTGGTAACAAAGAACCAATCAAGTTGTAAACAGTCAATGTGAAAGAATCAATTATATAGATCCAGCACAGTGCAGGTAGAAATGTAGGTAGTAAAATAAGATTTTCTTTTCTTCTTACAAGCCTGTCCCATTTGCCAAAGGGTTAAATCAGTTCACTTTAAATGTCGTTGCCTGAATTTGGAACTGGTCATGTGGATGAGCCAAAATCTGGTTAGAAAATAAAAATAATAGGTACTAATGAGTACTTATTATAATTTGTCCTTTTGATTAAAGCACACAAATAAAGGAGGTCCAGATCAAGATGGTGGAGTAGGAAAATCCTGAGCTCACCTCCTCCCAAACCAAAACTACATATAGAACAACTATCTCTAAGAATGACCTGAAGATTAGCAGAACAGATTTTTTAATAAGTAAGGATATAAAGAAAAGGCCACACCAAGATAGTAGGAGGGGCAGATATGTGGTCTCATCAGAACCTACACCTTCAGTGTGGTGACCCCTAAATGGGAGGGATATCATAACCACAGGGGTGCCCCTTGAGGAGTGAGGAAATCGAGCCCACTTTGGGCTCCCCAGCCTAAAGAACCACCACTGGGAAGATGAGCCCCCATAACATCTGGCTTTAAAAACCAGTGGGGCTTATGTCTGGGAGGAGCAGAAGGCTGTGGGAAACCGAAACACTGCTCTTGAAGGGCTCACTCTCACTCACTCTGAATCTGAGCACAGAGGCAGCAGCTTGAAAAGCAACTGGGTCATATGAGAAGGAGTTTCACTGACTAAATGTAAAGCACATGTTGGAGGGGTAAGGATCTAGTGGAACTTTCTCTGGGGATAGAAGTGCTAGTGGGCATCATCTTTTTATGGTGCCTAGCTGGCCGGGTGCTGGAGGGTACCATTTCTGTCATTATCTATCAAACTAGCTAACACCAGGCACCCCACCCTGGCATTCCCCTGAGAACCAGCCCTGTTCAACATGCCCAAAACAGCTGGCCCCTTCAAAGATGCTCCTACCCCCCCACACATCTGGAAGGAGGCCTTGGCCAGCCCTGGCATCCCTCCAAAGCAGCTCCCACTCTGGGGGCCAGCCTCAAATGCCAGCATGCCCATAATAGTAGTGGCCAGGCCTTGCAGCCAGCTGGGCTCGGGCCAACCCTGCCCACCAGTGCACCTGCAGCAGTCATGGTCAGGCCTCTTGTAGGGACCAAGGCACTGGATGACCAACTCCACATACCAGTGAACCCACAACAATTGTAGCCCAACCACAATAAGAGGGCACACAGGGGAGGGATACCCCTGGAGCACCTGTCTCTTGTGACCGGGGGTGCAGCACTACTGGGCCCTACAGGACACCATTTATTTAAGACCACTCTTTCAAGACCAAGGAACATAATTTATATACCTAATAAAGAGAAACAAACACACAGGTTTAGACTAAATGAGGAGACAAAGGAATACCTTCCAATGAAAGAACAAGACAAAACCTCAGAAAAATAACTAAATGAAACAGAGACATGTTAATTTATCAGATAAAGAGTTCAAAGAAATAGTCATAAAGATATTCACTGAACTCTGGAGAAGAATGGGTGAACTCAGTGAGAACTTCAACAAAGAAAATATAAAAAAGAACCAATCAGAACTGAATAATATAATAACTGAAATGAAAAATACACTAGAAGGAATCAACAGCAGATTAGAGGATGCAGAGGACGAATCAGTGATCTGTAAGACCAGGTAGTGGAATTCTCCCAATGAGAACAGCAGAAAGAAAAAAAAAAAAATTAGGATAGTTTAAGAGACTTCTGGAATAACATCAAGAATATGAACATTTTAATTATAGGTAGAGAAGGAGAAAAGAGAGAAAGGGAGAGAAAACCTATTTGAAGAAATAATGGCTGAAAACTTCCCTAACCTGGTGACAAAAAGACATCTGACTCAAGGAAGCACAGAGAGTCCCAAACAAGATGAACCCAAAGAGACCCACACCAAAACATTATAATTAAAATGTCAGAAGTTAAAGAGAGAATCTTAAAAGCAGCAAGAGAAAAACAACTAGTTACATACAAGGGAACTTCCATAAGACTAAGAGCTGATTTTTCAGTGGAAACTTTATAGGACAAAAGGAACTGGCATAATACATTCAAATTACTGAAAGGAAAAAAATATATATATCATCAAATGATTTTTTTTACAAGGGTGTCAAGACCATTCAATGGAGGAAATACAATCTTTTCGAGAAATAATGTTGGGAAAACTGGAAATCTACATTGCAAAAGAATGAAAGTTGTACTCTTACTTAGTTCATGTAAAAAATTAACTCAAATGGCTCAGTGACTTCAGTGTAAGAGCTAACAGTATAAAAACTTAAAACATGGGGGGAATATCTTCATGATGTTGGATTTCGCAATAAATCTCTTGAATATAACAGCAAAAGCATAGGCAATGAAATGAAAAAACAGATTAATATCCTATATATAAAGAAGAACTACAATTCAATAACAGCAGCAAAAACAACCTAATTTAAAAATGGAGAAAGGATTGAATAGGCATTTCTCCAAAGAAGATATACAGTTGGCTAATAAGCAAATAAAAAGATGCTCAACATCACTAGTCAGGAAAAAGTAAATCAAAAGCATAATGAGTCACTACTTCACACCCATTAAAAAGGTTGTTATAAAAAACAAAACAGAAAGCAAGTGTTGGCAAGAGTGTGGTGAAATTGGAACCCTCCTATTCTGCTGGTAGAAATATAAAATGGTGCATTCACTTTGGAAAACAGTTTGCCGGTTCCTCAAAAAGTTAAACATGGAGTTACCATACTACCCAGCAATTCCACTCCTGGGTAAATTATATCCAAGAGAAATGAAAGCATATGTCCACACAAAAACTTGTACACAAAAATTCATAGTAGTATTACTCAGAATAGCCATAAAATGGGGGAAAAAACCAATGTCTATCAAGTAACTAATGGATAAACAAAATGTATTATATTCATACAATGAAATGTTCAGCTGCAAAAAAGAATAAAGTACTGATACATGCTACACCATGGATGAACTTTGAAAACATGCTACATGAAAAGCCAGACGTAAAAGGCCACGTTATTGTATGATTCTATTTATATGAAATGTCCAGAATATGCAAATCCATAGATACAGAAAAAGTAGATTACATTTGCCAGGAGCTGGAGAAAGTAGGGAATAGGGTTTGACTACTAATAGGTACAGAATTTCTTTTGGGGGCAATAAAGCTGTTCTGAAATTAGATAGTGGTGATCCTTGCACAACTCTGTAAATATAATAAAAATCACTTTAAACTTGTATAATATATAAGAGTGAACTGTATGTTGTGTGAATGGTATCTCAATTTTTTAAAATTTACAGGGCTTGATAAAACCCAGATCAGATATACATGGCTCAGTTCAAAGGAATCCACATGCCGGTTTTATTGGCATCTGAGCTTTCTCTATCTCACTCCCAAACAGATGGACAATAATTTGCTGGTAACCATGAGTCCCAAGAGCAGGTGAGAGCCCAAGTGCAAAATTGGGAAAGTACCCCCAGCCTATTAATGATGGACAAGCTAGAACTTTCACCTGGGATTTGTATTCATTTGCAACACTATGGTTCCAGAATCTCTCCCAGAACACCAGACCCAGCAAGTTGTGTTCATCTGCCCATTTTTGTTTGGCCTTGTTGGTAGCTTGGTGAGGGGATGGATAGACTGGACCAAGTCAACAGAGTAATATTATATTCATAAACAGTCTTGCATAAAGTTGATACTTCTAATTCCTGTGTCCTTAAGTAGCTCTTGTCCGAGTGGGCCCCACTTCAGTTCCACTGAATATATGAAGGTAGAGCTCAGGAATTTACATGTTTAATAAATACCCCTGGCAATTCTTCTTCAAACTTAGGTTTGACAACCATTGAGTCTTTTTTTCTACTAACTTTGTATTTTGAAAAACGCCAAATCTATAGGAAATTGAAAAATATGTAGTACAATGAATGTCCATGTAAAGTATATGTTTTAGATTAGATTCATTCATTGGTAACACGTTGCCACATTTTCTTCCTATCTATTCTCTTTTTTAACCAATCACTTTGAGAGTTAGGGGCAGTCATAATGACACTTCAAATATTTCAGTTTGTTTCACCTAAAAACAAAGACATTCTACTTATAACCATAATTCAGTTGTCACATTCAGGATAAACGTTGACACCCAAATATTATCAAATATGTAATTCATGTTCCTATTTCCCCAGTTGTTCCAATATTGTCCTTTATAGCTTTTTGGGTTTTCTGAACCCAGGATTCAGTCAAGGATCACAATTGCAAAGAGCTGTCACATCTCTTTAGTCTCCTTTAAGCTAGATAGAATGGCTCCCCCATCTTTTTTTGTTTGTTTGTTTTGCATGTCACTGACATCTTGCAACAGTATAAAATAATCGTTTTGAAGAATGTCCTTCAATTTGAATTTGCTTTACTGTTTCCTAATGACTGGACTTAAACAGTTTTGTCAAGATAACGTGTGTCCACTTGTTCATTATTGATAATGCTAGGTTTTGCCACTTAGTGGAGTGTCCACCATATTTCTTTGCTATAAAG
Source organism: Balaenoptera borealis (assembly GCF_965194805.1). Lineage (NCBI taxonomy): Eukaryota > Metazoa > Chordata > Mammalia > Artiodactyla > Balaenopteridae > Balaenoptera > Balaenoptera borealis. The sequence continues at coordinate 47,973,474 of NC_138875.1, read as the reverse complement.
GTGCTTTTTCTCTTTGTAATTAATAAATAATCTGAGGGTAATACTTTGAAACTAATCACTTATTCTTATGCCTAAGAATTTTGAATGAGCCTACATACTACAATTAACTCAACAATCACAGATCTCTGGGGTCTTTTAAAACTTTTTTTATTGTAATATTTTCCTCTTAATATTTTCCTTTGTACCTTGAACATAGTATCAAAATCTAATAAAGCCATCTTTCTTTAATACTAATTTTTCTATAAAACCAGAATTTCAGATATAAACACTCTTATCTCCTAAATAACTTCAAATTGCCAAAAATTAGTATTTGGCAGGAAATGTTTTTCCAATCCACAGTTCTCTAAATCACCGTAATTTATTAAGTGTGATAAATGATGTGCTGCTAACATATTTATCTTTGTATTCTTAGTCCACTTACAGATAAAAGGTTATTTTGTTCTGCTTCATAAATACTATGGGTGGTGAACAGTTTTATAAGATGACTGATTCATTTTTTTAGTAAATGAAAAGATAATGCATTTTAAGCTATCTTTTAAGCACTGCTGAAATCCAACCGTGGCCGTGGAATGCACTCCATGTTGATTTATATACACTGAAGACCATAATGTGACAAAGGCAATATCTATCATTGACTTTGAATGAACCTTGTCCCATCCACTTTTTGTATATGTAGATATTTGACTATTTAATCTTACATGCTCAGATAAGATTATCTATTTGGCTGTAATCGGTATGTTTTGTCATAACAAACTACAAATTTCTCACATATTTCATTCAACGCTACTTCATCGTGTCTCATACAATGCCAGCACCCTGAGAAACCTCAACTGTGAATGGAATCCTATTATTTAAGCAATATTGGGGTTTATTTTCCTACAAAGAGTGTTAGTTTAGAAAGCACCTGATTCTCCCTATAGATTCTTACCATTTGGTTGAGTTTCTCTCACCACAGTGTTGATCTACTTAGCAAATGACTGGCTGGCAATTGGGATAGAATTAGCTCAGTCATTACCAGGATTTGGCAAGCAGGAGGCTAGGGCCGATGCTCTCGGCTTTGTCAGAGCCCAAGAGCCAGTGCGCTGACGTGAGGGGTCATGACTCAGTGGTGATTAGCAACATCCATTGGTCCCACTTCCACACCATAAACCATCACCACTGCACCAAAGCCCCTTAGCATTTTGCTGCCCCATTTAAGTCATAGTTGCTGATGAAGTTCAATATGAAAATATTTATTAATCACTACCAATAAGCAAAGCACAGTGTTAAGCACTTTTGGAGGTAATAAATGCAATCCCTTCCTTTAAGTAAATTACAAGCCAGTAAGAAAATAGGATGATCTTTTCTAAATTTTTATTGGGGGGGGGTCTTTTTAAAAAATATTTATTGGATGATTTTTTTTTTAAGTAGCACTATTATATCTCAGATTGTGGCAAATGCCAAAAAGTGGTGGGGGGGGGGGGGAGAGGCATAAAAAGCTAAGAAAATTTGAAAAAGAGAAAGAGAAAACTAACCAAGAAACCACCCTGCCAGGTGTTCTGAAAATATAAGATTTTCTGACGATACAAGAGTATAGGAAGTCTTCTGGTATAAACTGTCCTGAGAGAATCATGGCTTTTAAGTTTCAGAAAACCCATCAGAGTGGGAAGTTAGCCCTCACTATTTTAGGCAGATTATTTTCGTAACTTTCCAAATCAAAATGACAAGATTTGGACACATTTGTTCATTTCACCATTCAATACATTTTATTAAATGGCTGCTAGAAACTGGAGCCTGGGCTCTGACCAGGTGGTGTAACAGTCAATGAAACAATCTAGCTGGATGGTGCAGACATAGTAATGCATCAATTTCACTGCATCATCTATGTTGTCTGTGTGTGCAGGTGAGATGTGAGGTCACAGGAGGAATACCTCCCCCATTCTGGAGGTTTCAAAGACAGAGTTCCAGAAAGAGACACTTCTGGATGTCAAGCTAAAGCAGCAGTATTTCAGCCCAGAAAACAACATGAGCCAAAGCCCTAATTGTCCCAAGCACTGTACTCCTCTGTCACAAGACCCTCCAATTACAGATATCTGGCTCTAAGGAAAACAGTTTACCCTCTAGAGAGCACAATAATATAAATAATCTTCACTTCCCATTATAATATTATTGATCCACAAGAATACAGTGTCCTGTTCCATTTAGAAGACATTTGTTTACCACAATCTAGAGATATTAAATACTTGTGCAAATTAAATCAGCCCTTGGTTAAGTCATACGCACTAGTGCTGGCCAGCCGGTCAAACGCTTAAGGATTTTATTTTAAATAAAGAGAGAACAAAATTATTTGTGATCATTAGAATTTGCATGGCATTTGTTTGGGAAATAAATTACAGTTCTTTGGTAGGAGAAAAACATCAGAGAGGTTTGAGCACTTAATAAATACTATGGTGATGACCCGATTTTCAGTCTGACTGAAGAACTGCAAAGACAGTCTCAGCTCTGCTCAAGATGCAGCTGAAGCTCATTTTAGATGATCAGTGAAGGGAGGGAGGTTGAACGTCCTCAGTGCAGCACTTAAGTGATCTCGGCAGAGAGAAGAACCAAAGAGATTTGTTCTAGTTAAGGGAATGAATATTTGGAACTGCTTCTGCAGCACTCAGGGGAACATTTTCCTTATTTGCTAATATGAACTAAGAAATAAATTCATCACATTTGCCTAAGTCTCTACACAATGTAAGATTGAAAGAGGTTCAACAGATTTCTTAAGAGCATCTGTGATGCTTGGTATCTGTGAGCTCCTGTGTATCCATTTGAATGGCTCCCTTGCCCAACCCCACGCGTGAAATGTGACACATGAGAGCATCTTTTCCTGTCTCTCTGGGACCCTGTTCCATCATCAGCTCTTTGCTCTCATGTGTCTTCCATCTCTTCCACTCTACTGATTTCTCAGCATTTATACATTCTTATGTCTCTCACATTTTTAAAATATGAAGGATATTTTTTAGCCATGCTTCTCTGGCTTCTCTCTTGTTGCTATTCTTCTATCCATAGTCATAATCCTTGACAAATACTTTGCAGTCACCATCTGAACTTCCTTACCGTGCAATGGTTCTCTCCAGTCAGGCTTCTGCCCCCACATTCTGCTCTATCTGCTCAAACAACGATCACCTACGCCTCAGTGCTGAAACTGATGGACTCTTCCTCATGCCTTGGTATTGACCTCTTGGCAATACCTGACTGGTGACCACTCTCCTCTTTGTAAATATCCTTCTTCGGCTTCCGAAATGTTGTCCCCAACTCATGCTCTTTCTGAGGTTGCTGACTATTGCTTCTCTCTTTTGCGGACTCCTTTTTCCCCTCTCTCATCTCCCTTAAATATTGCTGCCATTAACCTTCTTTTTTTTACACAGCTTCAAATATCTTCTTTCACCTGGTGAATCCCACATCTACGTTACCAGGAGAGGGTCATCTCTTGAGTGTCATGCTTGTAATGCCACCTGCCTGTGCAACAGCTCTACCTGGATGTCACATAAGCACTTCAAACTCAATACTGTCAAAAATCAAAGCTATCATCTTCCATTCCTGATTCTCTCCACTACTCATGATTGATCAGGCCTACCTTTGAGGAATGTCTTTTGTCTATCACTGAATTTACACATGCATTTTTTAAGCTTATCTATTCTATTTACTGAATTATAAGTTCTCTGGGGAAAAGAGCTCTGCCTTACTCATTTTTGTATACACAGTACCTAGCAATGCCATAATTATTTGGGAGCTATAAATGAATGAATGGAATGAGGTGAGGTCCACCTCATAGCTGTATTTTTTTTTTTTTTTTTGCACTAAAAGGAAGTATATCAGATAAGAGTGCCAACATACGGTTGGACTGCTCCCTGGCAGAACTGCTCGGTGAAGGATCTCTTTTATTTCTCCTGGCAGCTCTCAAAACACTGCCATGTGCCACAGTATTCTCTCTCCCAGGAAGGTACAAGAATGCAATCCCAGGAGAACATATAAGGAAAGAAAAGTGCCCATAAGAGCATAGCTATGTGCTAACACATGTATATGGAATCTAAAAAAAATGGTTCTGATGAACCTAGGGGCAGGACAGGAATAAAGACACAGACATAGGGAATGGACTTGAGGACACGGGGAGGGGGAAGGGTAAGCTGGGACGAAGTGAGAGAGTAGCATTGACATATATACACTACCAAATGTAAAATAGATAGCTAGTGGGAAGCAGCTGTAGAGAACAGGGAGATCAGCTCGGTGCTTTGTGACCACCTAGAGGGGTGGGATAGGGAAGGTAGGAGGGAGATGCAAGAGGAAGGGGATATGGAGATATATGTATACATATAGCTGATTCACTTTGTTATACAGCAGAAACTAACACAACATGGTAAAGCAATTATACTCCAATAAAGATGTTAAAAAAAATTAAAAAATAAAAAATAATTTATTTAAAAAAAAAAAGAGTACAGCTATAAGGAACGAGTACATTTACAAAGGAAACACAGTGTCATGCTCCAGGGAGAAGGACCAGGTATTTCTTCTTTTTTGGTATTTAACATTCAGCAGACTGAAAGTATTCATTCTGTAGTAATGGATAACAGACTTGAAATATGTGAGAAGATTTTAGCATTAAGCCTTACACATCACAAAAATCTCAAAAGGAATAAATTTAGTTGGAGAGATAAAATTGCTATAGGGGAACAGCAGGACTTCCAGCCTTCAAGAGTACATATATATCAGTGTCCAAGGAGCCTTTGGAGTTTCTAGCCCACATTAAAATAAACAACTATGCAGAAGATTCTAGGAGGGGCAGGAGGGGCACCTCACCTGGTCTACAGGAGGCAAGGGAGTCCTGTCGGAGAGAGTAAAGCCTGAGCCAATTTTCAAAAGTTAACTTTTAAACTGGATATTATAAGCAGAAAGAAGAGCTTGTAGAGGACTTCCCTGGTGGCGCAGTGGTTAAGAATCCACCTGCCAACTCAGGGGACATGGGTTTGAGCCCTGGTCCAGGAAGATCCCACATGCCGTGGAGCAACTAAGCCCGTGTGCCACAACTACTGAGCCTGCGCTCTAGAGCCCGCGAGCCACAACTACTGAGCCCACATGCCTAGAGCCCGCGCTCCACAAGAAGAGAAGCCATCGCAAGAAGAAGCCCACGCACCGCAACGAAGAGTAGCCCCCGCTCACTGCAACTAGAGAAAGCCCACGTGCAGCAACTAAGACCCAACGCAGCAAAAAATGAATAAATAAATAAATTTTTTTCTTGCGTTTTCAACTTCAGAAAATTTAATATTGATACAATATTTTTATCTAAGCAAACAACCATATGCCAATTTTTTAGTTGACCTAATAATTTCCTATATAGCATTCTTTTTTTTTTGAATTTTTGAATTTCATTTTATTTTTTTATACAGCAGGTTCTTATTAGTTATCCATTTTATACCTATTAGTGTATATATGTCAACCCTAATCTCCCAATGCATCTCACCACCCACCACCCCCCTCACCGCTTTCCCTCCTTGGTGTCCATACGTTTGTTCTCTACATCTGTGTCTCAAATTAAATTCTTTTAAAATTAAAAAAAAAAAAAAGAAGACCTTGTAGTAAGGCATAGGGGAGTAAATATGACATCTCATTTGGGGACCTGTGACAAGTTTGTCAGGACTTAAATATAATGCGGGTGTATGGGAGGTGGGAGATAGGAAGTGTCGCAAGGAACAAAGCTGGAGGCAGCTGGCATGCTGTGCTTTGCAGTCTGACATACATGGTAGATGGGGAGCCATAGTGGAATTGTGAGTAGCTAAGTGGCATGATCAGATTTCCGTTTTAGAAAGATAATTCTGGAGCTAAAGTATGTGATACATTTGGGAGGAATATGCCTAGAGGCAGGAAGACAAGGAGACCATTGCAATAACCAGGCAAAACTCAGGTTAGTGGAAGAAGGCAAAGGAACTGATTCAGTTGTAATCCAGCAAGACGAATCACTAGAACCTGGTGTATTTTGGAACAAACAAGAAGGGTGTAGGATGATTCCCAGAGTTCTAGCTTCATTCAGTAATATATATGCATATATATACATATACATATATATATATATGTGTATATCTATATAAAATTATTTCCCAGGCTCTGTTAATACAATAATAAACAAGACACATTCTCTACGTCTGCGCTAAGCTGGGATGAAGTGAGAGAGTGGCACGGACATATATACACTACCAAATGTAAAAAGATAGCTGGTGGGAAGCAGCCATATAGCACAGGGAGATCAGCTCAGTGCTTTGTGACCACCTAGAGGGGTGGGATAGGGAGGGTGGGAGGGAGACGCAAGAGGGAGGAGATATGGGGATGTATGTATACGTATAACTGATTCACTTTGTTATAAAGCAGAAACTAACACACCATTGTAAAGCAATTATACTCCAATAAAGATGTTAAAAAAAAATTCATTCTCAAAATGAATGCTGTTCTTAAAAAACAATTTAAGAGGTTTTCCTACATTTGAGATATAAGCTTTTGTGACCCACAGCCTATAAATAAGCTGATTCTGATAAAATTTCCACTTATTCAAGGTTTATAAAAGTTAAAAAACTAACACAACAATGTAAAGCAATTATACTCCAATAAAGATGTTTAAAAATAAATAAATAAAAATAAATAAATAAATAACATAACATAACATAACAACATAACATAACATAAAATAAAATGCAGGGAACCACAAAAAAAAAAAAAAAAGACACAGCCCTAAGCCTCAAAGAACTCACAGTCTAGAGGATTATAGACAAGTAAAAAGGGTCAAGAAAAGTATGCAATGGGGACTTCTAGCCCTGACTTGGGATTTGATATAAGATTTCTGAAAGAAGTAGCATTTCTGCTGAGATCCTATTGATAAAAAGTATCAGCTAAGTGAAACTGTCTAGGGAAATATTCCTGGCAGACGGACTAGCATGTGAAAAAACATAGAGGTAAAAAAGCAAAACTTGTTTGTTCGTGCAACTGCAAGATAGACTGGATAACATCATACACCAAGAGCAGGAACAGAGGAGGATAAAAAGGCTTATGGTGGTGATGAACCCAAATTTGGGCATGTTGAGATGGAGATGTCCGTGGGATGTCCAAACGGAGCGGTTGGGTTCCGGGGATATCATCATTGTCTAATATCATCATTCAATGATTTGAACCATTGAAATAGATTTGAAAGACAAGATAGAAAATAACACTGTAAGGGTGGTAAGATTTCCCAGGGAGAGTGCAAAGAATGAGAAGAGAGAGGATAATGGACAAACAATCACAGGGAACACAACCATATTTAAAGAAGAGATGGAGGAAAAAAATTGTCAAATGATACAGAATCAGGAGGAGAAAGAAGAGAGATAATGGGAAATCCAGAAATGAAAAGAGTTTCAGGGAAACTTCCGACACGTTCGAGATACGTTTGAAGGACCAGGTCTCTCCTAGGGAAAAACTCATCCTAAAGGAAGAAGTTTGCTCCAGCGTAGTACAGGCTGGTCTCTAAAGGAAAGAGTGATTTTTATTAGAGCTTGCTTCCTGTTTTCGGTTCTAGTTCTCAGGGACTAATGTCTGAACCCTGGGAAGATAAAATATCACTAATGAGGGATAAAAATCTAAAGAGCCATTCATTCAAATAAGGTATTGCATCAGAATGGCCTCACTGCCTACCTGTATCAGATCCTGGCAAGAATCTCTGTCTGGGGCAACTGCTGGAACTCACTGAGGCAGAGAAGGGACACAGGACCAGAGAGCATCAGGCTGGACCAGCCCACATCTGTGACTGAGAAGACACAGGGGAAAAAAAAAAAAAAAAAAACACACAGGAAAGGAGGAAAATGCTGAGAGTCACCTGCAAGTTGAGATCTAGTTCATCATCACTCTTAAAACACAAAAAATGCCACAAAGGAGAAGGGGAAACTGTGATAGAGCTAGAATCGCTAAAATTACGGCCGAGAGAGCCAGGGATGTGCCCTTATTACTTCCGATGTGATACATGACGTCTCACACTGGGTGACCCAGGGAGCCAGGGTCTCATAAACATGTGATCCCTGCAAGAGATGGGGTAGGTGAGAGGAGAAAAAAGCAACTTGCCTCCAAATTAAGGTATTTTAAAGACGAAAATATTAGTTCCACTTATTTTCAAATATTCAAATGACATTTTAAAGTGTTTTACCATGTGAACATATGACTTAACTTGAGGATTTTACTCCTTTCACAGATTGGAGCTGTCTGTCTAAAGAGGAATATGTGAGCCATTTTTCATCTACTGACCACAGCGTTTAGGTCAGTTATCAGCAACAACAAGATATCCCGTAAAAAGTTAAACTGGTGAAAAATATAAGTCATCTTGAAACAGAAAACCTGGTGGCAGAGAACCTTCAATTTCTTTGGCACAATGAAGCTAGATGTAGCATCTGTAGAGTCTGTTCATACACCCTTTCCATAGATGGCTTGCGAAACCAACACTCACACTCACACGAGAGCCTTCGGGGAAGCCAGATTTCACTCCCCCACCCTTCAAAGTTCTAACATAAGGAAGAAAATCTGAAGTCGTATCATCTTTAAGAGACTTTATGGAGAGAGATGAGATGCCAGGCATGGAATGCCCACTGCCTGCCAAGGGGCTCTGCCTGCTGTCATGTGTTTATGAAAGAAAATGCCCACAGCCACCAAGGTCTTCAGCCCTTTCCACAAAGTATCTAAAGGCAACAACAGAGAGGAAAGACAATCCTCTGGTTCAGTAAATAAACAAAGAACTTGCATCCCCAGAGACTCATCCAACTTCATAAACACTTTTTAAATGGTGATCATATTGTCTCCAGGGAAAGGACAATGAAAGAAGAGGCCATGCTACTATCCTGCTGCCATACGTCTGGCACTGGAGATCATAAAACTCTGAATGAGAGCAACGTGAGCCAGTGACCAGAGCTCTCCCTTGGATTTATGACCAACCTGCTCTTCATTTTCACCCAGTGAGGGCACTCACGTTCTTAATAAAACGCTTTGAAATCCTGACATGAGAAACACAAAGCATTATCATAGCTAAAATCCATAAAGTTCTCAGTGCTTCTCCAGAGATCTCAGCTAAACCACAGAAGGGAAACACTGATAGGCTCCCTACCTTATTTAAAAACAAGCACACGCAAATATCTGGACTCAGAGAAAAATGGCTTCTCTTATAAACTGACCGTTTTTCTGGTACTAACACAGACTTCACCTGCAGTTACCTAAATGCAGCAGCTCTCCCGCTGCGCGAGCACCTGAGCTCCAGACAAGGTCAACCACGCTCCATCTCAGTAGGAGTGACTCTTTTTTAACAGCAATGCTTTAGAAATGGACACCCAGTGGACACCCAGAGGTTCTTAATGGACCAGCTGCAATCACCACAATGGACGCTGTTTCAGGAGCTGCCTTTCATATTTGCTGTGCAAATATGAAAAATGTGCGGGTTTATTGATCTGAATAAACCATCCCTTGATGTAAAGAAGGTAAGATCTTTGTTAGTCACCGACTATTTCAGTACCAATAAGGCCGCCCTTTGGACAATTTGTTCCCTTTCAGACCTGTTGCTTCTCATTTGGTTTGTTTGGTTTGGTTTCAGCTCTGCGTCCGCTTAGAGAAAAGACCTTCACTCTTATTTCTTCTCATCCTGTTCACAGCATCTAGTATACAGCAGGCATGTTAAATGAAGATTTATTGTACTTCCAGATCCAACAATTCACTATACGTTCTTTGTTAGGACACTGAACACTAAGGAACATATTAGAAACAGAAAACACTAAGGAACATATTAGAAACAGAAAACACTAAGGAACATATTAGAAACTGAATGTCCTAACATTCAGTTAGGACACTGAACACTAAGGAACATATTAAGAAGAATGAATAGAAAGGATCTGTATCAGAGGCTCATTTCAAGCTGGTTGAAGTTAAATAGTGCAGTTTCCACTGGGCCGTAATGATTATGGGAAAATATGAAAGGGACCGCTGGGTAGTGTTATCTTTGCTTTTTATTCCTAACAGTGTCTTCGCATATAATGGATAGTTAATAATTTCTGGATGGATTGATTTTTGCCACGGTCAGTAAAAATATACATTCCAAATTCAAGGAAATTCTTTTCCACGATGAAAAACTGTGTATGTGAGGAAACCTCTTTATGTACTGCTGCCTGATCAAGGGAAATCAGAGGTTTCCAGCAATGAAATAAAATGTCTTCTCATTTTACCCATTCCCTATCTTGGCATTTATACCTAGAGTTGGCAGAAAAAGAAGAAAAGAAGAAGTCTACCCACTCCCTGAATTATTTCTTTTTTTATGGCTGACTTCCTTTTTTTTCTTCTACTCTGGCTGTCCATCAGCAAAACACCCATTCAGTTAGGTACTTATACATGCCTTTTAAAAAATATTATGTACTTATGAACTCCTGGTTGGCATTTCATGAGGTGGTTCTAGATGGCTGGGCAGGAAAAGATAGGGGTTTGAAAATTGGGCAGTAACAGCAATGGGCTATTAAGCAATTCTGCATGATTATCATAGTGCTTATTACATATTTGTTATTTTTAGTATATGCTCAATAATTAAAACATAGTTTCATAATTAAAACATAAATAAACCCTGAGATGCACCAAAAGAATCCAGTATGTTTTACTGTTACTAGGTACATATTTCTCATATGTGAATGCTGTCACTTTTTAAATATAAACTTACTTCAGAAGCTAATATGAAGCATGTGGTGAATTTCCTGGTTACATAAAAGGTACATAACGAACAAAGTTTAATAGTTCTCTGATTATAATGCAAAAGGAGTCAACTTAGTGACAAATGGTTTCCTATAGTGAAAAGGGGTTGAGACCATTGTTGCTTTTGAATTTCAGCGGCTAATAGCTGGTTAATCAAGAGGGGGAAAGATCCATATGACTATTTGCTCTCTGTAGGAGGTCTTAGAGTAACTTAAGTGTCACAAATGCCCATAAAACTGAATTGATTTATTTGCTTTTAAGCATAATATTCCTGATGTAACATATCTCAATTCTGTTTACATTTTTGGTCTAGGAACAATCATACTTTATATTAAGTCTATAAACTTGAGTACTAAGTTATCAGCAATAAAAATTTATATTTAGGTAACAGACCAGAAAAAACAGTAATCAATTTTGATTAGTTATTTTTTTGGAATCCCCTAACATCCAAAATTAAAATAATCATACATACATGTAAATACCCAGCTTGGAAAAGCAATTTCTTAAATTGTTTTAAAGTCATGTGCAATTTCCAACTTCTTGATACATCAGAGAGAACATATGCAAATGTATCCAGTTTGGCATTTGCGGGAGAAAATCCCTTAGATGGAGAATTTCATTGGCTGCTCAGATAGGAAAGTCATTTTGGTTTCACTTAAAAATTAACACATCCTCTCACTGACATTTAAGACCAGTAATTGGCTGTGAAGTGCTCAGTGATGCTTTCAGAGGAAATGTGGTATATATATAATGAATATAAATGTGGTCTATATGTATATCATTATATAGATATAATGATATATATAATGGTATGTATAGATACTTCTAGTTTGCTAATCTACTACATCATCCTGTTGCTGGAAGGTATTGTATGTAATAATATTGGCATTATATTGTATGAAATAATATACTATTGAAAAAAAAGTGACTGGCTTTTTTTCTCTCAAAGACTTTCTGAGATGGTAAAATTTGAATCAAACACCTTTTCCAATAAAACTAGTAGCTGGAGAGCAAAAGGAAAGGATACAAGGCTCAAGGAAGCTCTCTTACACTGATTTCTCTGTCTTTTCATTCTTGTATATATTCTATTGCATTTTTATAGCAGCTGTGTGATATATCTAGACAAATTTTAAATATAAATTATAATATGGAAAGAATGAAGAAAAAGGCAAGAGAAAGGCTGAGGGGCACAGAATGCTTAAATACCTAAATTATACACTCTTCTATGTAAAATATTTTCCATTTTTCTTAATAAATTAAATTCAGATTGTGGAACAGTTAAGGGAAAACATCCAGATAAAAGGAAATAAAAGAATCAAGCGATGGTTGGAGAACATATCGCATTATCTTTTTTCCCTTATTTTCAAATTTTACCCTTATCATTTATCTCCTAAACATTTAGAAAGGATACAGAAAACAAGACCAGCAACTGTAATCCATCATCAAGCATTCTGACTTCTATCCCAGGAACAAGCTCCAGCTAAAGAATGATCGCTTTTAACTTTAATGTGTTTGTATAAAAAATATTCACCAAGCACCCACGATGTGTCAGTTTCTTAAGGGCTCCACTTCGACATTATACATTCCATGTTCTCTCTTGCCAAATACATAACAGTGCCACCTGGAATTCCTCACTATGAGACACAAGTAATATTGGGGAATATTGAAATTTTTTCCATTAACTAAAGAGAGCTGACTACTTGTCAGAGTTGTAAGAACTTTTTATTGGATAAAAAAAAAAAAAAAGAGTGATGTAGCATTAGGTGATTACCATATCTATAATTCTCTCTGAACATACAAAAAAATATACTGAAAATCTCTTTCAGTTTATATTAATCTTTAGGTTCAAGAATTTAAGGAAAATTATATGGACAAATATATACATGAAAGGCTACTTTGAAAGGCTTTTGTTCAAGATAATGCATTGTGTTGAGTACACATTTAGAGATAAACACACAATCTGATTATTGTTAATGCCTATTTTTCAATAAAGACTGTTTTAAAAACTTGTAGTCCAATGAGGGCTAAACTCAAGGACCATATTCATTTTAAAATGTATTTAGTGGAGCTATAAGCCTATTCCTCCATGCCACTGCCCTATAAATAGCAGTTCTGATTGTCACATAATTGTGGTTTCATTTTTCAATGAGCAAGGAGGAGAGTTAATGAGAACCTCTCAGTTTTTTTCTGACCAAAGTACAATACTAGAAGTACTCTGGAGAACATAAAAATGATTATGTCTATTCAATTTACAGTATTAGCTCCTAGTCCTTAAAAGTAAAATCAAAATAAAACAAAATACTACTTAATCTCTAGCATTTTACCTAGCACAAGGCTATGTAGAAGATTTCCAAGAACATCTGTCTTTCAAAGAATGCTATCATTCATAGTTCTGAAAGCATGGCTCATGAAAACCACATAGGTTAATCACTTGTTTTAATTATGCATCAAATATTAAAAATATACCTAAATTACGAAGAAGCGTTATCATACTATCTTCAGCCAAAGAAGGCAATCACCCATTCAGAAAACAAAGAAGAACATGTTAATTGTTGTTTGAAATATGAATTATTATAATTTTGGGAAAGCATTATGGCAATATGCACCAACAGTGCTAAAATATTCATAATTGTTTTTAACTTGGATTTGCATTTCTATAAAACAATTTGAAATTCTCCAAAATTTTAATATCCTTAATATGAAAATATACGAATATTCATTAGAAGAAAATTGAAATGAAGGGCATGGTTAAGTAAAGTATGGCACATACATAGGGAAAAATATTACTAAGTCATTATAATCACCCTTTAGAAGTTTTCTTTAAAGTTTTATTGATACATAACATTCATATAAAAATTCATTACTGGATGAATTTTCACAAAATAAACACACGTGTGTACCTATGCCCCAACTGAGAAACAGAATGTTACCTTCATTCCAATGTGTATACAATTTAAAAACCTAGGTTCTATTAGTGTAGACGTCAGGTGAGGAGCATCAACCTCACATGGGGAATTTTTATGTTCTCTACCTTGCAAATCCTAAGATTCTACCCCAGACCTACCCAGTTAGAAGGCCCAGAAATAATGAGGATCTGCACTCTGTTTTATCAAAGCCTGTAGGGGATTCTGAGGCACACCAACATTTAAGAACCACTGGCCCAGGGAAATGTATTTTGTTATAAACTGAAAAAAGTACTCATACGTATTATTTTAATGATATAAAAATAGGCGTAGGAAAAAAGAATAAAAGTAAATATGACAAATAGCAGCTACTGCTAGAGAATAAAATTGTAGGTGATTTTTATTTTCTTCTTTATATGTTTTTGTATTATCCAGATTTGCTGAAATGATTATAAATACTTTGGGGATATTATTGAACACGTCTGTTTTGGTCTTTGAAAGGACGTTATCATCAGCTAAACCAGAAGAGCTTCTTATGATGACACCATACGGTCGGCTAGCTTGAACTCACTGTCATTACAATTTCCTTTCTGCATACCAATCTACATGTGGGGTATAGAAGAGAGAAAACCCTACCCAATTATTCTTTAAATGTTCGGCAGAATGAAAGTACCCGGTTACCAACTGAACACACTGATAGCTGCACAGATGGAAATAAATATTGCCTTGCATGAACATAGGAGGCAATCTTGAAGTTGGAAGGCAAGTGAAATCCTCAAAGGCTTCAAATTTACTAAGCCTTTTTATTTTAAGGAACATGACCTTTCTAAAAGAAGCTTTTCAATTCCATCTCTCCCCAAAAGGCTAAAATAAGTAGTTCTTTATCACAGCAAAATGGATCTCCAATGAGGATAGATTAAAAGAGCAATTCAGGAGCTACAAAACATGGAACCTAACTCGGATGATAATAAAGTAATTATAGTAGTTGCTATCAGTGCCCAGCCCATATCCCTCAGTCTTATTTCTTCAGAAACCAGGACTTCCACAAGCCAGTATTGGTCAATCTGTGTTTGAAGTCTTTTCCGGAAGGCTGCTCTGTTCTAGGGCTCACAGATTAGAAGTGCCAAGGACTTAACATTCAGAGGAGCAGCACTCGACCAATGACTGGCAATGTGAGTGTATGAATACCTCAGCTCCCTCGACCCACCTAGCGGGATAATTCTGAAGCACACATCTCAACAATTCCCGGAGATTCCCTGTGGGATTGAGCTTCTCTCACAGGATGGTAACACATATACTTCGTGGGCTGCTTCCCTTCCCTCTATCACTTTTCTATTTCCTTGCTGATGTTCCTTGTACCTCCCAAATAACTGACTTGCAACTGAATCCTTGTCTCTGTATTTCTTGGGCAATGCACACGCGGAAAGTGTTGATTTGCTGAATAACGTAGAAGACAGGGTAGGTGTTACTTCCAGTAAGTTTATTAAAATGCACTTTTATAAGCCTTGGGGATTACACTCATTGCTATCATAATTATGAAAGTAAACTAACCTTGCTAATTAGACATTGTTTCTTGAGGGTTTGAGCAGTCCTCAGTTTTCCTATGAAGGTTTGAACCATCATTCATATAGTGAAAGAGGCACATCAAGATGACAGTCAAAATTATTTAACAATAGGTATGATGTGATCGTTATTATAATAACTTGAAAAATAATAGACACTGCCATAGAGCTAGGGCAAATCTCGTTTGCCACCTATTAACCATTTGGTGCCAGGATTGAGAGGACTTTCTGGGGTCTCGGGGGAGAGTCTGGAATAACAGAGGGATATTATAAAGGCTCAGGCAAGTGGATGTATAACAACCAGTTTAGAAGAATTTCAATATTTTAATAATCAGTAAGTCCCTACTGGTGCATACCAACTGAATATCAACATATCCAAAGAAAAATCTTGAACACTATATATATGAATGTCTTCTTATTATAATATAAACAATCTAGCATTATTTCCAATGGGGTCAACATATTTAACATGCAAAATAACTGCCAAGGGGCACTCTGTTCTTGGGACTCAAGTTTTCACAGAAAACAAATGTGAAGAATGTGGATAATTTTAAAGTAAAGCACAGAAATGCTTTCAATCCAGCAAAATGACCATCAACAAAGGATAAATCTTCCTGGTGATGTGAGTGTAACTCCTCATCGTAAATGAATATAACATGCCAATTGAAATACAGTAGCCTCCTGACTGGAATACCTCCTTATTTACACTATGCTATAAACACACAAGGAATTTGCCCTGTGTTGAGTGCTGAATAAAAAGGTGAACAAAAATACACACTTGCTAAAAAAGGTTTGTAATCTCCAAGAACTACGTGGGAATTCAGAGGCCAATAGTCGGTTAAGGCTGAAATACAAAGTGAGTGGCCATGGTTATCAAAATGATTCCCTACAACCTTGGGCAATTAACTAAAATGTCAAAGATGAGACTGCATGAAAAAAAGATTGTTCCTACCATAGTTGTACAGAAAAGAAAGAAGAAAAAAGAAAGAAAGGCAAAGAAAACTAGCAAGCAAAATATTCCATGAAAGATTCAGGATTTACAGTTTTTAACAATATTTTATAAGCCTCAAGAACAGCTTCTTATCTAGAGAGAGAGAAAAAAAAATCAAATTGAAATGAACTCTTCCCAAATTTATGCAAACAAGTAATGAACAAAATGATTTCTGTATTAGATTTCAACACAGGGTATTTAAAAAGAATATCTCTGCATCTGAAAAAGGTAACATCCCTGAACAAGATGTGTTTTTTTCCAGTCTCCCACCATACACAGTGAGAGTTTATGTTTCACTAAAATAGTAGCACTGTCTAATCATCACAACAGAGAACTATTAGCAACTTTTCCTTTACGCTTTAACTGTAAACCATACATTTAACTAATTTTTCCCCATTCAACCTCAGATGCACAGTATTAGATGAATCATTTCTTTGTGCCATGACACTGACATCATTGATCCATACTTGCCTCACTTTTATTGATTATTCAATTAGTGTTTTTTGAATAATGTAACAAACACCTGCTAATTCACCACCCCAAGACAAAAGCT
Source organism: Balaenoptera borealis (assembly GCF_965194805.1). Classification (NCBI taxonomy): domain Eukaryota; kingdom Metazoa; phylum Chordata; class Mammalia; order Artiodactyla; family Balaenopteridae; genus Balaenoptera; species Balaenoptera borealis. The sequence continues at coordinate 47,956,716 of NC_138875.1, read as the reverse complement.
ACTATGCAGAGCATAACTGACATCTAATTACATGGTTCCTCCAACAGCATATCCCTTTTTGCTCTACAATGCAAAATAGGCATCATCCAAAATTCTGTGTTCATCATTTCCTAGCTTTCCTTTGAAAATAATTTGTTGCATTCGTATGTATCATTTGTTAGTTTGTTTTAGTTCTCTTTAATGTTACAAAAAGGCTAGCATGCTACATGTAATCTTTTGGAACTCATTTTTTTTCTATATTATGTTGCTACGATTTTCGATGATGTCACTTGTTGCTACAGTCCATTCACGTTGTTGATAATATTTTATTGTGTGAATATGCAATTTATTAACCCATTCTCTAATAAATGGGCTTTTGAGTTGTTTCCAGTTTTTACCATTGGAAATAGTATTATGGATTTTTTGGGTATATGTTTCCTTTGTAAATGTGTCTGATTTTCTCTTTAATGGAGATTTCCTCTAAAGTGGAATTTGTTGAGTCATGGTAAATCGACTGCTCAACTTCAGAAGGTAATGCCAAATTACACTCCCGCCAGCAAAGAATAAGAAATTCCATGGATCTACATCCTCCTTGAAAAGTATTACTATGTGGAAATATTGGCTGATCTTGGTTTGCCAGTGAGAAATACAAAATATATGAGATTAAAACAGCCTCACTAGTGAAATAGAAACATTTGCATTTATTATAAATCACTAGTATTAATTTATAGACCACAAAATCATAATGTAAATATAATTACAATGTTTAAACTTTTGGATTGTTGTCTATTTTATTTCCATTTAACCAAATAACTTATGAATATATACTGTATAAATGAAATTATCAAATAATATAGTTATTTTTTAAAGCATAAGATTTATAAAAATTCTCAATTTATCAAGAAAGAATAGATCTTACCCTGCTCTATTCTTCTATAATATTTCATTCACCAATAGAGAAGGAGTCTTTCTCAAGCTTCCTCTCTGGTTTCTCTCCTTCCACAACAAGCCCGAGAGGGTCATTGTCTTCCATGGGTCTAATACTAATCTTTCTCTCCCACGCTAAATTTCCTCCCTGAGAAATCCCACCCAGTTTCACTGGCTTAAAATACCATTTACGTACTTGTGAATTAATTTTTGTCCTCCAATCCCAATCTCTCTTCTGAGTTCCAGATCCCAATTTCCACTGACCCACTGGACATCCTGCATCCTGAACTTAAAGGGCTCTAGGTATTTTCTGATGACACTGCTTACTAGTCACTGAAGTTTTTCCAACACTTTATTGACCCCAAATGTCAGAGATGCACTGGTGAGGAAGAGGAAGATGCTATTTGACCTAACAGAACCCCAGAAGATAAACGCCAACTAGACCATAGAAATGCTGTAGCCATTGATCACCTTCTTGGCTATAGGTCTGAGAAGGGAATTGGACAGGCATTCAAATAGACAAGGAAAATATATATGTTCTGTCTGTTGACAAATGGTGATTCTGGATAGATGGCTCCTTGTTAGAAAACAGAATGAAAGGAAAAATGAAACAAAAAACACTAACTGGGCTTGTGGGGGAAAAAGGTCACTGAACAAGGGAAGGGTAAATCACCTTGTCTCTGAAATACATGAAAACAGTATGGAAAGTATTTATTACAGGTAACAGAACAATGTGTTAGATAAATCTTTGGCAGTCTCAACTGAATTCGTCAATCAAAAAATGAAAGAGCAAACTGATTAAAAACAAAACAGGGAAAATAACAGGAGGTCATGAAAAGGGAGAGAGGTGAGACTGTGAAAGACTGCAGATAAACTAATATTAAACATCATATTAAAGTAGCCTTGGAGGATTTAAAATGGGTAGTATGATTGATGATGAGGTTTCCTAGTACATAAGGGACCTACTACAAGGAAAATTTCATGGTACAGATGTAGTAAATGAAAAATAAATAAGAGCACAGAGAAATTAAATAATGATAAATAAATCATTCTATCAATAAACATGATAGTTCTAAAATTAAAAGTATTAAACTATTTCTTAAAGACCAAGGAGTTGGACATGAGAATGGAGGCAAATAGAAGATCTTGATGAGTGAAAGAGGTGTCAAATATTAGCAGAGATATTTGTGACTGGCTAAAAGAACAGAAAGGCAATCATTTATGGAACAGAAAAGTAACAAAGAAGTTCCCAATTTACAAAGGGAAAAATGAAATGAACAGAAATGTAATCAAAGCAACAAAAAATAAAGAAAATAAAAAAGAGGGAGGAATGTAAAATAAATATTAAAGAGGGAAAGTATTACATCAAGAATATCAGTCATTACACTAAATGTGAACTGTCTGAATTCTCCTATGAAAAGACAAATCACTAGATAGGTCAAAATCAAAACACAGCTATATGCTGTTTAACTGAAAATACTTAAAATGAAGTAATAAAGGAAAGTCAAGTATTGAAAAATAAATTGGGAAAGCAGATAGCCATAGGACAAATATTTAAATTTGCAGGGGTATTATTTCTTATATTGACAAGAAAGCAAACCAATGGAATATTAAAAACAATTGATAAGCAATCTTGATGACTGCAAGTATATGAAAAGAAGCTCATAGTCACTAATGAGGAAAGCAAACTGAAGGAATTAGGTATCTTCTTATACCCATCAGAGTGGCCAAACTTAAAAGACTAAGAACATATGTTGTAGAACATATGTTGAGAAAATGAGAAAATAGTATAGTGGAACTATGAGGTGTTGGCACTTTTTGGAAATCACTCTAGCAACATTTCATAAAATTAACAATTGGTATGTCTTTTGAGCCAGCAATTTCATTCTTGGTACTGAATCTCCTAGAAAGAAAATCCCAAGGGAAAATAAAAGTATTTAAAGGAGAATGGTTGAATAATACTGGTATATCCATAGGGAATAATATGCAGCTACTAAAAAGAATGAATATGAGCTATAGTAATTTGTATTTGAGGAATTTCCAAGAGGTATTTTCAAGCCAAAAAAGCAAGATACAGAAAACTGTATCATATACCATTTTTTAAAAGACAAACAATAACAAAGGAAACCCTGTATGTGGAGGAAAATGTGCAAGGATGCATTCTAGATGTTAACATGTGGTACCTGGTGGAGGAAGGGGCTGACGGATTAAATATGCTGAACCTTTTTTCAGAGCCGATGAGGATAACCAAAACTACGGGCCTGTGATCCGATTCAATCTTACTTTTAAACTATCAAAATGTGGGCAATACACCTGCATACATTTAAAACATGCTGCTCAAAACCAGTCACATAACTTCATTTATAAAACAAGTACGAGTATTTCATTCTCATGAGAAGACATTTGTTAAAAGACATAAGGATTTACTTTCAAAAGTCCTAGCACACCCTCTATTGGTCTGGAAAATTAAATGGGTAGGGAGTTTTTTGTCCTAGGGACTGAAAGGCCTGCAATCCTTTATTGTTTATTCTTTTTTTCTCTCTGACTCCTTGTCCTTTTCTCTCCCTAAGGATGAAATTAATGGTCAGCTGCACCTGTCCATCTGACCCAGTTGGTTAACTCAGAATTAAAATTGACTTATTCAGCAACACTGCAATCCCTGTAGCTCTGCAATGATAGCAATAATTCTAATTAAAAATGTACCTATTCCTGCATGTATTATCTAATCCATATATACCCTTTTAAAAAAGATAATTAATGCTTCTACTTGTTGTCTCTGGATTTTCAGTATCTGTCGATAATAGCTTTGCTTTTAATCATTTGTTCCTGTTAAAAAGCAGAAATAGGCAGAAAGAAGAGGGAAAAAAAACATCACTTGTGTCTCTATAGAGAAATTGCTTGGAAACCTGTCAAAGTTTCTTTAGATGATTTAAATGAGGGAGGGTAGCTTTTACAGGAAATGAATGTGAGACAACAGATGAGGTTGGGAAATTCATTGTGGATAATCTTTTTTAACATTAGGGTGCCCAATGCATTGTGTGTATGTATTTGTATGTGGGCACGCAAATCTGTATGCATTTATGAGGATTCAAAATTGCATATGCTTCAAATATAAAAATCTCCAGAATGAAATCAACTGATATTTTTTAGTAGCTTACAGCAGTCCTAGGCTCTGCTGAGTGAACACACCACTCGATAGAATATATCTTGAGTTGTCCTGATTCAGAAGCATAGTCAAATATTATCCCAAGCATTCTTACAAAGAAAATAGGCTCCTCATGTTTCAGACCTATTTATACCTAAAAATTAGGTTGTCCTAAATGGGCAGAGATTCTTGGTTACCTGTTTAAAAGCAATTATTTTCATCCAGACTGAAACTAACCAATTAGCTAGCATTTCTCTTTTTATATTTGGTAATAAATCTTTCCCTATTTTTACACTGTTCATGTTTTTGTGTTATTTCATTTTGTTTCTATTTCTTGTAAGAAACTATGGTTAGAGTTTATTTTCTTCTCCTATTAATTTTTGTCTATTCTAAGCTATTTATTCTTATAGTATATATGTCTAATCTTAATTCTGAAATCTTATTTTTTGTTTACTGTTCTACTCTTCTTTCACGTTTTCTTTATATTTTGTCTTTTGTTATGTGAACTGTAATTTTTCTTTGTTTTTAGAGATTTGCTTTATCATCTAAGGATTTTGAAATATTCATACACTTGGTTTTTTAAAACTTCTATGGGAGACTATGAGTTCTTCAAAAGTATGCATATTTTTTTTCTCAAAGTCAAGTATGAAACAATCTCTTGATACTGCTGATATAAATCTAGGTATTCAGGACATATTTGTGTTCCCTTATAATAGCCTCATATTCCTTTTATTATTATAATTTGGAATTTTTAGTATTTACAAGAACTGCTTTTGGTAATCAACCTAATTTTATTTTTAACTGATTTAAATGTCATTCAGAATCATTTCTTTTATGACTCTGAAGTTTTACTTTGGATTCTTCTGTCCTTTGGCTATGGTGTATCTTAACTTTCCTGGAAAATTTCCTGAAAGGATGCCTTGCCTTTGCCTCCATATCTAAAGCTTCTAGGTATAGATTTCTTGTGGCACATCTTTTCCCCTCCCAGCCCTGGAGCTGCAGAGTTCTATTCTCCTTGATATCTCAAACTGCAGGGAAATATAAAACCAATCTGATTTTTGTTCCTGTGTAGGAATTTTATCCAGATGTTTTAACTATAAGATTTTTTCTTTTTCTTCATAATGGAAAAAAAGGATCATAGTATTTTGAGGCATAAGCCTCTTTTTTCGTCATTCTTCTCAGCTAAAATGCGAGCATTTTTGAATGTGTATGTTTAGGTTGCTTTTATTCAGAAATATTTTTCTTTTATTATTTCTGTTTTTCTTCCTTCCTTATTTTCTTCCTCCCTCTTTCCCTCCCTCCCTCTCTCTCTCCCTCTTTCTTTCTTTCTTTGTTTTTCTTTCTTTCTGTTCTAGTTTCAGGAGTTTCGAGCATTCTTAAAGAATACAAATGAAATACAGATAGACAAGTAGGGATACTCAGTTTAATTACAGATGTCAGTTTAGAAAAAGTTAATATACAAATTTTATTGTCAATCTTAAGATGTTTCATCACCAGAACTGGTAGCCTATCTGCCACAGTATCAATATTTTGAATGTCTAGATTCTTTCTGGCCAGACTCTGAGTTTGAGCCCAAGTTCCTCACTAAATGCCAACTAGCCCATGTGGATGGTCTCCCCCTTAGAGTCCAAGAATGCTCTTCTTACCTGATGCCTCAGCTTTGACTGTATCAACAAACAACCATTCTTTCTTTGTTCTGGACCTTAACCCTAGCTCCCAAATGTCATCATTATTTTGTCTTATCCTTCAACTGTGTCTTATTATAAAATTAGCTTCCCCTAACATCACTTCTATAGAGTCATACACAGAATGCCTACATAATTTGGTAGAAGATCATTGAATATGTTATAAATTATGAAAGAAATATGAGTAAACATAAGAGATACATAGTGGGCTTCCCTGGTGGCGCGGTGGTTGGGAGTCTGCCTGCCAATGCAGGGGACGCGGGTTCGAGCCCTGGTCTGGGAGGATCCCACATGCCGCAGAGCAACTGGGCCCGTGAGCCACAATAACTGAGCCTGTGCGTCTGGAGCCTGTGCTCCGCAACGGGAGAGGCCGCGACAGTGAGAGGCCCGAGCACCACGATGAAGAATGGCCCCCGCTTGCCACAGCTGGGGAAAGCCCTCGCACAGAGGCGAAGACCCAACACAGCTAAAAAAAATAAAATAAATAAATTTATAAAAAAAAAAAAAAAAAAAAAAGAGATACATAGTATAAGACTGTCATAGGTCTCATTTCACTACTGTGATTGAACACAAGGTTTCAAGCTGCAAGTATGATATTGATGTTTTTATAGGTGATATGTTAAAAGAGATAAATATCAAATCTTTTCAACTTTATTCACCTCTCTTGCAATTATGAGGTGATAAAAAGCTGCAGCTATGTTGAGAATCACGCCTCTTGTGGTGGCCAACAAAAGACTATTGCTTTGTAACTGGATAAAATATACCTTGCTCAGCATCCTACCCTCAATCTGCAAGCAGTTCCATCAGAGCTCCAGGAGCTGTGATGAGACATCAAGCAGCACCCTGAACTTATCGCCATGACCCCCTGTTTTAAACATGCTATGCCTGAAAACAACAGTCCTCCTATTCTAGGGAATCTTCATTTTCTGAAATACTCACTTTCACCTCCAAGTAGCTAATTTTGTAAACTCCTTGAGATGGGCACTTCTCCATTTACACACAACACCCACATCGGGGTGTTCAACACAGCATTTGCTCAATAGCAAGTAAATGATGAATGAATGAATGAATGAATGAATGAATGAAACCGTTGTTGATCTAGACTCCTGACCCATCTTTTATTTTCGGATCAAAAATAAATCCCTCTGTTGAAGTAGATTTAAGTGGAAACTCTGGTGCAAAGTTCTTCTTACTTAAACTTGTCTATAGCAGGTACATTCTCTTTCTTTTCCTTTGTAATGTTGCTCGGTTCTCTGGAGACACATCTCTTAAGAGACACATCTCTCTCAGGTGTATGAAAAGACTTAATAGACTTGGCACCACTTCCCCCAGCCGAGTATACTAAGCCCTGACTATTCTGGTCGCTGTCATCACCCTCAAGACAATTGCTGTTCTATTTTAACCCCAGTCCTTTCAGGCACTTTGGAATTTGAGACAACTACAGAGCTACTTGATGTACTGAAAACTGCCCAAATTCTACTTTCTCTTTTGTTCTTATTCCTTAGTTCATTGAGAACATTGTATCCAGCCTGTCTCTCTGTTTCCCCCATGAGATTTGAGATGGCTTGTCAAAGAAAAACAACAGTGAAGAGGATAATTAATGATCCTTTGATGCCTGCCAGCTCTGAAGAGGTCCTTACCTGTGGGTTTTCAAGTGTTTCATAATTACTTGACAGTCCCAACTGCTTGCCCATTTTTCCAAGTTTCCATATTTCCTTCAGAATATGGTAGATGGTATAAATACCTTCTGGGTCCCCACTGCACTACAGCTCAATGTATTCAAGTAAATCTTTTCCATTAAAATGATCCCAGTACATGTACAGTATGCTTCAGAAATATGTAGTTATGATGGTATGCCAAATGCTTTCTCTGAAAGGTTTGAGATAACCACAGATGTCCTGTGGGATTTTTCTTTCTTTCTTCTACTTCCAACACACAAAAGGATTTAGAAACTTCTTCTTTAACCAGAATTCAGTTTTTCTCTCAAATAAACTCAGAACTCTTTCACTCCATCTTGCTATAAGCTAGCCCACTGAGGAGGAAATAAGTTATTGTGTTTACAAAACTTGGCAATTACTTTTTGAAAGATATAGGATACATAAAGAAATAAATAGGGCTCAGGCTAAACATGAACTGGTATAAAAGATATAAGCCAGGGCCTTCTTGGCCTTGCAGTAGTTCTTCATAGGTACTATGTTTAGCTCTAGTCCTGACTTATGAGCAAGGCTTAACATCAACAGAACAGGAAGAAAGTGTGGGGATGAGGAGGAAGACTGAAAGAAGAGCATCTTCTATTCTCAAACGATTATTATTTATTTGGGCAACTTAAAGGGCCATCCAAAAAAATCACTATGACATTCTGTTTCATTTTACTTGAAAAAATGATAAATCTCTCCCATGAAATTTTCTCAATTTTTATATCTAAAGAAAGATGTTGCCAAGGACCTTTTTTTCTTACAGTACTATTTTTATGAGCAAAGAAGTTTTTATCAGATATTCCGTTTTGAGAAGTTTCCGAAGCTTCAGGGATAAACTTTCCAACACAAAGTGTACCAAACACCCCACGTTATAAAAATCACAGAACAGGATGGGTAGATAAGACGTTTAAGAGTTTGTTTTGAGATAAATCACACTGGGAAGATATTTTCCAATTTCCAAAACCCTTTGGGGGAACGTATGTCCCCAAGACCCCACTTATTCAGGGCTGTCATACCTCATTATGTAATTGTGTACTGCACAGCTTTGAGAAACTTCCAACACTTAGACTACCAGGTGGTATCAACACTGTGGCCTCCAATCCATATTTGTCATTTTAGAAAACTGAAAGTTATTATTTTAGGAGAACTGAATCTTTCCCAAAAAAAGTCTTATTCAGAACACCAACACATAAAATAGATAAAAGCACAATTGCCCTGTTGGATGTGTAGATGTGGAATCCCATGGACCCACCCCCTCTAGCTCCCTGGAAGGACTTCTATGTCTCTGAGAAAAGCAGTTCAAAAGTGGTGCTTTAAAGCAAAAAAGTTTGTATAAGGAAAAGACACATTTTCCAAGATTAACTGAAGCCATGGAAGGTGGTTCGATAGAAAAGCATGAACATGGACTTCAATAAACCACTTCAGATTTGGCTGTGGGTGAGCCCCAAGATCCTGAGCAAGTCACAGCTGTTAGCTGTTCTAGGATGTTAGACAAGATAAATGAGAGGGGTAGGAGCCTTTATTTTTTTTTTTTTGAGCCATGGGCTTTTTGGGAATCTGAAAAAATACTGCAGATCATCTCCCTTTACCCCGTCAAAGCCACATAGACCCACCGCTATGCTGTCAATGTCCAAGGATCTTTGGCCCCTTGATCTCCTAGTGTTTCATGGGCATCTACGCTACATAAGCATACGGTCATTCAGATCTCAGTGTTAGTCTACATTTTTAAGTGATTTTCAAGTCTAACAAGGAAAGTTACCTCTGCATTCTCTCTGCCTCCCAACAGGTCAGCTGGCTCTCCTGTGCTCCACAGAAGTAGAATAAGACTACATGCCCGGCTCTAAACAGAATGTTTGCAAAGTTGCTATCTTCAAAAAAATAAAAATAAAAAGACTGGTTCTAATGAGTATAGCTCAGTGGTGCAGTCTTTCCCCTCCTGGAAGTATGGTTTACAAAGCAAGTCCTTCTGAAGTGAAGAAACTAGATCATATTATGCATGAAACAACCCTGCCCATAAGAGAGGACATTTACCTGCAGGCCTGCAGCTGGTGGAAGTCCAGCTGTGTCTAGTTAACTAGACAGGGAAGGTGAAGATGGCCACGAGAGCTTTCAAATCAGAAAATCTCAGTATCTGCAAATTTTAGGCATTTACTATTTCTTGTCGAAAAAGCTATGACCAGGATTTTATAATATGCATCCTCCCCTTATGTTCACTCTCAATTCCAAACTATATTATTGCTTATAACTCGATTACTGATAATGATGGAAAACCAGTTACCTCTGACCCCAGCAGTGCCCAAATTTCTAAGTGACTGAAACTGATGTTTTTTTTTCCCTGAACTCTCCAACTCATCAATGCTTTATTTCTCCTTTTCTAAGACATTGATGAAATTCTAACTTGCATGTAAATTCTGTATATATACTTGGAAAATGTGCATTTCTGGAGAGCAGGAACTGGATTCCAAATGACAGTTTCTTCTCTTCTGTCAACTTCTATTTGTTGATTGAGTGAGGCTGCCTAGAGCACAGAGTTAGAAGAATTAGAACTATTCCAAGGATGGGGTTTTGTAATCAAGTACTATCTGTCTAAATGCAGAAGGTATTTTAAGGATCCTAAACTCTATCTTCACCAGCCTACTTCTTAGCACCCCTGGCAGGGCCCCTGCTCACCCAGAGCACATCACAGAAAGCAGTAATAGTGGAGAAAATTGATAGATAATGCAAAGAACGTAAAACAACATATATAAAATCTCCACCAAATCTCTATTTCTTTGCCCATTTGGGTTTAAGAAAATGCACAATATTTTGTCTATTTTTTTTTGAATATTTATTTATTTATTTGGCTGTGTCGGTCTTAGCTGTGGCATGCGGGACCTAGTTCCCTGACCAGGGATCGCCCGGGCCCGCTGCATTGGGAGCATACAGTCTTAACCACTGGACTGCCAGGGAAGGCCCCTCTCTATTATTTTCAAACCATAAAAATATATATTATCTATATATTTCAACGTGCCTAGAAAATTTCTGGAAATACACAAAGAAACACTGAATGATTGCTTCCTGGAAATGAGAATGCAACAGGTTGGAAGAAGTCCTTTGCTTACCAGAATAATTTCTGTAGGATTCTCACCACCAAGTGATCTGGTAAAGTATGAATTCTGAGACAGTTAATGCTAATATCAAGTGTAATCACTAGACTTGAACCTCCTTAGAAGGAGGATTCTTTTGTCACTTTAGGGCCCTGGACATTTTCTGAAATAAAATAGGTGCTCAAAGTAAGTTTGTTTGATGAATTAATGAATCAACCAATCAATTAACCAATCAAAGTGCCTCAAACATGGTTCCTAAATTATAACTATAGGCTGGTTCCACCCAAACCTCTTTCTTGCTTCATGATACCCAAGTAGACCAGAATTCACATGTTGTCTGTATCATATATAAGCTATAGGGCTTGGGGTTAATTCCTAAATTTTTTGAGTTTAAAGTTTCTCCTTTATAAAATGGGAATCAGCCTCAAGATTAAATAAGATGATATCCACAGAGCGCCTACCTACCTCAGGGCTAGGTGAATGGTAGGTACAACTACTGTTAATTTTTTTAAAATGCCACTAACTTTCAAGGCTAACTTTGTGTTTTCTCCTATTTAAATGATGTGATAGGAACTTAACAACAACAAAAAATCCTGCAAAAATATTATTATTCAGCTCTTGCTGCGTGATAGATGTCCCAGACTTGGATTGTACTCCCTTTGAGCACTCACAGAAGTATATGACAATAATTTAAAGATGACACAACCGAGCTGATTAATCATTTAGTGCCCTGCACTGAATCCCATGTTTCCTTAGCTTCCCTAAGGTGCTTGCATATTTCCTAATGCCCGTCGTGTGACACAATAATACAATGTCATATTTGCCCTTCAATAGGCAATTACATTCAGTTATCACATTTTGAGAGGGACAAAAATAATAAAGTGAAATTTTTGGACTGAATGCCATCCTCATAAATATGAGTATTTAATTTCTGATAATCCCGTTTTTGTTGGATACAATAGGAACCCTATGTGAATTTTAGTCAGTTTCTATAAAAACATTTCTTCTGAACTTTTTGAAAATCGCAAATATCATATTTTCTAGAATGACAGCCACTTTCCATTCTTTACATTATCCATTTTTTCTAAGTTTCTTAAAAAGTTAAGAAAAATATTGATAAAAATGGCAAATCCTTTTGTCTAATCATAACCCTGTTGATCTAAATATTCAATGTCTTCTTAAGTTTCTTTTTTTTAATAAATTTATTTTCTTTATTTATTTTTGGCTGTGTTGGGTCTTCACTGCCGCACAAGGGCTTTCTCTAGTTGCGGCGAGCGGGGGCTACTCTTTGCTGTGGTGCGCAGGCTTCTCACTGTGGTGGCTTCTCTTGTTGTGGAGCATGGGCTCTAGGTGCGCGAGCTTCAGTAGTTGTAGCATGTGGACTTAGTAGTTGTGGCTCTCGGCCTCTAGAGCACAGGCTCAGTAGTTGTGGCACATGAGCTTAGTTGCTCCGCGGCATGTGGGATCTTCCTGGACCAGGGATCGAGCCCATGTCCCCTGCACTGGCAGGCAGATTCTTAACCACTGTGCCACCAGGGAAGTCCCTTAAGTTGTTTTTAAAACCTAATAGTCTGAAGTCTAGACAGACATTTCAGTGATTAAGTAAACTATTCAGTAAATTCAGTTAAATAAATTAGATATGACTAACTAATTTTGGTATCCCCCTAACTCAGCTTACTGTCTTGTCCAAACATAGTAGGCATGAATAAATATTTATTGATTTGTTTGTTCTTTGAAGTGAAATGTACTTAGGTTGACACTAGAGCAAGTAATTTTGATAATGCACATGAAATGCCTAATAGCTTCTATTAAGTCCTTTTCCAATTCTCGTGTACCTTTCTTGGATTAGTGAGTTTCATTTGTTCTTGTTAGGTTATTGAGCTTGGATTTAGATGCAGATTGGCAAATTGCTCTCCCAATATCTTGTATCTATTTTGTATTAATAACTGTTTATTGGGTTTTAAGTCATCTCCCCATCGTCTTTGTTCTAAGCATCCCTCCGTTGTGAACGGTTGCGCAAATAAGAAAAAAGTAAAGAAGAAACACCATGGATGCCGATGAGAAAATTCTTCCTACCAGCAGGTGTGATTCATTAATAAGTGAGTTCACTTCGAAAGGAAAATCGTTAACGTTTTCACTCCTATGAGACAATAACTCTGTAAGAGTTAGATTTGATCAAATAATGATTAGATGAACTGTAGGAGGATTCAGATTAACTGTGAAATTATTACTTCTGGGAATCTGATTTAGTACTTTTTAATTTTTAAATATGAGAGAATGATTTTAAGAGATCAATAAGTCTGAGGGAAAAATAAGATTAAGATATCATCCAGTGGGCTTCCCTGGTGGCGCAGTGGTTGAGAATCTGCCTGCTAATGCAGGGGACACAGGTTCGAGCCCTGGTCTGGGAAAATCCCACATGCCGCGGAGCAACTAGGCCCGTGAGCCACAACTACTGAGCCTGCGCGTCTGGAGCCTGTGCTCCGCAACAAGAGAGGCCACGACAGTGAGAGGCCCGCGCACCGCAATGAAGAGTGGTCCCCGCTTGCCGCAACTAGAGAAAGCCCTCACAGAAACGAAGACCCAACACAGCCAAAAATAAATAAATAAATAAATTTTAAAAAAGCAGTTCTATCACTAGGATTATAAAAAAAAAAAAAAAAAAGATACCACCCAGTGTGTTTTTATATACAACCATAATTATACTATTATGAAGTTTATTAAAATAGCCACATGTTGGATTATCCCTCTTGATCCTTTATATTTTGAATTCTGGTAAGCCATCACTACCAAACCACCAAGGTACATATACTTCTATCATGTAATATGCATTTTGTCACTGTAACCAAAACAAAATGTAAAATGTTGGTTTTTTCTATGTGGTTTAAATATGAAATTTTCATCCCAAAACTGAGGTTACAGTTGGCTTTATGAAATCCAGTTCCAAAGGTGGGAAAATATATACCTGATATATAAAAAAATCATATTAATTTTCTTACCCTCTCTTTCTGAAAAACTAGAAACAAAGAACCACATGCCTTCCCTTAGGATTCTCTGATAACTTTACTATCACACATAAACAATCAATGTGTCATTGAGACACAGAATCCTACAGTGGACTATAGTACTACACTTAGATCCAGGCAACTGGGGGGCTTCCCAGGGCCCCACACTTAATGACCCCTCAGGTGTCTGGGGCCAGCCAAAGCCGACAGTGCCGCCTGGGTGGGGAACCCCAAGCCTGGACAAGAACCCACATGGTCCTCAGTTCTGGTTTCTAGGATGCTCTCTGGATGCTCTCCAACCCTCTACCTCCTCACATGGGGTTGACCAGATGCCCTGAGGAACTCTGAGATTCACATCTATGGGGTTGTCCTTGGGCAGGCCTGGATTCCAGGGGATCACTTGGCAAGCAGATCACTCTGGTTCTCTGGCATCATATGTCTTTCACAGAATCACATGGGATTGGGCCCTCAGAACAGTGCTGACGTGCTGATTTGTGGAACCTCATGTCAGATTTAAGCCAAGACTTGGACCATGGATGTAGGCTCATTTGTGACTCTGGCCATCCATAATCTGACATCGACACGGCCTCCGGTCTCCAGCATTTGAGAATGTAATGTGGTATCAGGCATCCTTTACCCCATGTGCTCCTAGCTACTGGCACCCAGGGCAGCCCCTCCGTCTTTACAGCTTCCACAGGCTCATAGGCTGTCCTGTGGGTGGCTGCCCTCTTCCTAGGGCATTTGAGGCCATTGCTCCACAATGCCAACTGGCCTTGCCAATCCATGTCCTCTCTCGTCTCCAATCTATGCGCTTGTTGTATTTCTCTCTGGGTTGCCCTAAGCTGTGCTGGAGAAAGAAGGGACATTGCTTGTACACATGAGGCTGTTCTTCCCACTCTGCCCACTGTCCCTGGCCCATGGTCCCTCCAGGTGATGACATATGGACAACAGTTCACATTCTAGGAATGCAGTGATTACAACCTAAAGAATGGTTGGAAGATGTATTGTTCTACGTTTATACTGTAAAATTCTGATAGGTAAATATTACATGATCAGAAAACAAATTATTGTTCACATTTTCCTGCATAAGCCAGGTAAGCCTTGCTTTGTGGTCATTTTCCATAAAATCCAGCAACAGCCCTTGCTGGACAGAGTCATGGGAAGCCAGTATTCACATGTGGTACGATGGTTAATGCAGTATCATGAGTAATGATGTGGTTGACATTAGATAGATGGCATTAGGGAACTGTAAAGGCAAGAAAAATCTATATTGTTTCAAATACAAATACTAAGGAACCAAGGCATTGTGAGAAATAACAGCATGGTCACTTTTTGTCATGGTGAGAGACGTGGAATTAGCCAGGAGACAGTGTGTTTGACAACAGAGAGTATAAAAAGATGGTGCCTGGACATTTCACATGCACTGGAATGGATAACAAGCAAATACATAAAGTACTTCTTCTCTACCCTTAATTTTATATCTTCATCAGTAAATCCCTATACTTCGTGAATGCCTATCATATATGAATCTTATAATGAATTTTTATTTTTTATTTTATTTTTTTAACATCTTTATTAGAGTATAATTGCTTTACAATGGTGTGTTAGTTTCTGCTTTGTAACAAAGTGAATCAGTTTTACATATACATATGTTCCCATATCTCTTCCCTCTTGCATCTCCCTGCCTCCCATCCTCCCTATCCCACCCCTCTAGGTGGTCACAAAGCACCGAGCTGGTCTCCCTCTGCTATGCAGCTGCTTCCCACTAGCTATCTACTTTACGTTTAGTAGTGTATATATGTCCATGCCACTCTCTTTGTCACAGCTTACCCTTCCCACTCCCCGTATCCTCAAGTCCATTCCCTAGTAGGTCTGCATCTTTATTCCCGTCTTGCCCCTAGGTTCCTCTGACCATTTTTTTTTTTTAGATTCCATATATATGTATTAACATATGGCATTTGTTTTTCTCTTTCTTACTTCACTCTGTATGACAGTCTCTAGGTCCATCCACCTCACTACAAATAACTCAGTTTCATTCCTTTTTATGGCTGAGTAATATTCCATTGTATATATGTGCCACATCTTCTTTATCCATTCATCTGTTGATGGACACTTAGGTTGCTTCCATGTCCTGCCTACTGTAAATAGAGCTGCAATGAACACTTTGGTACATGACTCTTTTTGAATTATGGTTTTCTCAGGGTATATGCTCAGTAGTGGGATTGCTGGGTCATATGGTAGTTCTATTTTTAGTTTTTTAAGGAACCTCCATACTGTTCTCCATAGTGGCTGTATCAATTTACATTACTACCAGCAGTGCAAGAGGGTTCCCTTTTCTCCACACCCTCTCCAGCATTTATTGTTTGTAGATTTTTTGATGATGGCCATTCTGACCGGTGTGAGATGATATCTCATTGTAGTTTTGATTTGCATTTCTCTAATGATTAATGATGTTGAGCATTCTTTCATGTGTTTGTTGGCAATCTGTATATCTTCTTTGGAGGAATGTCTATTTAGGTCTCCTGCCCATTTTTGGATTGGGTTGTTTTTTGATATTGAGCTGCATGAGTTGCTTGTATGTTTTGGAGATTAATCCTTTGTCAGTTGCTTCGTTTGCAAATATTTTCTCCCATTCTGAGGGTTGTCTTGTCGTCTTGTTTATGGTTTCCTTTGCTGGGCAAAAGCTTTTAAGTTTCATTAGGTCCCGTTTATTTTTGTTTTTATTTCCATTTCTCTAGGAGGTGGGTCAAAAAGGATCTTGCTGTGATTTTTGTCAAAGAGTGTTCTGCCTATGTTTTCCTCTAAGAGTTTTATAGTGTCCAGTCTTACATTTAGGTCTCTAATCCATTTTGTGTTTATTTTTGTGTATGGTGTTAGGAAGTGTTCTAATTTCATTCTTTTACATGTAGTTGTCCAATTTTCCCAGCACCACTTATTGAAGAGGCTGTCTTTTCTCCACTGTATATGCTTGCCTCCTTTATCAAAGATAAGGTGACCATATGTGCGCGGGTTTATCTCTGGGCTTTCTATCCTGTTCCATTGATCTGTTTCTGTTTTTCTGCCAGTACCATACTGTCTTGATTACTGTAGCTTTGTAGTATAGTCTGAAGTCAGGAAGCCTGATTCCTCCAGCTCAGTTTTTCTTTCTCAAGATTGCTGTGGCTATTTGGGGTCTTTTGCGTTTCCATACAAATTATGAAATTTTTTGTTCTAATTCTGTGAAAAATGCCAGTGGTAGTTTGATAGAGATTGCATTGAATCTGTAGATTGCTTTGGGTAGTAGAGTCATTTTCACAATGTTGATTCTTCCAATCCAAGAACATGGTATATCTCTCCATCTATTTGTATCATCTTTAATTTCTTTCATCAGTGTCTTACAATTTTCTGCATACAGGTCTTTTGTCTCCTTAGGTAGGTTTATTCCTAGATATTTTATTCTTTTTGTTGCAATGGTAAATGGGAGTGTTTTCTTAATTTCACTTTCAGATTTTTCATCATTAGTGTATAGGAATGCAAGAGATTTCTGTGCATTAATTTTGTATCCTGCTACTTTACCAAATGCATTGATTATCTCTAGTAGTTTTCTGGTAGCATCTTTAGGATTCTCTATGTATAGTATCATGTCATCTGCAAACAGTGATAGCTTTACTTCTTCTTTTCCAATTTGGATTCCTTTTATTTCTTTTTCTTCTCTAACTGCTGTGGCTAAAACTTCCAAAACTATGTTGAATAATAGTGGTGAGAGTGGGCAACCTTGTCTTGTTCCTGATCTTAGTGGAAATGGTTTCAGTTTTTCACCATTGAGGACAATGTTGGCTGTGGGTTTGTCATATATGGCCTTTATTATGTGGAGGAAAGTTCCCTCTATGCCTACTTTCTGGAGAGTTTTTATCATAAATGGGTGCTGAATTTTGTCAAAAGCTTTTTCTGCATCTATTGAGATGATCATATGGTTTTTCTCCTTCAGTTTGTTAATATGGTATATCACGTTGATTGATTTGCATATATTGAAGAATCCTTGCATTCCTGGGATAAACCCCACTTGGTCATAGTGTATGATCCTTTTAATGTGCTCTTGGATTCTGTTTGCTAGTATTGTGTTGAGGATTTTTGCATCTATGTTCATCAGTGATATTGGCCTGTAGTTTTCTTTCTTTGTGACATCTTTGTCTGGTTTTGGTATGAGGGTGATGGTGGCCTCGTAGAATGAGTTTGGGAGTGTTCCTCCCTCTGCTATATTTTGGAAGAGTTTGAGAAGGATAGGTGTTAGCTCTTCTCTAAATGTTTGATAGAATTCGCAATCTTATAATGATTTTTTAAATGAAACTGGTTATATAGGCAGGGACCTCGCAAAAAAAATATTTTGCCCAAGGCCTCACATGCCTTAGCAGCTGTCCAGACGTTCTAAAGTTGGAAAACATTTTGGTCTATATCCTTACGCAATGCTAAAGCTGCTAGCCAGTGTTTGTCAAGTCTCATCAATGTCAAGTACGCTGGGAAGAAGTTACCATAATCTCATAAATCAAACAGTTACATTTTGGGTCAGTGTATTAATCAGCTTGGGCGCCTCTAACAAAATATCATACACCTGGTGGCTTAAACAACAGACATTTATTTCTCACAGTTCTAGGGGCTGGGAAGTCTAAGATCAGGGTGCCAGCATCGTCCAGTTCTGGTGAGAACTCTCTTCCTGCCTTGTAGATGGCTTTTTTTCTTGCTGTATCCTCACATGGCTGGAAGTGAGGGAGGGAGAGAGGGGGGAAGGGAGGGAAGGAGAGAGAGAGAGAGAGGTGGGGTGTACAATCTCTTTGTTCTTTTCTTATAAGGGCACTCATCCCACCATGAGGGCGCTACTCTCATGATCTCACCTTACCTCTCACAAAGGTCCCATTTCCAAATACCATCTCATTGGAAGTTAGGTCTCCAACATATGAATTTTGGGGGAACACGATTCAGTCCATAGCACCCAGTTCTCAGTTGTGACAACTTTGTTCCTAACATTGAATCAAATCATATTTTTGTATTGCATCCCTGTGTCAGGGAAGAAAAACCTTCCTCTATCCTCTTAAGTGTAGTTTCTGGGAGTCTGCAAATTAAACTAGCAAAAGACAGATTAGGCACTCAAATTTTATTAATGTTTATGTGCACAGGAGTTCACAGAAAAGAAGTGTAACTCAAAGAAACAGTCTCAGGGACATATATATACCCTTTTAACAAAGGAAAGAGGGTTTGGACTCCAGGGCTGATAAATTGTGGGGAAGTGACTTGGAAATATATGGGGGAACTAATGGAAAATAAGGGCTATTTTAGTAAAGTCTGTTTATGCAAACTCATCTTTGGTGTTGACTCCCCAGCTTCTAGGATGAGTCACTTTTCTCTCCCTGGTATGGCATGGAGGGGATAACTTCCTCAAAGGGAATTTTATACCCTTCTTTTAAGCAGATAAGGAGAGTGTGGAAACCTCTTTCTGTATCTGCTGAGTCTCAATGGCCTTCATCACAAAATAATCCATCTGCCCAAGGGTCATAGTTGGGGTGGCATATTCTGACCCCCTTCACCTACAAGAGTGGTCCTCAAATCTCACTATGCATCAGAACCACGTGAGAAGCCCTTCGCTGCCTGCCTTTACAGAGCAAGACCGCAACCGCACCATCACCCTCCATCAGGTGGGAGGCAAACCAGGCTGGCTGACTGATAAGCAAAAATGGGAGCTGGCAGGCTTGGGAGGAACACAACCAAATCTCAGGCTTGTGTTTATCCCATCGATAAATGCCAGGGTTCTTGAATAACTGTTGCTTAAATTCATTTCTCAGCGGCAGAACCAAAGGGGTGTAATGAAAGCCATGCCGTCGTTAGAGAGCTCATTAGAGTCAGTGAGGAGAAAGCAGGCTTTGAGATCATCACTCTCGGGGCGACAACATGCAGACCATCTTTTGGTTCACAATAAGATCAGTAGGCAGAGCGGTGGTTAGGCAAAGCCATTTGCTTTGTCTGTAGAAAGATTACAGAAAGGAGGACCATCAATAGCTTCGTGGCAGAAAATCTCCCTCGTCTGTGCAACCCTCTCGCTGAATCTTTTGTTGTTAATTCGGTTTTGGTAACATGAATCTCCTCCAGTGCCTTTCAGGGAGTGCATTCTAGGAGCAGTTTACCCAAGCAGAAAGGCCACAGATCAAGCCTTTTGTCTACCGGTAAAGGCTCCACTGAACCCTAATGGCCATAGGAATCTAGCAAAACAAAGAATCCTTAGTGCTTTGCTCAAATGAATCCTACATCAGAGGCCAAGGGAGTCGTTTTGATTATCTGAAAAGGTAGTGATTAGAAGGTGCATATATTATGAACCAATAAAAAAGAAAGGAAGAAAGGAAGGAAAGAAGGGAGTAAAGAAACGTAAAAATGAGAGGAAGGATGAAAATTCTCTACCTGCAATGTTTCCTCAAGGGTCTGTGGCAAAAATTTGAAAACAAGCTTAGAATCCCTATATAGAGGGGTCTGCGGTATCCTTTATCTACTTGAATGCAGCAATGTGCTGTTCACTGTCTCTAAGAGAGAGATGGGTTGCACTGGTCTTTCAACTAGTCTTCCCAGTATTTGTGATACATGAGAGGAGGAAGGGCATTGTCAGCTTGGTTGTACAAGTGGTTATCTTTTAATGCATGTAACTTCTAGAAATCAAATGATCTTTTCTCTAAAATCTTAAGCATTCATTTTCTTAGTCTGAATTTATAATTTCTGCTTTGGCTCTGCCCTTATTTCCTCCTCTAACTCTAAAGACACTCTTTGCTTGATGATATCTGTGCTTTCACTCTTAGGGTCAGGTTGCCGAGTACAACTGGGTGCTATGAGTATTAGAAAATAACAAAGCAAAAGGCCTTTAGCCACTGAAATTAAGAAAAGTGAATGTAAGCATGAGTTATCTTAACCCGGAGGACAGGAAGTTGACCGTCACCAAGAGGTATTTGCTCATCCTACTGTAATAAAAAAAAATTAAAAAAATAAAATAACCAGAAATCACTACCCACACTACTGACTGAGCACTTCCCATAAGACAAGAAAGAGTTAAGCTCATTTAATATCCATAAATATCCTGAAGGATAAGCAATTTTTGTTATTTTACAAGGAACAAAATTGAGGTGACTTGCTAGAAGACATGCAGCAACTAAGCAAACCATGACTAGGACCCAGGGCTGGACAGCTCTAAGACCCTTCCTCCATACAGCCTTCTCGACGTTCCCTCCAATGCCCTTTCTAGATTTGTCCTTTCCTCTTCTTTATCCTACAGAGATTGTCTCCCAAGCCTGTCCTTTCTGAAACTGACTAAAAAAAGACCTGCCTTATTGCTCCCAGATTACGATATGGGGGACTTTAATTTGAAAAAAACGTTTTATTCAATTGGAACATCTGGTTCCTTCTTACCTGATCCATTTAAAATAACTTCCTATAAAAAGACCTATAGAAAGAAAAGTGCAGGGAGGCAAAAAACTTGCTTACTGCAGACCTAGGTATCTGCTTCACTGCTCTCCTCCTCAAGGATGCTACAAGAGCCACTGCCAAGTGAGTTCTACTTAAAGATTTGCCCACATCAGTGCAGCTCTGGGAGCAGTAGGGCACGCAAAGAGTGCGTCTCCTGGAGCTTTCTTCAGGAAAAGCAGACATCCAACAAACGTAAACGTGTTGTCAGACTTAAGCAAGCAGAGTTTCACGTTGCTCTTCCTGTGGCAGAGGTTTCCTACTTGGTTCTCCTTTGATTTTTAGTCCCTACTCGGGTTGCCAGCTTTAGCAAATAAAAATACAGGAGGCACAGTTGAATCTGAATTTCAAATAAGCAATGAAAATTTTTCTAGTAAATGTAAATTTATAATTCAGGTAAATAATAGATAATGTTTAGTATAAATGTTTTTAATAGAAGTGTGACCTATGCAATACTGGGGATATTCTTACACTAAAAAGTTTTTTACATCAAAAAATTATATATTGTTTATTAGAAATTTAAATTTAGCTGGATATCCTAATTTTTTTTGGCAATCGTAGAACTCACTATGATGAATCCACACATGCTAGAACCTGGAACGGTCTATTTGTGCAAATAGATTTTGGCTTTAAATTAAAAAAATTAAAAGTCAGAGAAAGACAAATACTGTATGATATCACTTATATGTGGAATCTAAAAAAATTTTAAAAACTAGTGAATACAACAAAAAGAAACAGACTCACAGATACAGAGAACAAACTAGTGGTCACCAGTGAGGCGAGGAAAGGGGGAGGGGCAAGATAGGGGGAGGGGATTAAGAGGTACAAACTACTACTACGTATAAAATAAATAAGCTCAAGGATATATTGTACAGCATAGGGAATATAGCCAATATTTTATAATAACTATAAATGGAGTATAAACTTTAAAACTTATAAATTACTATGTTGTACACCTGAAACTTATATAACATTGTACATCAACTCTACCTCAATTTAAAAAATACAAAGAAAATCTCCACCCCACTCCCCCCCATCCCAAGGAAAAAAACCAAAACTGACAGTGTTCTACTACAGAAGAGATTTGCCCACTCTAACAGAAAACAAAGGCATTTCTAGCCACAATGTATCATGGTATACCATTTCAGCACACACTATAAAGTTATTTAATGAAAACAATGAAGGCACTGACACGGACACAAAAAATTAAGACACCCAGTAATGAAGGTGCATATTTACTCGCAATCTATTCTGAGTACC
Source organism: Balaenoptera borealis (assembly GCF_965194805.1). Taxonomy (NCBI): domain Eukaryota; kingdom Metazoa; phylum Chordata; class Mammalia; order Artiodactyla; family Balaenopteridae; genus Balaenoptera; species Balaenoptera borealis. The sequence goes on along the minus strand of NC_138875.1, from coordinate 47,934,462 downwards.
ATCGTGAGAAAACTAAAGGATGTGTCAATTAGCGTAACATTTTCTTTGTAATTTTATTGTGATTTCATTGTCATTTGATTGCTATTTTATTGTCTTTTTTGGTATCAATCTTGGTGGAATATTTTCTGGATACATATTCATGCATTTATTCATTCATTCTCTCAACAAATATTTATTGAGTACTAACTATGTATAAGGTATTTAACTTGTGCTATAGGGACACAAAAATGAATATGAGCCAACCATTATCTTCAAAAAAATCTATTGTTCTATTAAAATCATGTAAGTGCCCGAGAATTCAGGGAGGAAGTTGTCACTTATGTCTGAAGTCAGAAGCTGAGTGTGGTGGGCACCAGTGGACCGCCTATCTGGCAATGTTGAAAAAAGAGAAAAGTTCTAGTCAGAAACCAGTCCTTATACTTCAGTCACCTCAGAATTTACTCACTTTTGCTGCCTAGTATTTCACATGAATGGCAAATTGGTACATGGACGTTTTGAAAAATAAAATTATTTTTAAAAGTAAATACTTATCCTTCACTGTAGCCAATCCCATCAATGTTTTAATATGAAACAAATCCCTGGACACTGAGTGTAGAGCTAACAGGCAGACTGTCACAGAAGAGAACTCAGAGAGGTCAACAGTCATTTATTTCAAAATATCATTTCCCTACCAAGGTCAAGCCACGTCTCAGGGGTCAGTGGACATTTACCTGGCAGCCTCTGGGGAACAATTTCCGTTATTCTACTTTCCTCCATGTGACTTTTTTTCCTTATTATCCATCAAGAGTGAGTCATAGTCACATTAGGCGTTGAACTCAATTTCAGCAAACATTTTTTTCCTTTTTGCTTCCGTGTTATCACGGCTAAGTTGTAAGTATTGTGCATGAAGGGATTGTCAGTATTTGCTTTCCAATTAACTGATAAAGCCCCTTGGAATTTCACTATAACATGTGAGAGGCCTTGAAGGGAAAACCATCTTTGCATGAGGAGTTTCATACGATTGTTCAGTGACAGTTGGGGTTACCTTGTGTTCCAGAACAATTCTAACAAAGAAGTATTTGTCACATTTAATTGACAGTTTAGCATTATAATTATGTATTAAGTATATTTACTCCAGCCAACCATTAAGTAAGTAAATACATAGCTTTTTCCCTCATAAGAATTAGGGAGAAGCATGCTAAATATTTCCTTATCTACTTAGAGCTAGGTTGTCTGTAACCACTTATGTCTGACAGCCTTTTGGGAATGCCATCTTAAGTTCTGTGTATGTCATCAGTGTCACAGCAATGTGGATTGCCACTTGGGATCCATCAAAGCACGGCGGACTCTGGGCCCTTTCTCTGCTTGAGAAATAAGAGCATGATCTTGATCCTAACAACATCTGTTTAGGATTACCTACTACATTTCAATGCTCCTCTTTTGGCCTTCGATCTTTTGCATAATCCTATCCTCCTATCCAATTCTTATCTCCTAAGGGTGCCACTCTTGCTTAGAATGAGATAGAATGTCTGCCTGACCAGAGATACATGCCTGAGAATTGTGAATTCCTCCTTGTAAAAGTTTAGGTTGTTTTGTTTTGTTTTTCAGCATTTATACTGATTGTTAGAGAAAAAGACAGGGAAGAAGGGAAAGGGAGTGACTTTTTTTCCCCCACTGTATCCCTATCATCTCTTCTTTCTATTTCTAAAATTGCCTCTTTTCTCTTGGGAAAGGGGGAAATGCCTTCTTTGCATGGCTGAGTGTGGCTACGTAGAGTGAGAAGTGATAGCTTTTGTAGAGTGGGTGAAAGTCCCCACAATGCACCAGTTTTTACTGTTGCTGTTTTCTGTATCAAGATAAACAAAAAAAAGTTTCTTTATATTTGTGAGTGAGTGAATGGGATTGGGGTTCTTACTCATGGACTCCCACTTCAAAAACCTTTCAACTCTCAGGACTATCAGTGGTAGATTCTCATGTTTTCCTGTTGCTACAATGGACACAGTAAATACAATGAGCAAAGCTAGTGATGTGTCAGAACTGTGGAAAGGGAAACATCATTATGGTGCAGTTACTTCATTACCAAAGGAAAAAAACCACAACCTTAGAAAAGATGATGAGATGCTTAGTGCCTGAAAACAAGACCTACTCACAACTCCAAACGTTCAAAGAAGCTGATAAACAGAAACTGAGAGATTTGGAGAAGACCCCCCAAATGCTTCTATTCCCCTTTCCTTCACTGTCTGCACCTCTACACACAAATACATTCATACCAGTCATCAACGCTTACAGTTATCCTAGGATTTTCTCTGTTGAAGCTAAGCAAAGAAAGTACTGTTGAGAGGGGTAATATATGCATGAACCACCATCTATCAACTCCAATTAGTTTACAATATCTGGTTAGAAGAACTCTTGAGTAAGTTCAGCAGAGGTACTCTGGTATCCAAAACTGACCTAATTCACTAGGTACTTGGGAGAAAGGGTTATGGGACATCTGCACCTTAAGAAACTGGGCAGCAATTCAGATGCTACTGTCGGGGTGTGTGGAAGCACAGGTAAATCCTGAGCCCAGAGTGAGTGGTGAAGGAGAATAGGGGCAGCATCAAAGGGAGAGGGCCAAGGGAGGTCAACGAGTTATAACGGACGCTCGAGAAAGAGTCCCTCTACTCATAGGTAACCCTGGTGGTGAGTGTCTCTGGGTATCTCAGGATAAGTATCACTGGACCAGTGACAAAATGTACAGCCATTTCCTTCACATTTATGAGACCACCTAAATGAGTCAGCTGAGATATAAATCTTTCTTTCCATAAAAATACACTGTTAAGAAAATATTACCGTATATCATCTAGTGATCTGTTAGAACTGGGAATTAATCAGCGGGAAACAATCACCTCTGAAAGTCTTTGCTGCTGACTAAATAAATGTAAGATAAAATTAATGTAAATGGGTAATACGAAATGATTTCCATATTTTACTGACAAGTCATGTTAGGAATCATTATCCTAATGGCTTATGAACTTCCTGTATTATCAAATGACATTCTGGAGTAATATTATGATCAGGAGAAGAGTTTTTCATCCGTGTGTGACATAAGCAAGGAGGTTCTGTGACATATACACAGTTTCACCCCCTTAGCAAATCACTGATTTCAGAACACTGTAACAGAACAAAGAGAAATTTAAGCTTGTTGATGGACTCTACATATTCAGAAAGCCCTGGAAAGCCACAGTCATCACCATAAATTCTTTTCTCATCCCAGTAAGTTTCTCCAAGGTGAGAAGTTTGTCTCTATGACTTAAAGGACTGTCTGCAGCTGATACTCTGAATGATGGCGGGCGGGAGCCTGGAGAGAGGAAAAGTGAAATGCTTCCTTCCTCATGCAGAATGACCCTTCTGTTAACAACGGGGTCTAATTCCTGCATGGTAGATGGTAAGGTCATTGAATGGTCTAGAGCCCCTCCAGCCAACTGTCCAAGGGAAGAGCGTGTCCCAGGGACAGAAAGTGGAGCTGAGGAGGATGGGACTAAATGGCGGCCCTCTGCCCTCCCGTCCCATCATTGGGATGACTTCTGATTTGTCTCTGAGAGGGACCTGACCTGGAGTTTGGGAGTGAGGCCTCGGACTCTTCTGAAGTCTGAGTGGAGGGAACTGGGGCATAATGCTCTCACTCAGAGCCACAAGGAAGCTCAGGATGGAGGTGGATCCAAATGACCAGTCTGCTGGAGCGAGCTTGGCTGGAGGAGACCCATGGTCCCTGGCAACACCAGGTCACATGATTCTTAGGGAGGAGGTCTCCCCAGCTCTAAGGAGCTATGCATGAATGTGTCCCTGAGTTTGGGAGGGGGTGGCCTTGGCAGCAGAGGATACTCGGGGGCCATGAGGCTTCCTCCAGTGTCTACAAAGTGGTGACAGGGTGCACGCTCCCACCTCCCATAGTCCAGCGTGTAGCCACAGTCTGAGGACAGCAGCATCTGGACCCAAAGAGAACATGCGCAAGATGTGAGCCCCAAACTGATACGAGAACCTAAAGAGCTTCAATGAAAGCACATAAGGCATCTCTGAGTCTTAGCAATAATATGGTTTATGAATTTAAACATTCAGTAGGGAAATAGGAAAAAATCATTAACATAAAGGAATAGAATAATTCAATTGATAAGCTGAAGTTAATAAATATATACTCATCGTGAAGTTAAGTCAGAAAGAGAAAAACAAATACCGTATGCTAACACATATATATATGGAATCTAAAAAAAAAAACAAATGGTTCTGAAGAACCTAGGGACAGGACAGGAATAAAGACGCAGACGTAGAGCATGGACTTGAGGACACGGGGAGGGGGAGGGGGAAGGGTAAGCTGGGATGAAGTGAGAGAGTAGCCTTGACATATGTACACTACCAAATGTAAAATAGCTAGCTAGTGGGAAGCAACTGCATAGCACAGGGAGATCAGCTCGGTGCTTTGTGCCCCACTAGAGGCGTGGGATAGGGAGGGTGGGAGGGAGATGCAAGAGGGAGGGGATATGGGGATATATGTATACATACAGCTGATTCACTTTGTAATACAGCAGAATCTAACACAAGATTGTAAAGCAATTATACTCCAATAAAGATGTTAATAAATAAATAAAAATATATATACTCAAAAACTAGAGACTATATATTTTTAGATATCAAAGGAATATTTACAAAAATGATCAGATACTGGTCTACAAAGGAAACTTTAACCAGTTTTTCATAACCGAGATTTTTCTTTCCTGGGACATACGATCTGATCCAAAAAAAAAAAAAGTTTGGAAATGGATAAGTTTTTAATGACTCAGAGCATAGTTAACTCCTGAAAATTAGTAAAACATTCTTGCAACTTACACTTAGAATAAAGAAGATTCTACAAATGAGAAAAGGGCTTTATGTAGGCATTGTTAAACAGGACCTTTCTCTTGACCCTGCCTGGGAAAGCAATAGACCAGTGGGTAAGCATCATGCGGAGGCCCCCAGAAGGCTCAAAAGGTGAAGCTGCCTTCCAAGTGAAGCAGCTTTTAGTCCAGTTACCCTAGCAAACAAAAAGAGAAGAGCACAAACCATTCAAGCCTGCAGAACTCTATCTCTGATAACACTGGAAATTTATTTATATATGTTTGTTTCCTTTGTTACTTTTTATGTGTTCTGCCTTGGAATTTAGTATTAGCCCTTTACATACACACACACATATATATAGGAGTATGTATACTCTGGCATGCCTCAATGTTATTCAGGGGAGCCAAGATATTGAAAGCCAGAGTACAGACAAAGCACAGAAGGGAGAGGACAGTCCTAAACACTTGAGATCTACTGGCTGTTGAGGATGAGAGGAATCCGCTTGCTGAAGTCAAGGAGAGTGATTCAACAGCCTCACCACCTCTGGGAAATTTACTTCTGAGCCCAAAATCTTGGATGTTTTGTATTCTGCCTAGGAGTCTGCGCATGTCTAAAGCTAGACAAGAACCTTTATGGGAAGCCCTTCTGCTCTCTTCAATTTTTTGCTCACTTTGAGTTCTCGAGGGAGCCACTTCTGTCCTTTCATTACCTTGAGGCATCATTGGAAACACTGTCTCTGTGGCTCCCTGCTCGCTTTGGAAGAAGCACTGAAGCATACGGGCCACTGTAGAGATGATTCTCTATCGTCTCTGCTGAGTCTTCAGATGTAGCTACTTGCCTCGTATCACCCAGATTACCTAGGAAAGCACAGACCTCTCTTTCTGCATCACCTGAATGGCCAAGATTGCAAGCTGGCAAGAGACAGCGCAGCTGGGTGCAGAAGGAGCTTCCCTCTCAGGCAGGGTAAAAACAAGTCTGGATTAACAGGCAAAACTGTTCCAAGAGCAATTTTTTTTTTCTCTTATGAAGCACTGCCTTAAGGAATGAGGCACTTTCCCCTGAGAAATGCAGGATAATGAAAAAAACTGACATTGTCTAGGTAATTCCTGAATGTTCAGGTCCCTGTAACCTAAAGAGTTACAGTCTACGATGCACTGCCATTAAGGCCTCAAGTCAGTCTGCATATATCAGGAAAGAAAAATATTTCATTGATATTCTATTTCTGTCTTCTTAGTTAGATAAATCTTAATTTGCACCATGGTGGTGTAGCTGGGTGCTATCCTAGGTAGTGCTTGTGGTTGGCTCTGATAGAGCCAAAACTGCCAGAAAAACATGAGTGACTTTCCAATGTGAAAAATTTCAAGGTTTGTTTAGTTACAGTATTAGTTAAAGTTGTACTGGTTGAGCGGCTGTAACAACCTCCAAAATGAGTAAAGCTTCAAACCCAAGAGAAGCTTACTTCTTGCTTATGCCATGTCCAAACAGGGCATTCCTAATCAGCAGGCACCTCACTTCCAAGTGATGATCAACAGGGATCACCTTCTAATTTGTGGCTTCCAAGGTTACTTGGGTGATGATCCCTTTTGCAGCCAATCAGAAGGAGGCAAAATCATAGAGCGTATCTTGAGGGAGGTAGCAGTGGGCTTGGCTGGGAGCTAGCATATGTTACTCATGCTTCTGTTTCATTTACTGGAAATCAGTCACATGTCCACACGGGGGAAGCTGAGAACTACAGCTAAGCTACAGCTCAGGAAAAAGAAGAAACAGGTTTGGTAAATATCTAGCAGGCTCTCTCACTCTGGTCTTCTAAATTCATTTTGGTTACCAATTTTTTTTTTCTTTTTTTTGGAACTGGGAATATTCTTAAAAATCAATGCAATCTACCACTAACTTGAAATGTATTCTATAGGCAATACCACCACACTTAAACGACCATCGAAGTTATTCTATATTAAATTTCCTATTCTGAATCTTTTTCATGTTTCTTTCCTAATCAGATATCCTTCTCATATAGCCTTGTCTTCTCCCTTTCTGCCTAAAGATTTGATTTTCTTCTTTGACTACTACCCACAGTCCATTCCAAAAGAACACCAGCTTTAGAGCTCATTCAGCTCAGCTAGCCAGGAAAGAGAAGCAGCTCACTGCAATTCCTTCCTTAGCTAGGGGCTTTCTCTCCCCAATGTTCCATATCCTCCACTTGGCAAACCCAAATTGTCCCACCTGTTCAGGAACTCAGGAGAAGGTCATGGGTCAGAGAGCTGTCCCTTTATCCTCACGCAACCCAGATGCTGACACCAAACCTTGTGTAAACATCAGCACAAACAGGGGAAGACGCAGTCAGTGTCAGACTAGCTGCCACTAGGCACCATCTGATGTTTGTGGAGACTGACGTGGAGAAGTGCTTCTGAGAAATCCCCCTTTGGCAGTGCAGCAGAAATTTCACATCCACCCTAAAATCACTTGCTGAGCGATTTGCACTCTGCCACAAAAGTTTCTATCAGCAGAAAGGACAGCTGGGGTTTGGGTATGAAAATACCACCTTAGACTGTGTTTGCTAAGACCCACAGAAAGAGATGCTCTCAAGTCTTCCTGGCAGTTCCTGTAAGGCTCTTAATGAGGCACCTTATTTGAAAAAGAAAAAAGCAAACCCAGAAAGCAAAAGCTGAGATGCCAAAGTGATGGCCGCATATTAGAAATATCGAGATAGCGTGGGTGCAGAAGTGATGTTTCTAGGACAGTCTGATATGCATCCAGACACGACAAGGGTAACTATAGCACGATGAGTACCCTGGACAATCTGTCACAATCCGCCAGCGGAAGCAAGGGGCCAACTGGAATGGCTCAAGCTCTTCCTGCCCCAGCTGGGCAGGTCTCAAGACATCTGCCACTGAACACATGCTGCACAGCAATGGTACTAAATCCTAAAGACCTTGCACATTCTGCTGTGTTTTTGTCTGTGTTTTACTGAGTGTCTCCTCCTTCTGATTTCTTGTGTTCATCCTGACTTCTAGGTCTCTCCTTATGACTGGGGACAATTCCCACAGCCTTGACCTATTGGTCTGACCCACCCCTTCATTTCTTCCTGTGTCCCAGGGCTAGACCATCATCACGTTGTACCAATTTTCCAGTCCAATCTTCTGTTTTTGTTTCTTACATAAAACCCAAACAACAGCTATCCTACAGCCCTGATAAAACTATCATGACGAACTTCTGTTACTCTGTATATCACAATTTAAATATTTCCTTGTGTCTCTTCTCTCTTTGTGGACCTCAAACATCACCTGTCTTCTATACTTTTTCCTAAGACTTAAACTCAGTCAGGAGGTCACTAAATAATCTGACAAATTGCAAAAAAATGTGTTAAGACGGGTTATACATAAATGTGCCTTATACACTAAGGAATGAGTCTGCGTAAAATAGAGATGAATAGGGTTCTGTAACAAAGCAGGTGGTCCTAGTGGAGGGAACATCTAGCATCTGGTAGACTTGTAAGGGAAATGTTTGGGAAAAAAAGGTTTATTGTGTCCTTTAAATAACACAGTAAAGTGACTCTTCTCTGCTTTCCATCTACAGCCATCATTGTTTCATGTTTTTCTCAGAAACCATAAAGCATTTTGTGGGACAGTAACTACTGCTGTATTTATAGTTTGCTTCAAATAAACTGACATAATGATATTTAACAGGATTTTTTATTTGATGTATTAACATAAGTACAAAAGGCTAGAGAGACAATATTTAATCTACCCTCAGAATGATTAAGAATTGTATGTGCACTTCTATGTATCATGTTCTCAACTCATTTGGCTTACTCCATGGATATCAGTCTATTTAAATACTAGTAGGTGAATTAAGATTAAGTAATGGAATAAAAAATCTGAGTGGAGAGATGAAAATAGCAAAAATCGTATCTGCATAAATACATGGTTAGAGAACAAGAAAGTTGAAAGCTTTTCAGGAGTTGATAGAAGAGTCAACAGAAGTTGATAGAAGAACTCAAGGCAAGAGTGGGCAGTAAGACTAGTCCTAAGTCCACATAAGGCTTGATAAAATGCTAACTGACAACAGTAAGATTCATTGATCACAGGGGTATAGGCCAATTTGCAGTGAACTACAATAATCAAAATGCCTCCACAAAGGCATACAAGGAAAATTGATATGCATAATGATGACTATAAGTCACTGAAAGATCCTGAATGCCTCTGAATCACTAAAAATGTGATTGTGCTCAATATAATTTTAGGGGTACATGCATTTATTTCTGAACAAAGAGACTTAAAAACTATTTCCTTTTGCAAGGAGCTATTTTGCTAAAAATCATAAAATTTTTGAGCTAGAAATTGTCCTGTTGCAGTACCAAAGTTGAATTGTTAATTCAGTAGAAAACACTAAACCAGAAAACAGAGGGTTGTCAGGGACACTGGGGAATTTGAGACCAATGCTGCATAGGTAGGGGTGAAGGGGGTAGAGACTAGGGGAGGCATGCCTCGCATGAGATCCAGAATAACAAACATGATTTGTCAAATTCCAGATAGGGTAAATCCATACCACTGAGCCCATGTGATCTGTGTGGTCAAAAATCTATGGACAAACCACCAAAGTGTGGGAATTAGAAGGAAGGGTGATCAGTAGTCTGAGGTAACATCCTGATATATTTCTTAGAAAGTACAGGGATCTTAGTGGTCTGACCATCAAAACCAGCATCCTGCCTCTGCCCACCCCCCAACCCCGTTTTACCAAAGGGAAAACTATAGCTTAAGTAAAATGAATTGTCCAAGGCCATAGAGTTGGAAGCAGCAGAACTGGGTATTATATTGCAAGTTTTATATTTTCTGGGCAACATTCTTTTCAATCTAAAAAGCAATCTCCAGGCACACGTGACGGAGGGCTCAAACCATCCAGTGATTTACTTAGTTTTTTTCTTCCCGGACATACAAGTAATCTGATGGCCAGAGGAGGAAACTCAAGTCAATTTCTGCTTTTTTTTAAAAAAAAATTCACTCTGTAACACAAGATGTCTCAGACCAGATGGCGTTTTATCCTTGGACCAATCTTCCTTCTGAACGGAAAAGAGGAACGTCCTCCTCATGGAACTGTAAATTACCTCAAGCTACTAACTGATACCCTCCCACTATTCATACAGGCAGCTGTCTGTTAGCCCTACATCAATTCAAAACGCAACCAGGCATAGCTGAGTTTGTCGTCCTAAATTCAAATAAATCTCTACTTTGATGACCTGTGAGCTAAACAAACAAACAATTGTTATTTAACGCCTGATAACGGATACAAGATACCATCTCGACCCCAAGGACCTTAGAGTTTACAGATTATTTCTCCTTCAGAGGAATCTAAGTAATGGAATTGTTCTAAATCACTTTTGTAAAGGATCAACCTCTAAAAAAAAAAAAATCACACCATATAACAATAGATAAGTGATTTGTTGTACTGTCGGGCATGGGGTAATGGTAGAGAATTCCTGGCTCTGATTCTGTTTTTTTTTTTCATTTCCAGATAAACCTTGATTTATTTCTATGAACTAAAAGTTTTATAAGCACATTTATTATGCATTTATTTAACTATACCTATATTATATAACATACATAACGTGCTAAAACAAACTTTCTTTGAACTCAGCTTTTGGTAAATTCTGAGCAAACAATCCTGTGGCTTAAAGTGGTTAAGTGCAAAATATAATTGCCCTTGACTCTCTTTGAATGTGACTCTGCACACCTAGTCTCAAGGTCAGGATCTTCTCCTGGGCAACAGATGCTGGCTGCTCAGCTATGTTTCCCCTCCTCAGCTCAGCACCACCACCTGGGGTTTCTCCTTGTGTTCGGTGATGTTATTTTATTCTCAGGTTCATAATTATAAATAAAGTAATTGAAAACAACTGGCTCTCTTCCTTTGCATTTTCTGTCCTAAGTGACAAATAAGAATTCCCCGTGCCCTTTTCTCTCTGTTCTTCAACAAATACCATTTATTAGAAAGTGATATGAATATGCTTCCTCAACTTCCCCTAACCAAAAATCCATTGAGGAGACATATTTTTTAAATTATGTGTTTAACTTTCTGAATAAGTAATACATTCACAAGAATAAATCCACAAGTGCAAAACAGCCTAGAGTGAAGTGTACTTCTCCCCTTCTAGCTGAAGATACAATTACATATTCACATTCTCCCCGCCCCCTTTACACCAATTTTTTTTAACATCTTTATTGGAGTGTAATTGCTTTACAACGGTGTGTTAGTTTCTGCTGTACAACAAAGTGAATCAGCTGTATGTATACATATATCCCCATATCCCCTCCCTCTTGCATTTCCCTCCCACCCTCCCTATCCCACCCCTCTAGGTGGTCACAAAGCACCAAGCTGATCTCCCTGCGCTATGCAGTTGCTTCCCACTGGCTATCTATTTAAACATTTGGTAGTATATATATGTCAATGTTACTCTCTCACTTCATCCCAGCTTACCCTTTCCCCTCCCCATGTCCTCAAGTCCATTCTCTACGTCTGTGTCTTTATTCCTGTCCTGCCCCTAGGTTCACAGAACCCTTTTTTTTTTTTTAAGATTCCATATATATGTTAGCATACAGTAGTTGTTTTTCTCTTTCTGACTTACTTCACTCTGTAAGACAGACTCTAAGTCCATCCACCTCACTACAAATAGCTCAATTTTGTTTCTTTTTATGGCTGAGTAATATTCCATTGTATATATGTGCCACATCTTCTTTATCCATTCATCTGTTGATGGACACTTAGGTTGCTTCCAAGTCCTGGCTATTGTTAAGTAGTGCCACAATGAACACTGTGGTACATGTCTCTTTTTGAATTATGGTTTTCTCAGGGTATATGCCCAGTAGTGGGATTGCTGGGTCATATGGTAGTTCTATTTTTAGTTTTTTAAGGAACCTCCATACTGTTCTCCATAGTGGCTGTATCAATTTACATTCCCACCAACAGTGCAAGAGGGTTCCCTTTTCTCCACACCCTCTCCAGCATTTATTGTTTGTAGATTTTCTGATGATACCCATTCTGACCGGTGTGAGATGATACCTCATTGTAGTTTTGATTTGCATTTCTCTAATGATTAATGATGCTGAGTATCCTTTCATGTGTTTGTTGGCAATCTGTGTATCTTCTTTGGAGAAATGTCTATTTAGGTCTTCTGCCCATTTTTGGATTGAGTTGTTTTTTGATATTGAGCTGCATGAGCTGCTTGTATATTTTGGAGATTAATCCTTTGTCAGTGGCTTCATTTGCAAATATTTTCTTAGGGTTGTCTTTTCATCTTATTTATGGTTTCCTTTGCTGTGCAAAAGCTTTTAAGTTTCATTAGATCCCATTTGTTTACTTTTGTTTTTATTTCCATTTCTCTAGGAGGTGGGTCAAAAAGGATCTTATTGTGATTTAAGTCATAGAGCGTTCTGCCTATGTTTTCCTCTAAGAGTTTTATAGTGTCTGGCCTTACATTTAGGTCTTTAATCCATAATGAGTTTATTTTTGCCTTTATACCAATTTTATCATACAAATCACACTGCTTCACAGCTTTTTTTTTTTTTTTTTTGCTAACAGCAAAAAAGCTCTTCCATATTAGTGTATAGAGAGCATCCTCATTGCTTTTTTAAAAAAAGTACATATTGATCGGTTGTTTCTCGAATATGTTTCTCAAATGTAGATTCTCAAATAGAGGTGTTTTAAACAGTGGCACTGAAATAACTAAACATTATTCCATGCCTGTTCACAAGGGAACAGAGGCAAAATAAGCCCCAGTCGTCCAGCTCTGTAAAGCACAAACAACTCAGTTCTCAAGAGTCATGAAAATTATACATATATATACACTTGAGATCAGTGAACTGATGCTTTTGTTGCTAATCTAGGTATGCAAAATATCAGTGACTGCTTCTTCACTAATCCATCCATGATAGGGAGCTCCAACTTTATCATTGAGACAGCGAGAATAATTGGATAGTCCTGCCATTTGACTGCTGCTTCTAAGGTGTGGACAGTCAGTAACATAATTGCCCTATAAAGTCATAAACTCATAAACACCTTAAGAAGTGACACTTGTTGATAGCTTTATAGTGTACCAAATACTGTTTTGACCTCTTTACAAGGATTATCTCACTTAAAACCTCAAAATAATATTATAAAATTATTATTCTGCTATTACAGCCAAGAAAAAGGAGGCAAAAGAGCATAAGTAATTGATCACAGTCTACAATATTACGTGATACAACTAGTATCCTAAAGAGAATATCTAAACAGGACCCTAGGCTTAGCCCCTGTGTTGTACTGCCATGGTCTCCTCCTTCAGCGTACTAACCAGCTGACTTCACTAACTCTTAGCCAGGAGACACCTAGTACAGTCTCGGAGTCAGAAGCGCCAAAGCTCGCCTCCTGCTCTACTGTTTCCTGGTTATGTCACCTTGGGTAAGGCTCTGAACCCTCCTCGGAGCCACTGGGGATAATGAAATTTAGAACTATTGAGTCAAACACTGTCTCCACTTTGAGTGGTGTTCCCCTTGGCATTATGCAATATTTCATTTTTGTAAGAATCAAATAAGAGAATACACATAAATGAGGTTAAGTCCTTGACAGGAATAAATGCCCAATAACTGGGAGTTTAAGTAATAACAGAAGTGACATCAATCAGTGTTGACTTCCTAAAGAAACTGTAGCTGGACAAGAATTTAAGAATATAAACAAGCCCGAATGTCCCTGAAATCCTTAGTTTGATGGCCTTGACTTTCTGAGACATTGGGGAGACTCAGAAACATCAGAGGCTAGGATGATCTCCTAAGAGCTACTTTTGCTTGCAAGACATCAAATGTAAGCACGTTATCTACTGACTCATGGTAAGCACGATATGCTCTGAAAAAACACGACAAAGCAGCTAAAATATCTCTACCCCAAATTTGACTTAACCCTTCTTATTGCTGGGGGAGCAGCAGAAGCTAGACTTTTCCAGATACTGAAAGTTCAATTTCATTCCTTATCTCTTACCTGGGAGAGGTACCAGTGCCTAGGGAGAAAGTCCTTTTAACACAGGGCTTGAGGCTTTCAAAAAAGATCTGAGTCATTTTTTAACAGCTTTGTTTAGATAAATACCATACAATTCACCCATTGAAAGTGTACAATTCTATGTTTTCTAGTGTATTCACATAGTTGTGCAACGATCACCAGGTCAAGTTTAGAATATTTTCATCACCCCCAAAAGAATCTGCGCACCCATTAGCAGTCACCCCCCAATCTCCCCATCTCCCTCCAGCCTCTGGCAATCACTAATCTGTTTTCTGTCCCTAGAGATTTACCTATTTTGGACATTTCATATAAGTGGAATAATATCATTTGTGATCTTTTTGAATCACTTCTTTCACTTAGCATAATGTTTTCAAGGTTTATCCATACTGTAGCATACATCAGTATTTCATTTTTTTATTACCAAGTAATATTCCATTGTACGGATATATCACCTTTTGTTTATCCATTCACAGTTGATGGACACTTAGATTGCTTCTATTTTGGGGTTATTAGGAATAATGCTGCTATGAACGTTTGTGTACAAGTTTTTGTGGGTGTATGTATGCTCATTTCTCTCAGGTGTATACCTAGGAGTGGAACTGCTGTGACACATGGTAACTCCATGTTAAACCTTTTGAGAAACCGCCAAACTGTTTTCCAAGGCGCTGCACCATTTTTCATTCCTATAGCCAGAGCCACTTTTAAAGCCTAGTATTCCATGTTCACTTTTTTAAAAAATTAGTGGCTTTGCTTTGACCTGTCATTTTACATCTGTTAGGGTGACTGGCTAAAGAGCCAGGTTAAGTGATAAGGTTATCAAAGGAAAATAAAATCACACATTAAATCATCAGAATGCTTTGTTTCAACATCTTCTGTCCCTTTTTTTGTTGACAATCTAGTCACGCTTGTCATCTAATCCTTTAGTTACAATGCATTTTTTTCCTCCCTGAACCTTCTCCAACAGTGTTCTTGGCATGAGAAAACAATTCACACTACCTGTGCATTAGTTACCCCAATGCTAGTGGTTTTAGTTTTTGTATCAGTTTGTTTAGCTGCTTTCCTGCTGCTTTTACAAATGTAACCTCTAGATTCACAGTTATAGTTTGACAAGAAAATGAATAGATGGTGTCAAACAACAAAATGAAATAAAATGATAAATTTTTGGTGAAATCATGTTTCACTATGTTATTCGTTATCCAAGAAAATAAAAAGTAAACTGAGCCATAAGTTTAATTGTACATGCACTCTTGGTCGTTTGGGAAATCCATAAAATTGTATCTCCTAACAGTTAGGAAGACAGGTATTGTATTAATGTAGCAATAATGTAATATTACTTATTTTAACATGGGTTGCAATTCAAATATATAGTTGAATATTATTTTCTTTGTACATATCAAGTTAGAAAGCTGTATAGTTGTAATACTGTTGTGTTTTTTTTTTTGGAATTCCTCCTTCGGTGGTGTCTTCAGGTGCATTCAAAGCAATTCCACAAAATATTAACTGGGTGTCAACCATCTGTAAGGCACTGTGCTAAACACTCTTTTGAAAGGAATTTTAGAAGCTATTATTCTTCTGAATGTGCTCATTGGAAGCAAATATTCATCCATGGATGGTGGATTTTATTTGGGGAAATGGTCAAAAGTAATTCAAAGTCAATTCTGATGTATGAGGTGGGTAAGATCTATCAAGCACCGTGACATTCTTAACAGTCAAAATTATGTGTGACTATAAATTTATGAGGCTGGTCTTCTTGTGTGGTTCATTAACCAGATTTGAAGAAAAGTGCACAAGAGGAGTTCTAGCAATATTCAGAGATATAGAGACAATGGTTAAGCATGTGGTGCCAAAGTGACTGTTTTAATGGATGGCAATCTTTGGATGTATTAGTCCTGGCATGTTTCACTCACTCACTCATTGCTTATGGTCACACATTATAAAGTGCCAAAAAATACTGGACCCAGTAAAACTTAGCCACATCCATAGCCAGGATAACGTCATTTTCTAGACAACTGCTAGCACATGTGATTTATAGTTTTCCGTAGCCAGAAAGGAGCTGGGGCTTGAATGATACCTGTTCTAACAAAGGAACTGACCGGAAGGAAAGCGTTCCAACTGACAGATGCCTCTTCAGTGCTTCAGATGCTTCAGTGCTAGTCATGGATATAGAGGAATTCTTTGTAGTCCCGAATCTTTTGAGGTCTCTGATATTTGGAATGTCAAACAATACATGGGAGCAAAATAATTTTAATTCTAACCAAGAGGAGACAGCCTCAGTGGACAAAAGAATATTGGATTTAGGTAATTCTGTTTAATTATTGAAGGGTGGAGAAAAGAAGCAAATAGCAGAGATCTGCCATAAATGAAAATTCTGACTTGGTATCTTAGGACGAGGTCGAGCCAGAGACATAATGCTTTCAAGTGGTTGGAGAAGAGGATCTCAAGCCATAGTTTCATGGCTTGAGTGGCACTACTTGTAGAAGTAGTCATGGAAAGAGAACTTGGCTCTTATTACAAGACTGAAATTAGTTTAACAGAGCGTTAGAGGAATAAATCAAGGTTCAGTGCTACGTACTGACTACTTGCTTCATTCTACGTCTTTCCCGACTTCTTTGGACTATCCTCAATCTGAAAGCTTCTCTTTCACAGCCTAGTCCAAGAATTGTAGATAAGGTGATTAGTTTCCTAGGGCTACAGGAAGAACTGACCACAAAAACTGGGTGGCTTAAAACAACAGGAATTTTTGTCTCACAGTTCTGGACATCTGAAGTCTGAAATCAAGGCGTCAGCAGGATTTGTTCCTTCTACAGGCTGAGGAAGTATCTGTTCTGTGCCTCTTTTCCAGTTTCCTGTGGTTGCTGGGAATCCTTGGTATTCTTAGGTTTGTAGATGCCTCACTCCAATCTCTGCCTCTACTGTCACAGGGCTTTCGTCCCTTTGTGCCTGTGTCCAAATTTCCCTTATAAGGACACCAGTCATTGGAGTAGGGCCAGCACAGGACTGGGGACCTGAAATAAACACTGACTTATTCTTACCTGTTACTCCATGAACGTACAGAATCTGACTATTCATTTCTTCATCGACTTCCACTTCTAGCAGAGGGACTTTTACACAATAGATATTTAATAATGACTTATTGAGTAATGAATGACAACTAGCAGGAAGATCTAAAAATGCTTTAAGCTCAATCATGGGAAAAGTTGTTACAAGTTATCTTTTCATCTCTGAGTATTGGGGATAAAGACGATAGAGAGGGGTCACAATTGCTCACAGAATTGACATCAACTCTACAGAATGGGGAACTACACAGGGATGCTTCACTTATTTCCCAGACTCTGATGCTATTAAAGGTCTTTAGAGGCTTTGTTTCATCCTTCTGTGATAGCTGTGCTGGGGTGATGACATTTCATCTTGAATGTCTAGAGGCTTGTTAGCAGAGACCCTGTCACCGCCAGGGATCACAGCATTTCTGTGCTCAGTCCTTAGGGCACTGATCTCAGCTGTACAGCTGGACTCAGCAGCAGACGCCACATGTTCTAACATGACAAGCAGCTGGATCTCCAGCCAACAGGCAGAGAGTTATTTTCCTGAAATGAATGGCAGTTTGCAAAGCAGAGCAGGGGACTGCTTTTTCTTTCGTATGTTGCTCAAATCAGCTCAACTTCAGCAATCACAGAGATCCGAAGAGGAAAAAGCCGTTTATTTTGGCAGTGTGGAGCTAATGTGTGTTTAGAGCAGGTGGAAAGCAGCAGCCCAATCTGCCTAATCTATTTCTGCAAAACTGGTGCGAGGTGGGATTAGCTATAAAGCCAACACAGAGATGGAGATAGGAAAGGCTAAACACCTAAGCATACAAGTAAACTTTTGGCATTCAGAGTGTTTTTATACATGCTCTCTGTGAGCAAAATTATCAACACAGCATGGCTTTCACTTTCTTAACCATCTATCTTTGTTGCAGGACAATCTCTCTGTCCCCGAAAGCTGTAAATCAGGAAGTGAGCAACAGAATGACTACAGGCTTTAAACCAACACTCTGAGACTTGAAACTATCAAGGAAATGGCGACTTCGTTTCCAGCTAAAGTAGATGTCTGCCTGACTCTCAGTTGGAGCAGTGCTCTTGCCAGTTAGAGGGACATCTCCTCCTTTATTCCCAAAGAAAGTAAAATGTCAGCTAGCCAGAAAGGATTTTTTTCCATTTCTTGTTTAGTCGGTGGATTGTGGCACTTCAAGCCATCAGGGGAGGGAAATGTATAGCCTACTTTAACTTTCTGTCTGAGCGACTCTTTTGAAACATTGTTTTCCAAAAAGTATTTCATCCTTCATGTTTTTCACTCCTAGTGAGAGCTGAATGAGCAAACATGTTGACAGAACTGTTCCTCAAGTAAAATATTTTACATGTTAGAGTTTAATTCTACAAAGCCGTTCAAATTTGATGAACTGGGTCAAGAAGACAAGCAAATAGCACATGAAATGCTTGCTTTATAGTCATGGATATAGAGGAATTCTTTGTAGTCCCGAATCTTTTGAGGTCTCTGATATTTGGAATGTCAAACGATACATGGGAGCAAAATAATTGTAATTCTAACCAAGAGGAGACAGCCTCAGTGGACAATAGAATATTGGATTTAGGTAATTCTGTTTAATTATTGAAGGGTGGAGAGAAGAAGCAAATAACAGAGATCTGCCATAAATGAAAATTCTAACCTGGTATCTTAGGACGAGGTCGAGCCAGAGATATAATGCTTTCCGTGGTTGGAGAAGAGGCTCTCAAGCCATAGTTACATTTGGGCTTTTACACACTTTTAAACATAGAGTCAGTCTATTTTAAGGTAAATTTAGCAGAATAATAGAACGTCTCTCACTGGTAAGCTGTTCATTGGAACTGTTCCAAGTGGAACTGTACAGAAAGGACCACATATCATTTTAGAATGCACACAGAATTAAAAGTATTTTATGTATGTGTGTGTTGTATAATACAAAAAAAAGAATCATACACTACACCATTAAAACCAAAGTCTGGATCTTTGGAAAGACAATAAAATTGTTTAAAAGAAGGTAAACTTTGATAAATCTGATCATAAGAGAAAAGATAAAATATGTCAATACTCATAAATTATAATAGTCTTTAACTGTATATATAAAAAGGATTAAAAGTATTAAAATATGTATTTATCAATAAACCTGAAAACCTAGAGAAAGTGTCACTGCTTCCTCCTAAGAAAAAGTATATTACCAAAATGACTCAAGAAAAATTTCATAAACCTTTAAAAAAATCTTTTAAAAATGATAGTCAAAGGCTGACAAGATGTACTTCTAAGAAAGAATGAGTCCATGGGAGGGGACTTTGCGGGAGAATGGATACATGTATATGTATGGCTGAGTCGCTTTGCTGTGCACCTGAAACTCTCACAAGGCTACAGTCCAATATAAAAAAGTTAAAAAAAAAAAAAAAAAAGAGTCCAAATGATTTTGTGGGTAAGCACTTCAAAACCTTTAAGGAAAAGATAGTTTCCAAGGTGGAGAACAGAAAAAGAGGGAAAGTTTTAGCTCATCTTAAAACCTGGATTATCTTGATCCTGAAATAAGTGAGAAGTACAAAAAGAATATATAAACACATGCAAAATACACACTCACACACATTATTTCCAAGTAGAACACAGGGATATATTTAAAGAATGATATAGGAATGAAAATATTTTTCAAAATTAAGGAATATAAAGTAATATATATAATAAATTATATATAATAAAATATATAAAATAATCAAAAAAGACATGCAGAAAAGGATTTGATAAAGTTCATCACTCATTCTAAATAAAAGCTCTTAGACAATTAAGAATAGACGAAAACTTCTTTAACTTAATAACGAGTAGTTACCAAAAACCTACAAAAACATGATTTTTAATAACAGAATATTAGAAACATTATCTTTAAATTGTCAGGCACAAGATATTTTTGCCGCTATCATCACCAACATTCAGTATGTTAGCAGAGATCTTTGCTGAAGCAATAATCCAAAAAACATAATGTTGGAAGACTATGAAAGGATGAGATAAAAACTGACGCTAGGGGCTTCCCTGGTGGCGCAGTGGTTGAGAGTCTGCCTGCCAATGCAGGGGACGCGGGTTCGAGCCCTGGTCTGGGAGGATCCCACATGCCGCGGAGCAACTGGGTCCATGAGCCACAACTACTGAGCCTCCACGTCTGGAGCTGTGCTCCTCAACGAGAGGCTGCGACAGTGAGAGGCCCGCGCACCGCGATGAAGAGTGGCCCCCGCTTGCCGCAACTAGAGAAAGCCCTCGCACAGAAACGAAGACCCAACACAGCCATAAATAAATAAATTAAAAAAAAAAAAAGTCAGTTGTCTCTGTGTCTGTCATCTTTTAAAAAAAAAAGAACAAAAAAAAAAACAAAAACTGACGCTAACTTAGATTCTAAGAGTTTCTACCTAAATACACAACTGAAAAACACACATGGACAGAAAGAGGATCAACACAGAAAATCAAGCTCAAGCTTTCCAGTAATGCAGTAATAACCAACTAGACAATGCAATCAGAAGCTTTTTTGTTTTTTTGTTTTTAAAGAGGATTCCATTCAGAGCACAGTAAAACCACAAAACATCTAGGAACAAATTTAAGAATAAACGGCAACCTACTTAATGATTATTTTAAAAGTTCACTACAGAACAATGTAATAAAGAAAACATGGTATGTGTAGTCAATATTACTAGTGTTCCAAAGTAGTGGTATAAATTTATATTCATATTATAGTATGTACATGAGAAGGCCAGTTTCTACCCAGTACTTAGTATTGCCTTAATTATTTTAATTTGCATTTCCTTGATGATGAATGAGGTTGAAACTTTGTTTTAAAAACTTTTGTATTTAGGTCTATAGTTCATCTGGAACTGACTTTTATATAGCATGAGATGGAATTCAGTATTTTCTACCAAACATATTATCATAAGCTAAAATCAAACTAAATCGGTCTAAAACTATTTATTTTTAGAAAAATCTTTACCCAACTATATCATAGTTGCCTGTACATACCATATATATGATCCTATTTCTGAACTTATGATGTTATACTGGTCTGTTTATCTCTGAACCAATTTCACCATTTTAATTGTGATAACTTCAAGTAAGTCTTAAGATTTAATAGTGTAACTCTTCCAACTTTATTCTTCTTCAAGACTGTCCTTACTGTTTGTGGACCATTTACTTTCTAGATATATTTTAAAAGGAGATTGGCCGTTTAAAAAAAATGCTTCTGGAATCTTGTTTGGGGTGGCATTTGATTTAATGATAAAGTAGGAGAAATTTGATATCTTTAATATACAAGTCTTTCAAGGTATTTATTAAGGTCTTCCTTAATTTCTCTAAAGTTTTATAGATTTCTGTGTACAAAAATTTATAAAAACGTATTTTGTTGGTTTATTCCTAGGTACTTAATATTTTTAATACTATTGTAAATAATGTTTTTTATTTCATTTTTAGTTGTTGTTGCTTTGTATGGAGATACTACTGACCTTATGTCTAATGGCCTTGCTAAATTCACTTATTAATTCTAATAGTTTGTCTGTAGAATATTTTGGATTTCCTACATCAGCAATTATGGGTCTTAAGTCTTCCTTTCCAAGTCTTTTATCTTCTGTTTTCTTGCCTTATTGCACTAGCAAACAGCTCCCATACAATGCTGAATTGAAGTGATTACAGTGACAATTATTGCTCTGTCCTTGAACTCAAGGGGAAAGCTTTCAATATTTCATTACTAAGTTTGATGACAGCTATAGGATTTTTGTGGGTATTTGTTACCTTTTTAGAGAATTTCTCTTCCATTCCTTTATGGCTGATTCTCTAAGAGTTTTAATCATAAAAAAATTAGATTTTATGAAATGCCTTTTCTGCATTTAACTAGTTAATCATATGATTTTTCTTCTTTATTCAGTTAATGGTGAATTATAGTAATTGATTTTCAAATATTAAGCCAGACTTGTGATCCTGGAATTAACCCAACTTGGTTGTATCATTTTATGTATCTCTAGATTCAGTTAATTTCCTAATACTTTGAGGTTTTACTCCTAGTGAGAGCTAAATGAGCAAACATGTTGACAGAATTGTTCCTCAAGTAAAATATTTTACATGCTAGAGTTTATTTCTACAAAGCCGTTCAAATTTGTATCTATATACATAAGAAAAATTGCCATGTAATTTTTGTTGGTATCATTTATGCTAACCTCACAAATTGAGCTGGGAAGTGTAACCTCTTTTTCTATTCTCTAGATGATTTATATAAGCTTATTGTTATTTATTTCTTAAAAATTTGGAAAGAATAACTGCCTTTGTCCTCTGGACCTGGAGATTTTTATTATGGGAAAGCTTTAAATAGTGAATTCTATTTCTTTAACAGAGAACTACTCAGATTATCTACTTTTTTTGGTTCTAGTTCTGTTGAATTGTGATTTTTCAGGGAATTTTTCCAATTCATCTAAATTTTTTAATTCATGGGTTAAAAGTTCATGTTTATTATAGCACTCTAGCCAAGTCATGATAATTTTTTACCCAACAAGAATATGATAGAAGCAGCTAAAATCTTAAGTGGACTTGGTAGCCTAATACAGACTAACGACAGAAGTTCAATAAATGTTTCTGTCTTACTTAAATATGTATGTCTGCTGCCTTCTCCTGTCACCAACAAAACAATAATAAATATGATAAACAATATGATACCGCCATCAGAACAAACAAGAATGAATAACTCAAAATCAGATACAAATATTTGTAGGCATACATAGATACAGTTAATTTACCTAATATTTCATTATTTATCCTGATTTTAGACATTTTGATACAACAGAATTCTATTCTTTCATCAAGTACTATATTCCTCCCAGCATGACAAATTAGGGTTTTCCATTTCAATGCTACCTAGTGAATCCAAAGTATAGTATCTGCAGAGTAACCTGTCAAATTGATGAAAGATTTTTTTTTTTTTTCAGTATCAGAAGAAGAACTGAATTTAAGGAGACAAAATCAATTCACAAGCAATTCCGAGTCTTGATGAATATCCAAGTGTTTAGCTCTTGGGTAAAGACAATTGTAATTATATGCATGCCTGAGATCTTTAGCCAGGATGAAAATAGTTATATTCAATAACTCATTTTTCTACATTAGCTGTAAATGTAAAAGGTGATCTAGATAGCTTGGCTTATATTTTACATTGCCCTTATTTCTCAGCACCTTTTCTCCTCATTTTAACACTGTATCTTCATCAGTGCCAAAGTTAGTTTTAAGTTGACTATTTGTAATAATGATTAGAAATCTTTTTCAAAGATTTGCCTTCCTTGAAAATGAAGGATAAAGTTAACATAAACAAAGTATTCCTAAAATAAATTCTTATATAGACATATATGGCAATGGCTGTTTTTAAAATTGAAGTCATGTACGGTAGTCTTATTATCTTGATGTGAATTATGTCTCAATAAAGCTATTAGAAAGCTAATGTGTCTTGGCATTTGATTGTAAAATACAACGTACAAGGAAAAAATATAATTTTCATCACTAAAGAAAATGAAATAGGAATATTTCTAAGTAAAATAGAATGCCTGTGTTTTTATCTTTCACGTAGAACTAGTAGTATTCTAGTCATTTTGTTCTTCATTTTTTTTAAGTTCCAGCAACAGTTATAAGTATGTGTGTTTGTGTGTGCATATGTGCGTGTGGTTACCTAAAAAATTGCTGAAATGATTAACTACAGGAATTACCAAGAAACCATGAAACATAAAAGCAGGCTTCTCATTCTATTATGTACCATAAGCATAGTGCATAAAATGGTCTTAGAACCTCTTAGGCTTCCACATTGTTTTTTCAAAAGCAATCTACCCTGCCCTCCTGCAAAAAATCACTTCCTCTCTGAGACACATATTTCATATCTATGTCACCCTCTGCCTCTTCTTGTCATTATCAGAGTCACTTATTATATGTCTACAATCACACCCTCCTTCTCTTAAATTCATCAGTGAATTAGGGACCCATCTCACTGTCTTTTCCCCGTATGTTGGAGTTATTTTCTATTATATTTTCTCTTTGTAAATCTAAATAACAATTTTTGACATTAATTACTGTGAGGATTAAGACTCACAGTTATAATTAATACAGTTGACCCCTGAACAACACGGGCGTTAAGGGGTGCCAACCTTCCTCACAATAAAAAATTAGCATATACCTTATAGCCACACCTCCATATCCAAGGTTCCTCCATTATCTGGGGTTCCTGCGTGATTCTTCCTTATCCTCAGTTCCACATCTGTGGATTCAAACAACTGCGAATCATGTAATACTGTAGTATTTCTTATTGAAAAAAACTCATGTTTAAGTGTACCCATGAAGTTCAAACTCATGTTGTTCAAGGGTAAACTGTATTTGTATCATCTTTTAAATGTTCTATACTTTATTCATATCTATTACTGATTTGGTTTTCATAATAACCGCTCCCTTCTTTTTAAAGAGGAATAAATTGGCTCAAAGAAGTAAAACTTTTTCTAACACTTCCACAGCTTGGATTCAGGTCTGGCTGCATTTGATCCCAGGTCTGGCTGAGTCCAAGAGGGTATCTGTTCTATCTGTACCATGAATTGTTAGCATTCAAAATTCCTCAGAGGATAATGCTACAGAACTGAATAACAATCGACTTATTTTTATTTTCCTTTGGCCATGGCTTCCTCCTATTCTACTTTTCTTCTCACTCTATTTGATTTTGGAAATGCAACAGAATAAGTCATCTATCCATGTTACACCATTTAAAATGGTGTAACTTTGCATGTTTTCAGATAGAGTAGGTAATCGCAGGTTCAGAGATAAAGACAGAAATTGAATGGTGCAGGTAAACCTTGGAACTGTCCATTTATTATGCAAGTATTTACTAAGCATTTAAAATGTATGTCCACAGAACTCTGAGGCTATTCTATGACTAAAACATGATCATGGCCTTCAAGAAGCTTACTTAAAAGCTAACAGATTGCATTGTTTGAGCAATAAAAGTATCGAGAAGCCAAGGGCTTTAACCGTGCATCTATAGTAACTCTTTCAGTGTCCAGCACACGGTAGGCATTAGTTAATACTTATTAAATTGATTAATTAATGTAGGTGCTCTAAAGTGTGGTCCATGGTCCCCTTGGAGAGGGTTCCTGAGTCTCCTTCTGGTGGTCCATAAGGTAAAACTATTTTAATAATACTAAAACATTTTGCCTGTGTTATGCTCATTCTCTTACAAGTGTCCAGCAGAGTTTTCCAGAAACTACATGTGATGTCATTGCTCTGATAGCTAATGAAATGTGTACTTGTACATCCTTACATTCTAAAAATGGGTCAGTTTTTTTAACACTGTAAATGTTGATGTATATAACTGACAAAAACCATACCTTTTTAGGATCCAAAAAATTTTTGAGAATGCAAAGGCTACCAAGACCAAAAAGTGTAGGGGTTGCTGAATTAATAATTTAAATAACTTTCAAATTCAAGAAATGTGTTTGTCATGCTGGAGGCGGGAGGAAGAGGTGATAGAGCAATCAAGTATTTGCTTTTTTTTAAACTGAGATTTAATTTTTAAATTGAGATATAACATTATATTATTTTCAGGTGTACATGATTCAATATAAGAATACAATGCAAAATGATCACCAAAGTCTAGTTAACATCCATCACCACACAGTTACTTTCTCTTGTGATGAGAAATTTTAAAATCTATTCTCTTAGCAATTTTGAAATACATACACAATTAGAAAGCGAGTACAACTACAAAGTATTCACTTTCTAAGTCTCTGACACTCTGGTCTCAAATGGGAAACCAACTATGCCTCACTTCCCACTCCCCAACTATTATTTTATTATTTTTATTTTATTATTTTAAAAAATATTTATTTATTCACTTACTTTTTATTTAGCTAGCTAGCTAGCTAGCTGCGCCAGGTCTTAGCTGCCATGTGCGGGATCTTCGTTGCAGCATGTGGGCTCCTTTAGTTGCAGCGCACAGGATCTAGTTCCCTGACCAGGGATCGAATCCGGGCCCCCTGCATTGGGAGCATGGAGTCTTAACCACTGGACCACCAGGGAAGTCCCTTATTATTTAAAGCATTTTGCACAGGTGGTTCTACATGTGACAGGACCCATATTGTATTAATAAAAGTCACTTGCTCTTGCATTTTTGTCCTCAAACTTAGTGGTTTTTTTTTTTTTTTTTTTAGGTTAATCAAGTTATATCTAAACAGAGTGAAGAAATGTTTGAACACCAAATAGCTCTCACCTAACAATATTCTGAGAAACTAAAATTAAATGAATCTCAGTCAGCCAGTATTTCCCAGGGCCTATTTGAAGGCTTTCAACATGATTGGAAATACACTGAGCAAAGCCATACTAAGGGACCCATCAAACTAAATCTATTTTTAAAAGCAATGGGAGGTGTTTGTCATATGCATACGTACAGGACTTGGATGAGACCACTTTGTCATTTTTCTATCTACACATTTTTTCCTTAGTTATTTGTAGGTGAAAAACATAAAATTTTTCTTGAACATGTCGTGTGTGACTCTCTTTGCTATCCAACAGTGGGGAAAAGAGGCTATGTAATAAGTAATAGGTTCATCCTCTAGTAGGGATTCTGCTTTCCTTTATTTAAACTTGTGTTCCCCAAATGTGCATTTTATGAAATCCTTTTTATGTTCAAGTGGAAGATTAAAAAAAAAACAAACAAACTGCTGATCTCCAGATTTTCATTTGGTTTTACATATCTCCAAAATGAGTTTTGTCTCATTCGAGGAGTTTTAAAAATTATAAAGAATCTTTTGGTCAATTCTCAAAATTTGATCCTATCTTGGAGAGATTGGAAATTTGAAACGTTACACATTACGAATTATATGGGGTATCACATGGGGTATGATGGGTTTTTTTAATGTGATTAAAAACATCAAAATTAACCAGATAAATCAGTGGAGATTTCTGCTGCCATTCAGAAAACTTGAGTTGTAAGGTTTTTCAATTTTACTATAAAGAGATTGACGATAAAATCTTTTCTGAAATTCTATATGAATAGAGAGGAAACTGTATTAGTAACACCTCAAGGGGAAATACATAAATAGGTTACACATTTTAAAAATATTCTTTCAGTCAAAATTGAACTAACCTTTGCTCAGGAGATAAAATAAAGCAAGTAAGAAAACTATGCAAACAAAAACAAGCTGAAGGTCACCTTATGAATTCTGGAAGCTGGTTTTGCCCCAAGAGTTATCTACTATAAATTCAGGGCTTGTTAAGGACAGGTCTAATATAAATGCCAGGATTTCACATTCAGGCATCCTTTGGGCCCCGCTCTGGGGTGAATCGGAATTTGCCAAGTATTACTACCAAGAATGTTTGCAAAAATCTGTTCATCGGAAAATTGAACCCTTGAGAATCTCCATGAAAAAAATAAGTGTTTCACGTTCAGATGAGTTTAGGAACTACTAAATACTGGGAAATATGCCTCGTGGAGTTTTGAATGCATGTTAGTCCATCGAGGACTTTGAAAACCCTTCCAAGGAAGCATTCTGTTTGATTTTATGTAACCCAGCATGTCCCCAAGTTTACATTATAACAGAGCCCTCTTTATTGTAATTTAAAAACACATTTTCCAGAAATATTGATCCAGGATAAGAATCTGCCTCTCGGGCCCACTCTCAACTGGGGAGGATGCAGGTGACTCCTTAGCTCAGGTAACACTCTCTGAGCTAAGCAGCTCTGGGAGTGCCATTTGCCTCATTCTATTTCTCCTGCCTCTGCTTGCCTTGCTGAGGCCCCACAGCTAGTGTCCCTACATTTATCCTGATCTCAACAACGTCCCTATGGTCATTTCTGCCTTGATTTCTTGTACTATTGTATCATTTCATACTAAAGTAATCTGCGTAATGATTCACTATCTAGATGAAATGAATAAGAAGTCATATCATTTTCAACTGGGAAATAACCTAACTCCTAAACTAGGAAAGTTAGACCCAGTAACACTGTCCCTTGCCCAAAGTTGTACAGCCAATTAAACATTTTACGGGGAAGAAAAATTGACTAGAAAGCTCTAGCTGGCAATGTGCTGTATTTGGATTAGATTATGCTACCCTTAAAGTAGAAACTCAATTCCAACCCTGAGTGGTTTTAGTTCCAAAATGGGCCAGGAGAGAAAAAATGTCAACTGCGGTAGAAAACAAAGATGATATGTAATAGAAAGTCCATCACCGAAGTTTCCCTGCTGTGTATCATTTTGTTGATGGTACTAGCAAAGCATATCATTGAAGTCTTCGGGCCAACATGATAACTCAGAGTTTACACCGCCATTAGTCAGATGCCAAGTGAACTGCCTGCCATGGGCCTTCTGGTAATGCCTCAGGTTTTCTTCTGTGACTGTTAGAGAAAGAATTGCTTGTGAATTCATTAATTCATTTCCTTATGACCTCGGGGTGAAGAGTTTTCACATCTGCTGATTGTTATACAAGATGCTTGGTTTTGATGGGTATTCCCCACTTGGAATTTTATCAGTTGCCTTATGATGAAATTGTCATCACTTCCTTGTCTTTATGTTTCTTTTCTGTTAAGGACTCATTTTAAAACACTCTCCCATTTATTTCAGTGTCATAAAAATCAAAGTTTAACTAATCTGAAATGAAGAGAGGCCTGCTCCCCATCTTGTCCCTTCTTCTTCAGATGTTCCCATCACTTTTCCATTCACACCATTAGGATTGACGATAAAATTCCATAAACACTTCTCTCTCATTTGGCTCCTTTTAGCTATTTACCATTTGTTCATTCCAGATGATGATCATTATATCACGATCATTATTACCATCTTCAACAAATAAGCATCGAGCACCCACCAGGGCCTGCCACTAGAGGAAGACTGCTTCATAAAAACATGGAGATTGCGTGCTATAAGAGATGAAGCCCAGAAGTGAGATTTTGAAAAACACAAGCTTTGTTTATGGTCCTGCTCATAATGTGTTGCCTGGAATTGCTCCAAACATGTAATATCTTGAGGCTCTAGTTTCCACTTCTCTAAAATGTAAATAATGCTCACGCTGGCCTCTCCTCTCTCCCTATGATTTTATGGGGAATCATACAATGAAGTAGAAAGTGCTTTAGAAACAGTCACTGTATCAACAGAAGATATTGTAGGATTATCTTTTTTGCTCTAATCCTCAACTACTGTTCACATTTTAACAGCCTTTCTTTCATTGCCATTCCAGGCCTCAGGAGCCCTGGTTTTCGATGCCAATATTACAAATAGAAAAGTGGAAAGTCCATCCAAACCACTGGGGCCTGGGGCTTGCATTTTGAAACATGACTCTTCTGAAAGCCTTGTTTTCCTCCTGCTATGACTGGCTGGTTGGCTAAATTAACTAAATTAACTGCTTGTTTTGGCAGCAATAAAGATAAAGCCTTAAATAGTTGACAACAATAAAACCATGTAGATGGGCTCATTTTTCTTTTTCAGAATCACTGTGGTTGTTTAAATGTGTGTCTTATGAGGTGTCTAAATAAATTTAGTCAATTCAATTAAAAAAAAAAACAGTTAAGGTGTCGAAGTGTTGATTAACTTATTTACATTATAACTCAATATCCACTTCTAGTCCTTTTCAAGCAGTCCCTGTTTGCCTGTCCCTCCATGTTTGGGGGATTACTTCTCTCCTTTCCTTCTCTTCCTCTTTACTCACTCTTTTTCAAGGACTAGATTGATACTTTATCCCCAGGCACTTCTCCCCTCATCTCATGACCATGTTAAACTAGGGCTGCAGAAGCCACCCCATCCCAGGGGCAGAGGTAGAGTGGAGGAAAGAAGAGAAGGCACACCTCACACTCACTCCCCCCTCACCTTACCCAAACTTCTAAGGATAATTTTGGTCTCCCGAAATTCTCAAACTCCCGCCACACTATTTAGTCCTCTGCCATGATCCCGTTTAACTCTGTATCCCAGAGCCCCTGTGCCGCCTTGATGGGCTCACAAAATGTTTAGGAGAGACCCGTTCAGGTTGTCCTCTGATATGTGCCTTTTTTAAGCTTTTTAAAAAGGTCTTTTAAAAAATTACCCAACACACGATATAGAACTAACTACTGAGGTAAGTGAAACAGGGAATCAGCAGACCAGAAAAAAAAATACACAATATAAAAATAAATAGCATTCCCCTTTCCAGTCCTGGCCAGGAAAGTTCACAGGCTTCTGCAGCAGGAGAGTTGGACAGGAGCCCCAGCTGGTGGGGGGGGGCAGGCGGTGTCAGTATTCAGTAACTCACTCCTGAACCCACCCACCCTTTTCAAAAATCACAGGACAATCAGCTGGTTTGAGACGTTTCTCTATCAGCCCCCGGGGCGGAACAAGGGAGAGACCAGGGGGCAGATGGCCCCGCTGACCGTCTGCTCAGCCAAGGCCTGTGTAGCACACTGGGGACGAGGAGCAGCCCATTGCACACAAAGCCTTACTGTTACCCCAACTGCTAGGCTCCGCTCTGCCTCCTGAGTCAAGGTATAAAAGGAAACACTTCTCAGCCTTTGTCTCAAATTCCTGAGCGTTGGACACTCAGTGGAACCACTCCTTTCTTGAAACTCTCTCCCCACTGGCTCTGGGCACAATTCTTCCTCTTCTTCTGACCGATCCTTTTCCATCTCCTCTTGCCCCCTCCCCTCCTCTGCTGGGGTCCCCTCTATAACAGTCCTCTCTTCCTAGCTTCTCACCCTGCAATCTTGCCCTGAGTTTTCTCACTCAGGATCTCTATGTTCTGTCCGTATCTTGCTCTAAGGCCCAGATTTCTGTTAAGTCAGTGCCCAGTCGTCAGTAATTAAAAATGACCAACCTTTCACAGGGCTAGGAGAAGGAGAAGCAAGTCATCTTCCCTACTGCAACAAGGATGGTCAGTCTCTCAGTTATATAAAAAATAAGGCAAGCAGCAATGCTTACCTGGGGTACTGTGTGTAACAGCATCTCTTGGGAGGTTTATCTGGTATCTGTGCAGTCTAAGAAACTCCTACCCACTTTGATATGTGGAGGTCGAAGGAGAGGTTGGTCCATTTCCAAAAGAAGCACAGTGTTTTCTTGTGGTTCTAGAAGGCTGAGGCCTCTCACACACTGCCTGCAATACTGAAAACTGAGAGTGTGCTGGGGTGGCCCAAGTCAAGGACCGGCGTCAAGAAAGCGGGTTCTCCTGGAAGAATATTTCCATCCTCGGTCAGTGCCGGCTGCTATAACAAATACCATAGACTGAGTGGCTTAAGCAACAAACTTGTATTTCTCACAGTTCTGGAGGATGGATGCCCAAGATCGGGTGCCTACAGATCCAGTGTCTGCTGAACTGCTTCCTAGCTGGCAGATGGCATTCCTGTATACTCAGATGGCAGAGAGGAGAAAGAGCTCCATGTTTCTTTTTTTTGTTTTTTAAGAGCTTTAATCCCATCATGAGGGCACTACCCTCATGGTCTAGTCTAACCCTAATTACCTCCCAACAGGCTCACCTCCAAATATCAGATTGGGGGGTTAGGATTTCAAAATGTAAATGTGAGGGGAACACATTCACTCCACAATAGGGTAGAAGATTAGTAATCATTGGACTGGTTTCTGTCCTGAATCATCAAGGAAGAT
Organism: Balaenoptera borealis; assembly: GCF_965194805.1. Lineage (NCBI taxonomy): Eukaryota > Metazoa > Chordata > Mammalia > Artiodactyla > Balaenopteridae > Balaenoptera > Balaenoptera borealis. Next base: position 47,902,970 of record NC_138875.1, on the reverse strand, counting down.
AATGTGGATGATGATCTGGTTCCCAGAACTTACACCACCCCAGCATTTCTAGGCAAGGAGGAAGCAGAGAAGAGGGAGTGGGGTCAGACTGCACCTCCAAGAAGGTGACTACGGGAGCAGATGGAACGTGCCACAACCTCAGTGGCTCCAGTCCACTTGTCATGAGCCACTGTTGACTGAGCATCCACTGGAGCATGAGCTCATCTTCCCTCGAGGACTCTATAGCACTAGGGCAAGGAGTTGGTCTAGCACCTGGGGTGGCATCTAGAATAAAGGACTTGGGACCTGGTGACTTGTTTACAGCACTTCAGACCTACACCTGAACCCGTAGATCCAAGACTTTTTCATTCTAGGCCATGTGTCCTCACCATAAACAGAACATCTCCACTGGAGAAAGACCTTCTTCATAAACAATGCCTTACTCATCAGAGAGAGCTCTTCTTTATAGGAAGGGAGAGGAGGATGTGTTCAAGAGCTGTAGGTTGCTACGGAAAACTAGGCCAATTTTTGTCATGTGCTTTCTTGACTAATCACAACACGAGAAAGTAACCCATCATCTAAGGTGATAGCAGCAAATGGAAAGCCCCACCCCCACATTCAGACCTACCTTTTGACACATGAGTCACTAGCTCCTTGCTGATGGCCCGGGATAGGCCTAAGCAATACATCTCCATAGTGATCTTACTTGCAGTGTTTCCAGGCTTCAGCTAAGGGCATCCACCTGAGTTAGAGTTCAATCTCAATGAGCCAGGTGTAGTTAATTAAGAAGAGACTTCCCCTCTCATTCACCCATACTTAAACCTAGGCACTAGTAATTAAGAACACAGGGATTCTTGGACATATTAAGGGAAAGGGGACCCTTTGAGATAAATTTCACTTCCTGCTAACTGGACAAGGTGTGAGTTCTAGCATTACCCCTCTGAAGCTATAATCACAACTTGTAAAATCAGGTTGTATTTGGGCCTATGATACCCATGTGCTGAGTGTACCTGGATGCCTGACAGCTATATCTGAGACTCAAAACATCCCTAATGGAATTCATCTTTCCTCTCCTCTCAAATATCTTCTTCCCTCTCAATTTCCTTTTTCTGAGGATGACACCATGTAGATACTCAAGTCCCAACTTGGAAATATCATTGACTCCTTCTTTAGCCTTACCCTCACATTACTTTTGCTATCAATCTCTTTCACTCTTTAAATGAGGGAGCCCTACCTCCTCACTATCATTCTATCTGTCATCTATCTCTACTGCCACTGTCCCACTACATATTCGTACTTTTGTCCTTTGACTCTGGTGACAGCCACCCATCACATCTCTTCTCTGCAGGCATGTCTCCATACCATCCCATCTCCACCCTGCTGCCGTCTTACTCCCTTGCATAGAGCCCCTGGATGGTTCCTCATTGTCTTCTGGATTAAGTCTAGATTATTGAGCACGGTGAACAATACGCTTTCCATCCTGGTCCTTTCCAAATTCTCTTGGTTTCATTTATCTCCACTCTCTTTCCCCTATAAATACTGAGAAATCTGTAATTTCCTCAAACCAGACACGGGTCTCATACCTCTGAGCCACTGTTTTCATGGCTCCCCAGGCATGGAGTGCTCTTGGCTCACTCCTCCAAGGACTAATCCCTATTCAATTCCTGGAAACTTAGCTCACTCCCTTCTCCCCCAGGGAAACTTTTCTATCGCTTCTTCCCCTCTCAGGATAGGCGAGGTTGCCTCTCAGATCTTCTCCATTGTTCCCAGAGTACTTAACTCACTGTCTAGTAACAGTTTTACTGTCTCTTACTCGCTGTCAGTTTTCTTAGGGCAGGACCACATTTTATTCATCTCTTCATCTCTAGCACCAAATAAGCGTCCTATAGCTGTCACTCAATTCCTATTTGCTGAAGGAATGAATAAATGAATGAATGAATGCAGAAAGGGGAAACCTGGGGGAAGTCCATGCATTCCCAGTCTGGTCCATATTTGTTACTAACAAGCCTCGAAAGGCCCATACACTTGAAGGATGAGAGGAGATCTGAGTCTGTGCACGATTCTGCTTAGAACAGCAGAGGAAAGGGACTCAGCTAGAAACAGTCAATGAAAACCACAACTTTGCGTTCAATCCAAGTGTAATAACCAGACTACATTAATGTGATTTACCTAGGAGAGGCAGAAGAAATTAGATGAGGAGGCAATTTGTTAGTGGCTAAGTACTAATTCCCACTCATTAGCTAAAAATTGCAAAATTCATTAAAGCAACTTGGTTGAAGACAGAACCACTAAAAGAGAAGAAGCTATTGATAGATTAAAGATGCAGGAAACCTTGAGTTTTTATTATATCCATGTTCCCTATGGCTCAGCTTCATTGAAAGTTTTACACTTAATAGGTTAAGTAAATAAAAATTCACTAATGATAATCCTATATGAGAACTAATAAGATGACCATAAATTTCCATTTACACCTTAATAGCAATAGCAAACATTTCACTGTTCATCTGTTCTGTTGCATTTGCAATTTTTAGAGAATATGTAACACAGTTCCTATGTTACTTCTTTTCCATTTAGCCTTATAGCTTCAGCCAAATATTTACTGTATGAATCATAAAAAGGTGCTACTAGGTTTTAATATATTGTAAAACAGTACTATCATTCAATGTCACTTCCCTTCTGCCTGCTCCTTTTCATTCCTCCTTACATTCTCTCAGCCCTTCTAAATTGCATAAATACACTTTTTCTTAAATCATTTACCTTTTGTTCTATGAGATACCCTTTATTGAGTTTTATCAAAATTGAACTTCCATGCCAAGTTAAGGGAAATTGCCAAGGTTAGAAACATATTTTTCTTATATGAATTCAGAGAATCTTGAAACTCAAGGTCACTTTTTGAGATAATCTGAATATTTCTAAAATTTTAAGTTATAAAAAAACCTAAGAGAACTGATCTATAAATTGGGACGGGATGTCTAATCTTCAATCCATCTACAATTCATTCCGGGCTCTTGGGCAGGTCTCCTTGGGCCTTACTCAGAGAATTTTTACCAAGAGATCAGTCCTGTCTTTCCATTCATATGCCACAGGGACATCTAAGCTTCAAAAACTGACCCACATGATGGAACTGGAATAAATGTTTTCACTTTGCAAACTGTTGTAATGGAAAGTGGAAAGCAGCTTGTTCTGTTGAAGTTTTAAATTTTAAATGTATAAGGAACTATGTCTCAAAAGCCCAGCTATCATAAATCTCCAAAGGGAGCCCTCCATTGATTTAATCGCAGGCATAGTGGAGGAAAGGAACCTGCCCTTCAGTGGCACACAACTATACCTTAAGGCAATGAAAGGGGACTCTACAACGAGAGAGAGGCGACATGACAACGAAAGCATCCATCCATTCATTTGTTCTATAAACGTGAAATGAACACCTCCTATATGGGCCAGTCTATTTGTTAAGCCCTTGGAAACAAAAATCTACCAAGACATGGTTCTTGACCCAAAGAACACAAAATTCCATCAGTGAGCATGAGGGGAATTGAGTGAGTAGAAGGGTAGGGTCAAACAATTAGAACAGAGTTTTAAAAAAAAAAAAAAAAGTGAAAATGTCTGCATTAGGCATATTTTTTTTTTTTTGCATTAGGCATATTAAAATTTCCAAAAGACAACTGAGTCCTTTCTTTGCGCAGATTCCATTCTAAGTGGTTTGCATGCTTTGACTCAATTAGGCCTCATAGTTCTCCATGAGGGAGTTCAGTTACCATCCCAATTTATAGATGAGGAAACTGAACCTCAGAGGGGTTAAGGAATTTGAGCAAGGTCACAAAGCTAGTGAATGGGGGAGCCAGTGTTTGAACCATGGCAGTCTACCTTAACATTGTGCTAATAAGGGCATACGACAGTGCTTCTCAATGTACTTACCTGACAAAGGATTCATATTGAGAATACATAAGGAATTCCTACAATCTACAAGAGGCAGACATCCCAAAAGGAGAAACAGGCAAATTGTAAGACCAGAAATTTATCAGTTTAACCTAGACTAGCAAAAGGGCATTCTAAGAGATAATCAGCAGTGGTAAATGAAATCGAGACCACATATATACTCCAGCTAGGTCATCCTATTTCTATGTACACATCTCCGAGAAACCTTCACTTATGTACTCAAAGGAATATAAAGTTGTTCATCATAGCTTTGTTGGGAAAGGCAAAAGGCTAAATCAACCTAAATGGACATTAAAGGGAGAACATAAAAAAGAAGCTACATACCTATAAAGATTTATAGAACTCAAAGAAATGAACTAGGTCCACTTATATATGTATAATAAATCTCAGAAACATGACGAATTTAAAAAGTAAGCAAAACAGAAGGTACAAGGAGTATATAAAACTACACACAGAATAACTGAAAATATGCTCCACAGATAACCATATGTAAATAGAGGCATGTGAAAATAAAGGCGTGGCAGTGAGTTAAAAGAACACGTTATATGCACAAAATGTTCAAATACCTATGAAAATCCTGAGTGATAAGCTCTCTCCTTCTTAAATAGGATAAATTAATGATGATAATAGTAATAATAATAGCAGCTAGTACTTATCTGTACTTCCCAGCTATTATTTCCAAGAATTTTTAAAGTATTAGCTCACAAAAATGAGTTAGGTATTATCGTTACCCTAATTTTACAAATGAGAAAAACTGAGTCATAGAGGGTTAAGTATGTTTCTCCTGATCACAGAAATTTTAGATGTTGAATACAAGATTTGAATCCAGCAATCTGATTCCATAGTCAATGCTCCTATTATATTCTTAATAATTATATTGTATCCCCAGACCAGTGATATGTTAGAAGTCAGAGAAAATGCTCAAAAGTAAAAATAAGATATAACAGAATCTACACAAAGTTTTGGAGCGGGGAGGACATGTCTGAGACTCAAGAATAAATTGTACATCCATAGACATTTGAAAGATCATCGTGACAAAGATGGTGAACAGCCATTCTGCTTCCATTGACCCCTTCCCTAGGATAAGTTGCATTCAACTGTGAAATGAGGGATCTGAGTAAAACATAAAGGGGAGATAAAGATAGATCATATTTTTGAGTTTCCACCATGTGCCACTGAATGTAAGTGCTTTTATATATGTTATCTTACTGAATCTTCTGAGGTAGGTATTACCAGTCTCATCTTACATAGATACCAAGACACCGGGAGGATAAGTATCTTCCTATTATAACACACTGAAGAGCTGTGACAGGAACACATCTAATCCCAAGGCCCACAGTCTTCCCATTGCATCATCTTTTTAAAAGGTCATGTGGTCCTCCCACCTCATGATCTATTTATACCGGTGTTTCTCCAGCTAGCAACGTACCAATTACTCTCATCCATTCCCCTTATAGAATAAGCATCAGTACCTGAGGCAGCAGGACTCATGACTGCACATACAAGGAAATGCATTCTAAGCCTTATAATTGATACTTTGAATTTTCCAACACAAACACCGAGTATCTTGGTCATCAGACAATTTTGGGTGCCTATTTGAGGTTGGAAGAGTTTCCAATGACATATGGAGTCTCTCATTCTTTTCACAAGATTTTAAATTTGCTTTAAAATGACTGGATTTCCATTTATTCTTGTTTCTACTTTCCCATAGGTCTAAAAATGAGCAGGTTTTTAAACACAGTGACACGTACTCCAAGACTTCACCTCTCATTTCTGTGCTCCTTCCTTTCTACCAGAAGCTGTCTTTTGAACCTCAACAAATGTGGACTTTCTCTAGCATTAATCTGTCTTGACATCCAAAGCAAGTATTGCTTATGATACCTGAGGGGAACGGGTGAGGAAAGTAGACGGTCGTGTCTACTTCTCCATATATATCAAAACCCGTTAGTTTCTGCCAGCTTTGAGAATGCAGCATAACCAAAAGACAAAGGGCCTTTGAAGTTTGGCAAACCTGTGAATCCCAGATCCTCCATTTACAATTGATGTGACTTTGGGCAGATAATTCTCCAAGCTTGGTTTTTACAACTTTAAAATGTACACAGTAATACTTACCATCGTGGGTAACTTTGAGAATTCTGGAAAACCTATGTGATGTAGCTAACATAGTCGGCTGAGATATAGTAAGTCCTCGATGAATGGTCTTCATTGTCATGGTGTTAGCATCCAGAATTTTTAAATTTAAAGGCACCTTAGGGTCATACTAGTTACACCTGAACATTTTATGAGAGTAAACTTCAGCCAGAGGGTCAAAGTATCTTATCCAAGGTCCCACAACCAGCTCGCAACTGAGCAGGGAACTGGAACATAATCTCCGGACTCTGTCCTATGCTCAGTTCCCATCGATGACTCTCAGGCTTTCCCAGGGTTTCTAGCCTTTCAACAGTCTGCTTTTTTTCCCCTGATTCTTAACTCTTTATTCACTCAAGTATTGTGTTGGCCAAAAAGTTCTTTCGGTTAGTGAATACATTGTTCAATAAAGTTCAAGAAAATGAAAAATGTCTTTTATTTTTACTTAAAACTGACCGAACTTTATGGCCAACCCAATATTTTCATTCCACCAGATTTTCTTCTGGTATCATCCACATCTGAGACTCATTTGGAATCTGAAATACATTTGGATAACCTCAGAGTTCACTCTTTCTTGCTCTGCCTCTGTCATATATGAACATGTACATGATATTTGAAGGTTAAAAGAAAAGTTCTTAGGGATTATTTTTAGCTCATCACTTCTTCACCACCTTGACATCTGCGCGCTTTGTGTAATTAATTTGTTAAGAATGGTAATGTTGAAGGAAATTTCTTCTGAGTGTAGAAGCGGCTGAAAAATTGTTGCGAGGAGTCACAGCAGTAATAAAACTATTGCTGAGTCTGGGTTTATTAGAAAGCAAAATAAACAGCATGCTGCATGCTGACTTCATCTTCATTAAACATTCATACTGGAAATGCTTACCTTGCCTACAGCCAAGATGTTATCCTTTACAGAAGAAGAAAAAAAAAAAACAGAAATCACTAAACCAACATACCGTAAGTGTTCCAGGGCTTTGGGAAAGCAGTGTTATATAAAATCTTCAAATAAGTTAGCCTAAGCAGTTTGGCCTTCAAATAATTTCACCCACCTTGGGGCAGGGTGTGGTGAGGAAGGAATCTGGAGGAGAGTGAATTGACTTGCATTCTACCATGCAGAGAAACGTAAATAAAAATCCAAGAGACCTTTATGCCACTGCCATCATGGTGTGTGAGTCACTTGGCCTAATATGTTAAGAGGATTAGCCCTAAAGCTGCGTGAACTTTGAAACAGCCCAGTGAAGCTCATGTGCTTGCCAGCTTAAATTGGTCCCCGGGAAGACCCCTCTGGTCATCAGGAATTTGGCAGCCTGAGTATTCTGCTACATCCTCCAAAGCAAGGTCGAGCTCCTGGGTGTCAGTGCTGTAGCCTCTCTTTGTATTTAAGGTGGAGGTGAAATGAGAGCTACAAGGCGAGGGAACAGGGGTCACCAAGAAGGTCGTGATGGAAGCCAAAGTCTAAAATATTTCTTGTTCATGCTTTCACCAAATTAAATTTTTAAAAAACCGCTCCAGGGGTTGCACCCTACTTATGGCTTAAAGGGTCAAAAGAAAAGCCCTTTCTCTACCCATTTAAACTAGAGGGGGCTTCAGTGGGCAATGAATGAATCTTCCCTGTAGGAATAAAGGCACCACGCTATGTGGTTCATGTGGAAGACAGTCTGGAAAAGGAATGGGAACTCACAGTAAAATGGTTCTTCTCTTAAGAAGCCCCTGAAACAACTACCTTTACACTTCAACTTAGCAAAAATGGAGTATATCACCGACTACAGAGGCACGCTGAAAAATCTTCCCATCACAAGCTGATCACTACATGTGCTGAATATTGCTGGATGTCCAGTAGATAGGGCTGTATTCATCTGTCTGGGCATTTCAGTGTCCCAAGGGTATCTGACAATTCAAAGGCATAGTTGCAGGATCATCCCTAAAACACATACTCCCAGCAAACACAGACTTAAAAAAAAAAAAAAACTTCTTTAAGGCACGTAACCTCCAGATACAGATTTCGTGGGGCCTTTTGTTGGGGATGCCAAAGGTTTTGGAAGGAATTTACATGAAATGCATCATTCAGGAAGCAGCTGGGAAACCTGTCCCTGTGACCCTCCTAGGTGTTCTTTGAAGCTCCTGCTTCTGATTCAAGGATATCAAATGACACGGACCCTTCTTTGTCTCCAGGAGAGGAAAAAACTGGGAGGGCGGCTTAAACACTTGAGCCAGTGCTATGTCATCATCACAAAAGACAGTAGCTGAGAAGAACCATCAGTCCAGCCAAAGACGTTTTAGGGAATCAATAAAAGTTGCCAATAGAAAAGAAGGTTCCTGGATTCCGATGTTTTCTACAAAGTGAGGATGATCTAGATCATTTTCGGATAGAAAGCAAGAGGTAGGGGGAGAAAGGCAAGTGCTACTTGATAGCTTTGCAGTATTAATCTGGAAACGAGACTCACTGCTTGAATTTCATTCTGGGCTTTTGCCACAGCCAATGGGTTTGTGTAATAACTCTGTCATGTTCTCTTTCTCCCATCCTGTGTCTGCTGATATGAAGTGAATTCATGAGGAAAGAGCTGGTCTGACGAAATAGAAAATCAGTTGTAGGAACAATGAATTTTTCAGCGGAAAATATATTGTATTTTTAACAAACCATGACTTCTCAGCTGAAGGAGATGTAATGCAGGATCAACTGCATGTGATGAAATACTTTTGCTCCACACAGATGTATTTTTCATTTATAATTATGTCATACAAAGAACATTGCTGGGGCCCCCGTTCCAGATAGGCCAAAACACCCACCAAGCCATGCTTGTGATTGCTGTTCAGGTACTTGTTAACTCTCCTTTGGGGATTTTCTTGCAAGTCTTTTTTTTTGTAAACCAAAATTAACAGAGATCAAATGTGCTCAGCATTGCTCAGGGGTTACTGGAAATCTGTGCAAACTTCTCAAAATATGATTCCAAAACAAAAAAGGTAAGTGAAAAATAAACACAATGTATGTAGCTATTAAACACAATTTATAAATAAACACAATTTATGTAGCTATTAAAATGCACTTTCCACATTTTCCTAGATTTGAATTGGGAGTCTGGTTCTCAAGAAAGTATGCTGACTGATCAGGCGATTCTGAGTTTCTGGCATTAGGGTGAGATATCAAATCTGTCTCTTGATTTTAACCACCACTATGCCCTGTGGCTTTATGACCTGATTTGAAGTGTTTAAAAGGTCCAAGATGGCCATTCTTCCCTTCAACCCAAGCTTGTAGCTTTGGCCCAGATCCAGTGTGCTTCTCCAAGGTCAGCAGGAAAGCAAGGATTCCATAAGACCATTAACTCTGAGAGACTGACTACATAAAGAAACAATGGCCAGACCATATGTCAGAATAGAACTCTGACCCATGCCCAGCAGGAGCCTGCCCAGGAAACTAACCCTTTATAATCATCAGTCCGGGAAACCAGTCTACTATAAATCTGACTTGTAGGAAGTCAGACTGCTATCTCTAGTAACGATTGAGGAAGCCAAACAATAACTTTTGTAATAATCAGCCCAAAATGTCCAGGACTTGATCAATATCTGACAGCTTCCCCAATTTTTGACCCTGCTTCCTACTTAGGGCCAGCCAAACAAAGCCAAATATGCACCCCTACCCAATCACATAGGACACCATAGGATCATAACTAGCCATATTGTTATGATCTAGGCACTTGGAAAACAGAGGAAAAATCATATGTTTAGGATTCAAATAGTCAATCAGCATCCAACCAGGAACAGAAAAACCACTACGTATTCCAAACAGAGAGATGTTAAGAAAAGACATCAGTTATAGAAGAGTTGGAATTTCTGAGGTCGATGGGAGGGGTGCTGAAGAGTGAAAAAGAGAAAATTGTTGTTAATCTCAGATCAGGAAGCCACCATCGCTCCTGGACAGGATCCTATGAGCCCATACAGACTGCTACTTTGATGGAACCACACCACTCTTAAGCAGAAAAACGGGATCTGCATTCCTATTTGCTACTAAATTGTTGGCAGAAGTGCCAGAATCCCCACCCACCGGGAGCCGCTTCCACCATTGCTGTCCCTGCCACAGGCCAGAACCTGAAGCATTCCAATACAGCTTTTCCTCTTTTCATTTCACAATCTCAGTCTAGTGCCTTCCATTGGAAGGACCCACCTGGAAGACAGCTGGCCAAGGCGGCTTGGGAAACACAGTCTGCAGTCTTCCAAGTCCCAGTGTGAAGAGAAAGGCAAGTGTGGAGCTGAGAGAACACATACTATCCAGCACAGGTAAGAAACCAACAATAAGATAAACAAGTTAAGTCTACAATGTTAGACTGCCATGACCTTGAAAGCCTCTATGGCGAAATGAGTGACAGAGCTAGACCCCCATCCTCCCCATCTTTGATGTTACAGGCTTGGGGATGGGCGCAGTATGGGGTGGGGATGGGAGCGCCTGGAGACAGAGTGCTGGAAGAGGAGAAGCTTTGCACAAATTCTGAGCCCAATTACAGATGGGAGTTACGGGTGGGAGCTATATTCCTCCTGTGCACATGAAGCTCTGACACCCCATCCTGTTTTTGACTCACCCTACCCTAGCTCTCTACAATAGCTATCCACAACACATCCATTGGAAGATGCATTTCTCCTCCGGAGAGAACCAGGGCCAGAATTTGTAGAATTATATTCTGGGACCATCGGGGGAAGATGGTGAGGATGTGTAATGAAGAGACCTCTTCTTTTTCGATTCCATTTATTTATTTCATTCAACCACTACTTATTGAATGCTGGCCGTGTGTGCCAGAATCATTTCAAACACAGGGGATATAGTAGAGAAAAAAAATCCCTGCCCTCATACAGTATACATTCCACAGGGAGAAGGTAGACAATCATGTGATTAAAAGGTGGTAAGTATCCGGAAAAAGAGCAGGGAAGGGGGAAGAGGCAGAGCGGAGGCAGACTTTGCCATTTTAACTAGGTGGATGGGAAGGGCTTCACTGAGGAGGTAATATGTGAGTAAAGTTGTCAAGAGAGTGAGGAAGTCACTTGAGCACCACGGGCCCATCTACTCGGCAGAGGAAATTGCAAATTCAAAGGCCCTGAGGCAAAATATGATTGGTGTGTTTAGCTAGCCGTTCAGGTGGCTAGAAGAGAGAAGCAGCAATGAGGTCAGGAAGAACGAAGGTCATCTCACAGAGGGCCCCGACAGCCGTTGTAAAGATGGCTCTTCCTCAGAACAAGACGGGAAGGCATTGGAGGACTTGGAGCGAACGAGGGACACAATGTGATTGAGAGTTTTGTGGGATCACTATGGAGACCATGTAAATGGGTGGGAGACCAGTCCGGGTGCTTGCAATATTCCCGGTGCAAGATGTCCTGCAGGGGTGGTTGTGGAGGTGTTGATAGCAGTTTGTTCACATAAACAGAAACAGGAAATTACTCCAGCTAGACATAATTTTATCTGCAACACTTCACTGGAAAATCCATTCTAAATATATACTCTTGATGTTGCTAGGTTAGCAGTATCACCTTCAGACCTATGTATTATACCCAAATTCACTATATATTTTCAGCCTCTATGCCCCAACTACTGCAGAAAATGTGTTGCTCTTGCATCATAATTAATAGGACAAATAACTAATGCACTTCACATTGAGCACCTCTCCTTTTATTTGCTTACAGTGCATTTGCCAAAGGAGGACACTTTTAACAGAAAATGACTGTGAATATTTCCATTCAGCTGTATGTTGAGCACCCACAGATGAAAACAGTGCATAAGGACAAAAAGCTACAATAAAGTCAGTAATGCTTGAAAATGCCATATTTTATAAGTACAACAGCATCTACACTCAACTGAAAAGTAATTGCAGGTACAGAAAACCAAATACTTATAATTCACTGACCACAAGTAAGGTGCATAAGGTTTCACAGACCCTGTGCCATTGTCATGGAAATGACCTCTGCAGAAAAGTGAAATCTAAGTCAGACAGCTTTGTGATACACTGAATTCAGTCAGGAGCCATTTAAATATGGAGGTCAGCTGTCAGAGGGGACAGACAGGAAAAGCAAGAATTCAGAAGAGAAGTAAGTAATACATTGATTAACCAAAGCTAAGCACCATGGATTAACATGGGTGGAGGCTGTGGACTATAATTTCCCTTGAAAATCAAGGAATGAGCTATCTCATCGCCAAGGTGGTGGGTGAAGGTGATCCTTTAATGAGGCTCAATTTAATGATCCTCATTAAATTGTGGGTTCTACGTCATAAGGACTATAAAAGGAAGCTTACCTTAAATGTCACCAGTTCCAGATCTCACAGCCAACCAAAATCGTTGGTCAATTAGCAACCTCCAAGAGCTAATAACATAATAATTCCCTTGGTAGGCAAAACCACAGTTGTTTTGTTAGAGGGCAAATTCTTTAGGAAGAAGTTAAGAAATATCCTAAGAGGCATGATTTATGTTAGATTTAGAACTAACCTATATACGAGATATTTTAGGTATTGATAATGTGTGAGAGGATTTGACATATTAGGCTGTTCTAATGCAAAATAAGTCATGCTTTTGTTGGGAAATCTGTAATTAAATGATCGATTTAGACTTGTGATATTAAACAGAAATCTTATAAATTTCCTTATAACATTGGGACATTTAAGGCACTGGTCTGGAGAGCTTGCTAAAACACAGCTTGCTATCCTAGTTTCTTATTCAGTAGACCTGGAGTGGAGTCTGGGAATTTGCATTTCTAACAAATTCTCAGGTGATCCTGCTGCTAGCCCAGGAACCACACTTTGAGAAACACTAATTTACAGGTTCTTAAGATTCACTTTATTCATAAGGTAAATTTATTAGACTTAAAAGAACTGCTTAAGAATTTAAGTTCAATCAGATTACTTAAAAAGAAAGTCAATATTAAATCTATAAGCACAGCTTAAACTCTTTAAAGGTTAACGATCTAAGTCTGTAAATGATACCAAACATTAATAAAGAGTCCCACAAAAATGTACCCATTATATATTGAATAAGATTTATAAGTTTAAGGAAAAACTCAGGTTTTACTTGAGTAACTTGATTCAACTACATATTAATATTTAAAATCGAAGTCACCTCTGAATAATCTTTTTTGTGCACTAGACTCACTCTCAAGGACATAAAAAATCCAGCGTTGACAGAAGTCACTTCATCTCCCAGAGCTTCCAAGCCCATGGATTGGGAACCTTTGGCATAAAGGACTAACTAAATGTTCACCCCTTTCCTAAACCATTTGATGCCTCTTCAAATGGCCTTACTCCTCTGCTCAGAGACTCGGGGCTTGCTTTGAAGCCAGTGGACTGAACAAAGAGTCCACATCTTGATCGACTTTGCCTGCCACAGGAATGAATCTCCTGCAAACGCTCTGGGAGCTTTTCTCTCTACTCCCCTGCTAACTGTCATTGTCTTCATGCATTGTCAGAGGACACCACGGAAAGAAGAATGGCATGTCAAGATCAATCTTCCTCCAGAGACACTCCTTGAAATAATGTTGAATAGCTGAGCTTTTGGAAGCCTTTACTTCTGAGACCAATTATCTCCCTGCTACAATATATTCAGCCTTCACCAGCTTGGCTTCTGGACCCAGCTGTTTTCTGTAAGGCCAGATGTATTTTGACTCACAGATGTGATCATTTAAATTAACTAAGTATTCTATGTTTTTAAAAAGGGACATTTATCAACCTTCAGGGAATAATGTTCTTGGTTCATTTTTCAGGTTAGAACTGTTGTCCCTCATTTTTCTTTTAGACCTTAAAGTATTATTAATATATCATAAATAAAAACACAATGGAGGGCTTCCCTGGTGGCACAGTGGTTGAGAGTCTGCCTGCCGATGCAGGGGACACGGGTTCGAGCCCTGGTCTGGGAGGATCCCACATCCGCGGAGCAACTGGGCCCGTGAGCCACAACTACTGAGCCTGCGCGTCTGGAGCCTGTGCTCCGCAACGAGAGGCCGCGACAGTGAGAGGCCCGCGCACCGCGATGAAGAGTGGCCCCCGCTCGCCTCAACTGGAGAAAGCCCTCACACAGAAACGAAGACCCAACACAGCCATAAATAAATAAATAAATATTTAAAAAAACAAAACAAAACCACAATGGAAGCACCTACAGCTACCCTCCAGTGCAAGGAAGAAATAAAGTTAGTTAAGGTCCTAGATTTCCACTGAATTCCATACCCACTTTGAAACCCAACTCTATTGAATGCTGAGTGTCAATCATCAGTTAAGGCCAGATATACCCTATGGCATCCTTAAGAATTTAGACATGTTTTATTTGGGTTGCAAAGCAATCCCTTATTATCTGGGAATCTTTGTTTTTAGATCCAATATTAACTGAAAATTTACAGAAAGCTGTCATAAAAAAAAAAATCTATGGTCAATTTCCTTTGGACCCCAAGACACTGTAGTTCATGCAACTAGTTTTAGTAAATGCTCCATGTTAAAAGTTGTGTTGTGTTATTACAGGAGACATGGGCTAGAAAAACAGATTGTATAATGAGATGCTTCAAATTCTGGCCTGGCCTTGCCTAAGCCTGTTTTCTCATTAAAAGAGGAAAATATTACCTACCTAGTGTCTGGCACATAAAAGATGCCCAATAAATCTTAGCTATGATCTTTTTTTTTTAAACCTAAATGCCTATCAATCAGAAAATGGTTAATCACTTTGGTGGAATTATTTGTGGTCATTAAAAAGTTTTATAAAACTATGTAATGTTATATTTAAAATATAAAACTATTAAATTATAAATAAGTAAACTATTTTTAAAACTGTATCTAGTGAAAATCTACCAAATTATTAATAAACTATTGTGGAACTATGGCCTTTTCAAAATTACCCTTTCTACTTTTCTATAATTTGGAGATATTTTAATTTCATCAGTAGAGACCAAATGAACAAATTCAATAAGTAGAATTTTTAAAATTGTGAATGAAACTGCATTAGCATATTGAACTGTTATAAACTACCAATTGGAACTGTAATGATACACAACAATTGTATCTTATCCCCCACATATATACCATAATCACAACTAAAATGGCATCTAAATCACTGCTTACCTTGAAGACATTTTCAATAAACCTTTGTAGCAGATTGGGTGGTTATTCTTTCTTTCCATTTGACAGGTAAGAAAGAGTTGGGAACAGGCACACTCAGCTTCTTAATTATGGAGCTATTACAGACACCGGCAACCTCGTGGATTGTGCTCATTGGTCACCTGTTGTCCTTGCTCAAGACTACGTAACTTCTCATTGAACTAGCAGTGTGCTCAGGGGCCAGTTACATAGCCTCTCTGGTGTGTATCCCATCTACAAATGAGAATGGAGACATCGTCCCTCCCCATCTCACAGGGTTATAAGAGAACCAAACAACATAGTACAGGTGGAAACTTTCCAAATAGTAAATTTAAGGCATTTTCTTGTATTCTTTTAAAATAATATTAAAATCTCCAACACTAATTGTGGATAACCAAATTCTTCACATTGTAAGGAAGGCAACTGCCACTTAGTAGATGCCTCCAAAATATTAGTTCCCCTTTCTTTACTCTCTTGAAAGTAAGAAAATGTTAATAAAGATGTAGTTCTATAGAATTTTGGAGGTTTTAGATTATTTATTCCACCCCATCACAACATCTGATAATATGTTATTCAGCTTCTGCTTGAGCACTTCCATTGAAAGAGAAACTCTACCTCATGGGGCACTTTTCTTTCTGCTAATACAGAAAAGTGGCATTCCACATACATGTGTATTTCAATGAGCTCCAACAGAAAAGAGGAAGGAAAGTATCAATAGCAACTTTTTTTTTTTTTTAAATCTTAGGATTATAATCAAATACTGTTTAGAAACTTTTTTTCCTTTTAAACTTTTTTCTGCTGTGCCTGGATTTTATTCATCTGAATGTCTAATGAGGAAGTCTCAACTTTCCCAGGTTTATCTTGAGCACTGTTACTCCACAGGCAAGAATTTTCCTTTTTAAATTTTCATTACATCAACATCATCCTATATCATAAAACAGACAGACTGGAAAAAAAAAATTAGCTTCTTAGGGGTTAGTTGTGCATTATGGGTAGCAATTTGCGAATACTTTGCTCCTTGAACCTCAGAACTGGGTGTGTAATGAACAAACCCCTGCAAAGCAGTGATGGGAGTGAGTCCTTTCTCAGCACTCTACCTGGATACCATGGGGTAAGAAAAGTTTAAGCCTTGCAAGAACTACCTCCACACCCTGTTCAGTGAGAAAACTTCCCTTGCTGATATCTATAGAGATATATAAGTATGTTGAAATTTAAATATGAAAAATGGGCAATTTTGCCCATCTTCACTCAGCTCGGGCATTCCAAGCACCGTGGCTGTTTTTTAGTCTGAGATGAAGAGTAAGATGGCAAAGACGACAAATTGTGTGGCTCTAATAGTCAACTGGCCCTAGCGTCCCATCTCAGAGGATGATAGCTGTGAGACGGCCCTGAAAATTCATCTCACCCTCTGCCATGGCCCAAGTCTGCAAATATTAGGGGTGTCCTCAGATAGGTCAAGGCTTCATTCCTAATCATAAGGAAGCGTTCTTGTAAGGCAAAACTGCATAACTTAGAAAACAATTGGGCTCAGAATGTTCTTTTCCACTTGCAGTGGTGTTGGAATCCATTAGCTGCTCTCATTTACTCAAGCTTCAGGTCACTCATGGTAGCAGGTATCCAGCTTTACAGAACCTTCCATTCTCTTTGTTGACCCACAGAGTAAAGGAGGGCTCTGCTGCTTCGAAAAGCAGCAGTCTATCCCAGAGTGAGAGGACTTACGTGAATATTTCCCAAGGAAATCTTGACAGCTAAGAGAAGCTTGTTTTAATCAGAGATCACCTGGGTATCATCACTCAGCCATCCCCAAACTCCCCAAGCCCTGCCTCCCCCAAACTCTTTCCTAAGAATTGCAAGAAGCATTTACCCACATAGGTGCATGGAGTTTCCTGCAGACTTAGGAACTGAGTTTTTTGGTGAGTAAAAAGTCCGGGCTTACACAGCTATTTTCCTTTTCTCAGCAGCCAGTTGAAACCTGTCACAGTGCAAAAAGCAATGTTGATATTGTGCTTGGAATAAGGATGAGGCGCCCACATGCCATTTGTGGCTCGACTGCCCTGGTTGCCTCCTACTTATTCCTCTCCTCCACAAAGGGGTGCGGAAGGAGGCACAGATGTGGCCAACGTGAGGTACTGACACTTTTTATTTATTCATCGTATAATTTTACATAGATATGATTATATAAATACTAAACTGCCAGAAAACTTACATTTTCCTTCTCTTTGTCAGTTTCATACTACCCTTCAAAAAAACATAGGGAAAGATTACAAAAAATGGAGTTAGAAGTCTTCCCTACATTATCTTTAATAAGAAATGGGCTTCAAAATATGAAGGAGCCAAGGGACTTGCCTGGCAGTCTAGTGGTTAAGACTCTGCCTTCCAATGCAGGGGGCGCAGGTTCGATCCCTGGTCGGGGAACTAAGGTTCCACATGCTGCAGAGTATGGCCAAAAGTTTAAAAAAAAAAAAAAAAAATGAAGGAGCCAAGAATGCTGAGATAAATGAAGACCACAGAGGATAAAAGGTTCATTAACTTAAAATTTCTTCCTTCATTCTATGGACCTGGAGGAATCTGATTTAGACAAAGTTTTAGGTAAGTACAACTTTCCAAAAGATAATCTTCCCTCATCTTTTCAAAATCTGATTTATAGAGACAAAACAGATTATCCCAAAATATGAGTTCTGGGGACAGCCATGATCATTTTCTTTTTTACTCAAAGAAATGTGCCCAAAGAGGCAGTAAAGCAGGTAACTAGCAGAAATGCAGACAGGTGGTAATTACGCCTCAGGCAAAAACCAATAGTTATTAGAGGAAGGCACTGCCACCAGGGCCCATGCTAACAAAACGCATCCACTACAGAGGCTGCGAACAGGGAGTTAGGAACACATCCCAAGGCCGTGATGACAAAAAGGTCAACTCGAAGGTCAGGAGAGCTGTCCTGGGAGCAGTGGGGAGGTCCAAGAAAGGTTAAAGAGCTTTCACTGAGTTCAACAAAGTTCCCACACCGATTCTGTGCTCAGTTTCTTCATTTTCCTGGGCAGCTAATCAACATGGACATGGATAGCTCAGAGCCGTGACCCTGCCAAAGCCAGGGTGGTAAGGGAAGAAGATGGCCAGGGCAGGAGGATGACAGACACGGGGGAGAGGGTGGGGTGCCACAAAAGGGGGAACAAGGAAATCAGCCTCTCCTCAGGGAGAAGTGACACTAAATGCCCAGATCAGCAAACTCCTGCTTGAAGAAACGCCTTAGGACTTCAGGACTGGGTGTGTAATGAACAAACCCCTGCAAAGTAGTGATGGGGGTGAGTCCTTTCTCAAACATTCTGCCTGGATACCATGGGTAAGAAAAAGTTTAAGCCTTACAAGAACCATGTTTAAGCTGGTGCAACTTATACCACAAAGGGTTAATATTCCTTCTCTATAAAGAGCTTCTAAACAATGAGAAGAAAAAAACACCAACAAGCCAACAGAAAAAAATAGGAAAAGGTCCTAAACAAAATGTGAATGACCCTTAGTCACAGAAGAATATGCTCAAATTCACTCATATTCCGATAATTAAAATTAGGAGGTACTATTCTTCATATATTGTCAAATATTCAAAAGCACGGGAACATATTCTGTTGACAATGTGTCATGAAACAGGTACTTTCATACCTTGATAATGGGAATTCAAAATGGCACAACTCTTAGAGAGGCATTTAGTAATATTATACATATACGCTCACACTCACACACACACACACACACACACCCCTTCTGACCCAGTAGTGCATTCCACTTTCAGAATTCTATCCCAATGATACACAGACAAAAAGAAGAAATGATAACTGAAGAAAGCTGGTTGTTGTGCTATCATTCACAATAGCAAAAGACTAAACAACCTAAGAGCCATCAACAAAGGACTGGCTGAATAAACTATGGTTCATCCATCCTATGGAGTATGTTTATCTTTAAAAGGTAATGAATAAAATCTATAATACTGATATGAAGTTATTTCCAGCACATATTTGTAAGAGACAATATGAAGTACAGAATGCTGAGTATAATATCAACTTCTGTTTTATAAAGTGGAAATATGTAAATATACAAAGATATGTTTATATTCTCAAAGAAAAACAGTGGAAGGATAAATCAAAAACCCAATAAAGATGGCCACCTGGACATGAGCAGCATGAAAGAAAGAGTTGGAAATGAGGATTTTAACTGTATCTTGTTCTGTACATTTGACTTGTAGACCACGTAAATGTTTCTGATTAAAGTAAAAAAGAAAAATACTTAAAATACTGAATAAAGTGAGCCTAACGGTTTATCAAATTATTGGCATACCACACTTAAAACCAAATAGTTTCCAATAAATTTTCGACAGAGATCTTGGCCATTTATCTTTAGTAGCATATATAAGATAACCAACCACCCAGGTTTTACCCAGGACTGAGGGGTTTCCTGGCACCCAAGACTTCCAGTGCTAAAACCAGGAAAGTCCTAGGCAAACCAGGACAACTACATCACCTTATTTTAAGACAAATAATAAATGCAAAGAAATCTTAAACTGAATGCAGTAATTTTATCATCATTTTGAAGTTATTATAAATATGTCAAGATAGAGTAATTATATTAATATTGTCATGAACCAAGATATCAGCATAAGAGAAAAGCACTAGTAACATACAAAACTGAAGTAATAACAAGAAACAAGTAAATGTGAATTGGAAAGAATTTGGGGGAATACTGAGGCAGTGATGTTGTCTTTTTTAAATCTCTTCAAACACCCTCAGAAAAATGGACAGAGCAGCTAGGAATGCAAAACTAAAAATACACAAGCAACATTTGCAACAAAACTATGTGACAAAGTATCCCCCAAATAGAAAGGTATATGGATAAAATATGCTATGAGCATCTGTGTAGGAGACAGCAGAGGAAAGCAATTCACTACCTGCTAGGCCTGAAAATAAAAGAAACGCTAAATAATCAATAGGTATTTACTGCAGAGTTTGACATGCCAAAATAAAATTGAGAGGATTCTGAACACTCACAGGTAATTAAAAGGTGTGCATCTGAAGATGCTGGAGCTTGGGGAATACAAGCTCACATAACTAAATAGATAAAGCCTCCTTTCACGAAAAGCCTCATCCTGAGGAAAGACAGCTGGGGAGAGTGCCAAATTTTGCAAGTCGGAATCCATATTAGTAAAGGATAAAGGAAGATACAGATAAAGTAGGAGAAGGGAAAGAGGTAGAAAACACTAGGCCATATTTATTGAATTTTGAATTTGTAAACATCTGACAAAGATAAAAAATAAGAAAAGGCAGGTTTAGATCTGCGAAGCTAAAAACGCTAACTTGACCCACCCTGGCCTCCTAAAAGTTCAGTAAATCTAATAGCACACAAAAATGAGCAATAAACGGAACTGTGTCAACTGCCACATACACACACAAACACCAGGAGGAGTAGAAAAAATGTCCCTCCAGATGTCGAAAGAATTCAAGATAAAATCACCAAACAGATGAAAGTTATAACCAACTATTTCAAACAAACTAAAAGAAACTTTCACATATATATTTTAAAACCTACAGAATAACCCAGGTTAAGATTGAAAAACTCAGATACGGGGTAAGAACTAAGCAAAGAATTAGAAATAAAAGAAAAAATTATTTCAGATATGAAGCCTGAACTATAATGCACGCAAGAGGAAACAAACAGATAATTCTTTGTGAGAGGTAGAAGGTAAAAGCACAGAAAATTTACAATCAAAAGAAAGCAAAGGGATAAAAAGTATTTGGGGCGGGGGGTGGGGGAAATAGGTGATAGAAAAAGAAGAGCCAACATGTACATAAAGGGCTTACTGAAAAGGAAATCCAATGGAACAAAACAATAAAATTAAGAAAATTTACTAATTCCCCCCCCCCAATTATTTCTGTGAAAGGGAACAATGAGTATGTAGGAACAACAACCCAGAATGACACACTCTGAAATATTACCTAATAAAATAACTGGACTTTAAAGACAGAGTTTTTGGGCCCACAGGCAACAAACCAAGGGGCTTATTAGAGGGAAAAATCAGATAGGCAAAAAGTGGATTTTTGTTGTTAATTTTTGGGTTAATTTTTATGCCAGAAAATAATGGAATAACATATACACACTACTATACATGAAATAGATAACCAACAAGGACTTACTGTGTAGCACAGGGAACTATACTTAATATATTGTAATAACCTGTAAGGGAAAAGAATCTGAAGAATAGACATATATATATATATATATATGTGTGTGTATAAATCACTTTGCTGTACTCCTGAAACTAACAACATTGTAAATCAACTATACTTCAATAAAAAAGTTAAATTTAAAAAAATTTTAATTTTAAAAAATAAAGGAGTAACAAATTTAAGAATTTAAAGGAAAGACAATGTGATTTCAGAATTTAATATACAGCTGAGCTGAATTTTAAGTGTAAAGACCACACATACTTACCAACCTACAAGAAATCTGATAATATTGTTCCCATGAGCCCTTTTGGAAAAATCTCCTAGACCACGAGCTTTCAGCAGATTGGAAAGACACTGACACAAGGACTAGTGTGTCACCTCGGAGGCTGCAGTTAGCTTCATCATGGTCTTTATATGGGTACCTGCAGTCCCTGAGGCCTCTCTTCTAAAATCATAAATTCTTAAGCCCCTGTCTCTTCCCTTTTGTTTCCTGGGCCTACTGTTACTATCTTTGGGTAAACTCAGCATCTTGTTTTATACAATATTATCTGTAACCAATTCCTAGTTTAAAAAAAGTCTTTTATAAAAAATTAGAAATAACAGTATATAACATTATTTTTTTCCTTCAAAAAAAAAAAAAAAAAAACTTTCCATGTTTTGTCTAATGGAAAAGCCAAGAAGCAATAACATCCCAGTAGCAATGAATACAGACATCACCCAGGCCTCTATGGTCCATTTGTCATGACAAAGAAGCAGGGCTTCTTGGGAAAATTTCTTATTCCAAATCTTGGAAATGTATAAAATAAGCCTGAGGTATCTCATTAGGCCAGAAAATAAGGAGCCTACCAAAGACTAATAAGATCGCAGGGACCAATGTGGAGGAGTTCTCACTGGCAAAAAGCTGGAACAATCTGAGCAAAGAAAAAAAATGAATGTACTGAAGCTCATCAAACACACTTTTTGTTTTTCTTTCTTCTTTAAAACATTTAATCAAAAGCCTCATAACTAATGTTCAGTAATATTTAAACACAAATCATCCCTAGAATGATAAATGCTGACACACACTGAGCATTTGCTATGTGCCAGGCATTCTACACTTACAAGCACTTTATACTTATT
Source organism: Balaenoptera borealis (assembly GCF_965194805.1). Classification (NCBI taxonomy): domain Eukaryota; kingdom Metazoa; phylum Chordata; class Mammalia; order Artiodactyla; family Balaenopteridae; genus Balaenoptera; species Balaenoptera borealis. Next base: position 47,880,518 of record NC_138875.1, on the reverse strand, counting down.
TATATATTACTTAATAATGAATTCATGTGAAGTGGATTTTCTCATTTTATATACTAAGTCATGAAGCAGGAATTTAAAACCGTCTGTTACATACCTTTTTTCCAAAACAGATTATCTTCCCTAAAAAGTGCATTTCTTTTTTTACTTTTTGAATTTTATTTTTTTATACAGCAGGTTCTTATTAATCATCAATTTTATACACATCAGTGTATACATGTCAATCCCAATCTCCCAATTCATCACACCACCACACCTCGCCCCCGACCACTTTCCACCCTTGGTGTCCATACGTTTGTTCTCTACGTGTGTCTCAATTTCTGCCCTGCAAACCAGTCCATCTGTACCATTTTTCTAGGTTGCACAAATATGCGTTAATATACGATATTTGTTTTTCTCTTTCTGACTTACTTCACTCTGTATGACAGTCTCTAGATCCATCCAAGTCTCAACAAATGACTCAATTTCATTCCTTTTTACGGCTGAGTAATATTCCATTGTATATATGTACCACATCTTCTTTACCCATTTATCTGTCAATAGGCATTTAGGTTGTTTCCATGTCCTGGCTATCGTAAAGAGTGCTGCAATGAACACTGGGGTGCATGTGTCTTTTTGAATTATGGTTTTCTCTGGGTATATGCCCAGTAGTGGGATTGCTGGGTCACATGGTAGTTATATTTTTAGTTTTTTAAGGGACCTCCATACTGTTCTCCATAGTGGCTGTATGAATCTACATTCCCACCAACAGTGCAAGAGGGTTCCCTTTTTTCCACACCCTCTCCAGCATTTGTTGTTTCTAGATTTTCTGACAATGCCCATTCTAACTGGTGTGAGGTGATACCTCATTGTAGTTTTGATTTGCATTTCTCTAATAATTAGTGATGTTGAGCATTCTTTCATGTGCTTCTTGGCCATCTGTATGTCTTCTTTGGAGAAATGTCTATTTAGGTCTTCTGCCCGCTTTTCGACTGGGTTGCTTGTTTTTTTAATATTGAGCTGCATGAGCTGTTTATATAGTTTGGAGATTAATCCTTTGTCCGTTGATTCGTTTGCAAATATTTTCTCCCATTCTGAGAGTTGTCTTTTCATCTTGTTTATGGTTTCCTTTGCTGTGCAAAAGCTTTGAAGTTTCATTAGGTCCCATTTGTTTATTTTTGTTTTTATTTCCATTACTCTAGGAGGTGGATCAAAAAAGATCTTGCTGTGATTTATGTCAAAGAGTGTTCTTCTTATGTTTTCCTCTAAGAGTTTTATAGTGTCCGGTCTTACGTTTAGGTCTCGAATCCATTTTGAGTTTTTTTGTGTATGGTGTTAGGGAGTGTTCTAATTTCATTCTTTTACATGTAGCTGTCCAGTTTTCTCAGCACCACTTATTGAAGAGACTGTCTTTTCTCCATTGTATATCCTTGCCTCCTTTGTCATAGATTAGTTGACCATAGGTGCATGGGTTTATCTCTGGGCTTTCTATCTTGTTCCATTGATCTATGTTTCTGTTTTTGTGCCAGTACCATATTGTCTTGATTACTGTAGCTTTGTACTATATAGTCTCAAGTCAGAGAGTCTGATTCCTCCAGCTCCGTTTTTTTCCCTCAAGACTGCTTTGGCTATTCGGAGTCTTTTGTGTCTCCATACAAATTTTAAGATTTTTTGTCCTAGTTCCGTAAAGAAAAAAAAATGCCATTGGTAACTTGATAGGGATTGCATTGAAACTGTAGATTGCATTGGGTAGTATAGTCATTTTCACAATGTTGATTCTTCCAATCCAAGAACATGGTATATCTCTCCAACTGTTGGTATCATCTTTAATTTCTTTCATCAGTGTCTGATAGTTTTCTGCATACAGGTCTTTTGTCTCCCTAGGTAGGTGTTTTCCTAGGTATTTTATTCTTTTTGTTGCAGTAAATGGGAGTGTTTCCTTAATTCCTCTTTCAGATTTTGCATCATTAGTGTATAGAAATGCAAGAGATTTCTGTGCATTAATTTTGCATCCTGCAACTTTTCCAAATTCATCGATTAGCTCTAGTAGTTTTCTGGTGGCATCTTTAGGATTCTCTATGTATAGTACCATGTCATGTGCAAACAGTGACAGTTTTACTTCTTCTTTTCCAATCTGGATTCCTTTTACTTCTTTTTCTTCTCTGATTGCTGTGGCTAGGACTTCCAAAACTATGTTGAATAATAGTGGTGAGAGTGGACATCCTTGTCTTGTTCCTGATCTTAGAGGAGAATGATGTTTGCTGTGGGTTTGCTGTATATGCCCTTTATTATGATGAGGTAGGTTCCCTCTATGCCCACTTTCTGGCGAGTTTTTATCATAAATGGGTGTTGAATTTTGTCAAAAGCTTTTTCTGCACCTATTGAGATGATCATATGGTTTTTATTCTTCAATTTGTTAATATGGTGTATCACATTGATTTGTGTATATTGAAGAATCCTTGCATCCCTGGGATAAATCCCACTTGATCATGGTCTATGATCCTTTTAATGTCTTGCTGGATTCTGTTGGCTAGTATTTTGTTGAGAATTTTTGAATCTATATTCATCAGTGATATTGGCCTGTAATTTTCTTTTTTTGTACTATCTTTGTCTGGTTTTGGTATCACGGTGGTGGTGACCTCATAGAATGAGTTTGGGAGTGTTCCTTCCTCTGCAATTTTTTGGAAGAGTTTGAGAAGGATGGGTGTTAGCTCTTCTCTAAAAGTTTGATAGAAGTTACCTGTGAAGCCATCTGGTCCTGGATTTTTGTTTGTTGGAAGATTTTTAATCACAGTTTCAATTTCATTACTTGTGATTGGTCTGTTAATATTTTCTATTTCTTCCTGGTTCAGTCTTGGAAGGTTATACCTTTCTAAAAATTTGTCCGTTTCTTCCAGGTTGTCCATTTTATTGGCATAGAGTTGCTTGTAGTAGTCTCTTAGGATGCTTTGTATTTCTGCAGTGTCTGTTGTAACTTCTTTTTCATTTCTAATTTTATTGATTTGAGTTCCTGTTTTACAGCTGTTAGCAGTTGCCTTATGTATTGAGGTGCTCCTATGTTGGGTGCATATATATTTATAATTGTTATATCTTCTTCTTGGATTGATCCCTTAACCATTATGTAGTGTCCTTCCTTGTCTCTTGTAACATTCTTTAAAGTCTCTTTTATCTGATATGAGTATTGCCACTCCAGCTTTCTTTTGATTTCCATTTGCATGGAATATCTTTTTCCATCCCCTCACTTTCAGTCTGTATGTGTCCCTAGGTCTGAAGTGGGTCTCTTGTAGACAGCATATATATGGGTCTTGTTTTTGTATCCATTCAGCAAACCTGTGTCTTTTGGTTGGAGCATTTAATCCATTCACATTTAATGTAATTATCAATATGTATGTTCCTATGACCATTTTCTTAATTGTTTTTGTAGGCCCTTTTCTTGTGTTTCTCACTTAGAGAAGTTCCTTTAGCATTTGTTGTAGAGCTGGTTTGGTGGTGGTGAATTCTCTTAGCTTTTTTTGCTTGTCTGTAAAGCTTTTGATTTCTCCATCAAATATGAATGAGATCCTTGCCAGGTAGAGTAATCTTGGTTGTAGGTTCTTCCCTTTCATCACTTTAAGCATATCATGCCACTCCCTTCTGGCTTGTAGAGTTTCTGCTAAGAAATCAGCTGTTAACCTTATGGGAGTTCCCTTGTATGTTATTTGTCGTTTTTCCCTTGCTGCTTTCAATAATTTTTCTTTGTCTTTAATTTTTGCCAATTTGATTACTATGTGTCTCGGCGTGTTTCTCCTTGGGTTTATCCTGTATGAGACTGTCTGCGCTTCCTGGACTTGGGTGGCTATTTCCTTTCCCATGTTAGGGAAGTTTTCGACTACAATCTCTTCAAATATTTTCCCTGGTCCTTTCTCTCTCTCTCGTCTCCTTCTTGGACCCCTATAATGTGAATGTTGTTGCGTTTAATGTTGTCCCAGAAGTCTCTTAAGCTGTCTTCATTTCTTTTCATTCTTCTTGCTTTATTCTGTTCCGCAGCAGTGAATTCCACCATTCTGTCTTCCAGGTCACTTATCCGTTCTTCTGCCTCAGTTATTCTGCTGTTGATTCCTTCTAGTGTAGTTTTAATTTCAGTTATTGTATTGTTCATCTCTGTTTGTTTGTTCTTTAATTCTTCTAGGTCTTTGTTAAACATTTCTTGCATCTTGTTGATCTTTGCCTCCATTCGTTTTCCGAGGTCCTGGATCATCTTCACTATCATTATTCTGAATTCTTTTTCTGGAAGGTTGCCTATCTCTACTTCATTTAGTTGTTTTTATGGGGTTTTATTTTGTTCCCCCATCCAGTACATAGCCCTCTGCCTTTTCATCTTGTCTAACTTTCTGTGAATGTGGTTTTTGTTCCACAGGCTGCAGGACTGTAGTTCTTGCTTCTGCTGTCTGCCTTCCCAAATACACTTTTAAAATCCATGCCTTTAGAGTAATATTAAAGACCCATGAAATTATGATGTTAAAAATTAGAAAGCACACTGGTCATCCTATGAAGTTGCTAGAGCCCCAACGCACTCTGAAAGTTGATAAAGAAAATCAAACACTTTCTGTATGAACTGTTTCACATAGTTGTTAAAGGACTGTTCATTAAAATGCAGGAAGAATTACAGACCTAGAAAACCACAGTTTTGAAAGCCATAATGAAATAAATAATGGATATAAACAATGATTGTCATTAATATTAAAGCTAGCTGGTAAAATGTTAATGGGTAATTTGATAGCAGGTGAATGAGCCACAACAACCTGAACCCATGAAGTCATCTTGGCATCACTGAAAGAACCACCAGAATTTAAGTGCCTGTGTTTGAACACAGCAGGAAGGATACAGCGCCACCTGTGAAACATTCTTATCCAGACAAAAATCTAGCATGAATAGACTCATTCTCTAGATTGTACTACCAACTTACAGGAAATATGGAAGATAGACAATTTAGAGGACACCGAAAGAAAACATTCACTTGAATCTAAAATGGGGTCTTTCTACATGAAAAAATCAACTGGCTTTTTGAACATATCAAAGTAATGAAAAGGAAATGAGGGATAATAATAATGATAGAATAAGAGAGACATAAAAGACAATATACGTGAAATCTAAAAAACAAATGAACAAACATAACAAAACAAACAGAGTTATAGACACAGAGAACCAACCATTGGCTGCCAGACTGGAGGGTGTGGGGGGAGGTGAGAAATAGGTGAGGGAGATTACGAGGTACAAACTTCCAGTTACAAAATAAATGAGTCACAGGCATGAGAGGTACAGTGTGGGAAATATAGTCAGTAATTATGTAACATCTTTGTACAGTGACAGGTGACAACTAGACTTATCATGGTGATCATTTTGAAATGTATAGGAACATCGAATCACTATGCTGTGCAACAGAAGTTAACACAGTGTTTGTTGTAGGTCAATTATAGTTCAAAAACAAGCTCACTCATAGAAAAACAGATCAGATTTGTGGTTACCAGAGGCAGGGGGTAGAGGGAAGGGGAACGGATGGAGGCAGTCAAAAGGCACAAACTTCCAGTTAAAAGATGAACTAAGGGGGCTTCCCTGGTGGCGCAGTGGTTGAGAATCTGCCTGCCAATGCAGGGGACACGGGTTTGCGCCCTGGTCTGGGAGGATCCCGTATGCCGCGGAGCAACTGGGCCCGTGAGCCACAGCTACTGAGCCTGCACGTCTGGAGCCTGTGCCCCGCAACAAGAGAGGCCATGACAGTGAAAGGCCCGTGCACTGCGATAAAGAGTGGCCCCGCCTGCCACAACTAGAGAAAGCCCTTGCACAGAAACGAAGACCCAACACAGCCAAAAATAAATAAATAAATAAAATGCTGGCTTAACTCCTAGAGAGTTTATTAAAAAAAAAAAAAAAAAAAAGATGAACTAAGTACTAGTGATGTAATGCACAACATAAGAACTGTAATTCATGCTGCAGTATGTTATATATGAATGTTGTTAACAGAGGAAATCCTAGGAGGTCTCAACACAAGGAAAAATTTTTTTTCTATTTCTTTAATTTTGCATCTATGAGATGATGGACATTCACTAAACTTACTGTGATAATCATTTCATGATGTGTGTAAGTCAGATGCCCTGTGGTGGGCTGGGCATTCTACGTGGCTGGTAGCTTCAGATTCCAGCTCTCTGGACCTCCTGGAAATTGTTTTCTGCTGAAAGTGAATAGGGTAATAACACTGTTTACAACCAAGACCCCTGAGTCTCATCCACCCAGAGCCTCTTTGCTGTGTCCCTGGGCCAGAGGATATAGCATTCTACTTTTCTGTGCAATGAACTGGTTTCATGAACAAATCAAAAGAACTAAAAGCGTGTGTTAGAGAATGGTTTAGGCTTTCAAAGGACTCAGATGTTCCCCATCTTATGCAGTCCCCAAGGTTCAGTTTCCTATTCCTATCTGGGCATTAAAATCTCAATCTCCAGCCCCCTACTGCAGGGTTTATGATGCTGGACTTGATTCTCTACTATAAGGGTCAGCAAACAATGACCTGCTCTTTCTTTAAATAAAGTTTTATTGCAACACAGTCGCTCTCATTCATTTATGAATTGTCTACAACTGCTTTTGGGCTAGAATAGCAGATCTGAGTAGCTACAACAGAGACTATAATGGCCCAAAAGCCCTGAAATATTTACTATCTGGGTCTTCACAGAAAATGTCTGCCAATCTCTGCTCTACTAGATCAGGATGGCATTATCATTGAGTTTCTTCTTCATTTCTGACACCAGGTGATTTTTCTTCTTGTTTCAAGATTGAGAGAGGGATTTTAATTTTACTTGACTTTCTTTGGTGGGAGATAGTTCTCACCAGCTTAGTGTACTGCACTGTTGAGCATTCTTCATATAATATGCACAAGCTTGAAACGCAGAAGGAGAAAAATTTCATGGTGTCACAGAAAGGAGGGAGGGATACAGGAATAATGAGAACAGTGATGCAACTTAAAATGTATTAACACGCACATACTGATACCTTGTTTTGTCAGCACATGTAATCTCTTTATTTGTAGATCTGCAAGTTACTTTGCAAACTTTGAGAATATGTTCCAACTCTCTTTCCATTCGTAAGTGTCAGTTAAGTGTCACATAATTGTCCAGGCCTCTTCTGGATAAATATTCATCTATTTGTCAATTCTTTGGTCAATGGGGAGACAGCACAGCATAACGTTTTAGGCAGAACAGAAAGAGGTGACTGGGGAATACAAGCCCATGCAGCTCTTCTACTTAATCACTGTGAACTGGGAGGAGTTACCTGAATTCTCCAGCCTCAGCTTTCTACCTATAAAAGGTATTCATAATAACAACTTCCTTGTAAATTTGTTATAAAAATGAAATTGATCCACGTAAAACATTTAGTGTCTGTTACATAGCTATAGCTTGATAAATACTAGCTACTGCTATTACTATCATCATCATCAATATTATTGGTAACTGAGGTCATGGAAAACAAAACTCTATAATGGACATGAATTTTACCCTGCAATGTTGGATGTTTAAAAAAAAAAAAAGGTTCCTTTCCTCTGCTTCCTTAAATCAAATTTCATACATTCAGAAACCATCCCATTATGATGGCAGCAAGTCCTTCATTATCATTGATGTTGCCTCCCCCCATCTTGGGCTTGTTCACATTTCTTGTGGTGCATACAGAATCAATAACATCTTCAGAAAGGCCAGCTTTTCTCACTCTGCACTCCTGAAGTCATCGGTTCTTGAAAATGGACAGCTCCATGACATCCATGCAAATTTCTCTCACCCTCCCAGGGTGCAAATGTTAGTGATGAGTTCCCACCATCACCACCGTGGTCCTTATTCCAGTGTCCACCCCTGCTTCTCAGGACACTTCATGTGGAAGCTGGGTGACTGGGTGCTGGTCTCAGCTACTCCTGGAACCAACAAACCCCTTTACTCTTCCCAGTATCTGAGAGAATACCCTAAATCTTTCGGAAACTTATCAGCTTCCATCGTCCCACCCAATCTCTCAAAATCCCACCCCATGGCCCTTCAGACACGCTGGTCTTTCTCATCCCAAGTGTGTGGTGTGAGGACTGAGATACTGGAAGGAGATATTTTTTCCTTTCTGATTATCCAGTTACAGTGGAGGTTAAGTTAGCAAGTGGTGAGACTATGGTAAGTGAGGGAAACAGAGCTGGACAGAGAGGGGGATGAGAAGGGGGCGGGGGGCAAGCAGCCAGCAGGGTATCTCCGGAAGAGGTAACGCACAGCTCTGGTGAGTCCAGCCTCCGTAAACACTTTATAATCAATTGTACTTTTTTTTTTTTTTTTGGCTTGGGCAATGTTAAAACGAAAACCAGCTACAAAAGTCCCAGACAGAAGTAATTACCTGACTTTCTCTTACTTCGTCGTGCTTCTCCTGCTCTAACCATCTTAACTTTCTCACATCTACTTGATAAAACAAGAAACAGAAAATAAAACCGATATGAGCAGAATGCATCACAATGAACCATTCTTGGCATCAGAGGTGTAAACAGATTTTCCAGCTCACTTTGCCCCCACAGGAAAGTCTGACAGACAATAAAAGGATCCCATAACTTGTGCCAGGGCTCACTACAGAACCCCAGTAGGAAGAAAATCAGCGCTCAAAGTAAACAAAAACAAAAAGTAAAGCAGGCTGAATGAATGAGGAACGCAAGAAAGCACGTGAAGAAAAAAGTAGCATGCAGTGCTGCTGAGGTTTCCATATCCACCACTGCTCTTTTCTACTGGCAGATGCTGAGCCAACGAGCAACCCTGCAAACAGACAGGAAGGCAGCAGCACCTTCCAGCTGGCTCTGTCGACAGTCAAGGAGCACTGAAAAGAATGGTGAGGAGTTTTTAGGAAGGTCAAGAGAAAATACTTTAGAGAGACTGCCACTTATAATGGGCTGGGGTTGCAGAAAAGGAGGTCAGAATTTAACTGAATACAGCATCAGAGGGCCTAGGCCATAACAGAACCTATAAGAGATGTTTTACTAAGATATTTGGGACACAGGTAACACTTCTAAGAGCGTACAAGTGGGAAAGAGATACTCAGCACCACTCCCAACAGATGCCACCACAGCTTTGCCAACACGAAGGCTCCACTACATCAGTGAAGGACCCCAACAGCAGTACCAACTCTCCCAGGGAATGGGAAATCAGAATATGCAGAACTCAACAGACGAGGCGGCTTTTGGAAGATTCAACTGTAGTAGCTGACAAACTGCATGAGTGTAGCAACATTTGGGGCAGGCAGCTGAGGCCAAGAAGAGAAAGAGCACGGCTAATCCCATGTCCTCTGACCAAACGTGTTCATGGTCATGTATTAGAAACCTCTGGAGACTCCTAGGAACACCATGGTGGGGTAACTTTACATATAGCTAGCACATTCCTGGGTAGAGCAAGTCCCAATTAAACATGATATACATGTAACTGCATAACAAGAGTACCCACTTCACAGGTATTTCATGATTTAACGTGATCACTTTGTGATCTCCAAAGCACCTGTAGAATTTAAGATATTGCTAGTATCGATAGGTTACAGCTAACATTACCAACTCAAATATCCCAGACTTTGAGGAAAAATGCTAAGGATTTCTTTCTGAAACATGGTCTTTGGAATATAGGCTCATAAATGCATTGAGGTTCCAAGATACTTTGAAAAATACAAGTTCTGTTCCAACTTTATTTGCAAGGATAGTATTGTTACACCATTGTAGGAAAGAGTCTCAGATCCTTTCTTGAAAGTCACTGTTGATGGCTGGCTTGGAAAAAAGCAATATGTCAAATTAAACTCATTATCTTCCTCACTTCCAAACTCATTTCTCCTCCAGTGTGTTCTGTATCAGTACCTTCCAAACTAGTAACTGGGGCATCATCTCTGACTCCTATCTCCCTTATCCTTGACATCCAATTAACTATTCAGACCTTTCATTCTTACTTCTTCAGTGTTTCTCAAATCCATACACTCTCTCCATCCCTAATAACACTGCCTTAATTTAGGCCACTATGGCTTTCTTCCTCAGAATATTTCAACAGCATTCTAAGAAGTCTTCAGTTCTAAATATCATTACACAGCACATGTGGCTTTACCTAACTGGCCCCTGCTTATCTCCTTTAATTAATGCCATCACCCTCAATTATATTCTGCAGGCCCTCTGAACCTCTTGCAGAACTATGACAGTGCCATGCTTTCTCACCTTCAAGTCATTTCTTGCACAGGTTTTTGGTTTGTTGTTTTGTTTTTTTTTTGCCTCTAACCACCCTTTCTTCATTTTCCTAACACCTTCTAATTTTTGCCTTCTAGAGAATATTTTTTTTATGCAATCAAATTTTTAATAACAAAGATACTATTTTTAACATGGTCAAATATACCTGCCTAAGTCCAGACATTAAAAAATATCTAGCCCAACAGTAGAACCATACAGCTTTGTACAGAACATTCCATAGATCAACAGAAAATTTATTTGAGCACAAAAGTAAAAAATATTTAAAGAGAATCTCTAAGCAGCATTTTATTTCTGCAAAACAGACATATGGTACTGATTAAATATCTACAAGTGCTTTTCCTTTACAAAAATACATATATTCTTAACAGACTACATCATTAACAACGACCTGGTTATCTTTCACTTCAGTTTGAATGATTTATAAGCTAAATCTTCCAACCACAAAAAGGTTTTTATTTGTATTAAGATGTTACCACTTTTGACCAAAAACAAAAAACACAAAATATTTTACATTTCAACGGAAAATTAGCAACATAACTGTACAATATAGTCTACGATGGTTTTATTTAATGTGAGGGCTACTCTATTAAAAACTGGTGCTTGCTGTTGTGTTGCCAGATGCAGGAACGCAGCAGAACATTGGTGCTCCCCCCACAAGCTCTTGTCGACCACAGCTTCACGTGGACACTTGGGCCTCCAACCCCCATTCAAAAAAATACAGCAAAAGAAAACCGACCCCAAACAATGTTAGGCTGATCCCATTCCATTTCTAATGTGCAGAACTCCTGCTCTGCTGGACTGATGTGAAGTCCACGGATACATAATCTATTCACTAGCTCTGCACTGCCCAGAAATATTTAATCTTCAGTTTGTACTAGATTAGTTTCTTATTCCACGAAGCTCTGAAAGATGGCAATAACCTTGAGTATCTGCTAAAATATCACCAAAGAAAGGCTTTAAACTTAATTTTCATGGTAAGATCAATCAAATGCAGGTTTTTCTTGCAATAATCGGAACGTACTTCCTTTCAGCTATGTTTCTTGTTTTTCCAGCACCATCTGACAGATCTTAGGAAATCCTCAAAGGTGAAAAACAGATTAACAAAACAAACAGCCTCCCTCTGGATGAAAAGTGGGAGAAATACATACTTTGAAAATTGAAATTGAGATTTTAAATTCTAATTTGAGAAGCTTTTTATTCCATGGAGGCGATACAGACTAAAATTATGCTTATTTAGTTCCTGGGTTCTTAGTAACATGAGAAATTTTATTAAAGACAGACTTTGGTAAAAGTGCGGACATGCTTACTTGTATAGAAAACAGTACGTTCTATTGGACTCACATAAGTAAATTCTTTTTCTGTATTCAAAAGCAAAATTTTCCTAAAGGCCTGTGGTGTTTTTTTTAAAGTAACTCTTTGTTTTGTTTCTCAGCAATTACTTTGTTTTTAGAATCTAGCCATACAACCAAATTCGGCAAGATAAGCCCCAGATGAAGAGCATATACATCAGGTTAAGCCCTGTCCTCACACCGATCTTTCGGGGAGCCCATGCTGTGGGCCACCTCAAGTAAAGCTCACATTATGAAGTCTTCCTGGCAGGCCACTAGGTAAACCTCCTTGGATAGGATAAAAATGGATGCATTCCATTACATACTCTGGTTTACCATAAGGAATTTTCCAGCAGGCTATGCTTTTACCAGTGAGATATAGATATTGGTTGTGGGAATTACAAAAATGAGTGAGCTTGCCGTAACTTTAATTTTCTGGGTTAGAAACATAAAAATGTGAAATGCTAATATTTTAGGATATATACCTATTCCTATAATAAGGAATATAACATGTCTGTCATATCTGGTTTATAAAAATTGAAAAATATTAAATATACTAGAAACTCAAACCCTTTGAAAGCACAAAATAACCAACTAATTCTGGATTTACTTGATATACCTAGTTCAGTAGTATTTTGATGAAAAAAGTTCAGATTGAAAGATCATTAAAAGGTACTCAAATATACATTACAGGGTTTTCATAGTTTTTTCTTAGAGCAGCGGCATTTTCCCAATAATCTGAAAGTGATTCTCTTCTTAATGTAATGTAGCTTTCACAAGTAGTGTGTTTATTTGCTATCCTTACTATATTTTCAATAAAATTTAAATGCTTGAGCACTTCCTTTTCAGAAAGTTATGAAATTAAACAAAAATAAATTATTTTAAATGCTCATTAGAATATATCCGAATACTTGTTATGCCCCTTTTTCTAGGATTCAAAACTTGTCATTATTCAGAAATGCTTTTTAATTTTAATTATCTTTAAATCTAGAACCAAGTGAAACATGTTAAATAGAGAATACTTTAGATGTCACCTCTTCAGAGCATCATTTCCTGACTCTCCTAGCTCTTAATTTTATTATGCCTACCCCAGCTTATCATCGAAAACACTGTATTGTCCTTGCCTGTTTACTGACCAAACTAGACCAGCGGGTCTCCAAGTGTGATTTGCACACCCCTGGGGGTCCCCAAGACTCATAGGGTCCACAACATCAAAACTATTTCCAAACAGTAGAAATACTCAGACTTTGTTTGCCTTTCTCACGGTGTTGACATGTGCACTAATGGTGCAAATGCACTGGTACCTTAGCTCAAATCAAAGCAATGGCTCCCAACTTCACTAGAAACCATAGATTCTTCACTGCCACATATCCACTGTAAAAAGCAATGGCCGTTTCACTTAATTCCCTGATGGAGGAGTGACAATTATTTCAATTAAATCTCAGCCATTAAGTGCACGTCTATTTCACAGTCTCTGTGATGAAATGAGAAGCAAGCATAAAGCACTTCTGCTATATACCAACAGATGATAGCTGTCTCAAGGAAAAGCACTTGTATGATAGTTTACCAGTGGAAGTCACTTTTTTCACAGAATTCCACTCTCACATGAAAGAATGATTGAAAAACTAATTATTCAGACTTGGGTATTTGGCAGACATTTTATGGAAAATGAACAAAGTGAGTCTCTCAGTTCAAGGAAAAAAACTGACAATATTTATTATTAATAAGATTTAAGCTTTCACTGAAAATTAGAATTCGAAAAACATATCTCCATGATCTTTAGAGCTTCCCAATACTTCCAAGATTTTTCTGATAAGATCAGTGATATTGACAAATATGACCTTTTGATGACATGATGAAATGTTAGATTAACATTTAGAAAATCTGCATAACTAAGCCAATATTTTCCAAATGACCAATGCATGGATAAAATATCCATTCAAAGTATAAGGTGGACCAATGGACTTTAACGTAACAGCGTATGAAAAGTTCATTTATCTGGTTTCAAAATCCACTTTGCAACTAACATTTAGGGACCTATCATTTGTTACATTTTGGTATAGCATCAAAGAAGAATATCTACAATTATCTGAAAAGCAATTAAAATCTTCATCCTTTTTCCAGCTACTTATCTTCTTATACTCAAACCAAAATAACATCTCACAACAGACTGAATGCAAAAACAAGTAAGAGAATTCAGCTATCTTCTATTAAGCCAGGCATTAAAAATGTATCTGCAAAATTGGTAAACAATGTCATTCTTCTCACAGAATTTATTTTTAGTCAGAAACCCTATTTTTAAATTAATACATTACTATTCATGTTAACATGAGTTATTAGTGTTATTTTTATTTTTAAATTTCTCAGTTTTACTTTCTAATATGAGAGATACCAATATCAATATATCAACATAAAAAGTTATTTGGGGTCCTCAATAATTTTTCAGAGGTCAAATCCTGAGTCAATTTGAGATCTGTTCCTCTAGACCACAATCTCTTTGTCACAGAGCCTCATTATGTTGACTCATATCAAGCTCAAAGAAAGCATTAAATGAATCCATTTCAAAGAAATGAAATACAGATGGGTCACTGCTCAGTGGGGAAGAAGCAGTGAAATTCAGAAGAAGATCTGCCACTTCACCACAGGGCTCTTCAAGAAAACAGACACACCTGAATCCACAACTGTCTGTCCTCCTGTCCCCTGCTGACTTCGGATCTGCCTCAAGATTTCTCTCTGGTTCTGAGATAACTAACTCAAGAAGAGGAAACCTAATGCTTGTCATACAAACAGTTCTACGAAGCTCGCTGGCCACCTGCTCTTTGTACTCGTGGAGGCAGGAGCAAGAGGCGGCAACATAACCTGAAGCCTGGGGGTTTGGAGGCAAAGTGAACTTGGCGGTGTTGAGGGTTATTAAGCATTATAATGGGCTTGTTAGCAACGCCACGAAGGTTTGGATTAACTGATGAACTCTTCTGCTGAAGGAATGGGAGCAAAATAATGTTCTGATCAACTCGGTTGTATTAACTCCAAGAAACAGAGCTACACTACTTAGACAAATACACTGTTTCAATTAAAAATTCAAGAAATAGATAAACCATCATAAAAGTATTTCCATTATACCTCTTTGAATAATGTTATGGTTTCACTCTGAACAGATAAAGTATACAGGGCCAACTGCAAGGCTATATTTTAAAAATTAAATTCACATCATTAATCAAGTTTCTGCCTGCTATGTGTTGAACTGTGTCCCCCAGCCCCACCCCATATTAATATGTTGAAGTCCTAACTCCAGTATCTCAGAATGTGACCTTATTTGGAAATAGGGTCATTGTAGATGTGAGGATGAGGTCAGATTGGAGTAGGCTGGGCCCCTACTCCAATGTCATCTGTTTACTTAACAGGTTCCCAAAACACAACATAACACATACACACACACAAATCTCAAAGGGACAAATGATAATGAAAAAACTAAATCAGAAAGGTCAACTGTTGTTTGATCAAGACAGAAACTAAGACAGAGTATTTTTAATATAACTACACAAAAGTAAAAGTGTTCCTGTATTGACATTACTGATAGAGCTTCATTTGTTACTATGAGCTTCTGACTATCAGTCTGTCCCCATTAAGGGGAGGGGGGGGGGAAAAAACCCACTCTTGTGGCTGAGACTACCGCCTTAGTCACGAAGACCCCTGCAAGGAATGTTTGTATATCGCTTCCCCTCCGGTTTCCTGCTAAGAAAATGTAACTGTACTGCCCTCTAATGGTTATCACCTTGCAGGTTTAAGGTTACCAGAATTGAGCTGTAGAACCACCATTGTGCAAGGGATGTCATCGGATAAACAATGCAGAAGTTAGATTCTAAACCAAACCCACATCATCTTTTCCAAAAGATTCACCATCGTTGAATCAGCACTAGAATCATCACTTTCCTGCATTTGTGTATGACTTGAGAAATTATGGAGCTCTCAGAAGCCAATACCATACACCCTTTCGTTAATAGATCATGGAATACTAGGATCCTACTCTAGACTGTAGTACAACGTATTCTCATTGAAAACAAAGATATTTATCAGGAAGTAAGCAAGACCTGGAGTTTGCAGTGACCTTTAAGTGTACTGATTACCTGTCACATTCATATCTGTCTGTATATATATATATATATATATATATATATATATATATATAT
Organism: Balaenoptera borealis; assembly: GCF_965194805.1. Classification (NCBI taxonomy): domain Eukaryota; kingdom Metazoa; phylum Chordata; class Mammalia; order Artiodactyla; family Balaenopteridae; genus Balaenoptera; species Balaenoptera borealis. The sequence continues at coordinate 47,864,775 of NC_138875.1, read as the reverse complement.
ATGTATGTCTCTTTTAAAAGGTATAAATTTTTTCTAATAAACATATTTACAAATAAAAAAAGGTATAAATTAACCTGAGTCTCTTGATCTGTTTTAATTCCCCTTATGTCAGATTACTTATTACCATTCACTTATTGTCAAAAGTTCAAACCAGAATCTTTAGCCAAGGTTCACAGTTTGAGCTTCCAGATTTCCTGCTTTCAGGCCTATGTTTCAGCACTGAAGGAAAAGTAGAGAAAGCAGGATGGCTTGGATGTGTTTGGCACACTCTTGAGCCGGGACCCGACCTTCCATCACCCCTGAAGTTTGACCAAGAAAAGAATCAGCCTATAATTACAAACGAGGGAGAAGAGGAAGGCTTCTTCCGCTCAGCCCAGGGAAGACCTGCATCCAAACTAGCTGATCAAGTCACATAAATATTAATAACAGTGTCTAAAGTGGCATGTGGTTCTATCTGGCCACGCCTCAGTCAGCGCAGCTTCTATAGCCCAGCTGCTAGTTGCTGCCTCTGAGATCCATTTGTAAATAATTGAAGTATTTAGTGTGAAATTACTACTCTGTAACTGAAAGAGATCATTGTGCCAGTGCCCGTCAGATGGGGAATCCCAAATTAGTGTTAGGTTGAAGAAAATGGGGCAGGTGCTATCACCAGGGTGTGTGTGTGTGTGTGTGTGTGTGTGTGTGTACACGTGTACACGCGCCTGCAATCAGCACATCAGCAATGTCCCACAATGGAAAGGGAGAGAAGAATGTGGCTTAAATTGTTCCTTCATCTGCTCCAAGTGAATGTCTAGGTCAAAGCACCAGCTTTAGCCCAAAGCTCCTGACTTTTCTTCTAGCTGGAAAAACTGGACTGTAGTAGAAGAAAAAGAAACTGAGAATGAGAAAACCAAAATGTCAGGGTGTGATAGCATTGCTACCAAGGCATCACAGAAGTCTGTTTCAAACAGTTCAAGAAAAATTCAGCTCACACAAACAGAATTCTCAGTGACATTATTCTAAGAGATAAAAGGAGGGAAAACTGTGTAGATAGCAGGAGGGGGAAGAAAAGTGTTATCATTCTAGATATAATGGTTTCAAGGTGGTGGGGAGAGCAGGGAGAATCGGCATGGAAAATTTCTTAATGGACTTTCTTTATGTAGTTTTTTCCTTTAATAATTTTAGTCTAGGATGCAAGAACCAGTCTGTATATGGTTGACGAGTGCCAAATCCAGATGGAGTGAGTTTTCATTTTACAAATTGCAAAATATCCTCACTCTTATCTCTCCCAAGCAGATTACACTAATTCTGAAGGGAAATTTGAGTCAATTTATTAACAAATAGCTCCTTACAAATATTTTTTAAAGAGGAAGATGAAACTAATTTGAAGAGTTTGGTACAAGAGATTTTTTTTAAATTAAGTATTACATTTCACTCTTCTAAAATTTCCTGAGATAGCTCATTCTTCAAAGTAAGGAAATATTGCTTCAAAAGCACACACGTTTTACCAGCAATTATTTACTGAGAACCTTCCCCGTTTAAAGTACAGTGCTAGGTAAGGCGTTGAAGGGGGTTCAAAAATTTGTGAAGCAGAGTCTTTGCCCCCAAAGGACTTGTAGCATACAGAGATGTTCCAGCACAATAAATCCATGTTCCTACACTGATTTTTTGGATATCTAATTCAAGAGATTTCTAGACAACTCTCCCCTACAGAGTCTACTGAATTCCTACTGAACCATAAATACAGGAAATGCAATAGAGACTTTCGCTATAAAATATTCCTACAAAGAGAGAGAAACCACCAATGACAAAAGCTTAACTCACAACTCCAGCCGGTTTACACTAAAGATTATATTTGATCAACTTGGAAAGACCATCTATAGTTTCTCAGAATAGCAAAAAATTCTGAGAAGGAGGAGATAGAGTTCAATTGTTCCATTTAACCTCCAGAGCCCAGGCTGTCAAAGGAGAGACTTCTCACTGGACTAGGACCAAAGATAAGGGAGAATGAGAAGGACAGCCAAGGTACGTTTCTGGTATATTCAAAAGGCTGTATTACCTGAAACGACTAAAATAGGCTGGTGCTGAGACAGCTGCTATAATTGAAGCAAATCTCATTTGCATCATCAGCTCACATGCTTATCTTCAGCTGCACTCAGTTACTGAGCTAAACATTTGTGCTACCCAGCCTCTCAGTCAGCGTGTGCAGCCAGACTGCTTAGCTGATACATTTCTAGGTTTCTGCACATTCCTGTGTCCAGTGAAAAACCATGGGGGAGGCACACCGGCTCTCTCTTCTTTCAAATTCAGCCTCCCTTAGGAATACAAGCTGCATCTTTGGTGCCATAACGTGGGAGGTGAGGGTGTTATATCCTCACAGGCAGCTGTTCTGTACTTAGATGTTATATCAAGGGTGTTGGCAAGGGGGAGAGAGAGAGAGAGACCTGGAAAATGATGGGCAGCGAAAGCCAGACAATACAGAAAGTACTTTTTATCTACTGCTTCATTTATTTCTTCCATTCATCCTAAATGTTGCCCCTGGGATCCTCTATTAAGGTGTTTTCTAGCCATTCTCATTTATTTCATCCCTTACTCCTGGAACCTTGCTCTGAGATCTTTTATGAATCTTGCATCTATATCTTTCAATGCTGTAGAGATCACAACTTATCACAGCAAGATGATTTTAGTGGAATTGCTGCCAGAGGGGTGGGGCAGTCATGTGCATTAGTACCTGGATTCAGCTACCCCATCAACCCAACCCCTCCTTCTCTTCTTGTACCTTGACTCAAATGACAACCTCTTAAAGAAAATGGAGCCAGATTTGAGAATGAAAAACTTGGAGAGGTACAATATCATCTCTGTTCGTGGACTCTCATAGGTCAGTCAAGGGAATGCCCTGTAGCACAAAGGTATGAAGATGATTAAACTACAAAATACCACCCTGCTGATTTAATCAGTAGGATCAGTCCTCTTCTTTCCTTCTCTCTTTATACGAAACTACATGCTTGGTTGAAGAGGGAAGAATTCCCAAGTAAATGATGATCAGTCTAGTCTTGGGGAACTGAGCAACTGAAATGTCATTGAAGCATTCTCATGCGACGCCTGCAAATCTCCGTGTCCCTTTGAACATGGCCACAGGTTGTGAGGAAATGATGGGTGAACATCTGGACAACTCCGGAAAGGCTAATGAGCCATGTGCCATCAAATCAGGTGCCAATGTCTCTCTTAAATTCCCTTCCCACTCATCTGACATTGATTTTTTTTTATCTGTCCGACTTTTCACTACCCTGTGAGATCTTTGAGAACAGGAAATATGTCTTATCCATTTTTACAGATCCAGCACCTTGTAAAATAACTGGAACACAGTAGCTTTTAAGTGTTTATTGAATTGAACTAATGCCAAATTTCTTATATTAGATGCCTGCTCCAAATCATAGGTTTATGCTAGTCAACATAAATCTAAAAGATTTGCTCCTTTACTCTTAACTGAAAAACAATGAAATACTCCAAGTATTGTTGGTCTAACAAGAGACGTTTTCATGCATAAATATAGACACATGAACTAAAAATAAAGGAAAATGACCAGTTTCAGTTCCGTTAGAAAGTAGCTTTAAACCCTCAAGTAAAAGATTAAGCCCCACATGATAAATAATCAGACCTTAATTTTTATGTTGCCTGATATTTATACCATTGAATTAGCAATCTTAAGGATAACACACTAAGAGCCAGGAGAAGATATTTACAATTTTTTTTTCTAAGTGAAAAAGGAAGGAAGATCTACACTTTGCGAAAATATCATTCTGAAAAAAAGGAAATTTTGAATTAGTCCATTTGGTTCCACAACGTGTAGTTGCAACAAACCTTAGCTCTGAAATTCACAAGATCTCTACATTACATACCAAGAGTGAGTGACAGGCCCTTAGGAAGAACTGAGATTATCTTAATGTATATAAACTCAGTATCAGGACATCTTAAGAAATTAAAATATAAAGTCTTGAAAAACAGGCTAGATATATGTGCTTGTTGTGAATACAGTGAGATAGGCAATAAGGAGTTCTCTAAAACCCTTCAACAATAAAATTTATAGAACAAAAAAATTCCATTGGAATAAGCTATTGCCCTTGAAAACAATTTGTAAACACCAAAGCATGAGTAATCTATATCATATTATTAGCATGTTATTAGTGGTTAAAATTTATGAACAATATCTGTTTTTTTTAAAGTTGGCTAGTTAGCTGTGCAAAATACCAACTGGGCAAACATAAGCAAGTTAATTTTCTGAACCTCAGTTTCCCCACCTGTAATAAAAATAATAACTACCTGTAAGAACTTGTATGTGACAAACAGGATTATGAACATGTCAGAAATATTGAAGTCTTTATTATGTATAAGTTCTGCTTACTCACCTGTCATTGAAATAGTGATTTACATGATTTCAAAACTTTTAAGAGCAAAAGAAAACTCCTATACCTGTTAAATAAAATATGGAGAATCTTCCATAATATACAGCATCAATGAACAATTTACAAGAAATCAGCGTTCTTCCTTTATGTCTGTTCCATACTGACGTTAATTTAAATGCCACAACATACTGGCAGAAGAGAGAACTTCCAGAAAACAGGGTTCTGAAAGAAGAGGGTAGGAAACAGGACTAAATAACCAGGTTAACGCAAAGGGAAGGAGGAGACGATAACATTTTTCTCTTTGTATATGAAATGTCTAGACATATTTCACAGAAGTTAAGTCAAAGCTTTGCTAATTTGGACAGAATGTCTATGAACCAAAGCCTCTTTTTGTCCATTTGTGCATCTCAAAAAACAACCAATTTAGTTTAAATTTTCTCCCTAAGGCACATCTATAGATTAAGATAAAACAATAAATATGTCACAGTTCAATAATCCTAACAACAGGAAAAACAAAAAGGTAATGACAGTTTCTGGCTTCAGTGTGACTATAGACTTCTAAGGCTAGGCTGGGAACTCAGAGAACAACAAATTGGAAAATGACAGTCTCAGCCCACCAAATCCACGGTAAAAGAATCATGTTGGCTTAAACCATACATTTATTCAGCTTCTATATGCACCAAACAAAAGATAAAGGGGACAGTGCAGTTGGTCTGGATTGTTTGGAATGACTGATATTTAGCTAGTTTGTACTCTTCAGTCACATCTATAAAAAGGAATATAAAGTTTAATTCAACAAGCATTTAATGCCTGCTGTATGCAAGGCACTGTGCTAGGTTTAATAAATTTTTTATTTTTCCATTATACGTTTACACCTACTAACCTTTTAAAATGCTTGTAGTTCAGACTAACTTAAAATCTAATCTGCCTTTACTTGCAATGTGTTTAGAAACTCAGTTGATTAAATCCAAACTGAGAAGCAGTAGAATTTTAAAACAGCTTCTAACATGCAGAAGAAACAGGCTCTGCAGCCCAGATAATTTAAGAGCAATTTCTTTTTTTTAGTTACATAAAGAGACATTTTCAGGCCTCTAATTGCTCCAAATTTATCTGCTAAAGAGTCATTATGACCCATTTTTAACCCCTCTCTGACATCAAGAACTAATGCTGTAATTGAACTGTGTCATCATTGATCTCAATTCTAAAACATTAAAAGAGTTGGTTTCTGTCTCTCACTGCAATTGCACCATTTTCCTCCTCATCACTCCAATGCCTGCAGATATGCACAGTGTAACCAAGAAAGAGCTGTTTAAAGCCCAGCTAGATGTTGTGAATGAATACCCTGCCTAGTAGACTATTATTTGCTATTTTCACATATTTAAAGTAAGGATACAAGTGCAGACATCTCTATTTTTAAAGCTCATTTTCCCACTTTTTTCTTTTTGTCCAAAACATCTTTTATAGTAATGTAGTTTGCTTACTCATACTTGTAACAGAGATAAGAGAATCAAAGAATTTTAAATCTGCCCCACTGCTGATGCTAAATATATCAAACTAAGTTTTGTTCTTAAGAGATATGAAACCCATGAGAAAAAAGTTACATAAAGAAAATGTATAGAGCCTTTGTGTTTGAGCCTTGGAATTACAGCTATGCACTAAAACAGCTTGAATATACCAACAGTGGCCATAATCTTGTACTAAATCTTCACTTCATTCTAATCTCAGTATGAGGGGGTGGGGGAAGGAACAGCTAATTCAGTGGAGATTAAACTGATCAAATTGGATTTTATGCTTAATTTAGGAAGTTTCATATTATTTTTGTTTGGCACAAGTATGTCTTGTTTATCATAACATCTGTAAAACTTTGCACTTAAATCTGAAAAATGAGGCCTTTTATCTCAGAAGCTTCTACCATAAAAATAATTTCATAGAAAGTTAAACTCTGCCCCCAAACCAGGGACCTGTCAATGCAAAGAGCAGAGGGGATGGTCAAGGACACTGGCTTCTGATCTCAGCTTCACAGTTACTGACCCATGCTTCACACTTCGTCTCTCTAAGCTTCAATGTCTTCATTGTAAAAGAGGGGATAGAAATAAAATGCAGTCTAAGTCCCTTCTGACTCTAAGATTAAGAAATAAAAAGCTATAAGGCATCATCATTAGTCTGTTTGGAATGAATGTAGTGTCAATGATAAAGCTGGACACTAGTTGAAAATAATAAAAACAGATTTTATTCAGTAATGACTATTGCAACAGAGGAGAGAACACAGTGTAACCTGAGCTCAACTCCACTGGAGCACAAAATGCAGGAGACTTTTTCAATGCTGGAGTGTGCTAAAGGAAAGACCCAGAGGGCATTAAGGGGTTAAGGCGTAGGTCCATGGACTAGGCTAATTGTCATTCATACAGAAGAGAATCAAATACATCCTTATGCCAGGAGGTATAATGGTACAAGATGGAGCAAGGTTCCCAAAGTCTGGCCCTTATCTTCCTTCAGAGCCTGAGAAGTGAGAGTGACAGTTCTCTGGATGTTTTCATTTCAGAGAGACTGCCACCAGATCCTTGAGGAGTCAATTTTAGGTGGTAGAAGAGTTCCATCTCAAAAGTCAGAGAAAGAATTTCTAATTGCAAGCTTTCTCAGGAAGGCATTTTAAGTAGGGCCTGGAGTCATCCTAGTGACATGGCCTTAAGCAGCTAGAAGCCATGCTAGAGTTTGGACAAAGTGAAAGTCTTTGTCAGGAGCAATGGACCAGTTCAGGACATTCATAACCATCTGGTGTCTTGAAAGAGACGAAAGCTCAGATGAGAATACTTTCTACCGCAGCACTGAACCAAATTTTTAGAAGGTACAAAAAAGTCTATTTATATAACAGTTTTTGATTCTGCCACACACATGGGCTCAAAAAAACAAAAATGTTGGCTCCAAATATCTTAGCCAGTGGCTCCATCTAGTTTTATTATAGCACTGTCTTGAGTCATTTAAATATGTATAACTGCATTTCTCTTAAATGCCTAACAGCTGAACGTTTAGCCTATTTTAATACTATTCACCCCCAGAAAAATGGGTCAAATATGATCATCAGAAGCGCCACAGTGGAGAATGACAAGCGCACTGATTTTTATCAATAATCATAGTTCTTCATATTCTCTTATCACGTTTTCTAAAATAGGGATTTCAAACTGAAAGATCTCGAGGGCATTTCTCTGAAGTCTTATTTAGCTTTCATGAAAGATTTAAATGTGAGTTTCTGTAAATGCAAATGAAAATATTAAGGGTGCTCAATACATTCACGGAACAGATTGATATATTTTTCATGCAATAATGTTAATATGCTGTGCCCTCTAGAGGCAGCGGGACCATAATTAAACCTGTTGGCATTTCCATTTGAAACCTAGTCATAAAAAAAATCCCTCTGAGCAATAATTTGCCATTCCAAGACTCCACCCAGCAGTTTCCACTGTTTAGGAACAATATTTGAGAAAGTTTTAGCAGGGGGTCAAGTTCTAATAAGGTAAAACATTTAGCAGAATTTTTTTATTTATTTCACCCCAGATGCTTGTTTGCCCCTACAAACTAATTCCAGTCTAATGTGTGATGTTTATAAATAGGACAGAGACATAGCATGAGAAATGCACTCAGGCTCCAGTTGAGAAAATTTAGTTTATTATATACTGTTGTATCCACTTTTGCTAGTCCCAGAGCTTAAATAATTTGAGAGGGTGATGTTTAAGAAAAAGACAAAATTAAAAATAAAAGACTGTAAATCAACTATAGTTCAATAAAATTTTTAAAAAGTTAGAAATGAAAGTGAATATTCAGAATGCGAAAAGTTATCATAAGCTAAAAGAAAGACTGACAAATACCACAATATCATAAAATGCAGAAGGATCACAAGATATGCTTATAAATTATGTTTCACCCATATAATACAATTTTTCTTACATATTTTGGCCGCATACTCTTTGATCACCTCTTTATGTGACAAAGATTTTATAATATCATGTATTATGAAGAGAATTTAGTCAGTCTTTCCCTCTACCATCAGAAGTTAGCAAACTTTCTATAAAAGGCCAGATAGTAAATATTTTAGGCTTCACACCATGCAGTCTCTGTCACAGGATTCAACTCTGTCATAGCACAACATCAGTAATAGATGACACATAAAGGAATGAACATGGCTGTGTTCCAATAAAACAGTTTTGGACCCTGGACTTTGAATTTTATGTAATTTTCACATGTCATGAAAAATTTTCCCCCAGTCATCTAAAAATATTAGAATTATTATTAGGTCATGAGCCATAGAAAACAGAGCATAGTTTGACAACCTTCATTCTACCCCAGTTGACAGAAATTTACTTATTATTGATAGTTTTTGAAAGCTATTTTCAGCTTCTCAAATCATTGTTAATAATATATTTTATGGCAGTTGTCAACTTAAAAAAAATTCCTTTACATATAGCATTTTGAGTTTTTTCTGCTGTGATTAATCTTAACTTTAACTTAACCAGTTTGTCATTGATAACCTCAGTGCAAAGACATCATAATCAGTCTTGTTATCTTTGTTACATTATTAGTATTTTGCATTAAATTAAGAAATTTTAATATTTCCCCAAAGGGTTCATACTGTCATTCACTCATATGATTTAACGTGAGAACGTATTCACCACTTCTCTTAGAAATTTATAACTTCCTCTTAATTATTGCTTTGCTATGCTCTGAAAAAATTTTACTTGTAATTATATGCTCAACGTTAGCATAATTTCTATTGACTTCATCACTCACCTTCATCACTTTGGCTCATATTCATGCATTTTTTAAATCTGAAATTTCTCTGTTCTTTAATAAATAACTTTAAAGATGGCAAAAGGGATTCATCATATACACCTAATGAGGTCTAATTTCTCATGTTTTATTAAAACATCCCAAAACATCTTTTCAACTTGCCTAGTACTTTTTGTGTCAAGACGCCAGGTCAGTTGGCACAGCGGGCAGTAGGAGTATTCCAGGAAGCCACTGTCATGCCAGGACAGTCACCACTCATGCAACTGTACTACACAGAAATGAAAACCACACCAACATGTCCCATCAGACGCAACACGATGTATTTCCAACTCAGTTATGCCTTAGCCAGATATCAAAATGTCCGCAGCCACCCCGATACCACTCAATCTTAGGGGAAGAGGTAATGGAAGGGAAAGAGATTGGAAAAGACAACAGATTTTACCAACTCTGTAACCATGGTAAGACCCGAGTAAGGGCCCCTTTCCTGGCTTTTGGAAGGCGTTTGCACACCTTAAGCCTATCTTCATTAGTCTTCAGGTCAATCCGCCTCTTACTCTTCCCCAGGAGATTTGCCATGCAGCTAAGCAGTCCCCTGTAACATCACCTACCACATTCTCTTGACCATTCTATTCCACAAATAGCCAAAGCTGAACATTAAATAAGCAATATTCCGGAGGGAGCTAATGAGAACACATGTATTCAGCTTACAAATTACACTGAAAGGTAATTTTTTTTTTTTTTTAAACACAAAGTACAGCAATCACTCAGTGGTTCTGAAAAAGAACAAATTAGAAAAGTCCTCCACTGAGATCTGAATGTGATGTGTATGCTTAGGACATTTCATTCGACAAAACTCAGTAGAAAACTTTACGTCACAATCACACATCATAATTACTGATTCTAATTTAATTATGTGACTGCACATATTTATTTACTCCAGGAACAAATATACAGTAATTAAACAGCATAACAAATAAAAGGCTAACTTTTCTAAGGAAAACAAGAAATTCATGAAGCCTCTTGATTAGTAAAAAAAAAAAATTTTAAAGGTCAATTACAAGCTTACAAAAGCAGTCTATTCTGATTTGAAAGATAATTAGAGTCAGCTCATTGCCTTTCTCTACTGTACTGACATTCTTTTCAAGAACTTCAAGGGAAGAAGAAAGTTATAGGAGAATTTCAGGTATACCTTCATAGCTTAGAAAGCAACCACCATGCTCCTAGACATCTCCATAAAATTCCCTTTGTGTAAATGGAGTCATCATCTGAGGGTTAATCTGCAGCTCGAACCTTTGCCCTTTTTTCTTGAGTTTTCTTTTGCCTTAGGGTCCTCGTAATACTTTTCTGGACTTAAACTCACAAGCTTTTGAGAGTCCATTGTTTTTCTAATATAAACCTAATAGCTTTTTTTCCGTACTGTGATTATCCATGTAAAGGATAATTAACTCCAAGAAATTACTATTTTTTTTTAAGACTTAAACACTATAGGAACAGTACAGATACACCCGAGTGTATTTTCCACCCTATTAAACTAAATAATATATTTTATTTTAAAACACATGTTCACAGGTCTGCCTGGCTTTGAAAAAAATCAAAGACATAAGATAAAAATACAAAAAAATCAGATATTTTAGAATAAAAATATTACTCATATTACAGAGAAAATACTACATTATTTCGTCAGCCTCCGGTTTCTCTAAATTACAAGCTAACCTATAGCATTTAAAATGATTTTTAAAACTTATTTATACACAGTATAATAATGAAACTATATCTTCCTTAAGCCTTTATCAAGCATCCTTATCAGGGTATATTTCTACCCTATAGCTGTTAATGTCAATATTAAGAATGTGACTTCATTGAGATCAAAATAATGGTATTTTCATGATAATATCCTCCAGAATACTTACTTATAATTATGTTAAAGAGATAATTTCTATGAGTAATTCTATTACTAAGTAACAGACGATTTACAAACACTGTAGAACTCTGAGGAATATGTTTGGAGAAAATGCTTAATTAGGCCATGGTGTGAATTTTGACATCTTTCTTCATGGTTTATAGGATACTCTTTTGCTGACACATATCTTCAACAGTTGGATCAACACACAATCTTAATTTCCCAATATTAAAAACAGTATTACAGGGTCACAATATGGTGAGAAACAAAATAATATATTTTATTTTTTAAATAAATGTTATCTTACTCAGTAAGCCAAAATGATCTAATAGCACCAAAAAATAAAGTTTGCACTAAAATATACCACTCACAAAATACGATGGATTTGTGATGGATAAAAACAACTTTGACTACAAGAAGCCCAATTTTAGTTGGGAGTAAGCTTGGGGCATAAACATGTTGCTTCAGGGAGTAAGCAATTCACCCATTGCTTCACTGATACTGTCAACACCGGCACTTACTGTGTTATAACTTTCCTGCCAGAGAATGTATCAAAACTACAGACTCATTAGGTAGGACCCCAAGGGCCATCAAATAGAACTTAGGCTAAAGAATTTACTTTCTTCTTCATCTTTCTACATGTATATAAGCCACACTATTCTACCCATGAAGACATTAATGGAAATCACTAACATTGCATCAGATTTCTCAAGTTTCTAATTTATAGGAGGCTAAATCCGAAAATGTTATTAATTTACAGGACTGACCCACTAACTCATATAGACTGTGATTCAACTCTAACAATTTAGGTACTTCCTTATATTCTAACATTCAATTTCAGGTTTTCAGGCACAGCATGCTTGTGTGGCCCATTCCCGCATTCTGCACCACTTACAACGGCAATGGAAACTGGTTAGTGCTCTCAGTCAGTCATAGTAGCCAAGAAACCATGTCATAACCAAATTTAAACAGGGTGTACTGTAAATCAGATATTCTCACAAACCAACTTCTCACTAATGGACCTTTATATGTTTGAAAGGGAAGAGGTATTCAGACAGAATTTTGTGATTTATACATTTAATTTGGTCTCAGAATCAGAGCTGTTCAGATGTGAGCCAAATATTCTGCCAGTATAGTACTTGCTATTCAACTGCAGCTCTAAGACGAGTCTCTCCCCATTCCAATATCGTCCCTTAGCCCCTCAGCCCCTCCCAGAGAGAAATACGGAAGCCTCTCTTATTTGGAGGTTGTATTTTTTGTTTTTATCATGTAGTAATAAAGAAAAGAGACCCATATAAGGCTACAGTTCAGTCTTCTGTTCAGGTGCCAAAACTCCATACAGATACCCTTTCCAGCCTGACCAAATGATTGGAATTCACTTTCAGGGTTCCAAAGACCCTATGAAATCAGGTGGAGACAGCCCAAATGACTAATGAAAGACTCTGTCACTATCATATGCAGCTGAGTTTGAACTGGTGATGAAAAAGGAATTGGTGGACTACATTTTATGAATTTCAAGTGATAAGGTTTTAAGTGCATGGTCTAGAGTCTATACTGGAAACATATGAAAAACACAATGAAGTGGAGAAGGCTGTGAAACGAGATCAGCCAAGCTTAGTATTTAGTAAAAATGTAAGTCATTCAGTGTTTCTCTTCTAAGAATAGTCGGGTTTTATCAGAAGTTATTCAAATAAGTCATATTAATTTTAAAATATTCTCAGAAAAGTAACTTGCTTCTTTCAAGAGTCACATTGTATCTCATTCCATCACCAAATAATGGAACCCATGGTAGTTTTGACTACAAGTCTTCCTTGGGCCTATGGATTTTAGTGACTCTGGATGAAGTTTCCACCCACCTAGGTAAATCCTGTTAAGTTCTAATAAAAATATCAATTTACGCATCGACAATACTCTTCCTTTCTTATATTTCATTCAAACCATGAAAAGTTTCAGAATTTAAGTCTTGGGAAAAACTAGAAATTAGTAACACTGATTCTCTTCTACTATTCCTAAAATGACATTAATTACACACATCAATCATGTTTGGTTTCAGTGTAACAGAAGTCAATATCATAATATATTATGTGAATTAAATACAGATTCTGGGCATTTGGGTAATTCTTACATTAGCACCATACTGCTCTACATTTGCTTTTGAAAAAGATTTTCCTATGTGGATTCATAAATATAGATGCATATCAAGCTGAACTTTTCAAAAATAGAGTTTCAAATCTTCCATCATGACCCTCTGCCTCTCCCGGATTAGACAGTTCTGACATATCTTGCTAGACAACTATTGCCTCGTGTCTTTCTTTACACAGTGAACCACAATCTTTACTCATCCCCCCAAACATCTTAATCTGCTCAGGGTATAAAAATACCTGACTTCAAGTTCAGGTGTAGGTTTAGTATCTTCATTCTGATCTATCCAGTACTGGTACATTCAATCAATCAGTGTATCTTAGATAACTGGGGCGAGCATGGTACCATTTTTCTCCATTCAGCACCTGGCTCCCAGGGCCACTTACTGGACACTTAGTACATTCTGACACCTGGTGAAATGGGAGGCTGCTGCCAACGTCAACGTTCCTATAAGAGCAATGTACAAAAGCATGGCTATAAAACAGTTCTCAAAGAATTAGGCGTGGGTCCTGGGAATCTGTATTTAACATGCACCCCAGGTGATTCTGATGTTGGTCGCTGGCAACCAGGTGTTCAAAAACATCACTATCAAGCAGTCACAGCCAAGCGTCAGTGTCATAGCTTTCTATGCAAGCCTTGTACGTTGCTTTTGACACAGTCAAAAGCAGCTTGATATCATTTTTTTTTCTCTTCTAAAAGATTTAGCAATTTGTCCTTTGGGAGACTCTCACCAAGCCGTGGCCTAGAATTTGAAGTTAGTTTGTGTTACTGCAGAAGAGCATCAAAGAAAAGCTCCCTATGATTCAAACGCACGACCCCGAGGTGCTCTGCTAGGTGATTTACATGTATTTTCTAGTCTAATCAGAGGGCTCAGTGCTTTCTTTGACATGGATCCTTACAAGAACAATTTTGTGCCAGACAATGCATTGACTGACGAGGATACAGCAATAAACAGAACACACAACTCCCTGTCATCATGGAGTTTATCGTCTAGTTAGTGGGGGAAACAGAAAATAGACATATTGGGCGGGCCAAAAAGTGCCTTTGGTTTTTTAAGTAAAAATGAAAGACATATTTTTCATTTTCACCAAGAACTTTATTGAACAACGTATAAACCCTTTTTTTCCACTACCTTCTGCCATTTTTCGGGCAACTTCATAATTCCATCTTCCCAAACCTTTTTATCTTTTTGAGCAAAGAACTGGTCCAGGTACCTTTGACAGTCTTCCAGGGAAGTGAAATTTTTTCCATTAAGAGAATTTTGTAAAGACTGAAATAAATGGAAATCCAAAGGTGCAATGTCTGGTGAACACGGCAGATGAATCAGAACTTCCCAGCCAAGCTGTAACAGTTTTTGCCTGGTCATCAAAGAATGTGGTCTTGCGTTAACCTGATGGAAGATTATGCGTTTTCTGTTGACTAATTCTGGACGCTTTTCTTCGAGTGCCTTTTTCAGTTGGTCTAATTGGGAGCAGTACTTGTTGGAATTAATCAGTTGGTTTTCCGGAAGGAGCTCATAGAGGACTGCCTTCCAATCCCACCACACTGCCTTCCAATCCCACCACATACACAGTATCATCTTCTTTGGATGAAGACCAGCCTTTGGTGTGGTTGGTGGTGGTTCATTTCACTTGCCCCATGATCTCTTCTGTTCCACATTGTTGTACAGTATCCACTTTTCATCACCCGTCACAATTTGTTCTAAAACATTTCGGTAGAGAATCACATGTGGAAATATGGTCAAGAAGGGTTTTTTTTTGCTTAACTTATGTGGAACCCAAACATCAAAATGATTCACAAAACCAAGCTGGTGCAAATGACTTTCAGTGCTTGATTTGGATATTTTGAGTATGTTGGTTATCTCCTGCATGGTATAACATTGATTGTTCTCAATTATTGTTTCGATTTGATCGCTATCAACTTCAACTGGTCTACCCGACTGTGGAGCATCGTCCAGCAAGAAATCTCTAGCATGAAACTTTGCAAACCACTTTTGACATGTTTGGTCAGTCACAGCACCTTCTCCATACACCGCACAATTCTTTTTGTGTGTTTCAGTTGCGTTTTTACCTTTCTTGAAATAATAAAGCATAATATGTCAAAAATGTTTTTCTTCCATATTCAATATTAAAATGGCTACACAAAAATTCACCAATTTTGATAATTCTTTTTTTAAATGCACACTGGATATGACAGCTGTCACATACAATCTAACAAAATTGTTTCGAATGAAGCTAAAGACAACTGAATGCTACTAGAGCCATCTTATGGAAAAAAACGCACGAACCTTTTGGTCCACCCAATACATAGTACATTAGATGGAAAGAAGTCCCATGGACAAGCTAGCTCTGGACAAGGGGAAAGAAATGGATATGATACAGAGTGATCAGGGCAGGACTCTCCGAAAAGATGCCCTAGGAAGGGAAGGAAGTGAGAGATGTGTTTGGATTTGGATTATTGATTTATTTTGAACACAGAGCTAACAGGATGTGCCAACAGCTACAGAGTGGAGCACGAAAGAAAGAAAAAATTAAGGATGACTCCAAAACTTTTGAGCAAAAGAACGAAGTCCCCACTTATTGAGCTGGGGTTACTGTGAGTCAGGGCTGTTGCTTGCATTCTGTTTTAAGGATTAGGAAAGGTGGGCTCCGCTTTACTGTGGGCTTGCCTCAGTAACACAGCCTGTACATGGTGGAGGTGGGCCTGAAGCAAGTTGGGCGGACTCTGAAGGCTACACAGTCAAAGGCAGCTCTAAGACCCCTCATACCACCGCCGCCCCCAGGCTAGCTTTGAACATAGCCCTAGAATCTCAAGCAGCTCAGAATAAGCATCAACGGAAAGAACAGGGTTAGAGTCACTGCACAGGGTTTTGAGAGCACGGCCATGCCCGTCTATCGATACCCCTTCTGCATACTCCCCAACAGAGCAAAGGGCCCTGCCGGTTCCCCTGCTGTGACATTTCAGAGATGCCTGCTGCTCATGTTTATCTATATATAGGCAGGTCCAGCCCTGGGCAGGTGCAGAATGCAGAACAAATCTCAGCGCCTCTCCTGTATCCCACCCCCCTCCAGCATATGGTCTGTGGGTGGAATGAGGTTAAAAAGAACATCAAGGACAATCCTGGAGGAGAAATGAAATCATTGCCAAAATGAAACATGCCGTGGAATAAAGGGGGAGTTGCTAGATGATAAAGGAGGTGTTGGAGGGCTGATTATATGGACAAGGAATGACCATCTGTCCATTGTTTTTCAAAAGTTTCTATACAGGTGATTAAGTTTCAGGCTAAGTAGAGGAGTTGGAAAGGAAAAAAGCATCTACTGACTGCTAAGAGCCAGACACCGGACTAGGTGCTTTATATATACACGTTCACAACACCATGTGGCGTCATCCTTATTGTGCCAATTGTATATAGATGAGGTCACTCAAGCTGAGACTTGAGCTAACTCTGCCGCCCAAGGTCAATCTGTAACTCTGTGCACGCAGGGACTGTCCCTGCCAGGTTCACACTGTATTCCCAGTGTCTAACACAGTGCCTGGCACTCCAAGGGGTGGGGAGAGTGGGGGCCCCTTGACTCTTTAGTGAGTCAGTGTCGCCTTCTTTCCAATTCTAGTTTCAGACCTGGCATCACCTCCCGTTTCACCACGAGGAGAGGAAGGTCTTTGAGTCCCAGGGCCACCACTGCTATGCCAGTGGCTGAGGCAGTGGGCAGCAGGGCGAGCCAGCAGGAGTACCCTCCAGCAGTGATGACGACCACCAAAAGGGGAGTCAAGGAGGCAAGAACTAGGAGAGGCGGGCAGGCGTTCCTGGACCGCCACAGCTTGCCTGCTCTCTATCTGCACAGGAAAAGGGAGCCTTCCCTTTTCAGCAGAGATAGTTGTGTCTGCCCACAGAGGAGAAGACATCCTGAAAATCTATCATCCCCCAGGGGTCCTGCTTTGGAGCCCAGCTCTAGATAGATGCCTCCACCACCCAGGCTTTTTTGGCAGCTGGTCGGGCTACTTCCTGTTCTCTGCCTCTCTTGTGTAACTGGTTTTTATGTCTCTGAAGTAACCCAGGCCCCCAACAAACTTAATTCACTGGTTCGTTCCATTACCATTTATTCTGAGCAGAGGCAGTAGTTACGACTGTGAAATGGTGGTATACACACGATACAAGTTATGGAATTGTGTAACAATCCATCCCTGGATTTGCAAATGGAACAGGCATTGTTTTACTTTTATTCTATATTTACATTCCTACCCAGATGATTAATTTGGGATGGAATTATTTTATAGCTCAGAAAACAAAATGTCAGAGGACCAGTGTCAGACTACATTAATGGGAAACTGTCCTTTATCACTGATTAAAAATAAACCAGGCAAAATCCAGCAGCAGTTGTAACCAATTGACATCTGGGTAGAATTAATTCCTAAAATGTTCAACTTTTGAGCGACAATTCAAAACACCGGAAGTTAGCATTCTCTAAATATTCAAAAGTAAACGGAGCAATGGACTGCCCATTAGACAATGGAATCTCCCTTTTACCTAAGTAATGTATGATCTGAGAAAAATTTCTTCTTTCTTCCCCTACAAGGTGATGCTTGCTTCCCAGTCTAAAGTGTTTCAATTTAGTCTTATGCATTATTTGATAACAGATTTAAAAGATGCCTCAGATTCCCTGTTTCCTTCTGTACTATACAATAGAGAGAAAAGCAAGCAAGCATTGTACCACATTTATTTTTATGCTCCTTACAACTATTCTTTTCAGTATACATTGTATTATTGACCAGAACTGGGCTTTTTGTAATTATAGAAAATCATGTGAGATACGCCATGTTCTGAAGCCCTTTCAGGGAACACATTCTACCCTTCAGCGTGGGTGTGCCTTCATTACAACTCCCTTTGAAACTTCACAGGCACCAGCACAAACACCAGAAAGTGCTACCCAGCTAGAATACCCGACCCTCAAGCTTCTCACTTAGGCAACACACCGCACTTGTCACACCACAAATAATGTAACATTGATGCCCCCAATAAACGTAACGCCAACTGTTTCCAGATAGAAAGAAAAAAAAAATAACATAACATGTTCAAAAGCACCTGCATGAAACAGATGCTTTCTGGGAGAAAATGTGAAAATTAGATATGGAGAATCCTTGAGATAAGTTTTCACAACAATTAAATGTGAGAAGGTAAAGAAACAGTGTCAGTTCACATTGAACAGGAGTACAAAACAGTTTAGTTATAAGAAAAGAATCACTTTCCTCTTAGGATTACAGTCTGAAGCCACACAAGGCCTGTGGGCCACCCTTCAGAGCTCTGTGGACTCAGTCCATTGAGGGATTGTTCCAGAGATGTTACATTTTGGCAGAATACAGAGACTGATGGCATGCAAGAAACACCCCTGACTGCTTTTCCTCAACAGACAGGGATTGTTCCCCATTAAATTGGCCAAGGGCATCTCTTTTAGTTCTTGGAGAATTAAGGAGAATAACAAACAACACATTGTGTTCATAGCCAGCTAAGCAGGAGAGAGTTCAACAACATGTGTCTGTATTGCAATAGGAAGTGCTGTAGGCTTCATGTTAGGACCCAAGTTCTTCTCTCATTTTTCCAGCCTTCCTATCTGCCTCGGAGGAACCGCAGTCAGAGTTTCAGAGTGGTGCCGGTGATAATGATGCACACGCACACATACACACACACATGATGTGCACGTGCACACACACACTTGGTGGGTGGTACATGTTATTTTATCTCATACCAAAAACAAACTTCCCTGTTTGCAGTACTGCTTTTTCAAAATATTACCAAAACAATTTTTAATAAAGGGATAAAAAAATAGACAAAAGAAACATCCTTCTACCCCTTGGAGTGAGAACACAGATCAGAGTCTCCGAATTCATCCAAGTCCAGACTTCCATTTGCAATCTAGAACAATTAATAGAGTTAATGCAATCAATTTATCTAATCAAATGTATTGAAATAACTGTTCTAAACCTGTTTTAGTACTACCTAACTACCAAGAATTAGGTTCTATTATCGAGATTTATGAAAACCTGCAAATTACTCCTCAGGATTCAGATATATTACAACAGAATGATTGGCTGAGATTCAGAAGAAACATGTATCCATAAAAATGAGATAAAGGTAGTATTTGATAAACAGAATTAAGAAAACAGGGGAAAAATTTTCTTCATTGTCTTTTTTCTTCCCTCCTCCTTCTTTCTTTCTCAAACCAGAATATAGCTCGATGCAACCTTTAATTATTCTCTCCCATACTTTTTTTTTTTTTTCATGTCTGGTACAAATTATGAAGACTGAATATTTTCTTTTAGAAATTTAATCTTAATGCTTATTCCATATCAGGAATACCCTGAGTGATGGTGTTTAACCAAATATCCCATAAAAATTGAGGAGGCTGAAAAAAGATTGAGAAAAATACATTCACCTTTAATGTCCGGCTTATCTGATACACATTCTATGACTGTATTTGTTTCTAAGCCTCTGGATTAAAAAAAGGTATATGAAATTCCACTGGATTGATGTTAGAGGCAATTTGTTTTCCCTCTGGATAAAATGAGAGCATTTCAACTTAAAGAAAAAACCAACATCTGAAAAGGAGTTAGCATTATCTATTCAAAAATGATCCTAAAATTTTATAAGGCTTAAAATTACTTATTGTTTACCAAGTTATATGCAGATAAGATGCTACAGTAGAAAGAGTTGTTATTCAAAGTGGGCAACACAGAAGACTGAAGATTTAATGAACATCTTCTCACAGTAGTTGGCAGCAAGAAACTCAATGAGGCCTCATAAAAATCGCTCAATGGGGGAACATGAACCAGGAATCATCACTTATGTTTCTGTCATTTTTAACATCCAGCACAATGCTGCCTCATTTGACATAGAGGCGATATTAACTGGTAAGTGAAATGTATTTTTAAAGTTCTTCAAAAATTCCAAGGAAAATTGATCCAGTTTTCTAGTGCCTTATGTAAAAGTTGCATATAAAATTGCTAAAGAATGAAAAAGAAAGATCATAGCTCGGCTTCAATCTCCACAAAGAAGATCAAACTTTCTATTCAGAGGTAAGACAGTTTTCTTACAATCACAGCGTATTGTAGCTGGAAGGAGTCTCAGGGACGACCTCTCCAGCCTTGTCATTTTACAGATGAGAAAACTGGGGGCCAGACAATTTAAGTGACTCAGGGCCACCTTCATTCTTAGCTTTTAATGAGATACCTTAGACATTTTAATCTTCTAAGATTTGTATTGTAGATTTGCTTCACTCAGATGTAAACCACAAAGATAGGAAAGACGAAGCACTCTTGCATAGAACCTACAACTGACAGTGAACAGTCAGCTGAGTAAGTGCTGGCTCCTATGGTTCCTACAAGATGAATTCAATACACTTACGTCACCGCCTGCCCTTTCCTCTGCTTTGAAAAGCAAGTACAATGCCCTTTCTCTCCTTGTACCTTCTCCATATTACGGGCTGCCCTTGTCAGCAGAAGCAGGCAAAGAAAGTGAATATATATTTTCCCTGTGTTCTTCTGAAAACAAATAATCTGGGAATTAATTTAGGAATCCTGTTTGCTCAAATAAAATAATTCTGTCCAAAAAATGCTAACTGCTATCTTTAAGAGCACTTATGTTTGGTGGTGACTTTTGTTTTTGTGAATTTCCTGGGTTTTTTCTCACCAATTTCAAATGTTGCCCTACTGCCTGGGATAGCTTGGCGTGGAAAAGTGTCCACAACAGCCACTCCTCAATTCTAAGAGTCCTTGAGATACTTCTGAGTGTTGGAATACCCTGGCATGTGGATTTTCCTTCCTATAGAGCAACGGTCCCCAACTTTTTTGGCACCAGGGACCGGTTTCGTGGAAGACAATTTTTCCACGGACGGGGGGAGTGGGGGGGATGGTGCAGGCAGTAATGCGAGCGATGGGGAGAGGCAGATGAAGCTTCGCTCACCCGCTCACCTCCTGCTGTGCGGCCCGGTTCTTAACAGGCCACGGACTGGTACCGGTCCGCAGCCCGAGGGTTGGGGACGCCTGCATAGAGCTCTGTTCAGTCTACACACCTAGGAAGACTTAGAAAGAGTGAAGAAAGGAAACATTTGGGAAGCTAAAAAGCCTCTGGATCCTGTTCCACACTGTTCTCTCCACGCCCTGGGAGGTATGGGCATGTCGTCAAGCAATCACACCATGGTGACCACTGCTTTGCTATGCATTCCAATCTGCTCTGTATAAATGTCCTCATCTGTGGTTTAAAAAATAAAATAAAATAAAAGGACTTAGGTTTGATATCATAGGTTAGCTATGCTTAAAGCAAGACAGAGAGCATTGGCCCAAGCATGGCAGCCATGAAGTGAACCATTGAGACAGATGAAGTTTCCAGGTGAGAGGGGACAGAGCAGTTAAATACTGTTCTGATTCCTTTCTCTTTATTAAGAAAAGTGCCTCCAAACTTAAAGTATAATGAACCAGAACAAATCCTGATATATTTCTAGTGAGAAAGAAAATCTAGTTACTCGAAACAGAGTGAATTATATTTACAAGTATTGAACCATCTTGTTAAGTTTGATCAAGAACCATTTGTGGTCATCTTTGCACAATCAGGGGGAATAGAAGAAATCTAAATAGGCTGAAGATGCAAAACATCTTGACCCAAATTTCAAAAACAAATTCTAGAAATTATAGACTGTTCAACTTGACTCAAATCCCTGATAAATTCTATAAAAGGATCCAAGAACAAGTGGTTTAGAAGACCTGAACAAACAAGCCAACGCAGTTCAGTAAGAACAAATCCCGAAGGAATTTTGTTCATTTTGAATCATACATCAGGAAGAAACTCTATATACAGAATAAACCAGGACTCTTCCAATACAACTGACAGTTTCTCATGATATTCTCATGAACACCATGGAGAAATGTGGATTGGATAACAGTAAATAATTCATCTAACCATACTAATTAAACAAGCTTATTCAAAAGCAACTGGTAATCCAGAAAGAAAAAGAAAACTAAGCTCCATGCTGGAGACTTCCAATTCTTAACCAAGCTCATTCCTTCCTGCTTGCATTTGCTGTTCCCTTCTGCCTGGAATGTTCTCTCAGCTCTTTGAATAGCTGAATCCTTCTGAAACTGAAGTCATTAGTATAAATGCCACCTATTCAGAAACTCTAAATTAGATGGTCACCTACCCAACCCTGTCTTTCTCTATCCTATCCCTGTTTATTTCCTACCACATTCTGTTTATACTCCATCTCTTCCACTAAAATATCAGCTTCACAAAAGCTAAGCCTTTGTTTGTTTATCCACCATGTATTCACAAGGCCTAACACAATGTCTGCCTCGGATTAGGCTTCCATGAACATTGGAATGAATTAATGAAATACAACCCTATGTCGTGATATCATATCTTCTATTTGGTCTTTTAGAATATATTTTCTATCAATGTCTTATATGGAGATATACAAGGCCTGTCTGGGGATTTCTTGGTTGGGTTTGGTTTTGGGTTTTGTTTTGTTTTGTTGTTTTCTCATTACCATATCCTGGATAAATACACTGCACAATGAAATAAGAATTCAAAAGGGCCTTAAGGGAGTGAAAGGCCAAACCCACACAACAAAATGATATAAATAGGATACATGGAAAGTTCTACACTTAGAATCAAAGGATTTTTTTGGTGCTATCACAGGATAGGGAGACTTGGTTTGTCATTGGGATCTGTAAAAACTTCCTTGGGTTTCAGTTCATCCCAATCTTGTTATGAGCCAATATTGTGATGTGAGCATTAAAAAGTGCTGGAGTCTTGAAAGCAAATACAGTACCTCCAGACCAAATTACATACTTGTTCAATACTACACTAACATTTAAGAACACTGGAAAAACTAAAAGTGGTTGAGAGGAATATAATGATTATGCGAGGCATGGAAAACTACTCATAAGAATCAAGTGTTTACCAATAACTTCAGTAAGAAGGAAGGATTTTCTAACGGTCTCCACTCACCCCAAAATATGTTAGGTTATTCCATGAAACAGCAAATTCCTTGTCAGTACAGATTTCCACTCAACAGTTAGCAGTCGGGATACAGTGGAGGGAATTCCCACATAATGCAAAGTTATTTGACTAATGAGTGATGATTGATTTATATACTTATAGCTGAGCTTCTATACTCCCCAATTTTACTGCTGTCAAGTATTTGCATAAAATACTTGGCATATTTCTGCTAAAAATAAACTATTTATGGAGAAATTGGTTGAAAGGTATACATGCTTTGTCAATCTGAGAATGATAAAAGAATTACTATAATAAGTATTTTATTATATGTTGATGGGCCACGGAGGCATAAGGAAATGATCAGCTGCCTACCCACATACCCAGGTAAGGAATATTAGGTACTAAAGTAGAAAACTCCATACAGAATGCATAGGATTAGCCTTCGTAGGAGTCAACCCAGGAGATTCTCTCTAAATTTGTATCTCTAGAAGCTAGAAAGACTGAAATGTAATAGAAGGCAGGCAGATTTGGAAGATGTTTATAATTTTTAAAGCGGGAACATAACTATCATTTTGGAGAAAACCTGAACAGAAGGAGGACAGTCAGCCTCAAGAATAGGGCAGAAAGACCAGGGGCCTGAAGTTGACCTTGTGTATCAAGTCCAATAAAAGACATACACTTTTTGGTTCCTATAGTGATGTAATCTATAATGATGGATGATTCAACAGGTTCAAAACAGCCATGGTGAAATATGCCTCAAGGCTGCCCTCTTCACTAAGCAACTCTAGGTAAGCCAACTTCTTGGGGATTCTGATACATTGTACTCATATCCCCATTCTAAATGCTCATTATGGCTTATATACTTTATTATCATGTAATTGATTAGCATGAGCCAGCCCTTCCAATTCTATAAAACATGGATTAACATAATAGGGAGGTAGAGCGTGGGCTACAGTAATACCACAATATACTAGTATCTTGGATGGCTCCTTGGTAGAGAGCCATGTCGCCTTCATCTGACTGCGGTGTTACTCCCTTTCAAACCTACATCATTCCACATTGACTACATGTTTTAACATAAGCTATTTACTCTGACAGAATATAAAGAGATTTTGATATCTGGGTATGAACAACAACCGCTGAACATAAGGATCATTAAGACGCTTACAGGTGAGAAAGTAATTCAGAGTTCTAGGGAGCACATGAGATGATCTGGAAAGAAAAGGTTCAGAGAGCAAAGAAAAGGAAAAATTAGCAATTGGTTATTTTAAAATCTTGGAAGTAAGCAACGAAGTATGACTGTCGCAGGGAAATGACCGAGACTAGACAGGAAGGTGAGTATGAAGCTGGCATTTGGAGGAAACCTATGCAATGATCTGCACCTGAAATAAGTCTAGTCAGAGATGTCAGTGGAGAGATCTCCAGATGCAAACCCCAAATGACACAAAGAGACAATGGAGAAAAGGCTGCTGAATCAGGTCCACACATTTAACGAGAAAGATGACAATGAAGCAGTATTCACCCGTGCACATTTTCGGAAAGACAAAAACTCCTGCTTGACTTTTTCTTTCAGAAGAGTGGAAGGAGAAATGATTCTGAGTGGGGCTTGGGTTAGAACTGTGAAATGCATCAGCTGCACAACGGAACGTTCAGAACCCAACTGCTGAGTCACTCCTTTGTCGTGAGGGGCCCCGTCTCATTCCACCCAGAAGTTATGTGACCCAGGATCAGCAATCCCTGACAAGAGAAAGTGAGCCTGTCTCCTTGCGTTTCTTTATTTTGCGTTATGGGAATGACATTGTGACATCATAGCACAGAGTTTATAAATGATACATGAATGAAATGTTCTTGACCAGTGCGCAGAACATCGTCACGGACTGCTAAGTGATCTTTGTCATGGTGCATTCAGCTCACACAGAGATGTGAAAAGCCCACACCCACTATTGCATCCTCCCGCCACCAAATCATCTGTTTATATTCAAAACCAATCTATTATCTATTCCCCTCATTCCGTAGACAGTCACTCCAAGATTTTGGACTATGACTTGGGGAGAAAATTTTATCTGTATACACAAATAGTAGTCTTGTAGATTTCATAAAGAAGCATTTTTCTCTTTTTCTCCCCCCCCCCCTTCAATAAGAGCTTTTGAAATTTAGATGGTAGAAGAATGAGGCAAAGATGAGAGAGAGCAAAGTAATGCCACTTCGCTTTCTGGTTGGTGTATCTGATCGGTAAACTGAAGTTCTTGTTTGCCCAGTGACTCCAGGCCAAGCATCCAGCTACTTTCCCAGGCCAATTAAATCTGCAGCTGACCTGCAAGCAACGGGATGGTGCTTGCCATCCAGAGGAAAAGAAAGGAGGCACAGAAGACTTGTGATAAATATCAGATACTCCAGCAAGTCAGGGCTGGAGGCAGAAATTAAGAACTAGTACACCCAGTTCCTTCCTCCCAGCCACTAGATTTAACTTTAGCCTTCAGATGACATAGCAGCTGACCAATGAGGAGCAATGATATTTTTCCTGCTCATGTACAATGTATCTTCCAGAGACAAATATATGGATTTTTTACATTATTGACAAATAAGCATATATTATTTTATGTTGCAAATCATTTAAGCATCTAGAAATATCTAGAAGCATGGCTTTGAATCATAAATAAAACTATGAATTCTTATTATGGGATCCAAGCTGTTAACAACACTACAAAAACAGAAGAAGAATCAAGAATAGCCAATTCAAATTAAGATATATGAGCCTCTATTTTTTTTTTTTTTTTTTTTACCATTAACTTGCTTTTGAAAACAGTCATTTGTAAAACATCTGGACCTAATTATTTAAGTAAATAAGGGTGGTGGTCAGCTTCAGAAGAAAACAAAATATTTACTTTATGGCTACTCTACTCCATCAGTTATGGACCCCTCTTTCTAGCAGTCTTGGACATTGCCTGGCTATAGCAAACAGTTGAGGCAGAGATGCAACCGAGTACTAAGAACCTGTTTTCAGTGCCACAAAGGAACCACAGCAAACGTTAACACATGCAAGTAATGCAACCTACAGTGTGAAAAAGACTAATTCCTGGATAGAAATAATGAGAAAGCTAAAGCTAGGAAGCCAATTTACAGAAACCATATTCACCTGTTTCTGAAAAGGCACCCACTTGGAAATAATCAGAACATCTCACCAGCCTGCCAAAAAAAAAAACTGGGCAACGTTCCTGTATCTGGGAAGGACGCTAACAGCAGCATTACTTGGTAATTCTTTCAAAGACAACAAGCAGCAGTTACATTGCTCCAGGATTCCATCTAGGCTGCTGATCTCGAGATTCATGGACTTCTTACCATGGTTTTAGAATTCCGCTCAGTGACCTAGTGCCTTGGCGTGATATGGTTCTGGATTGTCATTAAGCCACAGAAATAACTAAATTCATGTGTTGGATTCTGCCATCCAACAGATGGGAGGTCATCTAGCCCATGTCAGACGTTTAAAGCATGAAGATCATGGATAGATGTAAGAGACCTTAGTTTGAGGTTTAAAAATTGGGCGGGGGGATGGGGGAGGCCCTTGGATACCTGAGAAAACATGTGTTTGTTCCTTCTGAAATGAATCATTTTGACAAATGAGAGGTTTATGGCAGTTTGGTAAACCGAACACACGACTGGAGTTAAAATACATTCCTCCATATTTTAATTCAATCCATAGTAGGCTTAAAAGCCTAAAGTTCTTATTTTAGACAGTCTATAATTAGGTGATGTTTTTATACGGTATGGGCACTGAGGAGACCAAGAATTCCTTCTTAGCAAAAAGACTCATTTTGCTCTGAATGCAAAAACACTCTTTTACTCATTTTCCTTAGGTAAATTTGCAACGGTGTTTTAACATCCGAAACTGTGATCCATGAATTTGAATTTCTGCATCATTAAATGGGCAACAAGCTAGCGCTAGCTGATGAAAACATGAGCTGGAAGATAACAGCACCATATGGAATGATGATCACATAATAAACCAGGAAACCCAAAACAAAATGAGTCAGGCTGCTTAGAAACACAAAACAAAGCTACAGTGCTCCGGAAATTACTACCTTCACCTATGGTAAAGAACATTACCTTCCAAACTTGCTATTACCACCTCAGATCAGTAAGTAATGTCATGTCCCCAAATCAGTCCTAAGGATGTAGGCAGTTCTCATGAATTTAAAAAAAAAAAAAAAAAAAAAAAAACACAAAATATTTAACCCCTTTCTTTTCAATAAAACTTGAGGCTACACTTTTGACTCGCTTTATTACTTTCCCACCCACAGGAAAAGCATTATGATGCGCAATATTATTTTTAAGTTGGAAGCTGTAAACAGCTAGTCACAGTCATGGCTGAGATTTATATAACCAGATTGTTATTTTACTAACAGCAACTGGTTTCACTGAGACATGAGTCTTGGAATGATGATATGGCAGGCAACAAATCACGTTGTCTCCGACATGGTTTATTGTTGCTCAAGAGATTTGGTACTTTATGGTTTGATGAACAACTACTCAATGATTATGGCTTGAATTACAACAAAAAAGTAGCTGGATATACTTCAATATCACATATGCAATAACATCAAGCAACGTGTTAAATGAGTAGTAATGATCTAGATTGTTCCCACGGTCTAAACAACTCCCAGGAAATGATGGGTGTTAAGAGCTTAGGACATGTTTATCATTTTTAGTCACCCGAATGGCTTAGGTAAAACACTCAGAGTATACAGATGGCCTGGCATAGTTAAAAGCAATAAGCTAGATGCACACTGGATTTCTTCATAAAATATCTAATTTAATCCTCATGAAAAGCTTGCAAGTTATATGAAATGTGAATAATAAAACCGAAGAAAGGTTAAAGGACTTGCCCTAGATCATATAGCTAATATAATACCAAAGTAAGCCTGGAAGAATAATAGTAAAACTTGTATAGCACTTACTATTTTACCAAGCATTGTTCTGAGAACATGACTCATTTAATTGAATCCTCAGGAGGGGACAATGAGGTCCAAGGTCACATGAGCAGTGTTGGCAGTGGGGCCCCAGGGTCTGTGCTCTCACCGCCCCCTCATGCTTCCTCTACTGTCTCTAGGAGCTTCTGGAAGAATCAAAGAAATACTGAGGCCTAATGTTTTGGGATTCTAGCTCAGCGTTATGTAGTACAATTAGCCAAATAGTGTACAAATAGAGTAAATTTCGTTAAAAGATTCAATTCCCAAATAAAACCTTAGGATGCTAAAATTCTCATTTCTATGTCATTCTCTTGAATTCATCCTCAAAAAATAGCTTTCTTGCTTCAAACCACCTAAAAAAATATTTCAGAAATGGCAATATCCTCATCTCCAAGAAATTCCAAAAGAAAACACTGTAATGTAAATACTATCATTCCATTACCTCATAGTGTTTTGTCAAAACCAAGAGAGAGAGAATGGTCATAAAATTGGTTTGATGTAAAATATCCTATATCTGCTTCCAATGATTCGGCTATAAGAGGTAAAACAAGCAGTATACATGTTAAAATAGAAAGGACTAGGTAATCAGCTAGTCTAAAAGTAGTTTCATCAATTAAAAAAACTTGATTTCATGCACTGCTTTTCTCCTCATATTCGAATCTTGAATTTTCTGTCAAAAATATCAGAGCTCTTAATGCACTCAAGCATATTCTTTACTGATATTAAGGATTTGTGGTTGGTTCTGCAGAGAAATGGGAATAAGTATTTAGGCACCGCAAGAACAAAATTTATAGTTGTGTGCGATTTTTAAATATTGAGACTGACAGGTAAACCAAGCGTATTAGACATGATCCTTGTCTAGTGAGTTGGAATTTCAAATTCAGCATGGCAACAGGTCACATGGGATAGTTTACAAAAATGTGTTTAGAGGAAAGTGGAATTTTAAAAGGCAATAACCAATTAACTTTTCATTATACAGAGACTGTCCATAATATGATTTATGAAAAATGGTTTTTAAAATAGTATTGTCATTGAAAATTAAAATGGATTTTTAAAACAACCTCAGACAACCATTGAGATGTGTGATAGGAAGTCCCTGTGTGAGTCTTCTCCACTCTGTTCTCATTTACAGAAAATTCAGAAAATACTAAATTGCTGCAATATGGATACTGTAGGAAAAAATAGAGCAAAAGAATAGCAGACATAATAACACAATGTATTAATTGCCATTGTGAACCTTACTGATCAAGAATCACAAAGCATGTGCTCAGAAAAGACAAGTCTTCTCCAAAAAAGTAAAAAAGAAAAAAAAAAAAAGAAAAAACAAGTTAGACAAAGCAGTGAAAGCAGTGCAGAGGTCTAGACAATAAAAACTGAGAAAAACAAAGTTTAAGCCTAACTTTTATTCTGCCATGCATGTGATCGTTCACAAGGGGAAATGGACTTTTCAAGTCAACTGTTTCCTCAACTACAAAGTTTGTACTAGACTGAACATTATAATTCCTAGTAGGCCTCTTACAGAAAAGCATCTACATATTAAATTATGATTACTCTCATGAAGTGCTTTAACAGCGTGTGACCCAAATTTGAGAGGATAAAGTATTTTTTTGGACAAGAATAGTTATTTCCATTATGTTTTTGTCCTTGGGCCTAGTAGAGCCCTGATACACAATAGGTACTATTATGTGTGAGTTGTGTCCCCCCACCCCCAAAAAATATGTTTAAGTTCTAACCCCCAGTATCTCAGATGTGACCATATTTGGAAATATTGCCCATGTAAGTGGTTAAGATGTGGTCATACTGGAGTAGAGTGGGCCCCTGATCCAACTGGACTGGTGCCCTCACAGGATGGCTATGTGAGGACGGAGGGACGCAGGGAGAAGGCCACGTGATGACAAGAGCAGAGACTGGAGTCAGGCAGCTGCCAAACAAATACCGAAGATTGCCAGCAAACCACCAGAAGCTGGGAAGAGAAATGGAAGGGTTCCACTTCAGATTTCAGAGGAAGAGGTCCTGCCAACACCTTAATTTTGGACTCAGCCTCCAGAATTGATTTGTTGTTTTAAGCCACCCAGTTTGTGGTACTTTGTTACAGGAACCCTAGGAAAGTAACACAGGCACATTATACGTCATATTTCTCTCCCTTCTAGATCCCCTTTTGGGTTTTTGTTTTGTTTTTAAACAGAGGGCAGGGTGGAAGGTGTTTGATGAACCTGAGGTCTGAATCCTGATCCCGCTTATTTACTCGTTGTCTTCAGGCAATTCACTTAACTTCTCTAAGCTGCGGATTACTCGCCTGGAAAGTGAGAATTCTCCATAAAGTTCCTAGGAAGATTAAATGAGATGATAATTTAAAGGGCCTGGCATATCCTAGGCACCGAGTAAACGTTAAGTCTAGTCTCTCCTTCCTCCATCACACTGCTGTAATAAAGATTAAATGAGGGCTTCCCTGGTGGCGCAGTGGTTGAGAATCTGCCTGCCAATGCAGGGGACACGGGTTCAAGCCCTGGTCTGGGAAGATCCCACATGCCGCGGAGCAACTAGGCCCGTGAGCCACAATTACTGAGCCTGTGCGTCTGGAGCCTGTGCTCTGCAACAAGAAAGGCCGCGATAATGAGAAGCCCGTGCACCGCGATGAAGAGTGGCCCCCACTTGCCGCAACTAGAGAAAGCCCTCGCACAGAAACGAAGACCCAACACAGCCATAAATAAATAATTTTTTAAAAAAAAGATTAAATGAGCCTAGATATATAAAGGGCTTTAACCCTAGACACTACTATATATTTTATTATTCTAAAATCACCCACAACCTGGGCATGCCATGAAAGTCCCCAAAGAGTCCCATTGAAGGGACAGTTGTTGAGACTCTTGGAGCCTAGGAAGAGAACTTGGGATAGGGTGGAGTTGAGTTCTGTAGGATCAGAACCCTTGGCCTAAGCTACAGAAGACGCAGTGAAATGTAATCCCCTTCAGAGCTCTAAAAATTCCCATCAAGCATCAAAGAGCGCAGCCTCGCATGCATTCCACAGCACCCTTCCTTGAGAATTTGCCCTGAACAAGGGAAGCATTAAACTTGAAAGGGCAAAATCACATCCTGTTGGAAAGAAAGCTACCGAAAGAGAAAGGACAAAAACACCAATGGCTATATTTGCTGCTCCAGTGAAGACAGAATTAGCAATTGGTATAAAATGGCCCCAACTGGGATCAGCAGTAACAATTGCTGAGCAAGGTCAACACCGAGTTCAGAGGAAAACCAGGATCCAGCCCCAGAGAGATCAATCCACAGTCCTAAAAGCAGCACCAGGAAACTGTTACATCCACACCATGGAATGTCAGTGGGCAGCAAACAGGAATAAACTATCGATACCAGTAGTCACTATGAAAAACAGTATGGAGGTTCCACAAAAAATTAAAAATAGAACTACCAAATGATCCAGCAATTCCGCTCTATGTATTTATCTGAGGAAAACGAAAACATTAATTCAAAAAGATATCTGGGCCCCCATGTTCACTGCAGCATTATTTACAGAAGCAATTGAAGCATCCATGGATGGATGAATGGGTAAAGAAAATGTAAAATATATATACAATGGAATATTATTCAGCCATTAAAAAGAAGGAAATCCTGCAACAAATGGATGGACCTCAAGGACATCATGCCAAGTTAAATAATTCAGACAGAGAAAGGCAAATACTGTACGATCTCAGCTATATGTGGAACTTTTTTTTTTTTTTTTTAAAGACTCAAACCTCATAGATACAGAGAACAGATGGGTCATTGCCAGAGGTGGGGGTGGGTGAAATGGATAAAGGTGGTCGAAAGGTACAAACTTCCAGCTATAAAATAAACAAACCCTGGGGATGTAATGTACAGTATGGTGACTACGGTTAATAATACCGCATTGTATATTTGAAAGCTGCTAAGAGTAAATCTTAAAAGTTCTCAACACAAGAACAAAAATTTGTAACTATGTGTGGTGATGGATGTTAAGTAAACTTACTGTGGTGATCATATGTCAGTGTATACATAGATTGAATCATTACGTTATTCACTTGAAACTAATGTTATGTCAGTTATTTCAATTTTAAAAACTATTAATACATACAACTTGGGTGATTCTCAAAGGCAACATTCTGAGTGAAAAATGCCAGTCTCAAGAGGTCACATACTGTATGACTGCAATTGTATGAGTCTTGAAAAGATAAAGCTATAGTGACTGATGACAGATCAGTGGTTGCCAAGGGTTAAGGGTGAGGGGAAATGTGATCAGGAAGCGACAGGACAAGGGAGTTTTTGGAGTGGTGGAACGTATACCGTATCCTAATTGTGGTGGTGGATATATGAATATATCCATGTGAGAAAATTCTAGAACTGTACATCAAGAAAAGGATAAGTATACTGTATGCTAATTTTTAACATAAAGTTTAACAACAACAACAAAAAAAACTACACACACACACATACAGCACCAGGACTTGGAGGGGCCTCAGAAGGTCCAAAGCCTGATTGATTCTACTCTACAGGAACTTCAGCTCACCTTGAGTAAGCTTCAGCAATCTGCAAGATGGGGAGGAAAAAAAGATTTCCACATGATACAAAGGCAAGACTAGCCTTTGGGAAGTGAGAGAACAGAAGTGAAAAAATCCAGGAATCTGAGCAAATCCTTCCGAAACCCAAGGAGGCAATCATCAGGAACCTAGTCAGTTCTCCCTGTTTGAGAGCTTTAAAGCAGAATGACCATTTTCTCCCTACACAGAGGAAGAGTGACTCTGCACCACGTCACTCCCTTCCCTAAGTCCTCTCAGTCAACTTAGCCACAGATGAGAGCAAAGGCAGTATCGTTAAGTACGCACCCAAAGCACGTCTCAGGGATCGATTGCTGAGAGAATTCTTTTCTCAGTTGCTACTCTGAATAGAAAGACAACCCTAATAGTAGTCAATAATTCCAAGAACACAGGTGGACTTCTGCCTGCCAGTTTCGAGGTTAATGACCGTCTGTGGGGCATGGTTTCCAGGGCTTTGAAGAGGCTTTAGAGGTCCACCTAAGAAGTGAATCCTCCTTCACACTTCATAGGACATCTGGAGGTGGATGTCACCCTGTCCTCCCAAGGAGGGAATTACACAGCATGGAGGCCCCTCCTGAGGAGGGCAGCACGTGAATGACACATCACAAGGATCACACAGGACAGCCGAGAGAGGAGGAGCCGCAGGTGGGTCAGCTGCAGAAACTCCCCCTGCCACCTCCCCTGTTCTCTCACCTAGTGCACAACCCCAGGGGAGCTCCAGGAGGGAGAGGAGGGGGAGGGATTGAGCACACCACACCCCTTCCCACAGCACGTGGGGATCCTTAGAGCCAAGCATCAATCCTGCGGCAAGGGGAGGCATGACATGAGTTCTAAAGAGTCGTCCGGATTTTAATAGAGGCAAGTGAATGGACCGCTGGTTCCAGATATCAGGGGATGAAAGAGCGAGTCAGCAGAACATTGTTTAAAGTGATGACTGAATCAAAATAAAACCTTTTCGTGCTCGCCCCTCCACAGAGTGCAAAGCCACTTCACTGAACACAGGGGAACGGATCCAGAGAGCGGAGCTGCTGAACAATGCAGCGGCCAACCTCCTCTGGGACCGAGTCCAGCGGGGCCGGGTGAGTCAAGGTAACCGGTGGGCGCTGGGCGGGCAGAGGCTCAGAGGAAGGACTGGGAAAGGCTGCCATTACTCTGAAGTCATGAGCAGCCTCCGATGCCACTGAAGTAGGTGCGGTGACTTGACATTTTAAGAAGCCAATTCTGACAGTGGCCTAGAGCGTGGAGGAGGGAACACAGGCAGGGATGAGAATGAGACCGGAAGACTGGATCCAGTTTGAGTCATCTAGTCCTTCATCAATACCGGGATCTAACCTCTGCAGAGGGAGGTCAAGGGCAAAATGGAACCCAGAAGGACAAAGGATGGAGTTGCCTTAATAGGGATGCATAGAGGGCTTAAAGGTGCTTTTTAAAAAATTTGACTCAGACTTGAATTCATCTAATTAGTACAGCAATGTGTAAAATTCCTCCTGCTTGGAGAGCAAACTTCCCTTGAAAAGCAAAACAGACCGAGTAAAGTTCAGGTAAGAAAAAGGTGGAATATGTGGCTTAAGCTATGTTATCTAGGCCACAAGAGAGTCTGGGAGAAAATAGTCTTTGAAACTCAAACACAGTATAGCTCAACTCTTCACGGGAAGAGAGCTGCCAGCATTTTGAAACTCAAGCCCTAATTCATCATAAAGACGACGCTCTGCCTGGGCCACCACCCACCCTCCTGCAGACAGCTCTAGAACCTACTGTGGCCACGGGCAACTGCATGAAAATATAGGGAGGGGGGTCCTGCCTATATGTAATTCTTGAAGAATCAGCTATTTGTACTGAGGAACTGAACATGGAACGTTTGAAGAGGAATAGTAAAGTGAGAGTAGGTGCAAGAGATAGGCTGGAAGAAACGGGTAGGGCTTACACTCCATTAGGTATCAAGTATGTAGGGAGAGAAAACAGTTGCAGGTTTTGAGCAGGAATGAATGGGGCAATGGCTATTAATTAACAGAAACAGGGAGGGTGAGAGAAGATTCAGAGAGAAGCGGTAAGTTTAATCCTTTCTTACATTTTTTTCCCAATTTTTTCCTTCCAGTTTTGAGATATGGTTAACATACTGTGTAAGTTTAAGGCACACAGCATCACGACAGGACATGCACATATACTGCAAAATGACCACCACAGAAGTTAACATACATCACCTCCTACAGTTATAAAAATTTTTTCTTTGTGATGAGAACTTTCAGTGTTTACTTTTACAGCAACTTTCAAATACACCATACAGCTTTTTAAACTATGGTCATCATGTTGTATATTACACCTCCAGTACTTATTTACCTTTTAACTGGAAGTGTGTACCCTCTGACCACTTTCACCAGTTCCCCCACATGCTGGAACGAGAGGGCCTGCAATATATTCACAGATACTAGAAGAGACTGGGGCACAAGAAGGGGAGGGGTTGTCCCCTCCCCACACACCCCCTCCAGCGGCGGGGCTGGAGTTTCTGTGTTTCTGCGCCAGAGAGAGGGACCAAGCCCCTGCTGTAGAGCACCAAGCAGCTACAAGAAACAAAAAAACCTATTGTGCACATTGATTGATGTGACTCCGAGGGTTGGCAATGTCTCCAGGTGTTAGGAAACAAAGACCCAGCCTACGTCAATGCTGAACTAATAGCCAAGGACCCCAACTGTAGACGCTGTGAAGTTTGTGACAAAGCAGAAACAAAAATGTCAGGTGCCACATGGATGAGGAACTCGGTGCAGAAGAAACACATGTTATTTAACAATCTGCCACTGAGTGAACAAAAACCAGCTGAAATCAAGCTAGAGGCAGCCAAGAACACACTGCTGGAGTCATCGCAGAGCACTGCCGGGACTGGCTCAGGGACAGCAGAGCTGTGAGACTCATTCCGCCAGAAGGGGTGGGGGGCACTCACGGAGTGTGCTGGAAACTGGTAATGAGCCGGGGGGAAGGCAAGGACTCATTAAGAAAAAGAGGTGCTCACACCCCACCCCCCGAAAAAAGAAAAAAGAAAAAAACCGCATTTGTCTGTGAACTTAACTTTGTGACAGTTCTATTTGGTCAGCGATGTTCTCTGTATCTTCCATGAACCGGGGTGGTAACCTCCTAGCCCAGCAGTTTCCCGAGTGCCCTGAGGGGCATGTACCAGTATCTCTGAGGCGAAGGCGCCCCTTCTCCACCAGGGAGGGAGCAGAGCACTCCCAACTTTAAGAGCTGGGGACGCACAGCACCTGAAACCACATGCTCACTGGAAGGAAGAGCAGGTGCCAGCAGTTACCCAGACTGAAAGCAGGCAAAGCACGTGAGGCAAGTAGACGAGAACAGGGGCTAAAGGCAGAAAACACCGTACAACAAATGATACATCTCAACTGTGACCATTGAGCTTCAGTTTTCTTATCTGCAAATCGGGGAATAACAATGTCTCTCTTCTAGGGCTGTCATAAGAATTGCATGCAAATAAGATTCTGGTCAGAAAACCAATTGAATAAATGGAATCTAATGTTAAAAGGAGAACTGATGTATTTAAACTGTAACTGGCTGTATCACCTGAGCAAGTGAACAGTTCTGTGCCTCCGTTTTCTCACCTTAAAAAAAAGGCAAGGAGTAGGTCTTGTCTATTACATATTTGGTTTATGGAATGGTATCTGTGCTAATTTCAAACCCTTGTTTTATGCATGACCTCACCTCAACTTT
Organism: Balaenoptera borealis; assembly: GCF_965194805.1. Taxonomy (NCBI): domain Eukaryota; kingdom Metazoa; phylum Chordata; class Mammalia; order Artiodactyla; family Balaenopteridae; genus Balaenoptera; species Balaenoptera borealis. The sequence continues at coordinate 47,828,338 of NC_138875.1, read as the reverse complement.
CCCCTTAAGCAGGCATAAGTGTGTTTTCTAAATGTGTGACTCTGTTCTGTTTTGTAAATCAGTTCATGTGTAGCGATTTTTACATTCCCTCTATAAGTGGTATCTTATGATATGTTTCTTTTTCTGTGTGACTTATTAAAAAAAAAAAAAAGGGGATCTATTTAGAGTACCTTGTTCTTAGGTCTATTTAGGATTAGAGAATACGAGTAACGATCTTACAATAGTGCCAGGCACACAGTACATGCTCATTAAAGGTTAACTGTCACTTTTAATCAGAAGCAGAAGTTCCTAAAACTTCCTTAGCTGCCTAAGCTACTGATTCTGCCTCATGAAAAAATTGCTTTGTTATTCTTGTGGGTTTTTTTCTAGTTGTCATGTAGAATCGTAGAATCATCAGCAAATTTGAACATAAATTTCAAGTCATCCAACCACCTACACGGTCTTTTTTTCTATCTACAGTTGAATTCAGCTGGGGGAGGAGGGGGAAAAACAGTGTTTGCAGCACCTACTCAGGGTAGGAACTATGTAAAAGCTGGGATGTAATCAGGGCTGACACTCAGGCAGGTGCCCAGATATGGACACATCAGTTCTTAAGATGCTAAAGTATTTCACCAGCTGATTAACAGCAACTCCCTTAAGCTCCCCACTGACCCCCTCCCTTGAACACCGGGGGATGCCTCGTTATCTAGCAGCAGGAAGGTTTACTCACAGTTAAAGGATAATTTTTCAGAGTAAGGTACAATCATGACTCTCATACAGATATAACACTAACTATGTCACAGATTTAACTCAATGAGGGAACTGGAAAAGCCATCATAAATACCTCAAAGGAGAATCCAAAGACCAGACTGGACCAATACATAAGCCCATTAGGAATGCTGAAACAAATCTGCTTCAAGGATGCAAAACTAGCTTCTTCTACAATGGCAAAGGAAGTCAATGAACATTGATTAGCACAAAAAAACTATTGTATGTCTATAGATAAGAATTATTTGCATTATATCAGTATTGTACAAGTTAACTAGGTATCGTTAACTCTACAGATGTTATCTCTAGGGTTGTAAAATAGCTCAAAGACCATTAAAAGCACAAACCCAAACCCCATAGAATCAGATAACTCTGAAAGGTATGCTCTAAACAACGCATAGGTTTCCACTGAAGACACCTGAAAAATTTTTGGCCTAATTAAAACTCTTTCACAACTTTTTGGCTATGATCTTCCCTCCTTGATCAATAATCCCAAGGAAAAATCTTCCTTGTAGGGCTGATCTCATTAAGATTTGGCCTCATCATTTGCACAGATGGGCCCCAGGGCAGGCTACCCCAAGGTGTGCCACTCTGGCGCATGGATTATTTTGAGCTGAGATCAAGGCCCAAAGACTCAGGAAGAACCTTTGAACTCCCCCCCTTACTGCCTAAAAGAATTTAAAATAGGAGGCTTGTCCCAGGAAGAAGCTATCCCCATAGATAACCATGTAAAGTATTAGGTGTGGTGGACCGAGAGGAACCTAGCAGAGCTCATATGATCAAAGTTCTCTCTGTGTCCCATTGTCTCTAGATGGCCCATGAACTCTTTTTCTTCCTGTGGATTACGTTACTTCCCCCTTGAAGCCTCAGACCCCTACCTCTTTCTCCTTAGTCCAGAATATATATATATTAGCCCATGTTCCTGTGCCTGAGGCACAGTGAGGCCAAACAAACGGAAACACTGGAGTTTGGAGCAAAGAAAGGTTTATTGCAGGGCCATGTAAAGAGATGGGTGGCTCCTGAGCTCCCATAAGGGTTTCAGCAAAACATTTTTAAAAGCCAGGTGAGGGATCGCAGGGTACGTGATCAGCTCATGCACAATTCTGATTGGCTGATGGTGAGGGAACAGGGTGGTGTCACAGGGGTTAACATTATCAGTCCTTAGCCTCCAGGAGGCCTGGGGCTATGTGCTCATGGTCATCAAGTAGTTAACATCTTCCATTTGGTGGGGGGCTTTCACATCTGTAAACAACTCAGGAAATGTGCAAATACTGTTATCTAGGTATATTTCATCTTGCTTTGTGTTTGCAGTTCATCCTATGTGAATTCCTGTGCACATGTAGAAAATTTGATTTTCTCCTGTTAATCTGCCTTATGTCATTTTAATCGCCCGCCAAAAGAACTAAGAGGGGAAATTTCCCCTCCCCCACACAGCAAGAGGCTTCATCGAGTTGGCTTTGGAAATCCAGAGCTCTACAGTATGGAACAATCACAAAATAAACTTCTGTTGGGAAACTGTCTCACAAGGAATTTCAAACTGGACTTTTTCAAGTGTCTAGTATTTACTATCCCGAGGCTAGGAAACCAAGCCCAAAAAAACACTCCACCAAATTTCACCAGCAGTGCCTGTAAGTATGGGTGAATCCCTCTCACAAGGCCCTGGGCCTCCCTGGACGTGGCTTCCTCACCACGGTAAGACTGGGCCAGCTTCCAGGACAGTCTTCCTGAGAAGCTTCCAAAAGGCATTGGCTCCATTAAAAAGGCTCTAAGTGAAGTATGAAACAAGTCAATCTTTTTTTCTTAAAAGTGACTGTCATACCTGATTGAGAACCATTCTCAAATAAGACATTCCAGGCAAAGCTTTATTTGTATACCCCATTTTTTCAATTAACTCCTAGTACCAAGGAGGACAGATTCTTATTGAACCTACACAAGTAACTATAGTGCCAAGAACAGAAGATTTAGTGAGAGTTTCTGATTTCCAGTAGAAGCGAGGGGGAAGTAGTTAGTGAGAATCAGATATTATTTGAAAATGCTACATTTTTGTTTAAAATAGCATCTACTAAGAACTATTGGTTACAGATAGCTTAAGAATTTTTTTTTAAAAAGGAGGTTGCTTACATATCTAGAAGAGAGAACATTAAAAGAACATCAACAGTATTCTAAACAAATATCCATAATAAAAATTTCCTCATCAGTTCATTTAGTCCTGTGTAACTAAGTAGTGTTCTGCTAGATCTTGGGTTAGCAGACTCAGGAAGCCCGCTGCTTCTGGACTAAAGATTTTGAAGATTCTGACTCAGCCCACTGGCAAGCAATGCCTTCTGCATCCAAGAGTCTATTCTTAAAAGAGGCAATAGTTTGAAGTAGCTGGTACACCATGAGGCCAGGACAATCCTTGTTGGAAGATGCAAACTGACAAACTCTGCTCACTGAGGGTGAAAATTAGAGTAAAATAAAACCCATCCATAGAGGAAAGAAATGTGAAATAGGTGTGGTTATTTATTACTGATAATTTTCAAACATGAAAGATCTGATGAGAGTTCAGAATAAAGTGACAAGGAAATGTGGTCGTTTCTGTGGCATACAAAACAAAATAAAGCCATTCCAAAAAAAATGTAGATGAAATGTTTCTGTGTAATGATTAAGTCAGTTTTCAAGTGTTACATCTGATTTATAAATGCACGAATATGGGGACTTCCCTGGTGGCACAGTGGTTAAGACTCCATGCTCCCAGAGCAGGGAGCCGGGGTTCAATCCCTGGTCAGGGAACTAGATCCCACATGCATGCTGCAACTAAAAGCCCCCATGCCACAACTAAGGAGCCCGCCTGCCGCAACTAAGACCTGGTGCAACCAAAATAAATAATAAATATTTTAAAATAAATGCATGAATATGATTTTTAGAGAGGAAAAATCGTGATACACAGTAATCCTAAGACATACATATCAAGAACATCAAGAAATTCAGTAACTCTGGAGTAGGGCCTGTATTTTATAAAACTCTACAGATAAGTCTAATGTGCGTCTCCAATTTAGAATCACTGGCTTAGAAGATGCCAGATTCAAATTAAAGCTTATCAAACAGACAAGAGATTAAGTACTAGCAAGAATGTAGAAAAAAAGGGAACCCGAGTCCTGTTAGTGGGAATGTAAATTGGTGCAGTCACTATGGGAAACAGTATGGAGCTTCCTCAAAATATTAAAAATAGAACTACCACATGATTGAAGGAAGTGAAGTCACTATTTTGAAAAGATATCTGCACCCCCATGTTCACTGCAGCATTATTCACAGTAGCCAAGACATGGAAACAACCTATGTGTCCACAGATGGACAGATAAAGAAAACGTGGTATATGTGTAAAATGGAATATTACCTAGCCATAACAAAAAGAGTCCTGCCATTTGGGACAAAATGGATGGACCTTGAGGGTATTGTGCTAAGTGAAATAAGTTAGTCCAAAGGACAAATACTGTATCATCTCACTTATATGTGGTATCTAAAAAAGGCGAACACAGAGAAACAGTAGAACAGACGTTGCCGGGGGATGGGGAAAATGAGGAGATACTTGCTGGTCAACGGGTATAAACTTCCAGTAATAAGATGAATAAGTACTGGGGATCTAACATATAGCACAGTGACTGTAGTTAACAATACTGTGTCATGTGCTGGAGAGCTGTCAAGAAAGTAGATCTTAAATAATCTCACTACAAAAAAAAAAAGTTATTTGAGGTGATGGATGTGTTAGCTAACTTTACTGTGGTAAATATATATCAAATCATCACATTGTACGCCTTAAATTTACATAATGTTATGTCAGCTGTATATCAATAAAGTTAGGGAAAAAAGATACAAGCTTGTTCCAAGTAAGCACTTAAATAATAACTGACTGGAGAGTCTGTCATACACAGTGAAATAAGTCAGAAAGAGAAAAACAAATACCGTATGCTAACACATATATATGGAATCTAAGGAAAAAAAAAAAAAGGTCATGAAGAACCTAGGGGTAAGACGGGAATAAAGACACAGACCTACTAGAGAATGGACTTGAGGACACAGGGAGGGGGAAGGGTAAGCTGGTACAAAGTGAGAGAGTGGCATGGACATATATACACTACCAAAGGTAAAATAGATAGCTAGTGGGAAGCAGCTGCATAGCACAGGGAGATCAGCTCAGTGCTTTGTGACCACCTAGAGGGGTGGGATGGGGAGGGTGGGAGGGAGGGAGATGCAAGAGGGAAGAGATATGGGAACATATGTATATGTAAAACTGATTCACTTTGTTACAAAGCAGAAACTAACACACCATTGTAAAGCAATTATACTCCAATAAAGATGTTAAAAAATAAATAAATAAATAACTGCCTGGTAACACTGTACCAGTTGTCACCTAGTATTAACAAGCAAACTATCACCAGGGTTCTGATCACTGTCTGTATTATGAGCAATGAGGGCACTGACGAATCTCTAGGAATTTTCCATGAAAACAATTTCTGAAATGTTTATACACATTTTATGTATTCAAATGTAACCCAGGGAAATCTGAGCATGTCTTCTGATTTAGTAACTCATTAAACAAACCTGATTATTTCTAGCACCATTTTATAAGAACAAATCACTAACTTTCCAGAGATCTTCTGGGAAATCTCAAAGATGGTTTCAGGCATAAAAGATATCCTGAAGGTTTTCTTTTCCTATATTTAGAATTTGATTTTTTTGAAGGCAAAAAACAACAAAAAAAAGTCATTAGAGAAAATTTATACACATCTGATTAATATTGGACCTCATATGGGTGCCTGAGAGAAATACTTGATTACCCATTTAATCAAAGTGACAATAAAGCATTCAAATGTAAGCGAAGATAACACAACTGAAAAGAACTTTCGGGGGGCTTCCCTGGTGGCGCAGTGGTTAAGAACCTGCCTGCCAATGCAGGGGACACTGGTTTGAGCCCTGGTCCAGGAAGATCCCACATGCTGCGGAGCAACTAAGCCCGTGCGCCACAACTACTGAGCCTGCGCGCTACAGTCTGCAAGCCACAACTACTGAGCCCGCGAGCCACAACTACTAAAGACCGCGCACCTAAAGCCCGTGCTCCACAACAAGAGAAGCCACTGCGAGGAGAAGCCCGCACACTGCAATGAAGAGTAGCCCCCGGCTCACCGCAGCTAGAGAAAGCCCGCGCGCAGCAATGAAGACCCAATGCAACCAAAAATAAATAATAAATTAATTAATTAATTTTAAAAAAAGAACTTTTGTTCCTTCGTAAGAGAGGAAGGTTTGTTTTCTGTTATGTGTTTTTTCTTTAAATAATCTCAGTGGAAGAACTCCACAACTATTTAAGGACAATCTTTTAAAAAGATAAAATGACTCTCATACAGACTTAGAATAAACACCTGTCAGACATTTTAACTGTAATTAACAAGGGAACCCAAAAAGTGTTACAACCAGTTCAAAGGAAAATTCAAAGACCAGGTAAATATATAAGCCCATCAGGTCTGGGAAAATTTGCTTAATAGGTGCAACACTGGCTGCTTCCACAGCGGGGAACAGAAGTCAATTGAACATCCACCAGACATTTTTTGCATGTCTATAGACAAGAATTATTTTCATGTTACTAACATGCAGATTAACTTTTGGCAAGCTAACTTTTCTCTCTCTGCAGACTTGTAGCTTAGCGCAAAGACAATCAACAGACAATGAACAGTCCAAACTTCATAGATGGCCTGGAAGAATGTTCTCCACACCATGCATATTCCACTGAAGACACCTGCTAATCTTTTGGTCCATTTGAAAAGTCTTTCACAATTTCTCCTTCACCCTGGCCCATCAGGGGGCCTCCAGGGCCCATCAGCTGGCCAGGCTTGTTAATATGTATTATCACATGTTAAATAGGTTTAGTATCACTCCTGTACACAGAGAAGGACAGTTTTCTGTCCTTGAGGGGCTCTTAGTCCAGTGATAAAGACTCACCAATAAACAGAGCAGAGATAAGCACGAGGGGCTTAGAGGAGGCACTTAAACCAGAACAGCAGGAATTAGCAAAGAGATGGGGGAGTGTGCACATGAAGGGAAAAAGAAAAGAAAGAGGCTCCATACAGGAGAAATGGCAGGAGTCATAACCTGGAGGCGAATTAGACCATGGAGAGTTCAAAAAACTGTAAGTTCATTTAGGCTTTGGACACGGAAAAAAAATGGTTTACCACCATCCTTGACCTGGCACAGGATAAACCCCTGGGTAGCAATGGTAGCCTCCCTGCTTTAAGGATTTTAAGAAAAATAGTGAACACATGACAGGCAAAGTGGGTGAGTAGGGTATTGTAAATAATTCTCACCCTATTCTAAAAATGGCTTGCAGCCATTCTAAATATTGCCTAGGAATTATTTATAATGCCTGATATAACATTCTGTGATAACATAAGGCACACACAATTGAGAGTTTGTTAAAATTTAATCCCAATTTAAAAGCTAGGCAGAGAGGGCCAAGACTAGAATAGGCAAGGGATTTTCATCAGGAGCATATCATCCAAGTAAAAGAAAACACCTTCAAACTCAAAAAACTAAAATTACCATTTCCCAGAGTTGGTAAATTCTTAAACTGACAGAAAGCTATCTCTTCTTGTGATTGGTTGCCACATTCACAGAGGACTAGATTGTCATCAGTCTTGGTGAAAAGAGCTAGTAGTCTACATGCCACTTCCTGGCACATGCCGCCAGTTTATCCTAACTTTAAAATCACATCTGGAAAAATGAGATTATAACCAGAGCTGCCAGATGCTTTCAACAGTGAAGAATTCTTCATAAAAATAGCAGCTACCATTTATTCACTATATACCAGGCACTTTTTAAAACATTACTAGTTTAATCTCAACACAACTCTTTGTGATAGCAGTTAATTATCATGCCCATTTTACAGATAAATAAACTAAGAATCAGGGAGATTAAGTAACTTGCCTGAAGTTTTCTATGTTATATGAAAAATTAAGTAGAGAAGCTCAGATTCTAATCCACATCAATTCTAAAGCCCATGGTCTTAAAAATATGGACCCTCTAGAGAAAAATGGAGCTCCCCCAAGGACTTTTAAATGATGACATTTATTAAATAGCATCTGAGTTTATAAAAGGGGCTTTTGTTATCTCTCAAGTAGGCTTCTGGACCATAACCAGGCCTGCCCTTCAGCATTTGTACGGCTCTGGACACGAATACAAATGAAAAATCCACATACCATATGTCTAAATGTTAAATGTAATAAATCAGTCTAACAAGCTGTTAAATATGTTCTCCACTTCCACCTTGATAAAAATACTTTATAATGACTTCAAGGCCAGGTTCAAATTTAGAATTCCTCAGCTCAGCTCATAGCATGGCACCCTGCCTCTCCTCCGCCTCCCCCCTCCACACACCCTTTTCCAAGCCCCGGCTCTGTCCCACAGTGCAGGGGGGCCTGGCACGTACATGTGTGGTCACCCTCTCCCACACACCCAAGCTCCAGCCTCAACACCCCAACAGCTGTCCCTTGGCCACTGGCAGTGTGATCTGCCTCCAGAGGATGGACTGAGGGAAAAGTTCTACACAGATCCTGGAGGCAAGCTCAGGTCCCTTTGGGCAGAGGATTCTGGGGCCCTACACATGGTCTAGAAGGTACTATTCAAAGTAGTCTTTGAACCTGGTCCTTGACCTATTATAATCTGCATCAAGTACAGACAGGGAAAGGAAGCATTTAGAGCCTCTCATAGCAATTTGATATTGCTGCAACATCCCGGTGTAGAATTTTGTATTTTACAGAAGTATTGGCCAGCCACAAATAGAAGGAAAAAAAAAAACAACACTTTTAAGGGGGGAGGGGTTCTTACCCATAAATGTCTAGAACAGGGAAGTGGTGGAAGAGCTGGTGGCCGCATCCCTTTGGCCCACAGGGGACTGGGCAGGGGCACAGCGTGAGCAAGGCCGTCTAAAGCATGGGCTTCTAAACTGAGGGTTCTCTCACCCAGGTCTAAGGGCAGCTGTGACAATAACAATGCCTTTTCCGCTTTTTCAATTGTGCTTTAAAGATCTGCCATCTTTGGGGCCTCGTGTTCTGAAGAAGCTGCTAGAACCATGAAAGCAGCTCTGCTGTCAAGTACGTGGGCTTTGGGGCTCCCCACATGACAAGCAGATGCAGAGCCAACAAGTGGCTAAGAGGGAACCACTAAGCCCCGAGAACTCCTGCTGCCAGTGTTCTACTGACCAGCTCCGGCAGGAAAAGCAGGTCAAAGCCAATACAATTCAACTCCTATAAATTCAGGACTAGTGTGATAGTTCAACGGCAAGATTTTAGATCTCCTATAACTTTTTTTCTTTCATCAAACCTCAATTCCTGCTGAAGACACATTTCCTAGCCATTTGTGTTTGTTTCTGTGCCTGGTGATAAAGGAATTTGAGATGTTTCAAAAGTAAATGAGTTTTCCAAAGAGTAAAACAAATATACCCCAAAACACTATTTGCGATCCTTTTGATATTATTGCCTAAAGGTTTTGGCTGGGAAAAAAACTGTTTTTAATACATGGGTTAAGTAATAAGATTTGCCACTACGATTTTTTTTTGCACTTCATATTTCTACCAGTTCAGCCTTTAACCCGTAGTCTTCCCTCTTTGCCTACCCCCTCCCTTTTGGCATCCCCTCAACAGATGCATATACATACTCACCCCAATAAGCCAACAGCTGATGAGAACTGCAGTAGTTCCATATTTAACTGTTAATTCAGCAAAGGCCTATTTCTGATAAAGACCATGTAAGAAGAGATTGTTTTTTTTTAAAGCAATACATTGCTAGCTACAAATAACTTATTTTTATAAAAATATCCAGCTCATGATTCTAGGAAGGCTTCCAGAAATGTCGTATTAAAACACAAACTTTGAAGGTTCAGATTTATGTACACAGGCAGCAAAGAAGGTACAGTGAAAGGAGAGGACTACCAATACCTTTGTTAAAGAGGGTCCCTCTTACTCTCCCCCAAAGCACACACACATTTCATGACAAATTCCCCCCCTTTTCTTTGAGGCCAAGGTTTTGTGCAACAGCAAAGATCACTATCAACTTAAGAGGGAGGTTAAGTTAAAGGTTGTGAACCAACAAGAGTTTTTGGTGTCACACTTACAATCACAAATACTGTTCAGTAGCACCAATACCTACTGAATACAAGGCCCCTTAAGTACATACACCATTTTAACCCTGGAACAGTCTGTCAACAACTACCTTTTTTCCTCTGTGACTTGATCCCTGGAGGCACAAGATGACTTAGTTCTGCTTCCCGGAGCTTTTCTTGGTATTAACTTATTTTAAGCAGGGGTCTTTCTTTCCCCCTAGACAAGTGATTATGAGAATCATTTAGGATAATTTTTAGAAGGCATATTCCCAGGCCACCTCCCTAGAGATTTAGCTTCACTGGGCCTGACATCTTGCCAGGAGTCTGTTTTTAACAAGCATCCCAGGTGATTCCAGTGAAGTTGTTCCATGGAACAGCCTTTGACAAACACTGTACTGGAATCTGGAGTGTTTTAAGTACTGAACGGATCAACTAGTGCTTACTGGTGACTTGAGCTCATTTTATTTTGATGACAGAAGTATCAGGGTGGGAAAAAGTAACAGTTCACAGACTGAGTCACAAACCAATACATGTCATATGAGTTGACCGAATGATGATAGAGGCAACGTTACCAAAGTAAATTCAGATCCATAGTCTCTTATAAGAAACTTTAATTAAAGTTACCAAAATTTAGAAATAAAGAGGATGCCATTTCAACCCTATTGTTTAACTGGCTCACCCTAGGGATATTTAAGTATATAAAGGCAAGTATCTGCTTTTTAATGTTTAACTAGAGACACTGTGAAGCTACATGTAAACTTGTAGATTTCTATTCATAGGAAAGGTAATCCCAAACTCAGAGTTGTGTGCCCTGTATCGCATTAACCAGGTTTGCATCTACAAAAAAATTTATTCTGATATCCTTTTGTCTGACTCTATTTCTCAAGTTCCCTTGAGCCCATCTTACCATCTTAGTGGTTTCTTCATTAAGCAGTGGGTTGAATAAAAGCATTAACGTGCACTTATTTTATGTATGAGTCATGTTTAATTTTTTGACGATTGTGCTTTTGGCAGTGTTGGAGGTTCTACTGAGATGCTCAAATGCACTTATCTGCCGAAGCCAATTAAACCACATTGATCAAGAGGTACAACTTCTTGTGTTGCTTGAGCCCAGGCACACCTTCTCTTGGCTCCAACAGTCCATCTCAAGCAGCAGGAGACTTTTGCTTACTCCTTCTGCCTGTGTTCTTGTTTTGTTTCTGGTTCTTGACCACATTCAGTTCTGACTCTAGTCTGTACACGACCAATGTATTATTTCCCATGGATGGCAGCAATGGGGGTGTGGTTTTGCAGTTTGACGGTGTGGTCATCTGTATTGAGATGGGCATCTGCATTCTGTCAGGGAGAGGGGGAAAAATTCTTTGTCTCTTTATGTGCTCACATCAATTAAGAAAATATTTTGTACATATTAAAAAGGAAAACAGCTTTTGGAGAGAGCAACTGGTGAGTCTGTGTTTCTGTTTTGACCTGTGGCTCAGCGAGATTATGTATGTATCTGTGTGTCTAAGATTGAGAAAAAGCCTTAACCTCTCACTGTGTAAATCTGAACTACTGTCCTACCTCTGGAAGTTATTAAAAAATTAATGGCAAAGTCTCAAAATAAAGGGGCTCATTTTTGTGTGGGTTTACAGACATTAATACCTACATGAATGAACCATTCCTGAAATTATTCCAGAAAATAAACCGAATTTTAAATGTGACAGTTTTTAAAGATAAATCATTGGCCCAAATGCATGTTTATATAAGAATCCAAGTTCATATAATCAAGATGAACCATTGGAAAAATAAGACTACCTTGATAGTCTTGGTTATGAGAACAGTGGTATATCTTTCCTGCGATTATATCAGAGTTCAGTATTATATAAGAATACATTTTACTTTGAAGGTTTGATTGTTTTCATGAATTTCCCAACTTCTTACACTTATTGATTAAATAAGTCACACTACTCCTATATTATTTTTAAGATTATGAAAAATGTAAAAATTATTCAGCTAAGATAAATTAAAATTCTGACAAGCTTTTTGATATAAACAGTAATTATGTTCTGTATCACTTCAACTTAAACATAATTCCCTAGATCCTTCATTAACTAAAAAGTCTTGGACTAACTGTAGAGTTAATTACTGGAAAATCTTCAGATACCTGGATAATTTCTAGGTAAAACACAATACACTAAGACCCAAGCACAGGTTTAACATATGTACCTTTAGTTTCTTTACCATAGAGTGGTTATAATTTTTGATATTATTAGATGTGCTCATTCTTGCCACTTTAAGAATGTATAAAGCTCATATGTGTGGCTATAAGGACTGAGTTTTTCTTCTTTGTTTGCTAAACTGTAAGATAAGCAATTATCGATTACCTGCTTCTCAGCAAAATAGAAGTTAGTTTATTTGGAGCACTGAGCAGCAGAGAAATACAATTAAATATGCAAGGGAATGGGATGTAATTTTGTTTTCTCAGGAAAATCAGAGTAGTATTGTTCAAAAGGAAAGTGTCTGTTTGTTCCAGAATATGAAAGAGCATAGTGGAGAACAAAATTTGAGTTTGTATAACAAGTTGGAGATTTAGAGGGAACTGAATTTTATTTACCTTGGTTTAAAATACCTGAGTCTGAAAAATAATGATATATGTTAAAATTGACAGTTTGGAAAAAAAAAAAAAATTGACAGTTTGCTTAGTTTTGATGGGCTTATTAAGTTAATTTGAAAACACTTACTGCCAAATATTGTATTAATATTTGAACCAGAACTTGTCTTTCTATTAAAATGACAACTAGTCTTGAAATATTTAGTCTTAACAATGGATAGTAAATGGTTACTCTTTAGTGTAACCTGTCCAAATAGGATTCCACACTCACCAGGATAATTTTCTGTGCTTTACGTTGCTTCATCATGTCCTTTATTACAAAAAAATAATGAAGGACAAAGTGTACTCAGTTCTGAAGGTGCTAAGGTCAGAGGCTGGGTTCTGCATGAGCAGACAGACAGTGTCAGGATGGAAGCAGAGTAGAGAACTGGACGGAGTTACAGTGTACAGGCCCCACAATGCTTCAGCCAACCCCTGGGGAACCCTGGAATGTATATGGCTCAGAGTGTCCAGAGCTGGACCAAAATGGCAAGGCCTGTCCACCTGGGATGACTGGACATCAGCCACCCTGAAAGGAAAGCACTTAGACAAGGCAGCTCCGTGCAGCTGAGCAAAGCCCTTGGGAGCTGAAAGCTTGAGGCTGCCTGCTGACAGCTGGGCAACAAGTCCTTCCATGAACAGGAACCCTACGTGCACAATCCCCTATGGTCATGTTAGCTTCTACTGCGTCCATTTTGAAATACTGTAATGTTACCTTGATTAGATAGATAGCCAAGTATTTTACCTCAACGATCCATCGATCCTGGGACCTCCCTGGTGGCAGTCATTAAGAATCCGCCTGCCAGTGCAGTGGACACCAGGGTTCGATCCCTGGTCCAGGAAGCTCCCACATGCTGCAGAGCAACTAAGCCCGTGTGCCATAACTACTGAGCCTGTGCTCTAGAGCCCATGCTCCGCAACAAGAGAAGCCACTGCAGTGAGAAGCCCACGCACCGCAACGAAGAGTAGCCCCCACGCTCGCCACAACTAGAGAAAGCCCACGCGCAGAAATGAAGAACCCAATGCAGCCAAAAATAAATTTTTTTTTTTTTTAAATCCATCGATTCTATCTTAATCAGGTGAGACATCTCTTCTAAGAACTCTTGGTTTCGCCTTCAAGATCAGAACTCACGTTTAGAGAAGGCAAATTTCCAGATTTCTTTTTATCATTTAAAACTAACTTTGCAATTTCCCATTCAGCCTCTGGATAACCACAAATATGTTTTTCTGCCTTAGAAAAAAGAAGGACCCTAGAAATGATCAGGCATGTTTGGGATTTTTCAATTTTTCTCAATTAGCTCAACACTATTATGAGGACACTCCTGTAAGTTGTCAAATCAAAGGATGAACGGTACAGATGAACCTATTTGCAGGGCAGGAATAGACAGACATAGGGAACGGATGTGTGGACACGGGCAGGGGAAGGGGGATGAATTGGGAGATTGGGATTGACATACGTGCACTGCCATGTGTAAAAGAGATAGCTAGTAGGAACCTGCTGTATAGCGCAGGGAGATCAGCTCAGGGCCCTGTGGTGACCTAGATGCATGGGATGGGGCAGGGGGGGGTGGTGGGAGGGAGGGGATATATGTATACATATAGCTGATTCACTTCGTTGTATAGCAGAAACTAACACAACATTGTAAAGCAACTATACCCCAATTTTTTAAAAAACCATGAATGTGTACAGGATATATATTAATAAAATGTTTCAGAGGACACTCTTTACAGTGTTTCTCAAAGTGTGGTCCCCAGACCACCACCAGCAGCATTAGTGGGAATCTTGTTCACTTAAGGGAACAAAATTTGCCACCCCAATATGTGTCTCTTTGGCATGAGGGTTATTTTAGGCTTATTACTTTTAAGAAACAGGCAATTCAGGAAGTCTTTTTTTTTTAACCTCTTTAACTGCCTAAAATAATTTATATAAACGCCCTGGTCCAGGAAGAGCCCTGTCACCAGAGACACCTACAAAGATTACGGGCGAGGTGTGGTAGGGGGAACAGGAGACTAGTGTGTGTCCCACTGTCTCTGTACAGCATTAGCAGGTGTTTGGTTATCAAACATTTGTTTTTCCATCTCTGTGAACTGCCTTCCTTCCCTCTGAAGTCCCAGATCCCTACCCCCCCCTTCTTCTCTCGGATGGTACATAAGCTTCAGTGGAACCCCCTCCACCCCCGTAAATACGTAATTAAATTTGACTTTCTCCTGTTAATGTCTTGTGTCAATTTAATTCTTAGACCAGCCAGAAGAACCTAGAGGATAGAGTAAAGTTCTTTTCCCCACATGCTAGAAATACCAATTCTAGAGACCCACCTCAGACCTACCTACCTACCTGAATGAGAAATTCTCTGGGTGGGGCCCATCAATCTGAATTGTACACAAGCCCTCCATGTGATACTAGTGCCTGATAAAGCTTGAAAACCATTGCCTCACAGAACTGACAGAAATGCCCTAGAAATTTGTTAATACCCTCACTCTGCTTTATATATCCTTACCCTCAGGAGTAACATTGGTCAAATTCAAACGATTTATGTATTTTATTGCAATAGAGAACTTTACCCTCTTGTATTTTTACACTATTGGCTACTGTAATAAATTAATCACAGCACCTAGCCTCATAATCAAACCGGTTTCTCTCCTACCAGGATGCTTGCCTGAAGACTCTGCTGTAAGCTACAGGCAGAGTTTGTATCTTCAACAAAAAAAAAAGATGATCTCAGCAACTCCTAGAAAGGTCTACACCAGAGATTTCCAGGCCAAGACTCACAGATCAGGCTTTGGAGCTTAAAGATAACATCACTTAAGACAGCTAATTATTCCTGAAGACAGTCAGGATCTACAAAACTTTTTGCCCCGGAAGTAGACAATTTCATGAAAGTTAAACAAAAATTACACCAGACTAAATGAACCAACGACAGAAATTTAATTGTACTTATTTATTTTGGAACATATTCAGTATTATTTTTAGTGTTCTATTTTCTAATCAGTATATGAGAAAACCTCTCTCAAATTAGTAGACTATGCTTCTGAAGATTGAATCATTTGACAAATGATATCCAATTCTTGACCCTCAGAATTCAAATGATTTTAGAGAGTCTCCTTACTTGTAATGAAAACGTTTATTTGCTATCATTACTTTTAATGAAAACATGGTTATTTGCATATATTCTCTCCTAGTAAGGAGAGTCAGTTCTCCCTAGTAAGGTATAATTGTACAAATTGGGCAACCACAACCATACGTAGAGTGTCACATAAGAATGCTTCTTATTTGATACGGTGTAACAAGTATAAAAAGAATACAAATTAAAGAATAAAAATAATTCTTGATGCATGCAATGCTTACCAATTCCTTCCCAGGAAAACTGGCCCAAAATCTATTCTATTGCTTAGAAGGGTCCAGCCTTAGAGTGTTAAGGAAGGTCACTACCTAACAGTCAGAACCTTATAAAATGTTGGGAATATCTATGAGATGGAACTTCACCCCAACTTAAGGTACTGCAAGTAAAATTTCATGATGGGAGATTCTTAGCCTTGGCTTCCTAGACTCAAGATAGAAAAGTAATAGAAGTGCCAGCTAGGATTGGAACCAAGATGGCAGAGTAGAAGGACGTGCTCTCACTCCCTCTTGCGAGAGCACCAGGATCACAACTAGCTGCTGAACAATCATCGACAGGAAGACAATGGAACTCACCAAAAAAGATACCCCACAACCAAGGACACAGGAGAAGCCACAATGAGAAGGTAGGAGGGGCGCAATCACAGTGAAATCAAATCCCATAACTGCTGGGTGGGTGACTCACAGACTAGAGAACACTTATACCACAGGAGTCCACCCACTGGAGTGAAGGTTCTGAGCCCCACGTCAGGCTTCCCAACCTAGGGGTCTGGCAACAGTAGGCGGAATTCCTAGAGAAGCAGACTGTGAAGTATCTAGTGGGATTTGATTTCAGGACTTCGACAGAACTGGGGGAAACAGAGACTCCACTCTTGGAGGGCACACACAAAGTGGTGTGCGCATCAGGACCCAGGGGAAGGAGCAGTGACCCCAGGGGAGACTGAATCAGCCCTACCTGCTTGTGCTGGAGGGTCCCCTGAGGAGGTGAGGGGTGGCTGTGGCTCACTGTGGGGACAAGGACACTGGCAGCAGAAGTTCTGGGAAGTACTCCTTGGCGTGAGCCCTTCCAGAGTCCTCGATTAGACCCACCAAAGAGCCCAGGTAGGCTCCAGTGTTGGGCTGCCTCAGGCCAAACAACCAACAGGGAAGGAACCCACCCCCACCCATCAGCAGTCAAAGGGACTGAAGTTTTACTGAGCTCCGCCCACTAGAGCAACAGTCAGCTCTACCCACCACCAGTCCCTCTCATCAGGAAACTTACATAAGCCTCCTAGATAGCCTCATCCACCAGAGGGCAGACAGCAGAAGCAAGAAAAACTACAATCCTGCAGCCTGTGGAACAAAAACCACATTCACAGAAAGATAGACAAGATAAAAAGGCAGAGGGCTATGTACCAGATGAAGGAACAAGATAAAACCCCAGAAAAACAACTAAATGAAGTGGAGATAGGCAACCTTCCAGAGAAAGAATGCAGAATAATGATAGTGAAGATGATCCAGGACCTCGGAAAGGAGGCAAAGATCGACAAGATGCAAGAAACGTTTAACAAAGACCCAGAAGAATTAAAGAACAAACAGAGATGAACAATACAATAACTGAAATGAAAACTACACTAGAAGGAGTCAACAGCAGAGTAACTGAGGAAGAAGAACAGATAAATGACCTGGAAAACAGAATGGTGGAATTCACTGCTGCACAACAGAATGAAGAAAAAAGAATGAAAAGAAATGAAGACAGCCTAAGAAACCTCTGGGACAACATTAAACGCAACAACATTCGCATTATAGGGGTCCCAGAAGGAGGAGAGAGAGAGAAAGGACCAGAGAAAATATGTGAAGAGATTATACTTGAAAACTTCCTTACATGGGAAAGGAAATAGCCACCCAACTCCAGGAAGCACAGAGAGTCCCATACAGGATAAACCCAAGGAGAAACATGCTGAGACACACAGTAATCAAACTGGCAAAAATTAAAGACAAAGAAAAATTATTAAAAGCAGCAAGGGAAAAACGACAAATAACATATAAAGGAACTCCCATAAGGTTAACAGCTGATTTCTCAGCAGAAACTCTACAAGCCAGAAGGCAGTGGCATGATATACTTAAAGTGATGAAAGGGAAGAACCTACAACCAAGATTACTCTACCCGGCAAGGATCTCATTCAGATTCGATGGAGAAATCAAAAGCTTTACAGACAAGCAAAAGCTAAGAGAATTCAGCACCACCATACCAGGTCTACAACAAATGCTATAGGAACTTCTCTAACTGGGAAACACAAAAGAAAAGGACTTACAAAAACAAACCCAAAACAATTAAGAAAATGGTAATAGGAACATACATATCGATAATTACCTTGAATGTAAATGGATTAAATGCTCCCACCAAAAGACACAGGCTTGCTGAATGGATACAAAAACAAGACCCATATATATGCTGCCTACAAGAGACCCACTTCAGACCTAGGGACACATACAGACTGAAAGTGACGGGATGGAAAAAGATATTCCATGCAAATGGAAATCAAAAGAAAGCTGGAGTAGCAATACTCATGTCAGATAAAATAGACTTTAAAATAAAGAATGTTACAAGAGACAAGGAAGGACACTACATAATGATCAGGGGATCAATCCAAGAAGAAGATATAACAATTATAAATATATATCCACCTAACATAAGAGCACCTCAATACATAAGGTAACTGCTAACAACTATAAAAGAGGAAATTGACAGTAACACAATAATAGTGGGGGACTTTAACACCTCACTTACACCAATGGACAGAGCATCCAAACAGAAAATTAATAAGGAAACACAAGCTTTAAATGACACAATAGAGTAGATAGATTTAATTGATATTTATAGGACATTCCATCCAAAACCAGCATATTACACTTTCTTCTCAATTGCGCACAGAACATTCTCCAGGACAGATGCATCTTGGGCCACAAATCAAGCCTCAGTAGATTTACGAAAATTGAAATCATATCAAGCATCTTTTCTGACCACAACACTATGAGATAAGAAATGAATTACAGGGGAAAAAACATAAAATACACAAACACATGGAGGCTAAACAATACATTACTAAATAACCAAGAGATCACTGAAGAAATCAAAGAGAAAATCAAACGATATCTAGAGACAAATGACAATGAAAACACGACGATCCAAAACCTATGGGATGCAGCAAAAGCAGTTCAAAGAGGGAAGTTTATAGCTATACAAGACTACCTCAAGAAACAAGAAAAATCTCAAACAATCTAACCTTACACGTAAAGGAACGAGAGAAAGAAGAACAAACAAAACCCAAAGTTAGCAGAAGGAAAGAAATCATAAAGATCAGAACAGAAATAAATGAAATAGAAACAAGGAAAACAATAGCAAAGATCAATAACACTAAAAACTGGTTCTTTGAGAAGATAAACAAAATTGATAAACAATTAGCCAGGCTCATCAAGAAAAAGAGAGAGAGGACTCAAATCAATAAAATTAGAAATGAAAAAGGAGAAGTTACAACAGACACTGCAGAAATACAAAGCATCCTAAGAGACTACTACAAGCAACTCTATGCCAATAAAATGGACAACCTGGAAGAAATGGACAAATTCCTAGAAAGGTATAACCTTCCAAGACTGAACCAGGAAGAAGTAGAAAATATGAACAGACCAATCACAAGCACTGAAATTGAAACTGTGATTTAAAATCTTCCAACAAACAAATATCCAGGACCAGATGGCTTCACAGGTGACTTCTATCAAACTTTTAGAGAAGAGCTAACAGCCATCCTTCTCAAACTCTTCCAAAAAGTTGCAGAGGAAGGAACACTCCCAAACTCATTCTATGAGGCCACCATCACCCTGATACCAAAACCAGACAAAGACACTACAAAAAAAGAAAATTACAGACCAATATCACTGATGAATATAGATGCAAAAATCCTCAACAAAATACTAGCAAACAGAATCCAACAACACATTAAAAGGATCATACACCATGATCAAGTGGGATTCATCCCAGGGATGCAAGGATTCTTCAATATACGCAAATCAATCAATGTGATACACCATATTAACAAACTGAAGAATAAAAACCATATGATCATCTCAATAGATGCAGAAAAAGCTTCTGACAAAATTAAACACCCATTTATGATAAAAACTCTCCAGAAAGTGGGCATAGAGGGAACCTACCTCAATATAATAAAGGCCATATATGACAAACCCACAGCAAACACCATTCTCAATGGTGAAAAACTGAAAGCACTTCCTCTAAGATCAGGAACAAGACAAGGATATCCACTCTTGCCACTATTATTCAACATAGTTTTGAAAGTCCTAGCCACAGCAATCACAGAAGAAAAAGAAATAAAGGGAATCCAAATTGGAAAAGAAGAAGTAAAACTGTCACTGTTTGCAAATGACGTGATACTATACACAGAGAATCCTAAAGATGCCACCAGAAAACTACTAGAGCTAATCAAAGAATTTGGTAAAGTTGCAGGATAGAAAATTAATGCACAGAAATCTCTTGCACTCCTATACACTAATGATGAAAAATCTGAAAGAGAAATTAAGGAAACACTCCCATTTACCACTGCAACAAAAAGAATAAAATACCTAGGAATAGGAATAAACCTACCTAGGGAGACTAAAGACCTGTATGCAGAAAACTATGACAGTGATGAAAGAAGTTAAAGATGATACCAACAGATGGAGAGATATACCATGTTCTTGGACTGGAAGAATCAATATTGTGAAAATGACTATACTACCCAAAGCAATCTACAGATTCAATGCAATCCCTATCAAATTACCAATGGCATTTTTTACGGAACTAGAACAAATCATCTTAAAATTTGTATGGAGACACAAAAGACCCTGAACAGCCAAAGCAGTCTTGAGGGAAAAAAACGGAGCTGGAGGAATCAGACTCCCTGACTTCAGACTCTACTACAAAGCTACAGTAATCAAGACAATATGGTACTGGCACAAAAACAGAAACATAGATCAATGGAACAAGACAGAAAGCCCAGAGATAAACCCACGCACCTATGGTCAACTAATCTATGGCAAAGGAGGCAGAGATATACAATGGAGAAAAGACAGTCTCTTCAATAAGTGGTGCTGGGAAAACTGGACAGCTACATGTAAAAGAATGAAATTAGAATACTCCCTAACACCATACACAAAAATAAACTCAAAATGAATTAGAGACCTAAATGTAAGACCAGACACTATAAAACTCTTAGAGGAAAACATAGGCAGAACACTCTTTGACATAAATCACAGCAAGATCTTTTTTGATCCACCTCCTAGAGTAATGGAAATAAAAACAAAAATAAACAAATGGGACCTAATGAAACTTCAAAGCTTTTGCACAGCAAAGGAAACCATAAACAAGACGAAAAGACAACCCTCAGAATGGGAGAAAATATTTGCAAGTGAAGCAACTAACAAAGGATTAATCTCCAAAATATATAAACAGCTCATTCAGCTCAATATTAAAGAAACAAACACCCCAATCCAAAAATGGGCAGAAGACCTAAATAGACATTTCTCCAAAGAAGACACACAGATGGCCAAGAAGCCCATGAAAAGATGCTCAACATCACTAATTATTAGAGAAATACAAATCAAAACTACAATGAGGTATCACCTCACACCAGTTAGAATGGGCATCATCAGAAAATCTACAAACAACAAATGCTGGAGAGGGTGTGGAGAAAAGGGAACCCTCTTGCACTGTTGGTGGGAATGTAAACTGATACAGCCACTATGGAGAACAATATGGAAGCTCCTTAAAAAACTAAAAATGGAATTACCATATGATCCAGCAATCCCACTACTGGGCATATACCCAGAGAAAACCATAATTCAAAAAGACACAAGCATCCCAATGTTCACTGCAGCACTATTTACAATAGCCAGGTCATGGAAGCAACCTAAATGCCCATCAACACATGAATGGATAACGAAGATGTGGTACATGTATACAATGGAATATTACTCAGCCATAAAAAGGAACGAAACTGGGTCATTTGTTGAGACGTGGATGGATCTAGAGACTGTCATACAGAGTGAAGTAAGTCAGAAAGAGAAAAACAAATATCGTATATTAACGCATATATGTGGAACCTAGAAAAATGGTACAGATGAACTGGTTTGCAGGACAGAAATTGAGACACAGATGTAGAGAACAAACATACGGACACCAAGGGTGGAAAGCGGCGGTGGGGTGGGGGTGTGATGAATTGGGCAATTGGGATTGACATGTATATACACTGATGTGTATAAAATTGATGACTAATAAGAATCTGCTGTATAAAAATATATACATATATTATTCAAGTCAAAAAAAATAAAATAAAAAAAGAAGTGCCAGCTAAAATTTGTCACTTGCCATCTGGTTCTACAATAATGAAGTCACTAACTGCTGCAGTCACTGACCTTCAACACACTCTGAAAGGAGTTCAGGACAAAGATCAGGAATGAGGCACTCTGTGCTCTGGCGGAAATACGAGCAGAATAGGACTTCAGTTAGTTAGATATTCAGATTTTATGAGCCCAGTTTCTTATATCTTCTCCATCTTAGTTTGCAAAAGACTGTATGCCAGAAGAGGCTTTTATGTGTTAATTTACACCTCTTGCTGCACCTATGTAAATAATCAGGCCAAAATTAAATAAGGCTAACTTTTGCTGCTCTCAAGAATAAGCTTCAGAAATTATTTATGGTCATAGTGGGGGTTGAGGGAGAAGTTGAGGAAAAAGTATCCAAAAACTGGAAATAAAGCTTAAGGATAACTGCATGTCCTTTCAATGTCACTGTTTAATTAAGGATTGTATAAATATCTTAGAGAATGTCCCTATGTATTTGACTTAGTTATTTAATATTAAATCAAAGCACTGATACTTTGAAATCACATGATAATTTGTAGGCTCTCCCTGAATAAAGCTCTTAATTTGTAAGCCATTCACCATTTTTTAATCTAGTCACACACATTTATTTCAGCTTTCTTTTGACTGTCTGCATAAATCTTTATTTCCCAAATTCTCCTTTGAACTAGGCTTACCATCTTACTGGTTTCCTCATCAAGTAATGAGTTGAATAAAATCTTTGATGTGTTCATTTTACACTTGAGGTTTGTTTTTTGTTTTTTTTTACTTTTTTGAAAATTCTGCTTTGATACTTGGAACCAGATACTTTGGAATTCACAGGCAGATTTTTAGAAGGTGCAGGGATTTTATATATTTTTATTTTATAGAAATAGACAACTCCCAGCAACATCTGGGAGAGCACCCCATAAGCAAACATCTTGATGTTTCTTCAGTGAAACACATAAATATTTATAGTCAGTGGGATTAAAGACAAGATTGTAAAATAGCCTCATGTCATTTCAGGTTTGGTTTTACCACTGAATGAGTCCAGAACACGTCGGGATGCTACCAAATGAGTTATGAAAAGTCTGTCAGTTTTCAGCACTTGTTGGATTTTGGTAGGCAATTAAGGGACCGTGAACCTAAAATTTCTATTACTATCTCAAACTACAGTTACTCAGTTACAGGAGATTCATGTCAAAGATAATAAGAGAAGGAGGAAGTGTGAAGCCTCAGCAACCATTCATAATTTTTAATACCCTAGAATGTAATCCAATGTGAGTCATTTCTTTGAGGAGAGTAATAGAGTTGGAAAATGTAACATTCTCAAAGTAATGACTAAAGCTTCATGATCCATGCTTTAAAAGACTTCATAATCAAGAGCCCTAGTAAGCAAATAAAAAACAGCAAACAAAACTGAAAAAAAGAAACTTGTATAAACAACTTTCTGAAGTTTAAAAGATAACTTTTCCTATAGTAATACTTCATGATAAATATAAACTTCTGCATAATATAACAAACCTTTTGCAATCTTTCAGTAAGTGAAATACTTAAAAGCAACACATTCAGAGAAACTGAGAATTTACTGATGGCAAGATTGAAAAGGGCTACGTCAAGTCATGTGAAATGTACTCCTCAATGAGTAAAGATGATCTCTACATTGAGGGTAAAAACTAGAAATTAAGTTAAAACATGGATCAGTTTATAAAACCAGGAACAGAGAAAGATGAAAGGAGTTTTACTGCAAAGAATATGCTGTTATACAAGTTTTTCACAACATTTATGTAACATTTTGAGTATCGATGACTTTGATTTGAATTTCAAAGTACTAATTAAATTCCTTAACTTTCGTCCTAGTAAGCACTAAGTTTTCAGTTTGTTTTTAGAAAAGGATGAAGAGAAAGGCAGAGATTTCTGGCTTTTTAAGACAGTATTTATGGTTATTCCCTTCCCCCTCCTCCCTCAATTCAACAGAAAGACAAAATGATATAGAAAGAAGAGGGAACAAGATGGATAGGGAGCTCTGGACGAGCTGGGGTCACAGGCGGATGAGAGGACTGCATGAACACCCCATGGTGCAGACAGTCCTCCTTTGGTTGCCTGCAGATTTACATGCAATGTTGAATGTCCTGAGACCGTATCAAGAGAGACTCAAAGCTCAGTATTGAAGCCTCTGCCAGAGTTGGGCCACTCCACTCATCTTTGTCATACTCTGGGCAAACTGTCTTGACATATGAGCCTTCCTTAATACAGGTAATTTTCTCTGGGGACTGTCTCAGCCCCTGAAGGAAGTTTTTCTTCGCTGACCCTCTTCTTGCCACCATCCTATGGGTTTGCAGAGGTGAGTTTGTATCTATCTGTATGTCATCTGCCTACCCAACCATCGTCTATTTAAGTATATATTCTAACACAACTATGTTCCCTCTGTATAATTTTTGCACATAATCCACATTCATGAACTATATTCCTGAAACTTCTGAGACAAGATTTGATTCAATTCAAAACATAAAAGGATGAGAAAAGGAGAACCTTCAATTAGCAAAGGCCCTAAATGCCATCTCTCTCAAAACTTATCCTATCAAAAAATAGGACAGCCTGAATCATTTTTTTAACATCAAGGAATATTTGTTTCTTAGTAAATAATTTACTATTTGAAAAACTTCTGTGCCCAGAAACTTGTGATACTATGTTGAAAAAAATGTATAAGTAAGCTATTAATCTTTCATCTCTATTAATCTAGGAGTGACCTGTGTTTCATGTGTTACAATTCACCTTTCCTCGAAGAAACAGAATAAGAGATCTGTGGTTTTAATTTACATTTTACATTTAATACATGTACATATTTAACACATTTAAAAAATTTTAAAGACATTATTCTCAGTCTTTAAGTTGAAGATCTGTCTAGAATGTTCTCCCTGCCCTCCTCCCCTGTCCCTTTTTCCATACACTGTTCATGTAGAAGTATCCTACAAGGACAACCCCTGGTGAAGTCCTCCTTACATGCTTTCCCATCAACAACACAGGGTAATCAGCTTGTAATTATTTTATCAGTTCACATGTTAGTTACCCCAGCTAAACTGTATGTATAACCCCCCAATTGGGCAATACAGTTAAATAGGAGAATAAAGAAGGGAAGAGTAAAATAATGTTTAACTAGATGATGTAAAAAAGTCAATGATTTTGCCCGGTGAAGGAGGTGGTCATGGCCTATCAATGGGAGCTTCTCTCTAGACATCCAAGAATAAGAAACACTTCCCATAACTGCTGCGCATACGAGAAGAATCAGGATAGAGCCCAGAGCACGGCAGCATCATTCTCACGTGGAAATACCATCCTAGGGAGTACACATTATAGGAGAGTTCAGCTCCTTCGGTTTGGGTCCCACATATATACGCATCATCAGAAAACAGGGATCAATGGAACTATAAAATGTTACCTTTGTACTTAAAGTAGGAATTTCAGAATCTTCAGCGTAAGGGGTCTGAGAAATCAATACAATTGGGAGAGAGTGATGCCAGGCAACTGCTGCTTCCATGCAAATGTCATGGATGTAGAAGAGCAGAGACTCACTAAAAAGGGGGGCAACCTGGAGCCAGGAAGGGCCAACAAGGGAGAGTCCAGGCAGGTCCTAGACAGAGACACGGGCCTGGGCTGCATGTGACTGACTCACCTGAAGAGGACTAGAGGTTAGCCTCAGAACAATGTTGCCTATTTCCTTTGAGTAATCGCTACGCCTCTATAAGACAAGTGGCAGGTATAAATGTGACGCACTGATACTGAAATCACCATGGCTCCTCGCCATCCCAACCCAGCCTCAGCCCCACCGTCCCCCGCCTTCGCACAGTCTGCTGCTGCTTATCTGGAAATTGCTGGGAGTGTTGCACAGGCACTCAGAGGTTCGCTCATGTTCTTCCCCTTCTCCGGACTTCCTGACAAGGTACCTCACCGCCGCCTTAGCTGCCTGCCCTCCCCTAGGGATGTTCCGCTGCCAGGTACAGCTGTCCTTGCCCAGATACCACCCCAACACTTCAAAAGGTCAAGGCTGACTGTGGACCATAACCCAGTGGTTATTTTACCTCCCGTACAATCGGAGCTGTTTCCCACACCTCTGCAGCAACTCTGCTCATTGCCCATCTCTCCAGATGGTTCTCTGCTCAGTTTTCCACTGGAGATGGGCAGCAGACCACTGGCGACAATGGTCATCTCTCCAGCCCTCCCTTCCTCCATGACATTTTCATTAAGAGATGGAATCCATTTCCCTGTCCCTTGAATCCAGGCTCACCTCGCAGTTTGCTTCGGCAACCAGAATGTAGCAAAGGTGGCATGTGCCTTACCCGCCTTCTGCAACCACCACGAGCAAAAGCCCAGCTCGCTGGCTGGGGTGTGAGGGACCACATGACCAGCTACCCGTCAGCCCAGGTGACAGCCGGCCAACTCTCTGAGGCAGGGCCACCTAATTGGCCTGCAGCTCATCACAGATGCATGAGGCAGTCAAGCCAACATCAGAACCACCCAGCTGGGGCCAGCCTAAATTGCTGACCCACCGAGTCACGAGTTATATAACTGGTTGTTATTTTAAGCCATTAAATTCGGGGGCGGTTTGTTACACAATGATAAGTAATTAACAGACCCATGACAAATGGTCCGCATAGTAGGTAACTCTCTAGATCACTTCACTCCCTCCAGAGAGATATCTGAACTTCCCGTTATGCATTATAACGTTAGAATATTAAAATAATGTATTACAACACTGCACTGTAGGGTTATTATGCTATCATACTATCTTAAATTACACAATTATTTGTCCCTCCTTTTCAGAGCGCACAGGTATTCCAGGCAAAGCTATGTCAGTGGCGGGGGGGGGGGGGGGGAGGGCGTTACACCTGTAGACTCACACTATTCCAGGAAACCCTGTTGCTTCCAGCAGCCAGGCCTTGCTGCTCAGTCGGATCCACTGGCCTAAACTTCCTCCTCCCTTGCTTTCTTTCCCCCAAGTTGCTCCTTATTCTGGCTTTCACTAACGTTCCAGTTCTTTCAGAAATATCTGTATATACTTCTCACTTGCCATTTAGGATGCCCACAGATGCAAGCACCAAAACTGGCTGTCTAAAAGAGTGAGGCAATCTCACATACCAAAAAAATCCAGATGTAGACAGCTCCATGTTTGCTTAATTCAGCAGTTCCCAGGTATCACCAAGAACTCCCTTTTCTGCCCACCTTTTGAATAAGATGGCAGCTTTGTCCTCAGAACAGCTCTCTCCTGGGCACAAACTTGTTGCCACCACTGCAGACATCAGAACTAGACATGACAACAGTTCTTCCTAAATGTGTCTTGTTAAGAACCTTTCCCAGAAGTCCACAACCAGACCTCCTCTCAGATCTCATTAGCTAGAATTGTGTCACATGCCTCGTTCTGGCAACTGGTATAGCACAATCATGATTCACTTGAGTCAGCCAGAATTTATCCCGTTAGTCGTGTCCACTAAAATACCTAACTTCTATGTAGGAATGAGATCAAACCACTTTTTATGTTGTTCAGAGGTCCTGTGCCACTTGATGTATTTGGCCTAAGAGCCTGCTTTCAAATGTCTCTGTTCATTCCACGACAGCTCTCTGGGGCAAATTCTTTCCTAAGCTTATGTGTCAACTCAGCCAATATTCCCCGTTCAGGGGGGCTTTAAATAAGGAACACTGTGTAAGCGACTGGAGTCTGAGACACCTAATTTCACTTCCCAATACCACTCGTTCAAGTTCAACCATGCTCAGATTTGGTCAAGTTCAACCATGCTCAAGCATCAGCATCACCTGGGAATTTTTTTTTTTTTTGGCCCCATCCCAGATTAGTGAAACAATCTGAGGGTAAGACCCAGCCATGTGTGTTTTAACAAGTCTTGCAGGCGTTCCCTAAAGTTTGAGAACCACTGCACTACATACTAGCTAATGGGGCTTTGGGCAAGACATACTCTCTCCTAGGTTCAGATTGCCAGTCTTTAAAATGGGGTAATAAGATCCCTTAAGGTGTTATTATAAAAATTAAGAAAACGTAAAATACTTAGTACAGCGCTGGCACAAATAAACATATGTTGGCATATCTTCGTGAACATAAGCTACATATTAATTCTTCAAATCTATATACAACCAAGGTGTGTATAAATGTATCAAATGAACTGATTATTAAACCACATTTTTAAATATGTACATCTGTTGTTTTGATTTATTGATTTTATACCTTATTAGTTTTATATAATTTTATTATATATACAGTTCAAAAAGAAATTAGTGTGAACTCCTTATAATAGCAGTTTCCTGGCTGCACTACCACCGCTTGGCTATATTTTAGCCAACTTTTGTTATTTATCTCCATATTACTGAATAAGATGCACAGACTTCTATTTCTTAATTTAACAATTTTAGACATTTCTTTCATGAGGATGAGGATGTAGTTCTCTTAAGCTACCAGTTCCTATTGCTTCATCTTCCAAATGAGATGTTCTCAATACTTAGCTAAATCAATATTCTTTATATTACCATGACTTTGTAAATTAGGTTTTAAAAAAAAATCAATAATTTATAGTGACAATGTTTCTTGTGTACTTTTTCTCTTTTAGAGGCAATAATTGCTCCATATTCCAACAGCTCAACCTATCCAACAGCTCAGGAAAATTAGAATAATACTTCCTACACAAATATATCAGAAATTATCAGTCCCATTTTTTTCTAGAGAACTTTCTCCTGGCTGCTGAGATTTCTCTACCACATTCTTTCACTGTGTCGGAGGTACTCTTTCCTGACCCCCACCTTGTCGTCTTTCTTGGCTTACTTTCAGCAGCCTCCTGACAAAGAATACAAGGGAGGCAAATGTTTCGAGTTCTTCCATGTTCACAGACGTCTTCCCTTTCACATTTGATTGTCAGTTTGTGACTAGAATCGAATCCCAGGTTAGAAATCATTCTTTTCATCCGAATTAGAAGGTATCATTCTAGTAGTTCCTACCTTCCAGTGTTCAGTGTCACATTTTCTCCCAGTTTACTGTATTTGCTCTCTTTTTCTTCAGTAAGTTCTCATCTTCAGTGTTTTAATATTTAATAATATCCCTTCATAGGAGTCTTTTTATTGATTGTAGCAGGTACTCTGTGGGCCTTTCACTGTCAGGAAGTTCTTCTTTGGTAATTTTCTCTCCAATTTTTTCTCTTCTCTTCACAGACTTGTAGATATTGGATGTCCTGGCTAATATCTTAACTGTCTCATTGTTTTTATTCTGTTGTGCATTTCCTTTTTTTGATCATTTCAGTTTATTTTTTATTTCAGGATTTTTTAAAATCATTATTGGCTTATAAATCTCTTCTGATATTTTTCACACATTTTTCAAAATGGTTTCTGCATGGCCTGTTACCTCCAATTTTCTCCTGTGTTTTTGTTTTGGTTGGTCTTCCTGTTAGAAGCTTTCCTCAAGTATCTCATGGTCCTTTGTTATCTGTGTACACTGTAGAATGAGGCACAAAAATCTAATCTGATGCTCTGGGTTTTGGCCAATATTTGAGACTAGATTTTACTTGTAAGATAATCAGGATATCAACTGGATTTTTCTTTGGAGAAACTCCAAGTGTCAATATTCTATTTCCTATAGTGTTTAGTTTCTTATTTGAAAAATCTCCCAATTTTCTACTCAGGGGTATGAATTCCAAAAATAGATGAAGGGAACTAGAAAAGCTGTCCTTCAGTACATAAACTTAATCTCCAACACCCTCAAGAGAAATCAAGAAAATCACTCATTGAACAGAAACTGACTAATATCTTTCTGTAGTGACCCAATTACACAAGCTCCTCTAAGACCTGGATAATATTGTTTCTCTTATGCATCTGATAGCACCTGTTATGGACTGAATTGTGTTCCCCCAAAATTCATATGTTGAAGTCCTAACCCTCAGCACTTCAGAATGTGACATTAATTAGCAATAGGGCCTTTAAAGAGGTAATTAAGGTAAGATGAGGCCTTTAGGGTGAGCCCTAATCCAATCGCCCTAATAGGCGATTAGGGATAGGAGAGACATAGAAGAGACACCAGGGATTCTTGTGCACAGAAGGAAGAGCCGTGTGAGGACACAGCAAGAAAACAGCCATCTGCAAACCAAGGAGAGGAGCCTCAGAGAAACCAATCATGCCAACACCTTGATTTTGGGCTTTCAGCCCCTAAAACTGAAAATAAATCTCTTGTTTAAGCCACTCAGGCTGCAGCATTTTGTTATGGCAGCCCTAGCAAACTGATATAGTACCCACCCATGCACAGAAGTTACTAATCAGTATTCATTACTGAATAACCGATTTGACTAATTGGCTCATTGGTGCCCTGCCCATATGCACTCACCTACTACTCAGGGATCGTCTACAAACAGCTCCCATACATGCTGAGAGCTTCCCTCACCCCTGGAGGGCAAGGGAGAGGGGCAGGCCCCAGTTCATACTCCCCGGGCCACATTAAACAAAGGGCCAGAGTGGTAGGCCAGCTTCCTCCCCTCTTAATGGAACGTTTCCAGCCTGTGTCTCTCAGATGGTCCCCAGCCAAGCTGAGCAGCCTTTGACTACTGTCATCCCACAGCCAAGTCTTAAAACAGAAGGATTGCATAGGGAGAAGGAAAAAAAAAAAAAAAAAAAAAAATCAAAGAAAAATGCCACAATAGTTATGTATTTCAAATTATTTCATCCTTTATCCCCACTACACTAATAATTCAACCTGCTGTTGCTCCAGGCTTTTTCTCTTACAGCATCAGTGGTGTCAACTGTAAAAAGGGCTGCTCTCAAATCACACTTGGGTCACATGGGAGGTCACATAACGGCTTGAAAAAGAATTATAGATTTTATTATACAGTAAAATATTAAAGTTCCTACTATCTTACGTTATGAGATTTAGAAATTTAAATTTTATCAGCCTAAGACATTTTGTTATACCAGTGACTCATGTCTGTTGAGGAGTTTATGGAATGCCATTCCTCTGTAATAATTCGGAGCATGAAATCCCAGAGTGCTATTTAACTGTGTTTACCCCTAAAATTAGCATGGATTTTTGTATAATCACATACTACAGAAAAGATACTAATAGGAAGTTTTTGGCAACAAAATGACAAGGTTCAACAAAAGTGTACAATGTGAGGATTTTAATTCCATTTGCCCTGATTCTATGATGGGCTTCAATCTAGAATTTCTCACCCCTGGTAATTCACTCTTCACACCTGGGTCTTAGTTTCAGTTCCTCACAAAGCAGATTGGATGTACTGAGCTATTTGGGAAGCTCGAAGTATCCCAGCACAAGGATGAAGGGAAGATTCCAAACTTAACTGGGTTTAAATCCTCCAGAGGTGGAATATTTCAAAACGAAAACAAATTTAATTTAAAGAGATAGTTTTAAACCAGAAGAGACCAAGGTGTCTCTAAGTAACCAAATAGATGAAGTTACATTATACAAGTATGTTCACTAGTAGAAAAATTGTAGACCGAAGATTTTGGGTTTTTGTGTTTTTTGTTTTTTTTTTTAAATCACCAATTGTGGTTTGAGACGAGCAAGAGTCTAAAGCCGTATAAGGCAGAACAGAATTTGAGCTCTCCAAGGGCAGGGGTGCTTGCCTTCTGTTCAATGCTGTCAATACCATGCCTAGAACATTGCCTGGGACATAGGCATCAACAGCAGATATTGACAGGAGGAAGGGAGGGAGGATTAGGCGAGATGGGAAGGACTCAGGGTTCCCAAGAGCCTCATTTCATTACAAAGTTGTGAAAACAATCTTCCTGAAACTCTCAGACATGACAAGAGCAAATTGACAACACAGCCAACAGGAGAAGCAATCATTAAAAAGGTCTTGGGTGTGAGAGTGTGTGTATACTATTTCTGAACAGGGAAGAAACACTCTTCATTCTGAAACGCGGAAAATAATGTGAAAATACCAGATCAAGTATTACTGGATAAAACTTATCTTTATGAATGCTTGGAAGCTAAGTCTTCAGTCCACTAGGGCCCCACTCACCAAATGAGAACATTAACAGGTTTTCATTAGCATGCCAATTTGCAGTAGTATAAGTAAACATGTATAGAAACAAGATAGAAGCCATATATTTGGTTAAAGCACGTAATTAATAAATTCTGGACTCTGTGCAAAATGACCCAAGTCTTAGAACCCTAGGGACCCCTGGAGTCTGAATGCCCAGGTTTGAAACCCAACTCCACAACTTACCTGCTGAATGACCTGGTACAGGTTTCTTAACATCTCTGCAGCTCTGTTTTCTCACCTGTAAAATGGAAATTATATTAGTCCCTCATCACGAGGTTATAGTTAGGATAAGAGATTATCTACATAAAGCATGTAGTAGATGTTTGGCACATGGAAATGAGAGGTGAGTCTCATTCAATGCAGGGACTTTCCCTAGTTAGCAGGCTCAGTTACAGCTGATAATAATTTAGCATTTACATTGGGCTAGTCACCCTGTAAAGTGTTCTGCGTGTGTTAACCAATTTTAAAATATATTACATCTCAAAATGGCCTAAAAGGCCATTATTTTCTTTGATAGCCCATGTTGAACAAAAGACTCAAGCAATATTAAAATGTAATATGAATTGCCGTTTTCAGTTTTCTCTCAGCCCTATCTTTAAAATAGTTAACTTTCTTTAATGTACATGTAGGCAAATATTTAACCATGGTTAAATTTAATGTTCCTGGTCTTGGACCATCATTCCAGCTAACTCTAGTCTGTTTTCCAAAATATTAAATATGACTTGCAACTTTAGTTGAATAATACTGAAAGCAAAAGAGAAACCCAATGGTTCACCACCAAGACCTCCTCCCAGTTAATCTGTGTCAGTTGTTTTAACATTGTCTGAGAGCCTTTAAACTTACCCAGCTGAGCCATCTTCCAGTCTAATTTCTAAACTTAAAGATTTTATCCGTAAAATGGGTGAAGTTTTACAGTGTTGTATGTGAGAGTCCAGTGAAAATACATTTAAACTACTTAGACTACATTACACTGTGCTAGTTTTCTTCCCCCCCCCTCCCCTGCCCTCCCCCTAGTCAATTGACAGTGATGTTTGTTTGGCGTGCTCGCTGGGTCTCCTAAAGAAATTGTACTTCACCATGGAATTTTTCTTCCCGTCACTAGGCTGTGGCCTAAACTAGCTGAAACCCATAGGCCAAAAAAGGGGGGAAAAAAGCAAACGGATTATAATACATCAATTTAGGTCATGATACCACATTAGAAATGTAAAAATGTGATTGGTGTTTAGTTCTATAATTCAGAAGGCTGGGTGTTACTTGTGCCGAGACAATTCCCAGCATGTCTGGCCACTGAGATTAACAGTGAAATGTATGGTGGAAGACCTGAGGCCTAGCTCGCATCTGGGAGACCCACTCATGGAAACATTCCTCCCCTGAGCAGGTGAAACAGGCTGCTCCAAACTCCCCTCTCCCCACTGCTGTGTGCTCAATACTCACCTTCCCTGCAGGAACGAAGAGAGCCGCAGAAGAGTCTTCACTTTCCTCCCCGCACCGCGTCCTTGGAGAACCGGAAGAGCGTTCAAGCTCGCCTCTGCTTGCCCCTCGCCTTATCAAGCCCACTGCTCTCGCGAGACTCAAACACAGCTACACATTGGAAACACCTGGGGAGCCGGAGGCGCTAAGTGAGCCCGCGGTCCACGCCCCCGCAAGGCTGATTAATTGGCTTCAGATGTGGGCTGGGTCGAGCGATGTTTAAAAGGCAATACGGAAAAAACGAAAAAAAACGAAAAAAAAAAAAAAAAAAAAGGCAATACGATGCACGGCGAGCACTGAGAATCGCTGCTTCCGAGGGCAAAGAACCTGCACCTGATTCCACTTCTGGACTTGCCCAGGTAAGGGGGTGGTGAACCCCTTCCAGGGCCTGAGAGCGGGCTCTTGTCTAACACTTGGAAATTAATTATTGGAAGAGACACACATACTGACAAAGCAAAAGACCTTATTGCAAAGGGGTGCTTGAGGGGAGAGCCTCAGGGTAAGAGAACCCAAGAGGAACGCTCTGCCTCCAAGGATTGCAGTCTCGGGGTTTATGGAGGTGGGGTTAGTTTCCGGGGTTGTCTCTGGCTAATAATCTTGCTCGGGCGCATATTTAGTTCCACTCAGAGGCCTTGCTGGGGGCCCGCGCATTTCTCAGTCAAGATGGATTCCAGCGCGAGGGTTTCTGGGAGGTAGGCCAGGCGTCATACAGGCTGGCGTCTCCTCCCTCTTTGCCCCCTCTCCCCGCCGAATTTTTTCTGGTTGGTTTTGGAGGCAGCTTGTTAGTTCCATGTTCCTTTATCAGGACCTTCTCTTGTGAGACAACTTATGCAAGTGGTTATTTTCATGCCTGGCCAGGGCGGGCAATTTCAGTCAAAGATTCCCTAACAAAACTACACAGCAGATTCTCATTCAGGCTAGTGAACCCTTCTGCTCGTCTTCCTTTTTCTTTCACTCATCCTGCAGATTCTACTCACCTACCTGGTCTCAGCGGTTCCTTATGAGCCCTAATGGGGGGGAGGGTTCAGTTGGGAGTTCTTCCTGCTTCGCCCGCCCTTACTAACCTCTCACCCAGATTCAGGTTCAACTCTGACAACATAATGCTAATACAAGGGTTAATTTCATAAATTCAGTTAAACAATTTGATTTCACAGAAAGAAATCAAATCATTCCAGCCCGTTGTGTCCTGTATGTGGGCAAAAATAGAACAATTTTCTACATGACTTAGTTTTTTTCAACTATTTCAACATAAACACCTCAAGTTCTTTTTACCTAAACATAACAACTGAAAATGTCTCCCAGAGAATATTTCCCCAGGTGCCAGTTTGGATAGCCCAGGCCACACATTTAAAATATTGTGAATCAGTGGATTAAATATGAGTAATAGACATTCTATTTTTTATTCACATTCTCAAAGACACTATATATGTATATTTCTCAAGCAATATCTGGGAAATAAAATGGAACAGTACATTTATTTTTTTTTCCGAAAGAGCAGTGATTTGGTAAACAGCATTAGCTTGAAAGCAACTAGTTCTTTTTAATGCTTATCATGCTTTCCTTGTATTCAGTTTAAATGTCACACATCAGCATCTATAGGTAGGCTATTGTCAGTGACCTTTATATTATGTTGAAAAAGCACCAGGAATTTCCTTTTTTTTTTTTCCCTGTATTTTCAAAGAATTGGGGGGAAAATTTCAACCCACTCTTTCACTGCCAGAAACATTTGCAATCAGAGTCCAGTGTTCCTGGTTATATGACGTCACAAGTGCAGTTAATAAATATTGATGACAAACTCAACAGAACTCTGTGGATCCCTTGAGCTAACATCCAAATGCATGGGGGTGAAGGGTGGAAATCTTAATAGGTTTTGTACTGCCTCTGCCTCTGCAGAAAATGATAACCTTAACCTAGGGTCCCGTGGATTCATGAATAATACAAAAGAAACATTTATGTCTAAACATAAACTTGTGTCCTAAAGTGTTTTTTATATTTACAATGTTATCTTTATTGAAATAATATACAATAATGGCTTAATTCCAGACTATAAATTAGAAGTAATTTGTCACCTAATATGGAATAAGTATTACAGAACTACAAATAACTGAAAAAACCTAATAACGTCCCCATTTCAGTGGACATTTGTCATGCTTTTTGCCATCCAATTTCTTTTTAACATCCCTCTTTCTATTGAGAACATTCTCATGAGAATGTTCGAGTCTCATTTCTGAGTTTCTACAGCTCGAATCAAATATCCCTCACATTTTAGCCTGTTTTTCAGATATGTGATCAGAGTCATGTTTTATAGTATGGAACACAGATTACTCATTATACCATTCACCTCATATATAATATTTTGAAATTTTTATATGTTTATTATAGCTGACAGGTTTTGGCATTAAGTTTATGTTCCATCCTCCTTTTACGTTTTTTTCTGCAAAAGTTTGCATAGAACTTTTCCTTGAATGTTTGGTAGAATTAACCAGTGTAACTATCTGGGCCTGAAGTTTTATTTTGGAGAGTTTTCCTTTTGGTCTCTTTTGGTGAATTTACGATATGCCCTTGAAATGAATGAGTGTTCTGCATTTCTCTCAATTACTAAAAGAGTGGTGTAGCAGTCTTCTGCTACGGTTGTGCAATTGTCTATTTCTCCCTTTAATTCTTTCATTTTGATTCTTCATGTAATTTTGGTAGGCGTACACATAATTTATGTTATTTCCTCATGAATTATACCTTTTACGATTACTAAATGTTGCTCTTTATTTCTAGTATCACCTTTTGTATTGAAGTCAATTTCATTCTAAAGTGCTTTTTAAAAAAAAGTGTGTGTATATACACATATATTTATAGGATGAATTTACCCTTCATTGTAAACTAACTACAAAAGATGGTAGCTAATTAAATGCTAACGTTTCAAACTGGTTGCTTACGTTTTGGATTACTTACTTCGTAGTGTTAGCATTTAAATGGTCGGCTTTGAAGTTAAACAGCCATTAAGATGCGTCAGGGGAGTTCGCAGTTTTTTTGCAGCGATTGTTTTCATCTGGCTGGCTACGGGCTCAACAAAATGGCAGAGATGGGGTTTACATAGCAAAGGCTATTTTTGTTAGTGGGAGGGATGAAACCTTTTCTTCCAAATAAATAAGAGGGATGGTCTTGAGAGACTAGCATGTGGGAAAAGATAAATCTTCTGTCCCCCTTCCCCCACCAGCCTTGAGATTTCCATTGTTATTCCCTCTTTCCCTTGAAGATTTCAATGCAAATGTTTTAGTTCCCAAGGGTTTGCCTTGTATATTGCTCACATCATCTCGACCCCCTCTCAAAGGATTCCTTGGATACTGAGCCAACTGTCTATAAAATTCATTATTCTGGACTTTCTGGGGTTAATACCCAAATCCTCTCCCATGGCAGTACAAGTCAGAAGAGGAATGGAGGGGAAAAATTACATGAACATTCCTAAAGGCATTGTCTATTGAAAAGAGGGCAATAATTAAGCGATAATGTGAAAGGAGAGAGGACATTCTCACAGGATAATGGTCTCCCGCTGCTGGAAGAATGCGGGGCAAAGCCAGCCCCGTTTATGGAAAATAAATACCATAGTGAGGGAGGTTAAGACATTTACTTTCAAATCAGAGAAGCCAGTCCCTTGGCAGAGTCCTGTGATTCCAAATTATCAAAACTGAATCATTTTATCCAATAGCTATTTGTGCAGAAGAAGGGTGCTTACTTATGTCATTAGTAGCCTGCAAAGTTAGAGGCCTTCTCATTCGGGGGCGGGGGGGGGGAGAAATAGCTAGCTAGCTAGATAAAATACTGGTTCTGTCTTCAGCTGGTTAAGAGAGGTACAAATACAGCAAAAATTTTAACAAGGTCTTCATTAGGCTGTTCTCCAAGTGATTCCAACTACTTAAGATTAGTCTGCATCCTATAGAAACTTTCTAAGAGCAACACCCTTTCCTTTGCTGAATAAGAACACAATTGCTCCAGAGCAGGAAGCTGAAGGGCGAAGGATCTGGTAGGGTTAGGGAGGAGCAATCTTTGTAGTGGAAATATTTTAGGGCAAGTGGGCCCTTTCAATACCCTCAGATCACACTCATAAAACTAATTCCAGCACTACAGTTTCCGGAATGAATTCCAAAGGAATTGCAAGGTTGTTTCAAAAGAACTATAAATGAAACCCAGATTATGACATGATTGATTAAGTGTTTTCGGCCATCAGTGGAATGGCACATCAATTTACTGCTTAAAAATCAAACATTCACACAGGCAAAATGTTTCAAATAAATGATGCACAAGTTTTATTCAGTCATGACAGAGAATCATAGTCAACACCACTAGTTCTGCACTCGTGTGACATTACATAATAGCATTCACCATAAACAAAGTTGAAAAGTTACATAACGACAACAAATATTTGGTATCATCAGATGTCACTGGACACATAAATATGAACAAGGTACCCTCAAGATATTTGTAGCATATGGAATAGAGAAGGAAAACTGCAACTACTTTTTATCAAAAATAAAGGAAGTGTAGTAATCCAACAGACAGAAATACAATGAGGACCCAGGATGGATCAATAAATTCTAGATAATAAAATCGTGGACAGCTTCATGGAGAGGTATATGGCTGCCAGAAGCATGATGAAATCAGGACCATAACACTGTTTAAAACCCCCAGTGGCTTCCCATATCATTCAAGGTAAAAAGCCAAAGTCTATCCTGTAACCGACAAGGTCCTAGTTAACTTCTCTGAGAGTATCTCCTACCCCTCTTTTCTCATTCATTCCACATACACTGGCCTCTTTACTGCTCCTAGAAAGTGACAGGCACAGTGCTGCCTCGGGGCCTTCACATATGCAGTTCCCTCTGCCTGAAATGTGCTTGCCCCAAGTATCCACATCCTCAACGCTCCCTACGTCACTCTTTCAGGTTTTTTGTTTTGTTTTGTTGGCAATTGAACTATTTTTTTATTTTTTTATTTTTTATACAATCTTGAAATGTTATTTTCCGTTTACAGTTATTACAAAATATTGGATGTATTCCCTGTGTTGTACAGTACATCCTTGCTAGGCGATGAGGAGGGTGAGGTACTCTTTCAGGTCTTAAATGTTCCCCTTTTCAGCAAGACCTTGCTAGGCCACCATTCTTTTTTTTTTTTTTATGTTTGTTTTTTGTTGTTGTTTTGCTTGTTTGGGGTTTTTTTTCTTGTTTTTTTCATTTGTTTGTTTGTTTTGTTTTTTTGTGGCCACACCATGCAGCATGCAGGATCTTAGTTCCCCAACCAGAGATCAAACCCACGCCCCCTGCAGTGGAAGCGTGGAGTCCTAAACACTGGACCAGCGGGGAAGTCCCATTAGCCAACATTCTTGAAACTAGAATTTCACACAATTCCCCCAACATTTCTTGTTCCCCTTTCCTGCCCTTTTCTTCTCCTCACCATTTACCATATTCTAAATGACTATACATTTTGCTTATTTTCTGCTCCCCCGTTAGAATGTAAGCCCTATAAGGGCAGAAACTTCTTTATGCTTTGTTCAGTTCAAAGAATGCCTGGTCCATAGTAGGTAGTCTTAATTGAATTCTTCAATAAACAGCTTCATTGTTCTCATGTTTCTTAAGAGGCTTTTATCATGGGTGCTCTAATTCTCTAACTGGCCATATAATGCTGTTCTATAAAATTCTCCTTGGAACATTACAGAATGTCTTTAAACAAAATGGTGTCTTCATACTATTCCATCAGACTAAAATAGAAACTGTCTTATAATAGAAACCAATCATTGAATTTTTCCATCTGAAAAATAAAGATGGTCAACTAATGATAATCATAATTTGACTAACAATATCAACATTTAATCAGTGCATACTATGTGCCAGGCAGATTGGTCAATCAACACTTAAACGGATATTTGTGGAGTTTCTAATACAGTAAGTCCCCTATATACGAATTATGTTGCAGACTTTCAAAGATGTGAACATGCGTTTGCATGTCCAATCACATAAGTTAGTTCACTGTTAGTTCTTGAGGCCAGGACCCGAATGTAGAACAGTACACGAAGTTTACAGCAGCTGCTCAGAATGCAGTCCAGTGCTACCGTGTCATCTATGAGGAGAAAAACAGAGCTACTACCCAGACATCACTGGATCGTTTTTTCAAGAGGGTAGATAGAATTGAACCCAGCAAGGAACCAGAACCTGTGCCATCAACATCAGGCATGAGTAAAATTGCAGCTTGCCCTCCATCTCCTATTGCTGACAATCCTTCAGCTCTACCATCTCCCACCTCCTCTCCCTCCTCCAGCCAGTAACTCTTCTTGCCTGTTCACTTGATGCCAGCCCCTGTATGCCAGCTATTGTACTGTACTACTGTACTTTTCAAGGTACTGTACTGTAAGATTAAAAATGTTTTCTTTATTTTTAGTGTTTGTTTTTTATGTATTATTTGTGTGAAAAGTATTACAAACCTATTACAGTACAGTACTATATAGCTGAGTGTGTTAGTTGGGTAAGTAGGCTAACTTTGTTGGACTTACAAATAAATTGGACTTATGAACACTCTCTCGGAACAGAACTCGTTCGTATGTAGGGGTCTTACTGTATACGCTAGCGCCTGCAAGTATACAGTGAGTAAGAAGTACACATGACTTTATTTGGATCTTAAATCCCTCCATAATCTCATCCACTTGCTTATTCAGTCACCAAATATTTACTGACCACCTACCAAGTGTCAGGCATGGTGAAGCGCACCCTCCCTTTTCTACAGTATTTTCTTCTACTCTTGGAAGTCAGTAAGATTAGCCTTCTCATTTCCTTTTAAGTATCCAGGATGTATTCATTCCCGCAGCTATTCACTCTGTTCTCCCTGGTAATTCCTCTTTACTTGTTCAGACATTACCCGTCCTGGGAGGTGTCCCAGCTTCATACAGTCTGGTCTCCTTTCTTTAGCTGCCTTCATCCAGATTTTACTTTAGCCCTCAACACCTCGCCCCACGTGTCACCTTGCTACTCTTCTCTGAACTTGACTTCACATCAGAATCACCTGGGAAGATGTTTTTTAAATAATAGCTAAATTAGAATTCCAGGCAGTGACCCAAGGATCACTGATTTAGACCCAAAGTTGAAAACAAATTCAAGTAACAAATAATCGGCCTATATTTAATAAGGATGTTGGTATCATTTGCTCTACCTTACAATGTCATCAGGTATAACAAGAGGGGATCATTCAACAAAGTGGCAATTTTCGTCTTGAATGTTCCTTGCCCACCAATTTAGACAAAATCCTGGAAATACTATCTAAAACCATATTAAATTGTCTGTTACAGGCCTTCTTCATTCCCTATTTGTAACTATAAAATAGTGAATTCTGTACTACATGAGTACCTGTGGTCACCTGTTTCACTCACAGTTGCATTTTTGGGGGGACTATA
The DNA here is from genome assembly GCF_965194805.1 of Balaenoptera borealis. Lineage (NCBI taxonomy): Eukaryota > Metazoa > Chordata > Mammalia > Artiodactyla > Balaenopteridae > Balaenoptera > Balaenoptera borealis. The sequence continues at coordinate 47,787,407 of NC_138875.1, read as the reverse complement.
TATATATATTTAAACAGAGTGGCTACAGTTCTTTTTTTTTTAATTTATTTATTTACATTTATTTTTGGCTGCGTTGGGTGTTCGTTGCTGCACGCGGACTTTCTCTAGTTGCGGCGAGCAGGGGCTGCTCTTCGTTGTGGTGCGCGGGCTTCTCATTGCGGTGGCTTCTCTTGTTGCCGAGCATGGGCTCTAGGCGCATGGGCTTCAGTAGTTGTGGCACGCAGGCTCAGTAGTTGTGGCTTGCGGGCTCTAGAGCGCAGGCTCAGTAGCTGTGGCGCACGGGCCCAGTTGCTCTGCAGCATGTGGGATCCTCCCGGACCAGGGCTCGAACCCGTGTCCCCTGCATTGGCAGGCGGATTCTTAACCACTGCGCCACCAGGGAAGACCATAAATATTTTTTAAATTAAGTAAAAGACATGTAATAAATAGGGGCTTCGAGCTGTAAGTTGCCACCTCTCCTCCAGTGTGACAGGCTTTTAGTGAAAATAATAAGAGCTCAGGGAACTTAGGACACTGACGTCTTAACTTTTATAGCTCTCATAAGAGTTTCTGGGTAAATAGATTTATTTTCTGTTGAAAATGTTTTTAGAACAATTGAAAGATAGAGGTCATTTTTAAAGCAATCATCACTTTTTTCAATAAATATTTGTCTTTGAACAGAGGGAATTCTGATTTCCCTGGAGTTCAACTATAATCTCATGACCATCATGTTGATGGACTGATCAGGAAAGAGACAGAGGAAAACCAGGAAGGTGGGAGGCTTAAGGGCTGAAACTGCCTCCTGATTGTCACGTAGGAAATATGGGTTCTAATCAAAATCCTGGGTTCTAACCACACATCCCCCTCATATAGTCGTATTGTGAAGATTTACAGAATATATGAGAATGTACCTAACCCTTAAAAGTTACTCAAAAGGGGTTTATTCTCTCATTTTCTCTCCATCCTATCTCCACTCTACCCACAGTCTTCTCTCTTGCAGTTTCCATTTATGAACCGTACTTGTTACCTAGGAAATGTAGACATCTGAGATACCCTTTGTATTTAAAATATGATAGACATTCAGAAACATTATAAAATGATACATTAGTAAAACCAATTTTGATAAAAAAGAAAGCCTTTGCTGATTTACTCTGCAGTAACATGAAATAAAATATATTTTCACTTCCTCATCCATCTTCTGCACAGAGGGAAGTGTAATCAAAGTGTTCTAACATATAATTTTTGTGCCACGGTTCCTTCACACTGCAGGGGCAGATCATGAATCCACAGAACTTCTCTGAACGTTGATATTCACTCTAGCATCTCCACATCACAAAAACTATGGAAAATGAGATCTAAACTGACATTCCCAGGTGGTTATCTATCTCAGGGTGTCTTCCATGCATTGATTCTTTCAGCAACAGAAAAATCACAAAACATTCATCTTAAAATGTCCAGCGCATGTGCAGTTTATTCCTGATGTGTTGGTCTATGACATCTGACATTAAAATGGTAATTTCTCGTATTCAGATAGAATACATGAAAATCATACTGTGTTACAGTACATACAAGGATGCCTAGCTGTCCTGCTCACATGTCTTACTGGAAATGAAAGGATGATGTCGCCTCTTCTTAGAAGGGTCTCTGAATCTACACAGCCTTTTGGCTTTTTCAGTGAGGTTTTAAATTCTTAAACCAGAGTCCAGTCACTCTCAAATACCTACATCAACGTCTCAGCACACTGCCTGAAGTTTCTGACACCCGCATCATTTTTCAGGGGCCTTTAAAAATCCTGATCATTTTAACTTGCTTTAGGCATTGGTAACTTCGTGGGAGCTATGATCGATCAGTCGATAGGATTGTTTTGTCTGATGAAGCCCGTATCAGTTACTTCCACAGAGAAAGCGTGGTTCTGAAGGAACGGAGTCCACAGGTCATGTAATTATATTTCAGAGGGAGAAGAGGGAAGGGAGAAGTTAGGTCATCTCTGAACGGTCCTTTCAGGATGGGGAGAACACAGCAGGACAGCCTGATGGACAGAGCAGAGGCAAGCAGCTCCACAGAGTTGAAAGAGAGACTAGACTTTGCCTACTTCAAATTGTGCCCAGGCCCGAATACCTCTGCTCACCCTACAGATATCTGATGAGCACTGACTCTCTGCTGGGAACTTCCACTATTTCTGCATTTTGTTTAAACTACCTCAGCTTCCATGAAGGCAAATGTTGACCTAAACAAACACTGATACATTCTACTTTCATTCTGGAAAAACCATCATGTAGATAGCAACTGCTCGTTAAAAGATTTGGAGATTTTTTTATATTGTTTTAAACAATATTCTGCCTGCAGCAAAGCAGTAAGATGGCCACTCGTTCTATGAAATTAATTTCTGCATAAAGAGACCTAGACTTTTTGCCTGTTACCTTTACTGCGGTCCCTCCTGGTACCAACTGCTGACTCAGGCCCACAATCCTGGAGTCCGTGCTCAGTCTTTCATAGACCACATCCAAGTCCGTGTCAAGTTCAAATGCTCTTTTCCTCAGTTGGTTTTTTTTTTTCATTCATGCACTCAGTAAATATTTAAGGAGTGCTTACCATGTGCCTAGCACTGTTCCAGAACACTGGGATATGGCAGTGAGCAAAACAGACGAAAATTCTGGCTTACACTCCAGTTGGGGCCAAAAGACAAACAAATAAGTACAATCTGGTAATTGACAGTGAAGAGGATAGGTGTGCAGGGTGGGGGTAGGGGGACAAAAGGGATGAGAAATGGAAGAATGAGGGATGACGTGGGGTCCTCAGCTTCCATGGTGACTGTTGTCAACAGGAATGGAAGACATGTCAGTAATCATGCTCTCAAGGCAAATGCTGGTGTAGGTCTAGAGGGGAGGGATGTGATCCAAGCAGTATAGTTCACTGTTTTGGAACCTCTTCTTTATTCTTGCGAATGATGACACAGAGACAATGGAGGGGCCTGGATAGTGGCCTTCTTACCTAGAGCCAGGGAACTTGAGGGCTGCCTCCTGCCTTCTTTGTTTGTTGACAGATTCTTTGCCAAATTCCCCAGTGGGTTCGTATCCAGATCATGTCTTCCATATACACTGGAATAGAAAATTTTTTCTTTAAAATCTCTGCAGAAATTACTAAAAATATACATGCAAGTAAGAAAGCACAAACATTTTTTTAAAATTTTAACATTTGATGGCTTGTGTCCTCCCAAGGAAAATTTTTTTTTCACATCTTTACTGTAGTATAACTGCTTCACAATGTTGTGTTAGTTGCTGCTGTACAGCAAAGTGAACCAGCTATATGTATACATATATCCCCATATCTGCTCCCTCTTGAGCCTCCCTCCCACCCTCCCTATCCCACCCCTCTAGGTGGTCACAAAGAATCGAGCTGATCTCCCTGTGCTATGCAGCAGCTCCCCACTAGCCATCCATTTTACATTTGGTAGTGTATATATGTCCATGCTACTGTCTCACTTCGTCCCAGCCTCTCCAGGAAATTAAATACTATCCATAACTAACTTTACTCTTTTTTTTTCTTTCATTTCCAAGTGGGAAAGAAAAAAGAAATCAATTATTCCTATTTCTGGCATACTGTGATTAAACTGTGTGTTTCTAACTATAAGCTACCTACTCAAATTGAGAAATTAAAAATGTGTTAAGTTCTCAAAACAAAACCAACACCACAAAATTGTACCTAAGTCCCAGAGAGCAGCAGCAGGAAAGGAGATGACTGGGTACATCAACAAAGGGTGTGTTCTTCGTAATGGGATTACTGGCTGCCACACGCATCAGCCGGGCCTTTTCTACACGGATGCTTTTGTGGACCCTGGGGAGGGAGTATTTGGAGAGAGCTCGGCCTTGGACATTGACTAACTGATTTTCTGGCTATACATAAGAAATCTGTTCTGAGCAGAGTAAGGAAAGTGGCTGAGCACAGAGGACAAAGCTAGTGAGTGTACATGGAGTGTTTTTTTCTGGGTGATTACAGTAAGTTGTACATGGAGAGTTGTGCCATGTATCTTTGTATAGGTTGCAAGTTGCACGTGGGAGCTGAAAGGAAGCCCTCATTTTTCTAGTCACCAAGCCATTTACTCCAGTGAGGGGTCACATCCCCCATCCACCAGGGGAGGTAATTCTGTCTAGACATTATATAGGCTATTGGAAGTGCTCTGTGTGTATGTGTGTGTGCGTGTGTGTGTGTGTGTGTGTGTGTATCTTACAACACTTCCTACTCTCCCCTATTCAAACTCTTCCTTTCTCTTGGATGTTTCCACCTAGCCAGAAAGCACTCTGTAAAGTATGCATGCATTTAAAACTTAGCACTTTGCTTATTCGTTCCTCAAGCCAGTTTCTGTCTTTAATTCTTCTTCATTTACTATCTCCAACACCTGCCCCCAATTTCCACCCTACAATCTGTATTCAGCCGCTCTGCTAAAACCTCGGCTTTAATCGACACCGCTCTTTCGCTTGTTACCAAAGCCAAGCACCTCTGCAAGGGTCCTTTCTGCAACGTCCCACTGTTGATCAGCATCTCTTTGCCTAACTCCTCCCTGGCACTGTTCATCCTGTTTGTCTCGTTCCCTAGAATCACTTCTTCCCTGACCTCACGTCTGGTCTAGCTCCCTGCCTCTGGCCCCTGGAGTTCTCTGTTTAGCCTTCTTCTCCACTCTGTGTCTTCTAGGGAAATGTATTTACTCCCATCATTTCAATGATCAGACTTCCAAATAGCTATCAAGAGTTCTGACTTCTCTCTTGAGCTCTAATCCCAAATATTGACTTGTATGCTGGACCAATTGGCAAAACCAAACTGATGAAGCTTGCAGCTGAGCCTGGCAAAGGCACTTTTCTCCAACTGGGATAAGAGCCGGAGCAGCCACAACCTCACCCCGTTTTGAAGATTCTCCAGAAAAGGAAGTTGTGAAGGAGGGAGGTAGGAAAGAAAAGATGGGGGAAGAAAGGGAGAGAGAATGATGCTCATATGGTCATCGGCTCCCACTCAGCCCTCGAAGCTTGGTTTCCTACTAAGAGCTCAGAGTTAATCTAGGAGACGTGAACTTGTCATTCTCCCTCCCATCCTTAAATTTTTCTCTCTGGGCACCATGTTTATGTTTATATCAGATCATCTTTTGATTCACCTGGGTTCCAAACTCAACACAACTAGTCCCTTTCCAGTTTTACCTAACCTATATTTTTTCCATTATATCTTCTCTCCATCCTTATAGTCTTCACCTTGGTTTCAATTGCAGCTGTATCCGGCCTGGACTATTAACAGTAGTGCTGCCTAACCATTACTCCCTACCCCAACGAATCCACCCTTGTATTCCATTCTCAGAGGTCTAATCTTACTCCAAACAGTCCCTGTTTATATGGTTTTTTTTTTTTAATTTTTATTTATTATTTATTTATTATTTTAATTTTTGGCTGTGTTGGGTCTTTGTTTCTGTGTGAGGGCTTTCTCCAGTTGCGGCGAGTGGGGGCCACTCTTCATCGCGGTGTGCGGGCCTCTCACTATCGCAGCCTCTCTTGTTGAGGAGCAGAGGCTCCAGACGCTCAGGCTCAGTAGTTGTGGCTCACGGGCCCAGTTGCTCCACGGCATGTGGGATCTTCCCAGACCAGGGCTCGAACCCGTGTCCCCTGCATTGGCAGGCAGATTCTCAACCACTGTGCCACCAGGGAAGCCCTATGGTTATTTTTAATAAAATACACAAGTTCTGAAAAGTCTCAAGACATATAATTAAAACTACAATGGTTGAAAATAATATAATGAAGTTCAAAAATTTGGCAGGCAATTTCATAAAGTAAGGTCAAGCTCTGCTTCCAGGTGCCGGCACCAAAGGGGAAGTATTATAAATATTCTTCTTTCTATTGAATAGCATACTTCTCTTGGCTGTAAACAAGGCTGTTTAAATATTATACATAATTTATGCTAAAAAGTGTGGTTGTAAATCTTGTGGTGATCCAGAAGAGAAAGACTGGAAAAAAGCCCACCAGTGGATAGAAGGTTTTGTTTGTTAGGGAAGGGAAAAGTGTACCAACTAAAGAAAGTCTCAGTAAACCAGGAAAGCATGTTATTCTGCAGAGTAAACTAGGCAAAGCTTGATGTGAGAAAAGAGAGTACAGGGAGGGGATGTGTGTGTGTGTCCTCAGCTAAACAGAAGAGCTCTGTTTCCTCAAAATGACCAACTTTGAGTGGGAAGAAGCCAAACTCAGAGTACTAAGCAGGAATTCCAGAACATAAGAAATCAATGTTAAGACTATTCTTCCTAATTAACGATGCTGGACTCTGTAAGCACACTTTTCACAATTGAACTTGACCAGTGTATGGAATCTAATGACTAACTATTGAAGAGAGTCCTTAAAAAGGGGAAGGGCATGGAGGTCAGTCCTGCAAACTCCTGAGACTTCCTTCACATTCTCTGAGAATGATGCTGGTCACGATAATGCCATTTACATGGAATATAATGTGAATGGTCCCCTTGGAGTTGTGTAAAGCGACTTATTAATAGGGAGTCACTTTCATGGGCCACTTCCCCATTCCCACATCCCCTACCCCCCAAAAGAGCCAGGAAATGCCCCCAAATAAACATTTGTAAAAACAGAAGCTCCCTGCTAGTGAGAGAGAGGCAGGATAGGAATCTGCAATTTTGCTTGTATTCTCCCATAAGAAGTTTTAACCATATTGGTGATCTAATATTTTATGTCCTTCTCCCAACATCCCACCTCCTTAGCCTACTGGTTCACAGTCCATCCTCCACCTCCCACCCTCCACCCAACCCACCACACTACACCATCAATCATCTCCTTGAAGGCAATAACCATCTTACCAACCTTTGATCTGGCACTTGTGTAATATTATGTAAGTGAATCAATAAATCGATGAGTGATGGTTCTCAAAACATGAGGTTAAAATATCAAAATATGGTACTTAATTGGACGTAAAAATTATATTTGTATAAAGGTGTTGCTATCCCAAATTATAAATTTCATAATTAAGTAGGAGAAGACATACACCTAACTGCATCCATTTTTCTCTACCAGATTACACCCAGCTGGCCCCTGTCTACACTTTAGCTCACGTCTCCCCAATTTCCTTCTCACTTTTTAGACCCAGCCTCTAATTCCTGCAACACTCCACAAACTCGTTGGTCTTTGTGACTCCACAGGTGATGCTTAACTCTGCACAGAAATTTACCCCCTTCACCTTCTTAATACTCAGATCTCAACTCGGAGGTGATGTCCTCAGGGAGGCCATTTTGACACCTGGTTTGTTACATTCCTGAAGTCCTTCCTGTGCAAATATGCTATTAACATATCCAGCATCAACTAAAGCTCTTTCACTATATAACCACTCACAGTACGTTATGTAGTCAATAAGTTTCCAAAAACGTTGTCTAAAACTGAAATTACATTTTCCAAGTGAAGAGCATTGTCATTTCAAGGACTACATTCTTTTCATTTTTATTGAACCTCAATTGGCAGTAGTTCTTTACTTTATGGTTCTCTGCTCTGGAATCTTTCTTTCGGTTCATTAATTATACACAAACTAGGCTTAAAAGTATTGGAGGAATAGCTATTTAAATAAATATTTAAATGAATCCTTCTGTTTTAATGAATGACACATTATTTAACCTTTGTGTAATGATTCTTTGCTAAACAACCCACACATACCTGGGATGTAACGTGCCCTTTCACTGAGAATGTTAAATCAACGTTTCATTTTTGCAATAATGACATTCAGATTCAGTTTTCCCTTTTTAAAGTTTTTTTTTTTTCCACTCTTACATTGCCAATACTGGAATTGCCACTAACAGATTTTTCAGGAGTGAGGATGAAATGATGTGTGAGAGAAAAAAAATATGTGATAGGGAAGTTTGACAAAGTGTTTTAACTAAGCAGAGGCTGAAATTAGAAGCTGGTTATATGAGACATAGCTAAGAAGACATGACATAAAATATTCAGTGATACACTGAAACACTGTTCAAATAATAGCTCATCACAAGGAAAGGTATAGGAGTTATGGTTAACTATTTTTTCCATGAAAAAATAAAATAAGAATTAAAATATCAGAAACTTTCCTAATTCAAACCAGAATAACACATTCATGATTGGAACAAGGGACAGGTGAATGAGGACTTAGCCCCAACATGAACTCTGCGTGCAAAAAAGCAAGAGGGACCACTGGAGAAACACTGGCATTTTTATACCTATTTCTAAAATCCTATGATCAAAAACATTTTATTTCTTGTATTAGGGAAGATTGATTCATTCACCTTTAAACTCTACCAACTCCTCAAAGATACAAACAAAAAAGTCATAATACATTTCACATACTTGTAGCCACAACCATGAAGAGAATGTGTCTAAGTAATTTTTTTCCATGATAAGTGATAAAAAAAAATAGGCGAATTTTATTTGGAGAAGGAAAAAGCAACTCATCTCAAAATATGGGCACAGAAGTCATTTATGCGGACCGTATACAAAGAAGCCAGGGAAAGAGAAGAATCCGTTAAAAGGCAACCTCTTGTCTCCTACTAGGTACTGATTTATTATCACTGCAAAGGGAGAAGCCCTGGTTGGCTTCCTAGCACTACTTACTGCATCTCCCCAGGAGATTCGCATCAGCTGTCCAGGAGCTGACTTGGTCTGCACTTGTTTTATTTATAAGATCCAATGAGATTGTAGTCAAACTGATATGACTGCAGGGTTCCTAATTCTCTTGACACACAAACACTTTGGATGTGTCTTTTTCATCAAAGACATGATCAGCCCAACTTCTTGTGGTTTCTCTTTTTCTGTGTCCACGCCCTGGAGGGCAGAGTGAGCCAAGGTGATGTGATTCTACTAATGCTGGTGTAATTTAGTTTGAATTTATAGGACACAAGAAACCTAAGATACAGTCTCACAAGAGCCTATTACTTTGTCTCTAGGATGACATATCTAGCTACAAATTGGAAAGTTAGTTGGCTTATATTTTGTTTGGTCCTCAACCAACCAGTATAACTGGTAATTGTCACTAAAATGAATTATTTCTCCAATGCCTCACTGCATCACTTGTCTAAGTCATGAGATTTAGAAAGCCTGCCTGGTTGATGGCTGGTACCAAGGGTAGTGTCTCCATCATGCACTGAGATGCTTGGAGACCTCTAGTTTCAAATCAGTACTAACTGCCTTAAGCCTAGGAAAAAGCTGATTAAATAGTTTCAAAGGCCAGAGCAGAAGAAAAAACTCTAAGCATCCTTGGAAAGAAAGTGTCAATACTGAGTAGCTAAATATGAATGATTCCAGTAATGCTACTTTTTAGGATTCTTAGAAGCAACAAATGACAGTTAAGTGTTATTCCTACCTGGGCTATTCCACTCCATTGGTCACAGCATGGCCTTGAAAAAGCAGAGATTCTGATTTACTACCTGAGCAGGACATGAATCTACTACATGGCCAAGGGAACATGTTAAATAGTAAATGTGAGCCTGACTCTCTAACACACACTGGATGCTTCCCAAGTGACCCCATACATGGAAAGTCTTTCTCCCCTGTCTTCATATGCAAGGAGATAGCCCTGCGTGTAACCACCCATTTGCTCTCTGAGTGTACATAGGAGGTCTGTGGGTCTCTAGCCTGCTCCCAAGGATATAGAAACAACTTGTGTCTCAGCTCTGAAGTCTCTTTTTAGAGCAATATAAACACCTACCGGAGTCAGATCTGCATAAGCCATATAAATAAGAGATTCTTTGCTCAAACTAAATATAAACCAGATTCAAAGGATCCAGAAGAAGTATACAAAGTTAGCTAATCTGATTCAGATCCAACCAACAAATATGGTTATTGTGGGTAATACGCCTATTGTTTTTCACAACAAGCCTGTTGGGGTAGCTTTTATTATCTCCAGATGAGAAAAGTTCATCTCACCCAGTGGATAAGGTGGAAGGTACAGAGCTGAGATGCCAACCCAGAGCTGCCTGCCTCCAAAGATTTATCTTTCCATTAAGAGCTGTTGTTTCTCTCTTAAAGACAAATTGAAAAAGAAGACTGGCAGATGGGCTTCCCTGGTGGCACAGTGGTGAAGAATCCGCCTGCCAATGCAGGGGACATCGGTTCGAGCCCTGGTCCGGGAAGATCCCACATGCCGCGGAGCAACTAAGCCCATGCACCACAACTACTAAGCCTGTGCTCTAGAGCCCACGAGCCACAAGTACTGATCCCGTGTGCCACAACTACTGATCCCATGTGCCACAACTACTGAAGCCCAAATGCCTAGAGCCCGTGCTCCACAACAAGAGAAGCCACCACAATGAGAAGCCCATGCACCGCAACAAAGAGTAGCCCCCGCTCGCTGCAACTAGAGAAAGCCTGTGCGCAGCAACGAAGACCCAATGCAGCCAAAAATAAATAAATAAAATAAATAAATTTTAAAAAAAGAAGACTGGCAGAATAATGATAGTGGTGTTAATGGAAACATTAATTACAGTTCCTGTTGCCATGACCCAAACTTATTCTCCAACCCACCTCTGTGATGAAGGTGCTCAGTTTTTTTTTATATTCTAATTAACATATGAAAAAAATTAAGGCCCACAAAGAGGAAATGATCTGCTCTAGTCCATGAACAAGTCACTGACAATGTTGTCACTCTGATTCCATCAATAAATCTTTCCTTACCTCAATATCCTAATTAGTAAAAGGAGATAAATGATCTCCCCTCCTCCTATGTCAGTGGTCATGGAAGGAGCCAAGAAAGGAACTCAACATCCTTGTTTCTCTGTCTAAATGTTTTATTGACAAAACCATATTATATCTACATGCTTGAATTAGAGCTAGGACAGAAAAAAAAAAAATCAAGAAGGGCAGGAAGGGCGTGGAAAAAGCAACTCATTTTCTCCTTCTTCAAGAAAAAGAACAATGGCATTGATTCATTTGGAGGTAAAACTTTGAAAAATTCAAGAACTATGGCATTGACTGTTTAACTCTGTTTCCCACTCTGGCTAGTCTGCCGCTGGCAATTTAGGGCAGACACTGCACCATAAAACATGAACCAGGATACAGGGTGGGAGCACAGAACTGTGAGAGACCCCACACAACCCAAAGTATTCAATTGCATTCTTTATTTCTGGTTCATGGAAAGGAATTGGCTGGGCGTGCTGATTACCCTGGGATTTGCCGATCCTTCCGCCAGGAGCGCTATGAACTTATTTCTAATTTACCCTCCTGGACAAATCTGGAAGTTTCTACTTCATTCTCCCTATCTTAGAGGAACTGAGCACATATTGTGCCCATAGCAAAATCATTCAAGAAAGTTTTCATCTGTGGGTATAACTAAGCAGTGGGTATAACTATCTGGAATTTAAGAAACATAGTAGTTAAGACTCACACTGAGTAAACAGTGTATGATATATTTTGGCTTCCAGTTTACTCATCTGAAAATGGGAATTTTAATATTGTTTTCATAACACCATGAGGAGAATCTAATGAAACTGTACATAGGTCTCCAGCATGAACTGAATGCCCCCTACCTGCCTGACATAGTCCATACACTTCGATGTAAACTTTCGGGACTCCATAATTTAACCCATTACAACTACCTACACCCTATTTATCCTTCAGATCTCAGCTCAAGAATCATTTCCTCAGAGCTGCAGTCGTTCTCTGAATAAGCTCTCACAGTAACACATTCCTATGCTTTGTGGTCTGCTAGCCAAGTCCTAGAGCAGCAAAGGCAAGCTTTCTCCTTCATAATCACACATGGGTATCCGGCACCATGTACAACACACGTAAAACAGCACACACACAAACTCACTGAAACACATGTGTTCAGGCAGCTAAGCCTGATTCTATCTAGTCCTGATAGAACTCTGCGAAGTTTGATTCCACCCCCCTATCCTCCCCACATACACACAACTCCAAATCTGGATGACTGCCTTACTTAGGGGCTAGGGTGCATACGGGGTGAACATGGCTGGCATCCATGGAGTGTGTGAGGGGCATGTGTATGTTCCAGCCAGGGCTGATGCCCACCTGGAGAATTAAAAATTTAGCCTGGATCCCAGCCCCAGAAGTGGTTCTGTTTGTATAATAATATTCTAACTTGAAATTTGTTTTTACTAGAGCAAATGGTGCCTTTTTCTAATATACACAAAGACATGGGATAAAGAAGTGCCACCCAAATAGATTCACTTCTCTCCATCACTACTGCTGCGACCTTGATCCAGATGCCATCGGCCCTTGACTAAATCGCTCTTTCTGTTCCACGCTTGCCTCTTCACAATCATTTTCTCTATACACAACATTTGGAATGACTTTTTTTCAAATCAGGTTACTTAAAACTCATATCATCCCCTTATCTAAACTAGTTCAGTGGCTTTTCACCAGACTTAGAATATTATCCAAGCATTTTACGACAGCCCCTATATTGTGTGGGGCTATATAGCCCACTATATCATACTATTCCCTCCCTCACTCCAGCCCAGCTATAGTGCAACTTCTTCTTATTCTTTAAGCATACTAAGTTTGCTCCCATTTTAGGGTCTTTCCGGAGACTGTTGTCTTTTCTGGAATACTGCTTCCCTGGACCTTATATAGCTCGCTCCTTATTATTTAGGCCTAAGATTAAAACCAAAACAAAACAACAACAACAAAAAAACCCACCTATCCTATCTAAAACAACCCCCGCCTCAATCACTATCACATCATATTTTATTTTCTTTATATTGATGGTCACAGTTCAGGTTGCTATAACAAAATACCAGACACTGAGTGGCTTATAAACAACAAACATTTATTTCTTACAGTTCTGGAGGCTGAGAAGTCCAGGATCCTGGTGCCAGCAGATTCCATGTCTGATAAGACCTGTTTCCTCATTGATAGATGTTTTGTCACTGTAATCTCACATGGTGGAAGAGGGCAGGAGGGCTCTCTAGGGTCTCTTTTATAAGGGCACTGATCCCATTCATGAGGGCTCCACCTGCATGACCTAGGCACCTCCCAAAGGCCCTGCCTCCTAATACCACCACACTGGGCGTGATATTGCAGCATATAAATTTTGAGGGGAACAAATAATCCATAACAGCAATTATCACTACCTGAATTCATCTTGCCTCTTTAGTATTTATTTCCCATACCCCCTTAGGAAAATATAAGCTTCATGAGAGAGAGCTGGTCCACAATAAATATTTAATGAAAAAACAAGTGTTTGGCTCCACTAGCTCTGCTGTACACACATCTTGTAGACTTAGATAAACAGTATGCCGGCAGCCAGGATTGAGACACAAGGAGATTCATCTACCTCTTCTTTCTAAGGTTTCTCTGGTTTTTCCTTTCTTTAACCAGCAATAAAAGGCTAGAACTCAAGTCTTGAGTTCTTCTCTACATTCCATTCTGCCACAGCCTTGGAGACATTTTTTGTTGTTGTTACTCTAAACATTTGCAAGGTCCAGAGCAGTGAGATAGCTTTCCCCTTTCCGTGTGCCAAAAGCATAAAGAAATTCACCCTACCAGTCCCGCTTTCCTGGAAAAAAGTCCTTCTATAGCCTACTTCAAGCCAGAGTTATTTCCCTTCCAATACCTTAATTCCTAGCCCATCTGCAAATTTAACCTCACGCCTATTTCCAATGCAGAAAAGACTGTATCTTACTCATCTTTGTATACCCAGATGCACCATAGGAGTGAATACGTAGTAGGTATTCTGTAATATTTATTGAAACAACTAAATATAGTTCAAAAATTAATAAGCTAAAAGAGAGAGACTAAAAAGAAAAACAAGTCCCTCCCCATAGGGGAAAAATAACTCTGTTAGATGGAATGAAATTTACTGAATCAAAATATATATACCCAGTTAGAAAAAGTCTTCCACAAGATCAAAATTACCTCCCAAAGGATGTAATGAATATTTCCATAATGGAGTCACTTCAAACTATAACGAGTAATCTAAAACATGTAATTACATAAAGTCCTGTAGAAATAAAAATCTATGTTCCAAAGAAAGATGCTGGGCTTCTGATTCGAATACAAGATAGACCAGCATTTGCTGCATTTTACTCTCCGCAAACCTCAGCTTCCACATTTGATAGCACTTACCTGTCTCCCAAGGCTGTCAGGCAGCGGATGAGCTTGTGTCTGCAACGTACATGAAGACCTTTACATGAAAGGTGTTCCAGAAGGCCAAGAAATTCATCCTGGCATTTGTTTCAATTGGAAAATTCCTTCAATTATTATAGGAAAAAAATTCCACAAATGACTCACCAGGTTTTGACCCTTCGTAAATTTTAAAATCAAAAGATCTTTTAGCTTTAAAATGTAAATCTAATTATAGATAAAGGTTATAGAAAATTCTGCAGCACTGTATAAGGCCAAGGGTTCTGGTAATGGCCAGCCTTGAACACAGACATGTATTATCTCTAATGGCTGTGAAAGGGGGATCACCTGCTTATTCTTTGCCATGGTTTGCAGACAAAGGGACCAGTGCTTACATCAGAGCATAATCATCACCAGCCGTCCTACAGAATCCATGAAAGACACTGCAAGAAACACTCCAAAGCAGATGCCTTGATTAACTCTGTCATTTATATTCTCCACTCTATTTGACTGATGGAAACAAATCTTATCTCTAAAAGATGATGGTTATGAGAAAGTTTTCCAAGTCTTCTTGGACTTCACTTTGGGGGAAAAAATGCTGTCATTCTATCCTCTCCTTCTGAGCCTAATTCGCTGGAAAGAATAAAGCCATAAATCATTTAAGTGTATGTACAAAGGACAATATAGCTTTGTTACACTGAAGATAAAAGAAAAGTTTTTTAAATTGACTTATCTTCTGTTTGTATTATATAAAAGAAGATACAAAAAAAGTTGTTTTTGAAATTTTTTTCAAAGAATATGTTTTTCTACAAAAAGCATGCTTGCATCAAATTTTTATTAATGATATAAGGCAGTGGGTTAATAATAGGAAAAGCCAGATTAAGACGTGGAATCAAAATACTTGGATTCCATCTCTCTGACCAATCCCCCTCCACCAAAACATGATTTTCATCAAGCTATAATGTCCCTTAGTTTCCTCATCAGTTTAAAGGAGAATGTATTTGATCTAATCATTTAATAGTGTTGTTATAAAGCTTAAATAAAAATAATGTGATAATAATAAAAGCATTAGGAAAGGGGAATTTATAATATTTTTATTTTTAAAATTTATTTATTTATTTATAAATTTATTTATTTATTTTTAGCTGCATTGGGTCTTCATTGCTGTGCGTGGTCTTTCTCCAGTTGTGGCGAGCAAGGGCTACTCTTCGTTATGGCGCACGGGCTTCTCATTGTGGTGGCTTCTCTTGTTTCAGAGCACGGGCTCTAGGTGCGTGGGCTCCAGTAGTTGTGGCACACGGGCTCAGTAGTTGTGGCTCGTGGACTCTAGAGCACAGGCTCAGTAATTGTGGCGCATGGGCTTAGTTGCTCCGTGGCATGTGGGATCTTCCTGGACCAGGGCTCGAACCTGTGTCTCCTGCATTGGCAGGCAGATTCTTAACCACTGCACCACCAGGGAAGCCCTATAATATTTTTAAACAAAACATACAGATATCATTAACACTGCTGACATCTAGATCACATTGTTGAATAATTATTATTGTCATAATGTATCAGTCAGAAAAATTATATCCAATTTCTGTTCTGTTGAAAGAAAGGAACATTTTAACTACAATTATCCTGATCCTATCTTACTTTTTGTGTTGTTCAATATTTCAGTTCTATCTTATTTTTATCCCCAAATTTGATATTATTATTGTTTGACTCAGTCAATATTGGTTTAGGTTAACCTAAAGTTCACCAAATGATTTGAGGAAGATTCCATTTTATGTCTCAAACCTTCCCTCAGAGACCTTCTTTCTTCTGCCTCATGAACTGCCTCTAGAGCAGTGGTTCTCCCATTGGAGGACATCAAAGCACCTAGAAAGCTTGATACAACACAGCTTACACCCTACCATGGAGTTTCTGATTCCTAAGTTTGCGGTGGGGCCCGAATGTTTGCATTTCTCGTATATTCCCAAGGTGATGCTGATGCTGCTTGTGACCACTCTGAGAATCACTAGATTCTGAGTGGGAGTTGGTTGGTTGTAATCCCTGTATTTGCTTGTCTGAAAAATGACTTAATTTGTCCTTTCTCTTGAAGGATTGTTGAGATGAATACACAAATCTGGGTTGTTAGGATTTTTTTTTCTCTCTCTCAGC
Organism: Balaenoptera borealis; assembly: GCF_965194805.1. Lineage (NCBI taxonomy): Eukaryota > Metazoa > Chordata > Mammalia > Artiodactyla > Balaenopteridae > Balaenoptera > Balaenoptera borealis. The sequence continues at coordinate 47,771,217 of NC_138875.1, read as the reverse complement.
TCTGGAAAATATTATTCCATATCTGTTGGTACTGTTGAGAAGCTAACTAATTGTTGTTTCTTCATGGGCAAACTTTTTTCTCCTCTTTGGCTGATTTTAAGATCTTCCTTTTCTTTGATAATTGGCAATTTTCCAAGGTAAGGGTTTCTTTCTGCTCTCTCTCTCTCTCTCCTTTCCTCCCTTCCTTTCTTCCTTCTTTCCTACCTTGGGTATGGTTTCCTTAATCTGCAGGTTCATGTCTTTCATTAGATCTGGAAAATTCTCTGCTATTATCTTTTTATTTTTTATTTATTTATTTATTTATTTTAATTAATTTATTTATTTATTTATTTTTGGCTGTGTTGGGTCTTCGTTTCTGTGCGAGGGCTTTCTCCAGTTGCGGCGAGTGGGGGCCACTCTTCATCGCGGCGCGCGGGCCTCTCACTGTCGCGGCCTCTCCGTTGCTGAGCACAGGCTCCAGACGCGCAAGCTCAGCAGTTGTGGCTCAGGGCTTAGTTGCCCCGTGGCATGTGGGATCTTCCCAGACCAGGGCTCGAACCCATGTCGCCTGCATTGGCAGGCAGATTCTCAACCACTGCACCACCAGGGAAGCCCTATTATCTTTTTAAATATTGCTTTACCCCTATTCTTTCTGTTCTTATTCTTGCTGTTCAAAGAGATATTTTCTGTATCTTTGTCTCACTGGGCCACAATTTTCAAATGTATCTTCTATTTACTTGCTCCTCAAAGTATGGGCATCACCTGAGCACTTATTAGAAATGCAATCTTTTGGGTCCCACCCCAGACCTACAGAATCAGAATCTTCATTTTAACAAGCCTCCTGAGAGACTGCCATGTACATCGAAGGTTGAGAAGCATGGCTCTGATTCACTGATTCTCTTTCTTCAGGTGTGCCTAACATGCTGCTTAACTCATTTATGAATATTATCATTTTAATGACTTTATTGTTTAGTTTATAGACTTCTGTTGGTTCTTTTTCAAACTTTCCTGACCCTATTTATAGTCTCATTTTCCTTTGTCCTGTTTTTCACTCCCTTTTTAGTTTAAAAAACATGTTTTAAAAGCCTATATTTTCTGTGTAATTATTCTAGTGTCTAAAGTCCTCAGGGGCCACCATGGCTCTTTTCCTTGTGTTTTTCAATGACTTTGGACTGTGAGTTTATATTTGAGTGATGTGAATCTGTGGATTTGGAGGACACTGGGTTGATAGATTGTTCTTCCAGGGTGAATTTGAGTTCCACCAAGTGCCCTAAGGCAGGACAGTTGAAGTCCACTTGGAATGATTTTCTTGTCTTGAGATTTTTCATAACACCCAAAGAGGGCTATTTAATCTCCAAACTTGTGTGAGGAGCTCATGCCTGATTGTAGATCCTTTGGTTCAGACAAGTATCTCTGTCATTTCTTTCAGGAGGCAAATTTTTTTCTAAACAACCCCTCACTGAGGATGTGGCCCTCTGAGGGTCTTAGCTTCGTGCCAGATCTCACTTCTAACTCCCTACCTTGCAAAGATTCAAAACCTTATCTCCTGGCCTCATCAGCCAGGAGATAAACCTTATCAGCTGGCAATGCCAATAGCCTTAAGTCCCTCATGCAGACAAATACGTTCAGGGCAGCTGTAGCATTGTGCTCATCACTCTGGTCTATAGCTCATTCAGTTTTTGTCCTGGAATTTATCTGAATTTCTCCTGAGCTCAGTTTTAGTGGAAGGGAAAGAGGAGAGGAAGAAGTGAGAGGTAGAGGGAGAGAGGAGGAGGAAGGGGGGACATGAGAGGAGAAGGAGAATGAGGGACAGAGATAAAGGAGAGGAGTAGGAAGAAGGAAGGGGAAGAAAGAAGGAGAAAAAGAAGGCAGAAGACCAAGAGAAGGAGGAGGATATAATAATCCAGCATCAGTTATTTTGTAGCAGACAGAATTTTCCATTTTCACTATATTACCAAAAACTTTGCAGGAACCCTACATTATATTGAATTTATCTCTATCGTTAGACCACATGCTCTTTCACCTTTGGGCCTTCGTTAATGTCTATTTAGTTTCCTAAGCTCTCCTTTACCTGGTTTATGAATGCTTTCAGGCATTCATAACAACAATGGTTTCATCAATAAATAGATTTAATTAGCTCACCTGACTGGAATCTGGAGCTAAATGACCCAGCAGGCCAGTGGTGGCCTTCCTCCAGCCACTGGACGTGGAACAGGTCCAGTCACAAGACCTGACACCAGTGTCCCAATCCAGAAGGACAAGCAGAGGTCAACACTTCCGCTCCTCTTTATTAGCCCCACAGCAGATTTCCTTTTCTATCTTATCAATCAGAACATTCTCACTATATCCCTGGCTTCAGGAAAATGGTGATGTGACCCAAAGAGTGTGGGTCATGGCTGACTTACACTAAGCCTGCACAGCCTTATCTTCCCTGATTTCAAAATATACCCGTCCACCATCTAAGCAAAAAAGTGGAATTCCCTTAAAAATGTATGTTGTCGAGTGGAGAATAATGTCTTTCTCACCCTGGAAGCTCATTGAGGTCTTTGCTAAATTGTTACTATCCCCAAATATGCCAGGTCTCCTGTGACACTCTCTCTTCAGAATACTAGATTACTAGTAGGTTCCCTTGTAACTTGCTTATGGGATTTTATTCTTACCCTGTGGTAACACTCCTCACACTTGGCATTATTTGTGATAATATGCCTTCCCTGCCATGTTGTGAACTCTATGAGTGCAAAGATCATGACTATTTTTGTTCAGTACTTATAATACTTGTACTTACATGTATTTAGTGAATACTAAACATATATTTGTTGAAAAAAAGAACAACAGTAAAAGCAAAATACAATAGGTCTCTACCCATACTTTTATTCCCGAACTTTCCGCTGAGAATCAGACCCAAATGTGTGATAGTCTACTAGACATCTCCATTCACGGATCTTAGTACAGCCCTAAGATAAAACTCTCTTACAGAGGAGTACAATTTTATGATGAGATTAGCTTCTAAAGTAAACACAAAAGCCACAAAAGTGCCCTTAGGAATACATAAAGCACAGTGATATTCAGAGACACTGTCTCTCAGGTAAAACCAACACAGCACCTAGGGCTTACTATGAAACTTTTCACAAAGCAGGTACCATAAATAGTCATTACTTATTGCGTATATGAAGTTATAGGTTTGGATGTGGTCAGGACAGCAGGGTAAACCAGAGAAAAATAATTGTATTGTCTAAAAGGAAGCATTCCAAATTCCTCATGCCTTCTAATCATGCCTGTCTAGAAAAACCTGCCATCAGATCTAAAATGTTGATTTACATCCTAATTATGCATTTACTAAGCCCAACAACACAACATGGATATTTTCTAGTTTTTTATTTGGACCTAAAGGATACAATCCCCATTTAAAAATTAGAAGTGCAAACCACTACAGTGAAACTGCTTCCAGGCAAACAAATATACCTGGAAACAACCTGTCAATTTTGGAGACTTGTATTTAACTGTGAACACTGTCTTCTATTACTGGAACCCACTTAAGGATCCTCTAAAGTGGTCACTTAAGAAGAGGATATTTCCTCTTAGTGATAACTCTGTGATTTCTAACTTTTTAAGGTTCTCTTCAAAGACTGACCAAAGCTTTAGTGTTTTACTGGTTATGGCAGAGGCAGGTAGGAGATAACAGCAATACATTTTTGTCAGGAAGAGCACATGGTATTCATTCAAAGTAACTAATTTAACCTGATTTTTTTCTACCATGATTCATGGAATTCTTTCATTCAGTGGATTTATGCGCTGGCACTGGGTCTAGGGAGATAAAAAAATAATAAATGGGTACAAGAGTATATCACTCTCTAGTGGGGAAGAAAGAAAATAACCTTATAGATGATAACAGCACACCAGCAGCATGCAAGAAAGAATTTTTCATTTCTTTCCCTGGTTCTACATTCATCTTAAGACACTTCTTCCATAAAATGTCTCTCCTGAATCATGGCTGAGAGACACATGAGGACCATTTTCAGGCCCACCATGTAAGGACACTGTGGTTGTATACTGCACAAAGGTGTGACGTCTAGGGAGGCCATTCCCATCATGGACATATCCTGACAAGGACAGATATGGAGGCTGAATCATAAGTGTATTCAGAGGTGTCTCCAGTCACTTCTGTCCTGTGCTTCTGCTTGAGAAGCCCAATTCCTTTCCTCTAGTTAGGCTCAAAGCTAATATGGTTGCTTCCCCTGGGGGTAAGCTCACTCCACCTTCTCAGCCCCTCCATAGGAGTCTTCCTGCTGCTGTTGGCTTTATAGGGTATGCTTGCGGGTAGGGGGGCGCGAGCAGGCAAGCATATAGATACGTGTGTGTGTGTCTGTCCGGCTAATATCATTGTCTGTGGGGCTCAGGAAAACTCCCCCAGTGTAGAGCTATTTAGGTTATGCTAACTTCTTTCTTCTTCTTAACCTTATGGACCGAACAACTTCCTGTAATTCCCAAATAGGCACTAGAAGCAATCATCATCCCGTTTCACTTTCACACAAACAAAACTAAACAAAAACAAGAAAACACATCGTGCCTTTTTCTTTGTACACGCTCCCTTGACAGAAGATGATGACACGACAGCAAAAGCCCCCAGCATCTAACCAGCACCGCCTTTTGTGCTGTGCACTTGGAAAACTCCTTTGATCTGCAGCTGTAGCTGCTATTTCCAGAGTCTGGCTCTGACTGAGGAATTCCTGGGCAGCCCAGAATTTTCACTCTTGAGAGGCCATGTCCTTCCTGATCACAGCCCGTCTGGCTGCCCCAGCAGCTACTGTGGCTTTCAGCCGGCCACGACCCCCCTGCGCCTGCCCGGTGTTCATCCATCTTTCCTGCTTGCCGGTGCTTTGCTGCAATTCACTAAAAATCAAGGAGCAGCCACAACTCTTTTGCTTTCTTGCTTTTTTATCCCTCTAAGGGTGAGTTAAACAGACACAGGTAGAAACGTGAGTTTTGTTTTACAAGCACCTTTCTGGAATACACAATTTCTGTCTCCCAAGTTACCTCCCTTGACTCAGTAAAATTCTTAAAACAACAACAAAGGAAACAGCAGTGTGTAATTGTATTAATCCCCCCGAGGCACATAATAAAAGATCAGAAACAGATGACCTTTGTCACCTGAAGCAACAATAATTTCCACGGCTTAAGATAACTACCTCATCCCGATCCAGACTGGATCCTCAATGATTAGAAATCCCAAGCCATATAAATTGCACAGCATTGGGAAATGGGAGAAAGGAGAAGAACATTATCCATGACCTGGATTTGAAGGAACTTAAAACACCTTGCTTCTCGGATTTCAGGATGGCCACTGTTGCATGAACCCTCCTGCAAGAGCAAAACTGTTTGAAAAACTATCCCTTTAAGGTACAGTTGACTTAGCCATAAATGAATCCTGGAGGGAACGTTCCGCTCTTTGCCAGGATGGCCAGGTCGCATGAAGTGCCTGTTCTTTCACACGGGGATATTTGATAAAACCCAGCATTGGCTGGGAAATGTAATTTGCTCAGTGAGGCACGCCCATCCCTTTCCTCTAATTACTCCCTCCTCCTTTTACAAATGCACCGGCCCTTCGCCTCTAGGTATCCATTAGGACTTATCTTATGCTGATAGCAAACAGTTATCAGATCGGTGATTATTTTTAATATAAAGAAAATACACAGGTCAAACAGCCAGCCACGTTGGTTCAATTACAGAAATTATACCTTTCCCTCCAGGTAATTCCTAATTAAGTAGTTATAAGTCTTACAAGGCTCATTGAGACTTTCCTGGATAACAGTGATCACTTAGCCTTCTTCCGTGAACCGTTTTTCTTGATATTTCTCTTATGACAGAAGGTTAATCTTTATCAGCAAAGCTTCAACTGAAAGGACACTGGTGCTCATCAGTGTTATCACTCTGGTGAGTCTGGTTTTCATCAAGACCTTTAAAATGAATAGCCTCTGGGTTTTCTATAAACACCAAGATGCACTAACGTGAGATATCTCTGAGTGGGTCAGGGATCGAAGCGAGTTTCCATTTCTGCCAGCCTGCCACTGTTATGTCAATTACTGCTCCTACCTTCGGTCTGATTTCTTAAGATTTGTGTCCTGTAGGCAAAGGGAATAGCTATTCTTATCTCCACAGGAGTGGAGTACAGTTTGGTTCCTTCAACTAGATAACAAGCGCAGATGATTATAATTTCTCTAGATTCAAATTTAAACTTTGCTATATAGCTAAGTGCATGATGAACACAGTTTTTTATTGCTCAACCAGAGAAAAGAGTGTCTCTACAAAGCCCCAGAAAAATGTGAATACTAAATAATGGTCTATAAGGAACATCTGTTTTTGAAAAGGAGATAGAAAGACACAAATGGTGACATAAATTGCCCTCAAATAATCCTCCGAAATTCAGTGCATCAGAGGAGACCATTTCTGTTACTGTATTCTACTAACGAATTTTGTTAGAAGCATGTTTGGACAGGGCTTGAGTAGCAAATGAAGGGGATTGTCTGTGAGGAAAGGTGATGTGGGAAGGACCTGATCTAAATCTCTAGATACAAACCACTACCAGCTCTCCTCAAAGCTATCCGTGCCACTTTCAGCAAGTGTCTCTACTTCTGTAAGAATTTCTTTAACTACAGTAAGTCCCCTGCATATGAACAAGTTCCATTCAGGAGCGTGTTCATAAGTCCAGTTTGTTCATAAGTCCAACAAAGTTAGCCTAGGTACCTAACTAACACAATCGGCTATACAGTACTGTACTGTAATAGATTTATAATATTTTTCACACAAATAGTACATAAAAACAAGCACAAAAAATAAAACGTTTTTAATTTTAGAGTACAGTACAACCACTTGTAGAGGATGCACGCACTTGACAATGTACACCAGACACGTGAAATAACTTACGTGGTTGGACGTGCGATCACACATTCACATCTTTGAAAATTTGCAACTTGAAGGTTCATATGTAGGGGACTTACTGTATAAAAAATATATATTTATTTGCTAGGGTTGCTATAACAAAGTGCCACAAACTGGGGGACTTAGCACAAATGTATTGTCTCCCATTCTGGAAGTCAGAAGTCTGAAGTCAAGATATCAGCAGGGCTGGTTCCTTCTGAAGGCTGTGAGGGAAGGGTCTGTTCCAGAACTCTCTCCTTGGCTTGTAGATGGCTGTCTTCTCGCTGTGTCTTCACATCATCTTCCCTCTATGCATGTCTGTCTCAGTGTCCAAATTTTCTCTTTTTATAAGGACACCAGTCACATTGGATTAAGGCCCACCCTAATGACCTCATCTTAACTAATTACATCTGTAATGACCCTATTTTCTAGGAAGATCACATTCTGAAGTCCTAGGGGATTAAGACTTCAATATATAAAATTTGGAGGGATGGATTTCAACCCATGACAGTTGAATTGGTAAAAATCTTTAAATTCCCACTCAAGTCCAAAATTGTATGAGTTTTTTTTGTAATAATTCAGAAAAACAAACTCACAATTGTTTTTGGAAGCCAAAAATGAGGGGTGGGTGAGACCAAATTCTATTAATTAATTACTTGTAATCATGAAGTTATCCAGGTCATGCCTTTGCTTTTTACCGCTCTCTTTAGAGACATATAAAGTAGCCAGCAGACTCACTCACCAGTCTGTGTCCCAGCTGTCCCTTAGGGTGGCACAGGAACAGTTGCTTTTTCGTGTTTGTTTGTCTGCACCACATGGCATGCAGGATTTTAGTTCTCCAACCAAGGATCGAACCTGTGCCCCTAGCGGTGGAAGCAGAGTCTTAACCGCTGGACCACCAGGGAAGTCCCAGGAACAGCTGTTAAACATCTGGCAGCCCTGGCCTTCCTCTGCCACCCTATACCCCAGGTCAGAACCTGTCACTGCTGCTCTAAAAGACCAGAGACTTTATTTAATTTATTTTTTTACTAACCTTGAATCGTGTTCCTAGATGTTTTTATTGTGTGTGCATTTTTTCTTGAGCTCCAGAAACCAGAGCAGGCTTGTAAAGCACACAGTAGTGGGTGATCCAACACTGTCTGGTGGTGTCGTTAAGCTTTACATTGTGCAACTAATTGCTTTACTCTGGGCCTGAGTGCAGTAGAAGCTTCTGTAACTTTCACTTATTACCTGAGTGTGTGCAAAGTATTATGTATCTAAAACATACATATACACTCTAGGTGTTTGTTGTTTTTTTTTTATAATGGCTATTCTCATTTTGTTTTTTTTTAACATCTTTATTGGAGTATACACTCTAGGTGTTTTAATAGTTGGTGTGGTCAGATTGGGAGGGGTTGAGATGCTTTCCTAGCTGAATAGAGGCACTGGTGAGGAATTAATTTAGAATTGACCTTTGGTTCATCTCCTTTCAGAATATATCTGTCCTAGAAGTGCTGAAGCATGTTATCTTAAGAGAGGTTTTTGGTATTATTAAAAGAATATATCTTTAAATGGAATTTGGTAGTATACCCAAGTTCCTCAAAAAGAAAATTAAGGCTTCTTTATACAGGCTGAGCCAGATTCAAAATCATCAACATATCTTTATTCTGTTCAGAGTCAACCGCAAAGAAGACCTAGGTAGGGAAAAGACATAAACAACCTGGGCGTATTTTGAATGTTCACTTTTCCTTAACGTTGGGAAATAGTTCTTACTATTCTGATAGAAAAGTTACAGTGACCCAGAAAGAATTGATATTCACTTGATTTTTGAATGCGAAATGAAGTACCAAGACATTTCATTACAGCCATGGGTCCTAGACGCATTCTGAACATGAATTCTCTGATTGGTTTCTCTATGAGCACGAGGCCCCGGTGCCCTTCTCTGCACACATCTGATGGAAGGGCACTGTTCCTGCCCAGAGAAAATTCCTCTAAGTGTCTTCAGTGACTCCTGGTCTAAAGATGGATATTACAGAACCACATCTTGAAAGTATGTTAGAAAGAAACAATTTGGGTTCTTGACAAATTAGGGAGTAACTTTTGAATCTACAAATATTGTAGTTTTAGAGTAGAGCCCAACAGATTAATAAGTAAATCCTGTAGCTAAAGTTTAGGAAAGGAGATTATTGTATTATGTTCCCTTCCAGAGATAAGATTTATAACTATGTAAAAACTGCATGTAGGATTTTCTTTAAAAGAGTACATGGATTCACACTTAGTATGCTTAGTGTTAAAGCCTATGAATGCTGAAGATGAGTGGGTTAAAAGTGTAAAGAAAATAAGTGAGGGACTTCCCTGGTGGCACAGTGGTTAAGAATCTGCCTGCCAATGCAGGGGACATGGGTTTGAGCCCTGGTCTGGAAAGATCCCACATGCTGCAGAGCAACTAAGTCTGTGTGCCACAACTACTGAGCCTGTGCTCTAGAGCCTGTGAGCCACAACTACTGAGCCCCCATGCCACAACTACTGAAGCCCCCACGCCTAGAGCCTGTGCTCCGCAACAAGAGAAGCTGCCGCTCGCTGCAACTAGAGAAAGCCTGCACGCAGCAATAAAGACCCAATGCAGCCAAAAATAAAAAGAAAGAAAGAAAGAAAATAAGTGATGCATCAGTATATAATCTAGTCATTTATGACATCATCTCTGAATGCAGGAAAATCTATTTTAATTTAGCCCACCTAAAGCTCCAGGAAGATGATCTTCCAGCTATTCTTCAAAAACAGAACAAATAAAATAATCAGGGTAAAAAAAAGTCCTACCTGATTGTCACTTTTGTTTATGAAGCAATCACATTATTTCATAATTTAATAAATACATAATCGAAGCATTGAATTTTATACTTAAAAAAGGCATTAGTGGTCATCTAATCCTTTTGCACTTTGCAGATACTGTGTTCTTTTACAAATTGAAGGTTTGTGGCAACCCTATGTGGAGCAAGTCTATCAGCACCATTTTTCCAACAGCATTTGTTCACTTTGTGTCTCTATGTTACATTTTGGTAATTCGCACTTGTACACTAGTATTATGTTTGTTATGATAATCTGTGATCAGTGATCTTTGATGTTTCTTGAGGAAATTCAAAGTGCTACTCCAGTGAACACACAAATGATAAGAAAGCAAAATGGCCTTATTGCTGATATGGAGAAAGTATCAGTGGTCTGGCTAGAAGATCAAACCAGCCACAATATTCCCTTCAGCCAAAGCCTAATCCAGAGCAAGGCCCTAATTCTCCTCAATTCTATGAAGGCTGAGAGAGGTGAGGAAGCCACAGAAGAAAAGCTTGAAGCTAGCAGAGGTTGCTTCATGAAGTTTAAGGAAGGAAGCCATCCCCATAATATCAAAGTACAAGGTGAAGCAGCAAGTACTGATGTAGAAGCTGCAACAAGTGGTCCAGAAGATCTAGCTAAGATAATGCATGTAGGTGGCTACACTAAGCAACAGATTTTCAATGTAAATAAAACAGTCTTGTATTGGAAGAAGATGCCATCTAGGACTTTCATAGGTAGAGAGGAGAAGTCAATGCCTGGCTTCAAAGATTCAAAGGACAGGCCCACTCTCTTGCCAGGAGCTAATGCAGCTGGTGACTTGAAGTTGAAGCCAATGCCCATCTACCATTCTGAAAATCCTAGGGCCCTGAAGAATTGTGCTCAGTCTACTCTGCCTGTGCCCTATAAATGGAACAACAAAGCCTGGATGACAGCACATCTGTTAACAACATGGTTTACTGAATATTTTCAGCCCACAGTTGAGGCCAACTGCTCAGAGAAAAGACTTCTTTCAAGATATTACTGCTCACTGACAATGCACCTGGTCACCCAAGAGCTCTGATGGAAATGTACAATGAGATTCATGTTGTTTTCATGCCTGCTAACACAACACCCATTCTGCAGCCTATGGATCAAGGAGTCATTTTGACTCTCAAATCTTATTATTTAAGAAATACATTCCATGAGGCTATAGCTGCCATAAATAGTGATTCCAACCATATAAATTCATAGGCCAAATATGTTTTACTATTCTCTTGACATTTGAAAACTATTACACCTATAGCCAAAATGGTCTTTTACCACATTCTTGACAGAGTATGATCCTTGAAATCTGTGATCCTCAGTAGGGAATGTTTGAATGCCCAAAACAGGATTGTGATTTCGGGGGGGAAAACTCAAAAATGCAAATACAATCTGTGATTTTGCATTAATCAGCAAATGATTTTTAATGTGATAAGAACCTCTAGATATTAGAGGCTTTTAAATTCACACATAATTACAATGAAAACATATCTATGTTCACTTGCTAATTATTGATGGGTGTATCAAAATCATAGACATAAAATAAAGTGTGTGTGTCCATTCCTTAGAAAAATTAGCAATTCAGTGTTCTTAAAGAGATATGGTCAGGGCCAATCTCTATAACATTCAAACAAAAATTCAGAATGTTTCCAAATGATCATTTTATTTATTATTTTTCTCTACCAAGAAGAATCTAGAAATTTTGGTATTCTTAATATACATTGTAAGTGCCACAACCATTCTTTGGGGTGGTCATAAATTTATTTTGTGATTCTCTTAACATAATCTTGGCAGGAAAAAAGTTCCCAGGTGCACCTGCAGAGGGCAGATGGCAGAACAACTCTGCTTGGGGAGAGGTCTCCATTCCCAGGTGCTTCACAAGCTCCATTTATATTCCATACACTCTTCATCTTCTTTTGCTTTCAAATTTACACAAAACTAGTCCTCCCTCATTTTGTGTTAATAACATTTGTTTACTCTTCTTCAGATTCATTATGGGGCCCTGAGAAAAGTTAGTGGGCAGGGATGACTGAAAGGGGGTCACATTGATCAGAGGATAGTGCAGGCTGGAATGGGAATGGAGATATTTCCACTGGTTCACCACAGAACTGAGAGGGGTATGGGAGAAGTTTTAAAGGGAAAAATATTAAAGAAAAAAAAAGTTTATTATTTCCTGTTTTTCTTCTCGGTACTTATCCTACAAGCTGAGTTCATACAAATTAATAACATTACCAACAGATAAAGTGAAGAAGGCTATGCCTACGGTCATCTCACAGGGGAGATATAGATTGTAGGCAAAATTTGAAGAATAGTAATCTCATCTCATCAAAGATATGACAATTAAAGTGGTGTATCACTAACTCTCTATTAAATTATTAGAACTTAAAAATAATCATATCCAACCCTGTTATATACTTATGTCTTGCTAGTAGCAGTTTAAGTTAGAAAGTAGAGAATGTATCTCAACATTTTTGATAATGTTTCTATCATTTTTGCCAAGATTTTCAAGTTGTTGGAATGTATCATTTAAAAAAAATTACAAAAGAAAGAATGATACCAATGTACAGCATGATATTCAGTGCAAGTTATGATGTTAATATTAAATTGGAAAATAAAAACTTATATGTCCAATAAGAGAATAGTTAAATCCATTTTAGACCACTGACTTAATAGGATACTATGCTGTTAAAATATTTCTTTAACATAATATAGCAATATGGAAACACATTTATCATACAATGTTATGTAACATAAATTAACTCTTTACTGTGACTATATCAATGCAAAACTACTACATAAAACATGAGTAAATGAAAACAGTTTGGGTATTAGAAAATTGTGATTACAGATATTTTTTTCTTTTTCCATTACTTTTTCATTATATGGTTATACAGTATTTGAAAGTTGATAATACTAATATGCTTCTCTTACAAAGCTACAGTCTAACCTTTAACAAACAATTCATTCAGTCAAAATCTTCCTGATTGTCACCAAAATTCAACAGTGTAACCAAAATAGCATATATAATAAGGAGTGTTGTTCTTTAAGGAAAACTGCCTTTCCTAGTACCCATGATTTCAGTAATAATTTCATGTTAGAATGCTATCTGTGGTAGTTAAACTGAAATAAAATAACTCAAGCAACACGCACGATTTAAAACTCAGTTTGGCTTAGCTTCTTGGGAAGCTTCACTATGGCCTTTCTTATTGACTCTGATAACTTCCCAGATTGCAAAGTATCATTAAAAACTATAAGAAAAAAAAAAAAACTATGCACATCAGGCATAACTTTGTCAAAATTAAGCTGAAAGCCCATCTGGCTCCATTGTCTTATTGAATTTGTCACATTTTATAGGTAGTTGAGTTTCTTTCCTAATAATCAATCTTTCCAAAGGATGACAAGAATGACCTCATAGCAGAAGTAAACTGCTACAGTTGGTCACATCAACATGACATTTTCTCTCCCAGAACTTCACTGCTTATCCAAATTTTGAAATTTTTATTTTGAAGATCTCATTTCAAAATCCCCAGGAGACCTCGAAGGATTCATTTTATCTCTACCACCACCCAACTCCAGCCACCATCACATCTCACCCTGAATCTCAGACCGCCTCCTAATGGATCATCTCACGTAAACTACTTCTTACTTCAATCTGTCCTCACTTTGGAGTCAGAGTGATATTTTCGAAGCACAATTTGAATTATATTGCAGTCACCACAGCCTCATCCTCTATCCTCTGCTTTTCCCTACACCTTGCCTTTTCAACACCCCAATTGCCTCCTACTAATATGGCCTCCCAGTCCTTCCCTGATCCTGCCCCACCTACCCCTTCAGCTCATCTCATACCATCCTTTCACTGTTCTTGGTGCTTCATTCCCATTGGCCTTCTTCCATTTTCCCCAGCTATCCTGATGTTCCCCTCCCCACCTCCCCCAGCCCACCCCAAATCACAGCTTTTTCTCCTGCTGCTCATACTTTGCCTGAATATTCCACGACCCCTCACTGAGTGAACTCTACTTACCATTCAGATCTCAGTTCAAGGAAGCCTTTCCTGACCCTCCAGCAGAGGCCAGATCCACCACTGTACACACTCTCAGCATCCTCAACTTTTTCCTGATGCTTATCACCAGTTTATGTATTTCTGTACTTATTTGATTAATGTCTTATTCTCCACTATCTTTTAAGCTCCAGTAGAGCAGAGACCACGTTAGATTTTATATATATATATATATATTTTTTTTTTTTTTTTTTTTTTGGCTGCCTCAGGTCTTAGTTACGGCACGCAGGCTTCTCTCTAGTTGAGGCGCACGGGCTCAGTAGTTGTGGTGCAGGCTTAGTTGCCTCGCAGCATGTGGGATCTTAGTTCCCTGACCAGGGATTGAACCTGCGACCCCTGCACTGGAAGGCAGATTCTTAACCACTGGACTACCAAGGAAGTCCCCTAGATTTTCTTATTATATTGTCAGCATTCAGCAGAGTTCGGCTCATAAAGTGGGCACTAAATAAATGAATGAATGAAAGCCAAGAATAGATTATGTTTTCTCTCTGCTTCTTTACTTTTCTGAGTTTTTTCCCCTAAAAGCCAAAATGGTGTTCTTGTTATTTACCTAACACATATTTTAGGGATTGCCCTGATGTTACTTTAAGTGACAGATATTGATATTATTTGCTAAGATAAAATGCTTGATATACAGTAAGTCCCCTACATACAAACAAGTTCCGTTCTGAGACCATGTTCATAAGTCCAACTTGTTCGTAAGTCCAACAAAGTTAGCCTAGGTACCCAACTAACACAATCGGCTATATAGTACTGTACTGTAATAGGTTTATAATATTTTTCACACAAATAATACATAAAAAACAAACAAAAAATAAAACATTTTTAATCTTATATTACAGTACTTTGAAAAGTACAGTAGTACAGTACAACAGCTGGCATACAGGGGCTGGCATCGAGTGGACAGGTGAGACGAGTTACTGACTGGAGGAGGGAGAGGAGGTGGGAGATAGTAGCACTGAAGGATCGTCAGCAGTAGGAGATGGAGGGCAAGCTGCAATTTCATTCACGGCTGATGTTGATAGAATGCATGTTCGCATCCTTGAAAGTTTGCAACTTGAGGGTTCATATGTAGGGGACTTACTGTATGTACGGTAGGCCTTCAGAAAAACTTTAGTGAGCAACAGAAATATCCCTATATATCTGGCCAACAAGCCAAATATGGGCAGGGGTTAAATGTAAACATCTCAAGTTACTATATTTCAACTGTAAGAGGGAATTGGTCTAAAAACCAAAAGTAGCCTCTTTGCTTCTTATCTTCCAAGCATCCTTTGGACAAAGTGTTTGTCCCACACACTGCATGGCTAGGACACATGGGTGAAATGAACACAACCCCTGTTCTTGAGGACCCTCTGTCTCACAAAGCTCTACAGCACCCTTATAGCACTGAAGACAATTTCCAACATTTGTAGTCATAAAATCCAAATTTTTTTATGTATTCTGTTTATATATTCTAACTTAAATGTATTCAGGCTTTACAAATAGACTGATAGCCTTTGTTTCCATGATGGGAAGAGTTTAAAAAATATCTATAAGTGCTCAATAAATTTTGGTTGAATGGACTAAATTTATCTATCTATCCATCTATTTATGTTTTATAGCAACTTTGAAGCAAAATTTTACGATCACTTTTTTTCACCCTCCTCAGCTTACTTGAAGATCCTTCAAAAAGAATTGTAGCATGCAATTGTAGTGGAGGAGCGATATCTCTCAGTTGTGCTCGGGTCCACTTATGGTTATGAGAAACGTATAGCCCAGATTGGAACATCTTAGTTGCAAATCCCCACTCCCGAGTCACTACATAACCTTCAGAAAACAAGAAACCTTGAAATAAGAGGAATGAGATTGGCAACTTCAGATTAGAAGCAAATAGCAGCAGGAGTCCAAGCCAACAAATCAGGCATGAACTAGATCTAGTATCTAAAAGTCCAAGAATGAGCCACTCTACTGAGAGATGTTTCTTTTGAAGTAAAATAGGGGTAATAATAATTGTACTTTCCCCAAAAGTTTTCATTTGTATTTGAAAAATGATTTAATCTGATATTAAAATGTGTTATGGAAGAAAAAAATGTTCCAGGTGTGTGTGTGTGTGTGTGTGTGTGTTTGTGTGTGGTGTGTGTGTGTGTGTGTTGGTTATTCTCAACAAGCATCCAGTCACAGCTTTTCAAGAAAGTGGGAATTCAAAGAGATTTTATTTCCAAAGCTTATTTTAAAAGTGAGAAGATTTTTGCATGTTACGTTTTTTATATAACATTCCTTGAGCTATTTATCAAGGCACAGAATTGAAGAAACATGATAACAGCTGGTACTGGCTAGGAATTACTGTACTTAATTAAAAATTAGATGTAGATACTGGCAGCTTTGGTTTCACAAGATACCTGTCCTACCCACTGAGGGAAATTTAAATTCCACTTAGTACAATCAGTACATCAATACAGAGAAGTGTGTTGTAAGCAGATACTCTGTAGGAAGACGGAGGACGGTCTATGGCTGACTAGGAAAACAGACACAGAACTATAATTATTTTTATTGAGACTATTTAAATTGTGTTGCTTTTGAATGATTATCAAAAATATGTGCTCATTTTCATATTCAGAGAATTAGGAAATGTATAGGAAATACGATTGACTCCTAGAGCTATAACAGTACTACCAACCACTGTTAAAATGCTATTGCATTTCCTTCCAATTTTATGTATGCATAGAGACATTTAAATTTTTCTTGCAAAATTGTGATTATGATTATATTATATATTCAGGTTGTGAGTAAGGGTTAAATTTAAGATTGAGTTTATGGATAGATTCAAGGTCAAGTTCATTGCTATGAAAACTTTATCTTATTGCAGTAAATATCTTATGACATGTTTTTAATAGCCATATAGTACTTAATTATATAGTTATGTTTTAAACCATTCCCCATTGTAGATAGTTAGATGGTTTATATGTTTGTTTGTTTTTCTCTTATACATTGCTAGGTGTCTCTAATTATTAAGATAAATCTCTAGAAGTAGACTTTTGTGGTCAAAACCTTTAAATACCATGTAAAGGCTATTTTACATGGATTACAAAATTGTTTACAGGACTTCTGATGCTCATAAGAAATATATCAAAGGATCCATTTCTTCACAAACTTAATGTAATTGAATATTAACAATTTTATCTCTCTGCCAAATTCATGAGAAAATATAAAATTTTATTATTGTAATCTGTGTTTTTTTATATACTGAGGTTGCATGGTCTTGTACATATACTTTGTTTTCGTAAATTGTCATTTCGTATATGATTGCTTATTTTTTAATAGGGATGTTAGTATTTTTATTCATCTCTAAACAAATAGATCTCAAACATAGTAATAAGTTATAAATTTTAAAATGTTTCCCCAATTTTTATTTCTATTTTAATATTATTCAGAGTGCCTTTTGACATCCATTCATGAAATAATCATTGAAATCTTGCTATGGGTTGCACACTGTTTTGAGCCCTGTGACACAGAAATGAACAAAACAGTAAAAAAATCTGGCCTTTGTGAAGCTAAAACAAAAGTCAAAAATCCTGGACTTCATGAAGTTTGTATTCTAGTTGAGGGAGAAAGACAACAAACAGATAGAAAATTAACTGATATTATGTTAGAAGATGGCAATGTTATGGATAACAGTGGTACAGAGGAGATAAAATATGCTAGTGGTGACGACTGCAACTTTCAGTAGGGTGGTCGGGGGGGATGACATTTGAGCAAAAACTTGAAGGGAGGGGTGGGGCTAGTGAGGCAGAAGAAATAGCAAGTGCAAAGTCAACAGATGAGATATGCCAGTTATGTTTAAGGAAGAGTACAAAAAATACTGGTGTGGCTACAATCAGTTGAGGTTGAGACACCCGTTAGAGAGGTTATAGGGACCCAGATAATGAAAAACCTAATGCACCATTGTTAGACCTTGGCACGCACTTTGAATGAAAAATGGATCATTGCAAAATTTTACATACATAAGTGCCATGATTTGACTTATAGGCTCATTCCGGGTGCCATACTGGAAATATGTGGAAGCAGGTACCACGGTTAGGAGGATACTGCAATAATCCAAACAAAAGACAGAATAAGGTGATACTGATTTAGAATGGTCAGACCCTAGATATACATTGAGAAAGAGTTGACAGGATTTACTCAAGGTAAGGTTTTAGAAGGTGAAAACAAGACAGTGATGACTCTAAGATTTTTGGCCTGGGCAACTAGAAGGATGGAATGGTCCTTAAGATAGTCAAGTGAAAGAAAAAGGGCCATGAGATGAGATGAGATCACTCAGAGAGTGATTGTAGGTATAAAAAAGAAGAGGAGCAAAGTCTGAGCTCTAGGGAATGACAACCAGCAGAAGAGTCTGAGAAATGGCCATTAGGAGGAGGAAAGATAGAAGATTCCTGAAATATAGGGAAAGAGATAGTTTGAAGAGGAGAGAATAACCAATGGGGCAAATTCTGTTGATTGACTGGATAAAACAGTAACTGAGATTCAGACGTGCCATGATTATAACAACATGGAAGTTGTCAATTACCTTGACAGGAAGAGTTTGAGTGAAAGCCTCTTGGAATTGGTTTGAGAGAAAAATGGGGGAAAGGAGTTGGAAACAGCAAGTAAATACAACACTTGCGTTGAGTTTTGCTGCAAAGAGGAGCAGCAGTAGCTAGAGAGGAAGCTAGATGAGAGAGAGATTTATTTGAGATGTGAGTAATATGACTGGTTTCTATGTTGATGAGAAAGATAATTGGGGAAAAGATTCAGAATAGAGAAGATTTAGTGGAGCAACATACTGAGTTGGAAAGAAACCTCAGGATCTACTAGATAATGGAAGACTTGACTTCAGATAAAAATATGGATCGTTTATTCATAGTGACATGAGGAGGGGAAAGATATGGATATAGATGCTGGTATATGGGTAGACATAGTGGTGGAAACTTGAACGTTTCCTACTGATTGGCTTTCATTTTCTTAGTAAAACAGAAGGCAATTTCATCAGCTGAGAGTGACACATGCTTAATTTTTTATAAGGGCAAATCTGTTGAGCTGGGTTTTTTTGTTTTTTGTGTGTTTTTTTTGGTGATTTCTTCCATTGCTTTTCAGTTTAGGAGTCCTCTCCCGTATTGAGGTCAGTTTTTAAATTTCCCCATATTTTCTTCAAGTTTTTTAATATATAAATTTTATTATTTTTTTAATTTTTAAGGGAAATACTATCAAATAAACAAGTCTAAGTATGACACCAAACCCAGAATCCAAAAATTAATAACTGATAAATTTTACTATTTAAATATTTATGCATGGAAAAAATTTACTCTAAACAGAGTTAAAAGACCAACCTAAAACTAATTCTGCATCAGCTGGGCTGCATTTGTGACTTGTAAAATGTGACAGTGTTCCAGTTTTGATCCTAGGCCTCAAGAGTCCTTGCATGCTTCCATGTTGTCTTTTGGAACTCTGCAATCACCATGTGAACAACCCTGGGTTAGCCTCCTGGAGGATGAGAGACCTCATGGAGGAGAGTCCAGTTGCCCTTGCTGGGACCCAAGGCATGTGAGAGAGCCACCCCATTACGCAGACACATTTGCCTGTAGCCATGAGAGTGAGCCCAGCAAAGATCAGAAAAACCACCCAGTTGAGCCCAGTCTAAGTCATTAACCAGCAGACCCATGAGCTAAATAAATGGTTGTCACTGTTTTAAGCCACTGAAGTTTGGTAGGCTTGTTATGCAAAGATAGCTAACTCATATACTTGTCATGAGTATTTCTAAATGTTGGTGAGAGGATAAAAGATGCTTATTCAGCACCCTCTGCAGTCCCCAGAAAGAGTTAATTCCATAATTATTAATAAGCAGTTAGTCAGCATAAAGCTGATGTTAATTATAAGGGCAAATGTGAGCTTAGGATAATCTTTCCCAAATTGTTCTCTTCCAAGCACTAATCTTACTACGTGTTTATGAAAAGAGGGATCTCCGCGGTGAAATAATTTTAAGAAAGGGTTCATACTACATTCTACAATTGGAGCTTCACAATGTCCATTAGCACATAAAGCCTCTAAGAAGTTTTAGGTCATGGCCTAAAACCTAGTAAATACTCAACAGATGCTCACGTATTCATATCATCAGCCTTATCAACATCCTTATTATTTGCTGGCTACAAATTAAATGTCAGTTCAGATCCTTGAAACTTTATAGTTAATTGAGTTAATTGATTTATCTCTCAGATCCTTCCAGTCAGTTGACTTTTCGTCTTAATATAGACTAAACAATAATTTTAAAATAATTTTATGAAGTTACTAAAACTCTTGATTTTGTCATTTTAGATGTTAAAAGAAAAAAATGAACTTTTATTGGTATGGCCGTGCAAGTTAGTTACACAAGGCAAATTTCTCAAAAGGGAGTTCTAAGTAAATAGATACACCATTTTTATTAACAGCCTGTGAACCTAGTGTTTGGTGACACTATTTGGAATTCACTACTCTGAGGTGATGATGGCTAAATGGAAAATGTCACAGGTGAAATATTCTCTGCTCTTTAAAAAACTGCACAGGTAAAAGGCAAAGTTAATGATCTTACTTACCATCAAAAACATAAACAACGATGAAGCAAAGTTTTCAAGTAACGCTGGAAAGTCCCCTTGAAAAACCAGCTCTGATGAATGCTAGTAGCCATGCATTATAATAATGAACAGGGCAAAGAAAAGGAGAGTATTTCCTCAGAGTTTAATCCTATCTATAAAAGCAATGACCTTTCTTGAAACAAATAATAACAACAGTTTTCGTCTCATGTCTTTTCATTAAGCATTTCTCATTTGTTAAATTCTTCCTTTTTGGCATTGATTCTCATTGGTTATTCAATGTTTACATTTTTTCTGCCTTTTTACTTGATAATTAATTGTTATCAATCTATTAATTTTTATCTTATAGCCATTTTCTTTTTTGATCTAAGCGCCAAACACTTGGCAGTCTTTACCAGTCAACAGATCTAAGAAATGTCCTAGATTTTATTGTTTACCTGTTTCTCCTGCCTGAGTTGCAAGAGCTTGGAAAGCAGTTGACTTAATACACCTGGATAGTAATAATTCTGCTTATTTAGATTACATCTCCAGTCAATGTTAGTCATAGGGATTGTGGAATAAATTTATTCCCCATGTTACCCTAAACCCTTATCCTAGGCTTCTGTATTAGTTTACTAGGACTGCCATAACAACAGAAATTTATTTTCTCATAATTCTGGAGGCTAGATGTCTGAGCTCAAGCTATTGGCAAGGTTAGTTTCTCTGAAGCCTTGATCTTTGGCTTGTAGATGGTGCATCTTTACCTGTGTTTTCATGTGGTCTTCCCTCCATACTTGTCTGTGTCTAAATTTCTGCATATAAAGACACCAATCATATGGGATTAGAGCCTACCTTAATTACCCCTATAAAGGCCCTATCTCCAAATAAAATCACATTCCACAGTACTGGTGATTAGGACTTTTACATAAAGATTTTGAGGGGCCACAACTCAGTACATCACAACTTCCTTCTTAGTCTTCCTCCTTAACTATATTACATAAATGCTCTGTTCTCTGTCTTTAAAATAAAGATAAGGAAGCAGATAGAACAATGCTGAAAGTACCATAAAGACTCAGTTAAGTATCAGCTGATACTGTTTTGGACCATCTATTACTATACGCTGGATCTGTGAAATGAAGAGTAGAATTATCAAGGGTGGAGGAGAAACTGGAGAAGATGAAGCACAGACTGCTAAACACAAAACTAGTCTATGGCATAGTGGTTAAGAGAACAGGTTCTTGGGTCAGATTAAAATACAGCCCTGCCACTTACCAGGCATAAAACTTTATTCATTGCTTTACATTTTAGATTGCTCATAGATCAATATTCCTCATCAAGATGTTGAAAAGGTTAAATGAGATAAAGCGAGGAGACTACCATTGAGGTCCTTGGCAACCAGTGGCTGCTATCAAAATTAACCACCCCAGGCTAATAAAGAATTCACTGTATCCCCACTTAACTCTCATGTGCTTTCTATTTAGTCCAAAGAAGTGAATGTGACTATTTACCAAACCAAACACCGTATTATTGTCCTGAAAATGATTAGCCAAAGAAATGTACCCTTTTAACTTAGGAAGAGGAGTGATGACCCTATGAATGCACTGTCTATAAAGAGTTCTTAGGTTTACAGCTCAGTCCTTAAGCTTTGTAGGCTATTTCTTAGATTCAGCACACAATTTCTGAAAGCCCAGCAAGTAACCTCACAAAAAAATTTAGTTGATCCAAGATTCACTCACTCAATTATTATTATTAAATAATACATAATAATAATTTATTATTTCACTCAAAATAATAAATTGGTCCCTAAAAATATGTCCAGGAGACCTTCAAGATGGCGGAGGAGTGAGACATGGAGATCACCTTCCTCCCCACAAACACATCAGAAATACATCTACATGTGGCACAACTCCTACAGAACACCTACTGAACGCTGGCAGAAGACCTCAGACCTCCCAAAAGGCAAGAAACTCCCCACGTACCTGGGTAGGGCAAAAGAAAAAGGAAAAAAAAGAGACAAAAGAGTAGGGATGGGACCTGCAACTCTGGGAGGGAGCTGTGAAGGAGGAAAGGTTTCCACACACTAGGAAGCCCCTTCAGTGCGGAGATGGGGGGTGGTGGTGGGGAAGCTTCAGAGCCACGGAGAAGAGCGCAGCCACAGGGGTGCAGAGGGCAAAGTGGAGAGATTTCCGCACAGAGGAGCGGCGCCGACCAGCACTCACCAGCCTGAGAGGCTTGTCTGCTCACCCGCCGGGGCGGGCGGGGGCTGGGAGCTGAGGCTCAGCCTTCGGAGGTCGGATCCCAGGGAGAGGACTGGGGTTGGCTGCGTAAGCACAGCCTGAAGGGGGCTAGTGCGCCACAGCTAGCCGGAGGGAGTCCGGGAAAAAGTCTGGAACTGCCTAAGAGGCAAGAGACTTTTTCTTGCCTCTTTGTTTCCTGGTGCGCGAGGAGAGGGAATTCAGAGCGCCGCCTAAATGAGCTCCAGAGACGGGCGCGAGCCGTGGCAATCAGCGCGGGCCCCAGAGACGGGCATGAGACGCTAAGGCTGCTGCTGCGGCCACCAAGAAGCCTGTGTGCGAGCACAGGTCACTATCCACACCGCCCCTCCCGGGAGCCGGTGCAGCCCACCACTGCCAGGGTCCCGTGATCCAGGGACAACTTCCCCGGGAGAATGCACAGCGCGCCTCAGGCTGCTGCAATGTCACGGCGGCCTCTGCCGCCGCAGGCTCGCCCCGCATCCGTATCCCTCCCTCCCCCTGGCCTGAGTGGGCCAGAGCCCCCGAATCAGCCACTCCTTTAACCTCCTCCTGTCTGGGTGAAGAACAGATGCCCTCAGGTGACCTACATGCAGAGGCAGGTCCAAATCCAAAGCTGAACCCCGGGAGCTGTGTGAACAAAGAAGAGAAAGGGAAATCTCTCCCAGCAGCCTCAGAAGCAGCGGATTAAAGCTCCACAATCAACTTGATGTACCTGCATCTGTGGAATACCTGAATAGACAACGAATCATCCCAAATTGAGGAGGTGGACTTTGGGAGCAACTGTAGACTTGGGGTTTGCTTTCTGCATCTAATTTGTTCCTGGCTTTATGTTTATCTTAGTTTAGTATTTAGAGTTTATTATCATTGGTAGATTTGTTTATTGATTTGGTTGCTCTCTTCCTCCTGTTTTTTTATATATAGATATTTTTTTTCCTTTTTCTCTTTTTGTGAGTGTGTATGTGTATGCGTCTTTGTGTGATTTTGTCTGTATAACTTTGTTTTTACCATTTGTCCAAGGGTTCTCTCGGTCCTTTTTTTTTTTTTAGTATAATTTTTAGCACGTGTTATCATTGGTAGATTTGGTTTTTGGTTTGGTTGCTCTCTTCTTTCTTTCTCTCTTTTTAATTTTTCTTGTTTTTAATAATTATTTTTTATTTTAATAACATTATTTTATTTTTTTCTTTCTTTCTTTTTTTCTCCCTTTTCTTCTGAGCCTTGTGGCTGACAGGGTTTTGGTGCTCTGGCTGGGTCTCAGGCCTGTGCCTCTGAGGTGGGAGAGCCGAGTTCAGGACCTTGGTCCACCAGAGACCTTCCGGCCCCATGTAATATCAAATGGTGAAAGCTCTCCCAGAGATCTCCATCTCAACGCTAAGACCCAGCTCCACTCAAATACCAGCAAGCTAGAGTGCTGGACACCCTATGCCAAACAACTAGCAAGACAGGAACACAACCCCACCCATTAGCAGAGAGGCTGCCTAAAATCATAATAAGGTCACGGACACCCCAGAACAAACCACCTGATGTGGTCCTGCCCACCAGAAAGACAAGTTCCAGCCTCATCCACCAGAACACAGGCACTAGTCCCCTCCACCAGGAAGCCCACATAACCCACTGAACCAACCTTAGCAACTAGGGGCAGACACCAAAAACAATGGGAACTACGAACCTGCAGGCTGTGAAAAGGAGACCCCAAACACAGGAAGTTAAGCAAAATGAGAAGCCAGAGAAATACACAGCAGATGAATGGGCAAGGTAAAAACCCACCAGACCAAACAAATGAAAAGGAAATAGGCAGTCTACCTGAAAAAGAATTCAGAGTAATGATAGTAAAGATGATCCAAAATCTTGGAAAAAGAATGGAGAAGATACAAGAAGCGTTTAACAAGGACCTAGAAGAACTAAAGAGCAAACAAACAATGATGAACAACACAATAAATGAAATTAAAAATTCTCTAGAAGGAATCAATAGCAGAATAACTGAGGCAGAAGAACGGATAAGTGACCTGGAAGATAAAATAATGGAAATAACTACCGCAGAGCAGAATAAAGAAAAAAGAATGAAAAGAATTGACAGTCTCAAAGACCTCTGGGACAACATTAAACGCAACAACGTATGAATTATAGGGGTCACAGATAATTGAAACTTTCCAAATATTACAAATTCTAATTTATAATAATATTTCCTTTTAAAAGTATCTTGGAATCCTTTTATTTTATTTTGTAATAGAAAGGGACGAAAGGAAAATAATATTTTGGAGTGGATATAATAAAACCTACTACTAAGATTATCTACCATCGAAAGGGAGAGAATTGCATCTAAGTATTGTATTTTGGATGTTTTATTTGCCTCTAGATTTCTAAACACAATAATGTCATTTGATTTTACCTAACTTCCATTGAATCGAAATGATATTTATGTTAAAGTAAAACTCACTCTAGAGGCAATACAATAGTTCTCAGAAATGTGAAATGATTCCTTTTCTTTGTGCCTCGATGCCTATAACGAGCTTCAATCTGCAGTTTACCCATCTTTTTAATAGTAGACACTTTGGGGAATGAATGAAAATAACTGTGAACCTAGTGAAAGAAAAATTGGACAGGAGGTATTGAGCAATCATGTTTTATTTATTCAGTTAGCAATTCCCTTTACCAAAAATTCTCTAGACAAATGAGAGGAATTAGAATGGTTATCCAGCACATTTTCTTTGAATTTCTTTTCAACTACGCTTGGCATTCAGCAGTGATGTATCACAAAGGTACATCGATTGCTCCACATCCTTCGTGTTCTAAGAACAGGGTAAGGAGCATGCAATGAAATAAATGTCTCCAAGATACATGTTAAATTTTTATCTCTATCAGAATCTTTGGGTGTTTCCATTATCAGAAATATTATTCTTTGTTAGGGGGAGAAAACGAATTCAGTGTATCTTTTCTGAAGGTGAAGAGAAGTATTAATGTTTCCTTAAATGCAGACTCTCTGTAATCATACCTATTTAAATCAGCCTTACTGAATACAGCAATGTCAGCATGTTATCTTATAAAGAAGGATAAAATTATGCATCCTACTTGCTGAATTATTAATGGTGTTTAATTTCTCCAGCATTCTCTTTTGATTCAAGGGTCATAAACAGAAATGCATTTGCTGATGCACAAGAACAAAAATGGAAGAATTAGCCAACACTTTCCAATATCTATAGTCAACCATTGTCCTACTCTAAGAGCCCATTTCAAACCAAGAATATTATTCAGAAAAGCTTTGGGGAATGAAGAAGTTAGCCTTGAGTTTTTAATGCAGAGTGGTAAAGAAGAATTGGTGTTTTGAGAAAACACCAAAGAAGTGGAGCAAAATCCTTTCAAGTGCAAACAATCACAGTTTACAGATATACCTGCCACTCCAGAGTTCACCAGAAAGGGTAATCAGAATTTTATAGTGGGTTTCAATTTATACGCTTAAAATGACTATTAGAGTGTTTTGTCAAGGTGGCCACAGGCAATCCTTTCATTTCTGGCACTGGAGTTGGTTTAAGTAAAGGAATAAAAGAATAAGATGACTTGAAAAAAAAAAACCAAACAAGCCAACACATCAACAAACAATAGAACTCTCTCTTGAAAATGTAGTTTTCCATAAAAATCTTAGGCTGCGTGATTTTGTTTAACCTCTCTATTCCTGCAAGTGTATATGCAAAATGGTTCTTCTGTTTAAAAAGAGTAAAATCTGATTAATTTCAGTCAAAAGGGGGAAGGGGATACTGTAACCGACAGGGGCTCAAAGAGTCTAAAGAAGGGACAGTCAGGACTTGGAGAAGTTGGGTACTGGGGTAGCTTTGACGATCTCAACAGGAGGGACCAGAGACCACCCTGTAGACTCCTAGCATGAGAATATTCAACTTCAGTCTCCTGTGCCCTTCAGTACTGTTGTTCAAATTCACATTATTGAGAGCGAACCCATAGCCCTCACTTGGGATGTGAGTATGTCCCTGTGGTAAGCTTGCGGGGTGAGGAGTGGGAGCAGGAATGGGGAAGAGAGCGGAGGGAGAAATGACAGAGATGTGCAGGATACCAGAGTGGCATGCCCACCAGATCACGTGGAAGGAACCAGGGCTGCTCCTCCAATGAAAGGAGAAAGCTTTCTCTAGCAGAGGGATGGAAATATTGGCTGGACCCTGCTCCCCATAAAAAATGTAAGTAAACTACCTGCACAGTGACAAGAGCATAGTTTGTACTTGATAAACATTAATCCTAATGATGTATTTGGACATATTCTGGATTCTTAGGAGGCCTAGAATAAACTAAACAAACTCAAAAATGCATTTACTCTAGAGAGTGTATTTTTTTGTGCTGCCCCAAATAGTCTTTTAAACATTTCCAACCTTAATTCATTTTCAGTTTCTCTACGATTCTGGAAAAAAACAATCATTTTCTTCTAACTTAACTGGAAATGAGAGGAAAAGACTTCCTTCTGCGCAAGGTCAAAGTTAGACAGAAATATACTCCATGTCGTGCTCATCTTCAGCACCTGAGCTGCACAAAATCCTTCTGGAATCGCTCCACTGCCAGAGGGAACTCTAATAACTTTACCCACATGGTCAGTATCTTCCTATGCTCAATGTCCAGCCCTTATCAAAACCTCTCTTGGGTGCGTCCTCTGGACTGTTTACATTTGAACAGAAATAAGAATCTTAAGGAAAAAGAAGAAAACCCTGACCTTAGAATTCCAACAACTCTCCTGTGTGGACAGGATTTGACAGCTGAAGACTCTTGTTGATGTTCCATGGGGTTGTCCCCATTTTGGGGACTGGGGTCTTCCCAGGGAAAAAACCACTGAAACAGGCAAGAGCCTGCTCGAATACAAGCCGTTCTTCTTGCCCACAAAGTCAGTATGAGATTAAGTTCTTCCCAAGTCTTTCTGAATTGTTGATCTACCAACCCTTCCAGCCCCCATTTTCAGAGTCCAATCACCATATGACAGCCCTCACATACACTATTCGATTTGAATTCTGCTACCGGGCTCCTCTGGGTCACGCCCTCTGTTTTTGTTCCCTTGTATTTTATTGTTGTTTCCTCCCTCCCTTCTTTCCTTCCTTCCTTCCTTCTTTGCTTTCTTCCTTCATCCTTCTTTCTTTTTCTTAGGCACAGAAAAATGCTCTACAAAATCTGGATTTAATGAGGACAGGACGCAGTAGAGTGCAACAAAATCATTTAAGGAGGTAAGATTTCTAGTTTCTACGTCTGAGTCAGTCACTAGCTGTGGGATGAGAACAAATCTCTTAACTTTTCTGAGCCTCTGTGTTCTCTCTAAATAGAGATTGTTTAAAACAACAATCCATTAATGTCCCCCCTCCCCTGCCCCAGCCACTTCTGTGCCAAGCAGTGTATCAGAATGTCCTGGCTGGCACTGGTGGCAGGCTGGTGTTTAAAATGATACAAGTGCCATAGTACCCTGGCGAAGTCCAGTGAGGTCCCTTTCTGTGCTCTCTTCTGAAGAATCCCTTCACTAGTCACCACACTCGATGTTACTGATGGGATATGTTGCTTTCTTCAAGGACATTGGGGCAAAGTCAAGGCTGGGAACCTCTGGTCTGGACCATCTCAAAAGTCCCTTCTGACACCAATTCTACGTAGGTTTGAGTTGGTCACAATCTTTCATCTCTTAGGATAAATCAAGGACTCCTCTCACTCCAAGAGAAGAATATACGCC
This sequence comes from Balaenoptera borealis, assembly GCF_965194805.1. Classification (NCBI taxonomy): domain Eukaryota; kingdom Metazoa; phylum Chordata; class Mammalia; order Artiodactyla; family Balaenopteridae; genus Balaenoptera; species Balaenoptera borealis. Next base: position 47,742,930 of record NC_138875.1, on the reverse strand, counting down.
AAGGACACATAAATAAGCTACCACACTAAGGGGTGTAGCTTTTAGAGGGGAAATGAATTACAAAGAGTACAGGACTGTACTCCTTTAAAAACTGCTTTCTTCACATAGTTCTCTGCTCTCCTATGTGGCTGGTATCATAAGAGTCTTCTCTGCTTTTCGAAAATGGAGTGTAGAAAATTTGTGGTTATCAAAGGGGAAAGGTGGGGGGGAGGGAGAAATTAGGTGTTTGGGATTAACACATACACACTATTATATATAAAATAGATAATCAACAAGGACCTACTGTATAGCACAAGGAATACTCAATATTTTGTATACTCAATATTTTGTAATAACCTGTAAGAGAAAAGAATCTGAAACAATAGATATATATGTATGTATAACTGAATCACTTTGCTCTACACCTGAAACTAACACAACTATATTCTATATAAATAAATAAATAAATAAATAAAAGAAAGTGAGTGGGACCACGGAAGGATTCAGAAAAATGAAGGCAGGAGGGGCTTCCCTGGTGGCGCAGTCGTTGAGAATCTGCCTGCCAATGCAGGGGACACGGGTTCAAGTCCTGGTTTGGGAAGATCCCACATGCTGCGGAGCAACTGGGCCCGTGAGCCACAATTACTGAGCCTGCGCGTCTGGAGCCTGTGCTTCGCAGCAAGAGAGGCCGCGATAGCGAGAGGCCCACGCACCGCGATGAAGAGTGGCCCCCACTTGCCACAACTAGAGAAAGCCCTCGCACAGAAACGAAGACCCGGGCTTCCCTGGTGGCGCAGTGGTTGAGAGTCTGCCTGCCAATGCAGGGGACACGTGTTCGAGCCCTGGTCTGGGAAGATCCCACATGCCGCGGAGCAGCTGGGCCCGTGAGCCACAACTACTGAGCCTGAGCGTCTGGAGCCTGTGCTCCGCAACAAGAGAGGCCACAATAGTGAGAGGCCCGCGCACCGCGATGAAGAGTTGCCCCCACTCGCCGCAACTGGAGAAAGCCCTCACACAGAAACGAAGACCCAACACAGCCAAAAATAAAAATAATAAATAAATAATAAATAAAAAATTAAAAAAAAAAAAAGAAGACCCAACACAACCAAAAATAAATAAATAAATAAGCCTACACCTTTAAAAAAAAAAAAAATGAAGGCAGGAGCTAGGCTTCTCATGTCTGCTCTTAGCCAAATGGACCATTGTACCGCACCCACGGAATAATGGAATAATGCAGCTCAGCAGGGTAGGGGTCCAGCCAGGGACTTCGAGCTGAAGCCCAGGCGAATTAAAGATTGTGCATCTGCCTGGTGCAGATTTTCTGCTTGTATTCCCTGGGAACCTAAGGAGCCCATCAACAGCTAAACTAGTGTCTGAGTCAAGGATTGACATCTCAGATAACCTAGGAAACACAACATAAACACGGAATATTAGCCGGTCCTGATTTTTAACTGCTAGAATCATGACTGGTTAAAAGTAAGAGTTTTAAAATCATGAAAAAGGGAAGTGCATCATTTGTATTTCCTGACATTATTCAGGTATTAGCATTCCTTTAAAAAAAGGCTGCAGTGGGTAAAAGAGCTTAGGATGGTTTCTCCCCTGGATAATCCATAAACAGGTCGCCAAATCTTCCATAAAAACGGGTCTATTTAATAATAGCAAACTACTCGTTCATTACTTCTTCTAATTTATTCATTGCTACTTTTAGGATTATAGGAACAATTATGCTTGGAATTGAGGTTGTATCTGCAACAAAGATCAGTTTGGAGAAAAACAGCATATTTGAACTTGGAAATATCTGCTTAGTTTGTAAACCACTGTTTAGGAAGCAGTTAGTGTATTTAGTCTATATTAAATATTTTTTCCTTTAAAATAATGTGTGCTGATAATCAATTAAGTCCAAATCATATTCACATTACACCTACTATGGATGTGGTATGGTAATCGAGATATTTTGATTACCTTGAAGGAATTTAGAATATAGCAAAGGAAACAGAGTTAAAACATAGAATATCTCATGTAACATTGGTCTTATGATAGGGGTATGCATAAATATTTTGTAGTCACTCTAATGCTAGAAATGGCCAATCTTAAACATAAAATATAATACTTTAATATTAAAATTCAAGTCCTTTGCACGACATACAAGATTCTCTCTCATCTGGTCCATAATGACATTTCCAATGACTTCCTCTCGCTTCCATTTATAACGCAGGAATATTAACCTATGTGTAATTTCTAAAGATGGACTATGTTCTTTTATGCCTCCATTCATGCCTGTTTGGTTATTTATTTGTTTATCTGTCTGTTTCCTGGTTAGACTATGAGACCCTTGCACGGTAGCTTAATAGACCCTCATAACCCCAGCACCTGCCACAGAGCCAGGCATGTAATTGCCATCCATAAAGATTTATGAAATTAAACTGAGTCAATTGATTTATTCTCCATGAGATCTTGCAAGTAAAAATCATTGCTCATTGCTCTGCTCAGTGCTCTCACAATATTTTACCCTTCCTATCATTTTATTCTTTCTTCTCTTTATCGTGGAAACTGTAGAGGACAAGATTGATGTCATTTTTCTTTTTTCTTCTTTCACCAGCTCCTTGCACAGTGCTCACCACCTACTGGCATCAAATATATTAACTGAATTAATTATAAGTAGACTAGGCTGATCAAACACCTTACCCAGGAATCTCAATAGATGGCATCTTAGTTATTTTTCCTAATTGCCATTTTTTTAGTGCTCCCAAAAATTCAGACACTATATTTGATGCCATGTAATGTAAAATCTTATGTAAAGGATCATTAAGATCTACCCTAGTGAGAAAAGCAGCAAAAGTTAAAATAGTCAAGTAGTTAGAGGCTCAAATAATAAAATAAAGATATATAACAAGTGTTAGAAAAAGCAACTCTTAACCAAGTTATTTTCTCAGGAATGCACTCATCAAGATTATACTTTATAGAACTTACTTGTTGTCACGAAGACAATTTCAAGCATAAATATTGGCAAATAAACACCATCCCCAGATTCCTCCCTTCAGTCCAACATCCTCATCTCATGAAGGTATAAGTTATCTTAGAAATAAAGTTTAAAATATATGTTATACTAAAAAAATAAAAAATGTATAAAATGTATGTTATGGTAGAAGTAAATATATTTAATCTAATTTTCAAGAGTTTCATAAAGTGAAATTAGAAGCTAAAGTATTCAAACACAAAAAGCCCAAATCTAATCATGTCTAATTCTAATCTCATCTCATCTAATCGTTGATGTAGGTTACTGTAGAGCCAGAGTCTTCCCTGGTCTTGAATAAAGGGAAGGGGATTGGACGCCAAGGATAAGAGAGCAGGGAGGGGCAGGCTGGATTGACTGCGGGATGGAGGAGAGCAAGGCAAACTGGGAGACAGAGAGGCAAAGAAATACATTACTTTTATTCTTTGTTACAGAAAACAGCTTTTGCTTTGAAGAAGTTGCTGCATATTTTCTGCCCCTGGCTGCCCCCATTTTCGATCACCCCACTCACCACAGAATTTATAAACATCTAAGCAGAAACAGTGAACAGAAACATTAGAATGTTACCTCTTACTTTCCACATTTTTTTTTTAATCAAAAACATACGAAATGGAATTAGCTAGCTTTTAGTGGTAGGCTCTTTGAAAGGTGGTTTTTATCTACCACTTAATTGACATAAAATCTTTGAAACTCTGCTGATGGGTGAGCACTCCAGAATATCCAACCCCCCCGCCTCCAGTTCTAACCTTGGCACTTTACTTGGGTGATTGTCAAACCTAGGAACGGCAAAGAATATCCAGGCCTTCCTTTTTGAAACAGACTTGATAATAGCAAGCCAAGGGTCTACCTTATTTTTGTTGTGGTTGTTATTTGTCTGTCTGCTTGGTTGATTTTTATTTATGTATGTTGTTTTATCTAGTATCTGACAGTATAACAGGTACTTGGGCACAAAGACTTGTCTTTCCTCTGAGTAGCTCACAAAACCCAAGTTGTGATTCAGTGACAAAAAATACATTTTAAAACTCTATCTTCTTTCCTATTTGGAAAAATTTCAGGCTAAACTACTGGGCTTTACAATGATTATATGGTGCTTTTCAACAAATTACTTGTGGTCTCCGTATTGAAGTTACCATGATTAAATTAAGGAGGAAACATTTAGTATTCATCTGTTTTTCAGTGTGGAGGGAAAGATTCATTAGGTCATATCTATATCATCCTTTGAGCAATTTAGTAGGCAAGAAATATTTTGTTACAATTTCATTAATCATTCATTATCATCCACATTAGAATATCCACATAAGTTGAATGTTCAAAATAAACCATTCTGGACTGAAATCAAACCATATCCATCCAGTGGTACATTCTGAAGCAAATTCTGCTTATACTCTTGTAGCAAAGCAAATTCAGCTGATCACAGCAGCATAACTTTAAAACCTACTGAATTTCACTGAAGCCTTTCTCAAATTCACTTTTGAGTCCAAACTAAGCAAGATAAATTATGTACCCAAAGGTGTTTTTCTGAGAAAATTATTAGGGAATGAAAAATAGAGGTTAGCTTGCCATGGCCTCAATATCACTACTGTTGTCCCTTAAATTAGATTTTCACCGAGATCTGCTACTGCTATTCCGGCCTTGGCCTTGGTACACGATGTGCCACGGAACTGCAGACAGCAGCACAAGCAATTAGATCAGCTCATGTGGGTGTGTGATTCTGTTCTAAATTTGTTAAGATTGGACTACAAACAATATTAAATAGTAGATCATAAGCTGATTCTAAATTTGATTTCTTTAATGTACTCATTTCATTTTATTTTCCTTTTTCTCTATGTTTTTTTTTGGCTGCATTGGGTCTTCGTTGCTACGCATGGGCTTTCTCTAGTTGCGGTGAGCGGGGTCTACTCTTTGTTGAGGTGCGCAGGCTTCTCATTGCAGTGGCTTCTCTAGTTGCAGAGCACAGGCTCTAGGCATGCAGGCTTCAGTAGTTGCAGCACTCGGGCTCAGTAGTTGCGGCACGTGGGCTCAGTAGTTGTGGCGCACAGGCTTCGTTGCTCTTTGGCATGTGGGATCTTCCCAGACCAGGGATCGAACCCATGTCCCCTACATTGGCAGGCAGATTCTTAACCACTTCACAACCAGGGAAGTCCCAATGTACTCTATTTCATTTTGATCTTGAGGCCTTAGTGCATCTGGGGAGTGGTTCTTGGGGGATTGGCAATTGGGTCAAGTAAGAATCACCTGGGGAAGTTTTAAAGCATATGAATACTCATACACCTGATTCAACCCTCCATTCCAATGCCCTAACTTTCTCCATCCCAGATATGTGTAAGTTGAAAAAAGTTGATCTGATATTTTGGATACCCAGCACCGTCCAATATCACAAATTACAGAGATTGCTAGGCTGGGTTTATGCTGCCAAACTTGGAGCCGAAATAACATGGAGTTTCTCACTCAGCAAAAATAACAAAAAAGGAAAATCTTTTTGCCCCCAACTATAGAAGAGAAAATCAAAGGGATAGGGGACACAGAGTCAGGATGGCTTGTGTCCCAGCAGCTAAGAGTCGCCACTGTCCATAGCAGAATCCGCACCTCTAAAGTCAGCCTAGAAACAGATGATGGTTTCAACGGTGGAAGGTATCATCCTCTTCCCATGTATATCAATCTTGACTGTTCCTTGAAACTACGACCAAGAAAAACTAGCACAATAAATACTGTTATTTGCAAACTGTTGCTTTATGTTATTAGATCATTGGATCCTTTTCTGCTTGAAAATGGGAAAAATGTGAGCAACTATGAAAATATTCTAGTGTCCTTGAGAGACCATTGACTAAATATGGAAGGACCTAGAAAATGACTAGTCCTGTAATGCCTGTCTGAAACTCAGAGGTGATCACTGAGTTACCAGAATTTGGCACTTGCTTTTTTTTTTTTTTTAACATCTTTATTGAAGTATAATTGCCTTACAATGGTGTGTTAGCTTCTGCTTTATAACAAAGTGAATCAGTTATACATATACAATATGTTCCCATTTCTCTTCCCTCTTGCATCTCCCTCCCTCCGACCCTCCCCATCCCACCCCTCTAGGTGGTCACAAAGCACCGAGCTGATCTCCCTGTTGGCACTTGCTTTTATTTATTAAACTTTATGAATTCATGATGATGACTCTTTCACTGACACTTTTGGTATACCCATATCTTTTGGACCCAGTTTAGTGAAACTGTTAAAATTTTCAACATGAAATTAAATTACTTGTTGCCATCTTCCTGGACATGAAAAGAAAGAAATCATTTACCTATTCCTTGAAGGCTGAACATGCTGCCATGTTTATTTCTGTATCCCACACAGCATAGATAGTTTATATTTTTGAACCAAAAAAACTGCTACATTTGAAGTCGTCATACATGTATACATCAACACCCCCATTTGGTAACTAAAGATAAACACGTGAGTATAACAAAGTAGGAGAAAGCCCAGCATTATATTTTTTAAGATTAAAGTTGTGCTGTCCCTCATTCACTCAACAGTCTTTTATGTGCCAGTCTCAACAATGTGCCAGGCTCTTTTAGGCACTGGGGATACACAGAGAATCTCACAGTTTAATGAAAGTAAACAGAGAAAAGATTACCTAATCTAGTGTGTAGTTTTCAGTCCTCTTATTTTTATTTATCTCACACATCTGTTAATAGAACATCTACTATTTGCTTTTGTGAGACATATACTTTAGCAACTTGTTTGGGAGAAGATGTGATTAATTTTCTTCTTGGCCTCTGTTAGACTCCGGCAGATGTCTGGACTAGTGATCTCTGCCTGTTATGGGAGTTTGGTATGAATTTAGCAAGCAAGCTTTCCCTAATTATTACTGTGTCTCACACAGACCTGAGTCGTCGAGTGGGTATCTGAGTATTTTGACTTCTCTGCTGTGAAATAATACTGTAAGGCTTGGTCATCACAGGGTAGATTGACATCTTTAACAAGGAGAGAGTATGCGATTTGAAATCATTTGTTGGAAAGAAGAGAATAGCTGTGCTTTGTAAGGAATAGCCTCATTAACAACTTTATGCTAAAGACCAAAGCTAGAATCCACTATTAAAGAGAAACCAAAGAGAAAAATAATCTTAAAAATATAACCCACTAATTATTTTCCCAGAAAGCACTAACTGAATATAGTAAGAACTATAGCTCAGATTTATAACTCGGATTTTTTTTCTAGTTTATGGCACATATGTACAATATCATACTAGGAAGACTAAATACTATTTGATTGCCTGGAACATCTTTGATTAATTAAAGAACAAAAACTTCTCACAGTTGCTTTTCACAGACTTCAAGAAGTACCTAAAAGGTTCTCGGGGGGCGCAGCAAAAGCACCTGAGGTAATGAACTGATATATAGTGAGGGAAATTACAGTCCACAGTCAGAAACTCAGGTGGAATGATCTAGCACCATGCAGTGTTTGGCATGTGGGAAAAGAACAATAAGACGGAAGGAATAATATCATTGTATAAGAAAAGTCCATGGGGCTTCCCTGGTGGCGCAGTGGTTGAGAATCTGCCTGCCAATGCAGGAGACAGGGGTTTGAGCCCTGGTCTGGGAGGATCCCACATGCCACGGAGCAACTAGGCCCGTGAGCCACAATTGCTGAGCCTGCGCGTCTGGAGCCTGTGCTCCGTAACAAGAGAGGCCACGATAGTGAGAGGCCCGCGCACCGCGATGAAGAGTGGCCCCCACTTGCCGCAACTGGAGAAGGCCCTCGCACAGAAACGAAGACCCAACACAGCCATAAATAAATAAATAAATAAATAATTTAAAAAAAAAAAAAAAAAAAAGAAAAGTCCATGGATACACCTCAGTGTTTGAGAAGCAAAACCACAACTTGACGAAAAAAGTTGAGATAGATATGCTCAAAATATCTGCAGGCTGGTTCCGAGATCCTCTGTACCAAATGGGGATTAGGAAATCTGTTCTCACAATGGCTTCATGAAGAAAGGAAAGACCTACCCAAGGACACAGAACTGTTCTCTGGTGCTGTCCTAAACCTTCATAATCGATCCTGTACCTTCATTTTCTGATATCATTTGCCCATCCTATCAGCCTGAAAATGTTTCAGGGGCCCTCCCAACGATGTTTACAAACACTGTTATGCTTGGTAGGTACTGCTGTCTCTTTTGAAAGACTTGTATATTCTTAGGTTTAAGGGACTTATGACTTTGGCTTTAGACCATTTGGTGAACAAATTACACCAGGATTGTAAAATGTGGTCAACGTGAATAGTCACAGCTTGTCAATAGGGTCAAATCGCATGGAACTAGAAATACTAATGTCACCGTTTGCTGTGGCTTTCTGACCTACAGGCCAGTGAAATGACCTGGCCAAATGTTTCCTTGTCCAATAATGCATCTCCATGTGGTAGAACTCTTGAGTTTTCCCCAGGCTCAGACTTCACTAGAATTAAAAGTATGCAGGCAATTTATTAATGCTCAATGTGTCCTGTAATGATTTTATCAATATTTTCCCATTATTTATTATACCCTTATCTCACAATAATTTTAAAACAGGTTATAAAAGTAACTCTAGTTTGCAATATAATAAATTGAGGTACAGAAAATAGAAGTGCAAACTATAATTTATATGCCAGCACCAAGCTTGACATTTAAATATATTTTATAATTTAATATTCACAACAATCAAGAAAGTTAGGAATTATTATACCTACTTTCAAGGTGAAGAAACTCAATCCCCCAAAAAGACTATATAACTAGCCCCAAGTAACAGAAATCACTCTTTGAAGTTATTAATAATTTTGGCCCAAATAAAATTACTCTATGCAATTCTGAGATTGTAACTTGGACAGATACTGTTTTGTTTTTGTTTTTTTGTCGGTGGTATTAGTTTTGTTTGGCATCTACTTTATGCCTACATTTTTTAAGTACGTTTCACCAAAATTGTCTGACTCCAAAACTCCATGAAAGCCATCTGAGGAATAGATCAAGAATTAATTTGCTTTATAAAAATGCAATAGAAGTGTACTACTTCTTGGAGGAAGTCCAATATTTTGACATCACATTTGTAGGTTCAGGGACATTTCTAGGGTCTTAGAAATCTTAGGTTTTAAGGTCTACACCATTGGTAAGAGATACAGGAAAGAGTGAATCCAAAGAGGGAGCTAAAACTGAATGACACAAAATTGCTCACAGCCTGAGGACACAGTTTATTTATTCACACACATTTATTCAGTGCTACTAAATCCCCTGAGGAAGTTTCCATTTCCTCCTTTTCTCCTTCTAGGAACTTCTCTCTTGATCAGTGTAATTCCTTGACTGAATCCAGTTCTCTGCCTAGCCCATTTCTTCTTCCTGTTCTGTTAAAACAAGAAAGAAAAAAATCTTCTATTCACATCCCTCTAGGATCATGGCAGTGGAGTTGGGTCTGTTCTCAGCAGACAGTTAGAAGCAGGGCAAGTGGGCCTATGGATCAGCCATTTGGATGATGACTCACTGCCCCCCAAGGAAGAATTTACCAAACCAATTTCCTAGGAATTATTTGCCTTTTGCCCTTTTGACTGGATGGGGTAAATCAATTTCAATGAAATAATTTCAGTTAATCTTGCCTGCATAACTTGTTTTGTTGCATGTATGTGAATCTTACCAGGTCAACCCCCAAATGTTTCAGAAGTGCTTAGGCTGTCAAACCAAACTGAAATGATTTGCCCAGCCGGGGTTATACAGAGTCAGAGGCTAACCTTGGAATGAATTACCTCATTCCTAAACCAGGAATCTATCCTCTCTCACTGCCTTTTTTTTTTTTTTTTTTTTAAACTAATAAAATTGGTCTAGCTAATTACTGGATTAGAAAACCTAAGACTGTACGAAAACATCCCTGATGGTCACAGAGGTTAAAGTGGGAAGAAGCAGGATGCATTTGTGTGCTGATTACCATTGAAGGACAAAAGTCTTCTTGAAAATCATGTTCTTCTCTAGCAACCAGCCCTTATGATGGATCTCCACCCGTAGAGATTAAAAGGCTTCAGGGCTGCACAAATAACAATAATCAGATCAGAAACTGTTAAAAGCATAAGACAGATAAACCCAATGAGCAACCTTCAGAGGGAAGCAGATAAGCACTGCATCAGAGGGAAAACATCAGTGAGGCTATTCTGCTCTAAAAGCTATATTTTTTCTCTTCAATAGAGGAGGAAGCACTGATTAGAAACAGAAAATTCGCATGCATTTTAAACAAAAATGAGTCCCATGGAATGTATATCTTCCGAGTAGACTCTTGTCCCTGGGAGTCTGGGGCTCATTTTGCATCTAACCCTGTGTCATGGTAACCTCCCCTTATCTTTTTTAACAAGTCAGGACCGGAAAGTATACATCAGTCAGGTAAAAAAGCAAATGACTGGTGACACATGAGCAAATTTAAAATGAGGGAAGACCCGTGATTGAAACAGACACAGATTCAAAGTTGGGCTGTGGAACAGCAACAGATAAAATGCTGATTTATTTAACATTGCCTCACCCAGGTCAAAGCTCTGGCAGGGCTTCTCTTTAATTTACCTCCTCAGAATCTTGATTGCCGAGGAAAAAAAATGAAATGATTCCCTGATGTAGATACATGTTGTATCTGCCTCAACATCAACACTTGCTTTTAATACTGCCCTGAGTGACTGACTCATATCTTTAACAGCTTTATTGAGGTATAATTTACATATCGTAACCATTTACTCATTTTAACTGTACAATTCAATGACATCTGCTACATTAGTAGAGTTGTGTAACCATCACCACAATATTTTCTCTTTGTCTATGGGCTTTTGCAGTTTGAATATAACTTGCCTAGGTGTGTTTTATTTGGTATGTATCCTCCTTGATGTTCTCTGACACTCCTGGATCTATGGTTTCCTGTCTGCCATTAATTTTGAGAAGTTCTTGGCGCCAATATTTCTTCAAATATGTCTTCCACTCCATTCTCTCCTTCTTCTGATATTCCAATTATGTGTAGTGTATGGTACTCCTTTTACAATTGCCCATGGTTCTTGCATGTTCTGCTCTGGTTTTGCTTTTTTTTTTTTTCTCTTTGCATTTGGAAAGAAATGAAATTGGACCCTTACCTAGCACCATATACAAAAACTAACTCAAAATAGATCAAAGACCTAAATGTAAGAGCTAAAACTATAAAACTCCTAGAAGGAAAATAAATAGGGCAAAAGCTTCATGATATTGGATTTGGCCATGCCTTCTTGGATATGATGCCAAAGGCACAGGCAACAAAAGAAAAAAAAGACAGATTGAACTTCATTAAAATTAAAATTTTTATTTTTAATAAAAATAAAAGACATTATCAACAGAATAAAAAGTCAACCCACAGAATGGGAGAAAATATTTGAAAATCAGATATCTGGTAAGGGGTTAATATCCAGAATTTATAGAAAATTCCTAAAACTCAACAACTGAAACCAAACAGCACAATTCAAAATGGGCAAAGGACCTGAAGAGACACTTCTCCAAAGAAGATATCCAAATGGCCGATAAGTACATGAAAATATGCTCAACATCACTAATAATCAGGGAAATGCAAATCAAAACTACAATAAGATATCACCTCACATCCATTAGATGGCTGCTATCATAAAAACGAAAAACAACAAGTGTTGGTGAAGATGTGGAGTAATTGGAAACTTCGTGCACTACTGGTGGAAATGTAAAATGGTACAGCCACTTTGGAAAATGTGGCAGTTCCTCAAAAAATTAAAAGTAGAACTACCATGTGGTCTAGTAATCCCTCTTCTAGGTAAATACCCAAATGAATTGAAAGCAGGATCTCAAAGAGATATTGTTACACCCATTTTCAAAGCAGCATTATTCACAATAGCTAAAACATGAACACAGCCCAGGTGTCCATTGACACTTGACTGAATAAACAAAATGTAGTAAATAATACAATAGAATATTATTCAATCTTTAAAAAGAAAGAAATTTTGACATATGCTACAACATGGATGAAACTTCAGGTCATTAGGGTATGTGAAATAAGCCAGTCACAAAATGACAAATACTTTGTAATTTCAATTATATGAGACACATAGAGTAGTAAAAATCATAGACAGAGAGCATAATGGTGGTTGCCAGGGGCTGGAGAGAGTGGAGAATGGAGAGTTATTGCTTAATCAATGTGGAGTTTCAGTTTCACAAAACTGAGTTCTCTATATGGATGGTGGTGATGGTTGTACAGCATTATGAATATATTTAATACACTGAACTGTACACTTAAAAATAGTTAAGATGGTAAATTTTATGTCATGTATATTTTAGCACAATAGAAAAAACAACAAAAAAAGAAAAGAACAACTAGAATAGTATGTGATTAAAAATTAACAGGTACTCTTTTTATAACTGCTGGAACTATGAAGTGAAATAGCTTCTTTGGAAAGAAAGCTGGGATTATCTAGTTAGGTTGAAAAATGTCTATATGCTATGGTTCCCAAATTCCATTTATAAGTATATGCCCTAGGGGAAATCTTGCATTTGTGCAATAAAAGGCATACTCCAGATTGTCCAAAACAGTAGAGATTGTGATAATAAAAAAAGTACAAAGAATCCAAATGCCTATCAACTGTAGAACGGATAAATTGTTGTGTATATTCTATGATGGAATATTACACAAAAGTGATAACTGAATTATACCTATGCAAAACAAAACCAAAGATTAATAATCAAAGTTGATAAGATACTAAAGCTTATGTGGAAAAACACTAAGAGAGAAAAGCTATAAGGAAAACCACCTCTACCAGATATTGAAATAAAAAGATTCTATAATTATATGTTCAGCACACTTCTACTGCACAGTCTGCTCTCTGCTAAAGCGTCTATAATTAAACCATTATGGTACTGGTGCGTGACTAGACAGAACAGTGGAATAAAATATATGGCCCTGAAATAGAATCAAATACATATAAAAATTCAGCATGTGATAAAGGTGGCATTTCAAATCACTGGGACAAGATTGACTTTAAAATAAATGGTGCCAAGATAACTGTTTAGCAACTTGGAAAAAGATACAAGTAGATCTATATCTCACCCTGTACACAAAAATAAACTCCAAATGGTTTAGGTACTTACATATAAAAAATTAAATCATACAAACACAAGAATAAAACATGGGTAAATGAATCTTTAACTTCAGGGTAGGTGAAGACTTTCTAATTATGACTCAAAATACAGATGCAATAAAAGAAAAGGTTAAGTTTGACCACATAAAAATTGAAAATTCATGTTACACAAAATACCAAAAATAAAGTCAAAAGACAATTGAACAACTAGGAGAAATATGTGACAAAGGACTTTCAATATATGTGACAGACAAAGGACTAAATTCTTAATTTATAAAGAATTCAAAAACTGAGGGACAAAGAATCAAATCTTCATAGAAAATTCTGAAAAGACATAAATAAACAATTCAAACAAAAAAGGAAATAAAATAGTCCTGAAACATATGGGAAAATATTTAAATTAAATCATAGTGAGATATGCAAATTGTCACTAAATGCAATGTAAGATCCTGGATTGGAATCTGGAACAGAAAAGAGCATTGCTGTGAAAAAATGGTGAGATCTGAAAAGGTCTGTAGTTCATATATTTTTCCAGCGTTAGTTTCCGGGGTTTGATAATTGAACTGTGCGAGATGGTAACTTTAGGGGAAGCTGCATGAAGATTATACTACACAGGAACTCTCTGTAGTGACTTTGTAACATTTCAGTGAGTCTAAAATCATTTCTAAATTAAAAGTTTTAAAAAATATATATTTAGGGTCACATCATTTTTGGGAACACTGTTAAAAATCATGAGTATAAAATATAGGCTAGTGGTAACATCTGAGGGTGACAGATGGGAAATGGATTGGGGAGGGACACTCAGGGGACTTCAGCCATAATTTTAAAATTATTGTTCTCTGAATGGGCATGAATACATGAGTATTTCTTGTAACAGGATTATACATTTTATATATTTGATACTTCTTTTGAATTACTGAAATATATTTAATACATGCCAATATGTGAGATTCTAGCAGAAACAGAGTTTGCATTAGAAAAAGGCTTTTTGTAGGAACTTGAAGTTGCATTGCATTAAATTACAAGACTCCTAAAAAGGCCTTTCGATGTTACAACTTAAAGTGTTAGGTTTGCTTACTCCTCCATCTGTAGGTCCCTAATGTGAGCTGGCTTGCTTTTGAATATAGTAAAATCTTGGCAATCATGCAGTTTAGTTCTGAGCTCGGTATCAGTGGAGAAAGGGAAACAGTTGGAATATTTGCCTTTGGATACAATTTTAAGAAGAGCAAATGGAAGTGACTACTTACTGGCACATACTGAGAAAAATCCCCCTTCAGTGTGTCTCAAGATACCCAATTAAGATAAAATTAAATCATGCAAATATTGATCCAGCTAAATTTGCCAGGGGTAAGTCTTATTATCAGTCAAGTTTCTTTATATCAAATAGCAAAGAACTGTAGAAAAGCCAGAAATGTTTTATATGTTTTTTAAATCAGGGGAAAAGTAACAATGGAGAAGAACACACTTCATTTCACTTTTATGACTTGCATTGGTTATCGACTTGTAGTTTTGCTTATTATGACCGATTACATGTAAAATACCAGTTTTTCCCAGGTGTTTAGCACTATCATAGGTAGTACTTTACCCTCAAGGAGCTGGCAATTTTATTTGAATAAGATACACACAATTTAGATAATTTGCACAGAGCTAGGTGCATAAAATGGAAGGCAGAATATCGGTGAGACCTACAATGGCAGATGTGTTCTGTGCGTCCTTAGAAAATCTCTATTAGAGATTTTATTGGTCAAAGTAATTGGTGTTACTTTCATCACTTATTGTAATCACTCTTTTGCAGAACTTCAACCAATTGTTGTAGGAAAAGATGTACTTAATTCCACAAGAGTGTTTGAATGAATGAGCATCAATTTCCTTAGTAAGATTTTTCTTTAAGGGTATATTCTCCAAAAGCAAAAGTCTACCTTAAAAATTTTGCAATAGAGCAAACTCAAAAAATAAAAAGTGCTTCATAAGAAAGGTACAGACAATTAGTCCCGAATTTGCTTAATACTGTCTTCACTGTTTATATCATTATACCAAGTTGTTGGCCATAATCTAATGGGTGTGTCTGGTAAGGAAACTGGCTGATTTATTTCAAGTCTACCAAATTTTACAAGTCTGTGTGAGTACAGACCACATCAAAGCATTCACCTTTGGAGGGCACATTTACCGTGATGCTGACCCTTGACCAAAACACTTTGCATTTCCTCTTTTGGAATTGCTCTCTCAGAGCTCACAACAGTATTCCGGGAAATCCTCAGTAGAGAAGCTTAAATCTTTGACGATGGATTCGATTTTTGAAAAGAAAGTTATGTGGAGTTCAGTATGGTTAATAAAATAGGTGATGAATCTGGCTAGTAGGATTCAGGGAGGAAAATGAGACATGATGACGAATGATGGTGACCGCTCCACGAGACATTTGAATGGATTTTGCACAAATGGCACCTTCATTAAAATGAGCACGTAAACTTCCAACGCATCTATTTTGCAGAACAGTATTCATTTTTTGTTGCATTAGTTATGGTATTGACATTTAAACAAACAGCACTTCATAATTCCCTACAGTGGGGACTTCCCTGGTGGTCCAGTGGTAAAGAATCCGCCTTACAATGCAGGGGACGTGGGTTTGATCTCTGGTCAGGGAACTAAGATCCCACATGCCATGGGGCAACTAAGCCCGCATGACATAACTGCTGAGCTCGAGCGCTTCAACTAGAGAGCCCGCGTGCCGCAAAACTGCAGAGCCCACGTGCTCTGGAGCCCACGCGCCACAACTAGAGAAGAGAAAACCCGTGCTCCACAACTAGGGAGAAGCCCGTGTGCCGCAACGAAGAGCCCACATGCCGCAGCAACAGCAACAAAAGGTCCCGCATGCCTCAACGAAGATGCCGTGTGCTGCAACTAAGACCTGACACAGACAAAAATAAATTAAATAAATAAATAAATAAATAAATAAATAAATAAATAAATAAATAAATCTTTTAAAAAAAATTCCTTATAGTGCAACATTGGGGCCTGGTTAGGGTTTGCTGTCTGGTTTTGGAGGAGACATGCACGCATCTCTGACAAAACTATTCTGTTTCTGCGAGGTTAGGGCTCTTCCCTAGAAGCCAATTCAGCACTGTCACCACCGTGGAGCACTGCCTTGGGTTCCCATCTCTTCTTCTAGACCAGGTGGAGCACAGAAGATTGAAGCAACCTCTTCTTTCTTCACAGAGCTTGCAGCCTAAACTAAGGGAAACCAGAAATCAAGACTCTTTCAGAGATGGGGTAGATGACAATGAAAGCCGCAGGTCACCAATCCCCCCAACCTACCAATTTGTTGAAATTTGATTAAAATAAAATGGAAAACATGTTCACTGAAGGAAGGCATACAGCTGAGAGACATGTTGGGTTGGAATAAGGGATGTTTTCACCCACAGAAGCTAATTCTACGCACATAGACCTCAATTTCTATCCTCAGTTGGCAGAAGGTTTTCCTCTTCTGTTCTGATTGCAACTTTCTTCCGTAATTTGCAGCTCCCTTCCCCCTACCAGAATCCTCCCAATCCAACCTGGCTGTAATCCCAGGGCCCCTCTTGGAGCTCAGGGCAACTGATAGCTCGAGTTAGTTGGTCATACCAGGACTTTGCTGCTGCTTCTCTCCTGAACTCTTTTCTAAAAGATCAGGCCAGGGTCTTTCCTTTAGATTTTCATATTTCTTCCTCATTACTTCTCAGGCAGTAACGAAAGAGGCGAAGTGCACGAGCTTGAATCCCAGCCGAACACCTTAAATAGGCTTTTGATCTACCTCACAGAAGTGTTATGAGGATTGAATGAGTTTGTGCACTAAAGCGTGGTCCAGAATAGGCTCTCAAAGAATGTTAGTTATTATTATTTTTATTAACGCTTTATTTTCACGGTGCTCAGCAAATACAACCTCTGTGGGCCACCTCTGTACTCTCCCCTCACTATAAGCATTCAAGGATTCAAGGTCCCACCCCCTTCGGCTTGTGAGGAGGAGGGAAAAGGAATGCCTGTTACCTTCCAAGACTTTTATCTGGAACAGCCTTTATCTCTTTCTCTGTGGGGATTTTCCCCAGGCTCTTTTGTCCTCTATTTCAGAGCTTATTTTTCCTCCCTTTTGTGTTACATTTGCTTCTATGGAGGGGGGTGGGGTAGAGTTGCCCTATTTACGAGTAGCCATCACCATGGTAACTTGGTATTTTGATACAGGCATGAAACAATTCTGAAGGAAAAAGAAGTCCCTTATTTTTCAACTTTGGCATGCAGATGTATGGGAATCAAAATCCTTGCCCAACATTCTATAGCTGGTTCAAATGTCAAAGCAAAGAAACAAGTTTTGTTGATATTTTAAATAACTATTGAGCAACCCCAGCATGCTATCAATTGAGCAGAACATTCTCACAATTAATTTCTGCCTCTTAGGCACTGACGCTTGCAGGCAACATGGCATATACTTTGGTGAATTCATTCTCTGAATGAAAAAATTGGTACCCATAGTCAGACAAAGAATTGTTCTGTTCACTCAAATTGCAAAGGCGTTGAAGGCATTGAGAAGGCAGTAAAAGATGTCATTTGGAGTTTCTGGGGTATTTTGATTGTTTATTGAGAGGGAACAAGACAGAAAATTGGAAAATCAGCCTGTTCTTAATGATCAGAGGAACATGGTCGCTGTATAGATAACTTACACACTGTATGTGGAGCCAGGAGCAGGCTGGTTTTGATTACTAAATGTCTACTGTGTTCAAGGTTTCCTACTCCGTGCTGCTGACATTGGTGAGTGAACAGTCACTCCTGCCTTTGACACTCTTCATTTGGTGAGGAAACAAATACTTACAATACAAAGTGATGTCTCTATAAAGATAGCTACAGTACACTCTCAGAGAAGAGAAGAAAAGAAGACCCCATAGAGATGAATTTTGAACTCTATTGTTAAGGGCGACCAGCAGAAGACATTAGAGGAAATAGACTCTGCCTAAATACCGGTGACACTACTGTATAGTGTCTCTCCAGAATATGAACTGCTTTTATTCCCTCTGCCAAACAAGGGCAAACACAATCCCAACCTTGGCATAATCCAATCACCTAGTTGTTCCTCTAGGTCCAGGCTTGCAGACAGACCCTGTGTGACTTCCCATGCTGAAATATTTCCAGTCTGCCCAATGTACCATCTTTTTTCTCACCTTTGCTTGTTTTGTTCCATCTGTCTGAAATCTCCTATCTCCTCCTCTTTCAACCCTACATGCTTGCTTTCTCTTAACAACTTTTGTTAACCTTCAGGCCTTAGCTTTGATGTTTCTTCCTTGGGATAACCAGTGCTGAAGCCCAGAGTGTGCTCATCCCCCTATTTACCACTGCAGTATTCTCCACTTCCCCTTATACTGGTACTTTGTGTTTGCCTGTTTTCTGGTCTGACTCATTCAATTTCACTCACTCCTTTCACTCACTTCACTAGGAAGCAATCAGGTGTTCCTTTTTGTATTCCCAGAGCCTAACCTAACTTTTGTTGAATAGATGTACAAATGAATAAAATGAGACATTGTCTATTATAACTGCTCAACAATAGAAGGGATTACCTTGTTGCATAATAACGTTTTCTTGGATTCGTTATAGCGGATCTTCCTGCAAGATATTGTGATTCTTTTTGGTCATTTAATTATTGAGTTCTAAGAGTTAAATATTTTGTGTACAAATTCTCTGTCTAAATACGGTGAAAATATTTTCTTCAAGGTTGAAGTTTGCCTATTTATTTTCTTTGTAGTGTCTTTTGATGAGCAGAATACTTTAGTTTTGATGAAGCCTAATTTATCATTTTTTTCTTTTGTGGTTATTGCTTTCTGTGCCTAAGTCAATGCCTGCCTGTTGTAAAAATATTTTCTTCTACTTTCCTTTATAATCTGTATGGTTTTACCATTTGTGTTTAGGTCTTTGATCCAAATCAAGTCAACTTTTATGTACAGTGTGAGGTAGGAGTCAAGGTTCTCATTTTTGCATGTGGATATCCAGATCTAGTACCATTAGTTAAGAGATTTTTCTTTCCACATTGAATTGCTTTGGCAAATTTGTTGAAAATCTATTGATTGTTGTAGGAGTATTTTGTTCCATTGATCTCTTTGGTCTATTCTGTAACAATACTATACTGACTTGATTATTATATCTTTATAGTAAGTCTTGAAGTCAAGTAGTAAAAGACCTCCCAAGTTTGCTGATATAATTATTGGCCAACTGATTAAGAATTGGCATCTCAACAATATTATCTTACAATTCATGAACATAGTATATCTCCCTATGCATGTAAGTCTTTACTTTCAGTATACTTTAGATTTTTAAGCATAGAGGTCATGAATATCATGTGTTAAATTTATATCGAGGGCATTCTCTGGTGGTCCAGTGGTTAGGACTCCATGCTCTCATTGCCAAGGGCCCAGGTTCGACCTCTGGTCAGGAAACCAAAATCCCACAAGCTGTGCAGCGTGGCCAAATAAATAAATAAATAAATAAACAAATAAAATTTATATCTAAATCTTTTACATTTTTGTCACAAGTGTAAATAGAATTATATTTTACTTCTATTTTCC
This sequence comes from Balaenoptera borealis, assembly GCF_965194805.1. Taxonomy (NCBI): domain Eukaryota; kingdom Metazoa; phylum Chordata; class Mammalia; order Artiodactyla; family Balaenopteridae; genus Balaenoptera; species Balaenoptera borealis. Next base: position 47,723,258 of record NC_138875.1, on the reverse strand, counting down.
AATTGTTGCTAGTATATTAAAAAAATGAGTTTTGTACATTGATATTGTATCCTATGACCCTCCTAAATTTATTTGTTCAATTAATAGATATTTTTTAATACTCCTCAGGATAGTCTATAATACGTTATCTCTTTCTGATGTAAAGATAAAGGATAAATCACTTGGAAAGTGATCACTCTCCAAGCTCCTTCTTTTTCATGAAGAAATAGTGCAATAATAATTAAAATGGTAGAAGCTACATCTATTGAATCGTTACTGTATATACAAGATACTGTTCAAAGTACTTCATACATATTAACTCATTTAATGCTCAGAACAATGCTATGAAATATGTATGATTATTAATATCTCTATTCCCTGGTTAAGGAAATTGAAACTTAGGCAGAATAAGCTGAAGGTATTTTACAGTCTTTGTTTTTGTTACCAAGAACCTGCTCTATGGATAGAGAGTGTAATCTCTCCGCCCATACTTATTTCTGGTCCTTTGTTTTAGCCATTCTTTGCTTCTTTAAAACCTTGTGTTTGCCTTTTATGCATTTCACTTAATATCATTTTAGTAATGATAAGTTCCCTAAAATCTAATTTTTATTTATGCTTAAAAATACTGTCCAATCTTGGCAAATATTCCCTTATCTCCATCTCTGCAGTGAGCTTCCATTTTTGTCCTTTTAACTGTCATACTTGCCTGTCACTAATACTAATTTTGACTAGAAGAAATAATCTTTTTCAGTCATAAGAAGTAATAAGCAATTTATGTTCCCAGAACAACAATCTTCAACCTTTTTTTAGTTGGTTGTCCTCCATGTTGAATTATGTGTAATGGGAAATTGATGTGAGTTACTATCCAGTAGGGATTGATTTAGTACTACCTATCTCATTTCTTCTGGGTCCTTAGGTCCTAAGACTATCCAAATGGTGATGATAGGTCCTATCTATTTTGGTTTATTATGTCATCAGCTGCTTAAAATTTGAAGTTTACTTTTTGTAAGAGATACAGTAAAATTTTTTACAACCTCAAAACATACTCTTTACCAAAACACAGGAAAGCAGTACTGTGCTGTACACAAAGAGCAATTAAATAATGATAGCTCACTGATGTTTCAACATCTGACATCATCTTTGTTCTAGTATTAACAACTAGTAATAGTCTTAAGTAGCTCACCATCTTGTTATGAGGAGATTTACTATACATTTAAATCAGTTAAATATTAACTAATACTTAGTTCAATCTGCAAAGAGCTGGCACACACTCAGAAACATGGAAATGGCAACCAATAAAAGGAAAATGGTTTCTTTCCCTGAGATACTTATGTGAGAAAATATTAGTAACAATAATGGAAGTTAGTCATTCACATTGAGAAGGCACTATGCCCATAAGTGCCCTTGAAACCACACATCAAATTTGCCTGTTTTTAAAGTTCTGATTTATGTAGTGCCTTATTTACTGTGTAATAATATCAGTCTTTGAAGTGCATCCCATAATTATACCAGCAATAACCCTTTCTTTTTGTTTATAAAAATAACAGTGAAGGAGCAGCTGAAATGTAATTTCCTGGAGGAGAGATCTAAGAATTGATAGCATCTTTTTAACCCTCTTTCTATCATTTTCAAACCGCAGTTCAAAAGGTCAAGATTTCTGTTTGTGCGATTTTTAAACTATGTTACCCCATAAAGTAATGGAATTAGCAATGACTGAAAACTACACATCGGGCTTCCCTAGTGGCGCAGTGGTTAGGAATCCGCCTGCCAATGCAGGGGACATGGGTTCAAGCCCTGTTCCGGGAAGATCCCACATGCCGTGGAGCAACTAAGCCCTTGCGCCACAACTACTGAGCCTGCGCTCTAGAGCCCGCGAGCCACAACTACTGAGCCCTTGTGCCACAACTACTGAAGCCCGCGTGCCTAGAGCCCGTGCTCCGCAGCAAGAGAAGCCACCACAATGAGAAGCCCACGCACCGCAACAAAGAGTAGCCTCCCTCGCCACAACTAGAGAAAGCCCGCGCACAGCAATGAAGACCCAACGCAGCCAAAAATAAATAAATAATAAAATAATAAAATTTTAAAAAAAATTACACATCAATTTAATGAATATGTGAAAATATTAAAATATAAGCACACTTCAGTTATTCAGTATAGTTTAAGGGACAAGACATTTTATTTCTTCAAATTTTCTTATTACATGAGGTTTGATCCATTTGTGCTAGAAATATGAACCAGTTCACTCACCTTATCTCATTGAATCACTTCATATTTTTAAAAATATAGACATTAACAAAACACCAGTCTTGAATTTAGAACTGAAAATATTCATTGCAATAGTCTTAGTCAATAGTCTTTGGAAAAGTATTATAAAAAGGGAAATTTAAAGTTTCCACCAAATCCCATAGGTGGAAGAGAGTAATTTTTTCCCCAAAATTGATTTTATTTCAAATATAAATTTTAATTCAAAATGTGATGCAAAAAAAAGTTTTGGAAAACAATTGGATAATTTAGAATTTATGTAATCTTATTTTAAGAGGTGATAATAAAAATGCAAATATGAAATTGCCTCTGGCTCTCTTAGTTAACAGAATAAATCTTAGTTGAATCATTTATCCCTCTTAATACATATTCATATTCATGCTGTAGCCTGAAAACTCTGGGGGAAAAGTAAAGGCCTTTCAAGGTATCTAGGACACCATTGGTAAACAGATTAAAACTCATGATATTTGGCAATGTGCCTTCTTCTAGTGTCTTTTTCTCATTGCCTATGCTTATGTCCATATGGTACCTCTGTCTCAAGGTAGGCGGGATCTTGTTTTCCCCAAATGAACCAGAATCAAATTCATATTTCATGTTAATCTGCTTATTCTAAGAAATTAATGCCACCTGTCCCACATGCAGAATAACATGTCTTTGTCTGGGTGAACTGTTAGCATAATATATGGCTTTACCCTCTTGAAATGCCATATTTATTTGGGGCTCTTATTGTATAGAGAGACCAAGTTTACTAGAGATTTTTCTACTATGTCATTATGACAGTTGATTGATATTATGTATATGAAAAATGTTTAAATGAAGTTTACTTTGCCTTTTGCAAGAAATTTTTAGGCCAGAATCTTTGGGGATTATGAACCAATTAACCTTCTTTGATTTCTCTTGGAGACTTCCTGGTTACCAGTTATATTTCTTAGGCCTTCTTTGGTTTTAGGTAAAAGAAAATCGTTTTAAGCCAAGAATTAAATTTAGAGCCAGGATTCAGGGATCTCTTTTGGAACTTACAGAGGACAGTGAGGCGGGTGCTAAAGAAAGTCCGAGAAGGAGGCGAAGGACTCCTGTCTCAAGGAGTCTCCTATGCCCTCTGATTTCTGTCTCTGCACAGTTGCTGGGTTAGTCCATAATGAAGGCCAGTTCCCTTTGTTTTTCAACCCATATGATGGAAAGTGGTTATTTAATAACTTCAAGCATACATTGGCCCCATTGATAGATGAGAAAGATGGAGCTGAAATCTTACTTGCAATGAATGAAATGTTTTCAGAAGTAAACTGAAAACATTTAGCCCCATCCATTCTAGCCTGAAGGCTGAATTGTGTTGAACAGACATAACTGTTCCAGTTAGAAAACACGTAAATGGTGAGGGGGGTTGGCACCAACACAATATTTTAACTCTTAAATTCCTTACTTGGAGTTTTGACTTACAAAAGGTATAGATAAGTGGAATATTAGGTCAATCAGTTCTCTTCATTGATTTTTAGTATTTATCAATAACCAATCAGATATCATTCAAATAAATATAGAGCTTTATTTAAGAGAAAGCTAGAATTGGCTTTGTAACCAGGCCTACTGAATCCTACTCTATTGTCCAGAGATATTAACAATATTTGCTGTTTGGAATAATATTTGGTAGCAAATCACATTATTTGCTCCTTTTTATTTTAGAAATAAATAGAGCTAGACAACAGTATTGCTAAAAATGCAAGCACATAGGTTCATATGCAGTTGTAACTCTAAAACATTGTTGACCCTGGCACTCTTCTCTGATGTAATGCGGTCATATTTGTTAGGTCAAAAGGCAGAGATGATAGATGAATTGCTGAGATCATGGTGTTGATGAAGCCAAGGTCAAAGGTAGAAGCTCTGTATGGGCCAAGATTTTTGTAGAGAGAAAATGGAAAGCCTACATCTCAAATCTCATCTATTCTTATTAATGTATACCATTAACAGGAGGGGAAGCAGTGATAATGTTAAAGGAACTTCTTACACAAAAATGCATGTCTTCCTCTGTATCTAATATCAACTTCATAGATAAAGGGAAATTTTCCATTTAATCAAAGAATATCTTGGTCAAGAATAAAACCAGCAAATCCATACATTCTGGCCTTTATGGAAATAGATCCTCTTCACTTTCAACTATAAATCTAAAAAATGTAAAGAACATTGTGAATTAATTGTTTAGCCATTCCCATGACCTAAAAAAATCATAATGTATATATATCATTCCAGAAATCCATAGCATTTTGTAAAAACTATGATTTTGCTGCAATAACTAGTGATCTGTTTTAATTTGCATAATTCCAGTTCTTAGGTTAGAAAAAAGAAGAGAGAGAAGTAAAGAGAGAGAGAGAGATTTATTACCTTAGCAGAAAAGATGTCTTGGGACCCAATATAGTGCTTTTACCTTGAGAAGTCAAACATTGTGTAACTCTAATCCATCTTGGATGCCCAAAGTCTCCAAGTTTTGAAACTGACTGATGAGTCAAGGGATATTTTGGGAAAAGCAAGCTAGAAGTGTTTGGGATTTAAACAACATGGCATTATGCCTCAGTGTATATTTTCTTAGACATTTGAAGTTTTTCTTAACTAAGTCTTTCCAAACCTGTGTAGCAGCTTACCAGACTTGTTGACTTTGATGCCACAATGCATTAGCAAATGCCGATAATTTCAGGTAGATTTGATTGAAGAACTTGACCTACTTGGGATCCATGTGAGTAGTTTCACTGAGATAACATAAATTAAAGCCAGAAAAGACTCAGCTAATACACACTAAGTATTTCTCACACAATTGTGAAAGGGTAAAATGATGAATGACCTGCCCACATCCTCTTCATTTTAATGAACACATAATAGGATAAAATATACCAAAAAATTGTGATTCCTCTATTTTACATTACTTACATCAAGTATGCTAATGCCCGTGTGTGCACACAGATGTATCTCGTAAGGTCTATTTCTTTTCCTGATTCTGCCTACTTCCATTTTAGGTCTGGTTTATGCTGCTGTCTGTGTCTTTGTCCATCAAGCTAGCCAGTGGGTTGTGTCAGTTAACTCCCCATCACCTTCTGACATGATTCTGAGAGCAATCTGAGTGCCATTTATTCTCTGATGTACAGATTTCCTTTTAAGCTAGTGAAGGTTCCATTACTGCAACTAGGAGGAATAGATTTGTTTTTCTACCAGAATCAGAGTGGTCTCTTGTTTCTTTGATACTGTTGGATTTTCTTTTAGGAACCCTTTCCAATTTTAGCGTAGCTCTTTCCTACCCAAAAGATCAGTTATTTTCTAAGTCAAAATCTCCCTTAAAGGGCCATATAACAATATTCATAATACATTTATTAAATAAAACAATCACACTAAGGACTGAGGCATCCTATTAATATTAAAGTGCAATGAAATAGTTATATACATGTGCTTTCTTTGGTCATTGACTACAGGACTTTATGAGAATCATTTTAATTTATTTTAATCTAATTTATTTTCCAGCTTTATTGAGATAAAATTGACACGTAACATTGTATAAGTTTAAGGTGTATAATATTATATGTTGACTTGATACACTTGTATATTGCAAAATGTTTACCACTTTAGCATTAGCTAATACCTTCATCAAGTCTTATAATTATCATTTCCTTTTTTGCTGTGAGAACATTTAAGTTTTACTCTTTCAGCAATTTTCTAGTATAAAACATAGGATTATTAACTATAATCACCATGCTGTACAATAAATGCCCAGAATTTATTCATCTTATAACTGGAAGTTTGTACATTTTGACCAATATCTCCCATTTCCCCAACCCCTCAGCACCTGTTACCCACCATTCATTCTACTGTCTGTTTTAATAGGTTGGGTTTTTTGAGATTCTATAAATAAGTGAAATCATACAGTATTTGTCTTTATCTGACATTTCACTTCACATAATGCCCTCAAGGGCAATCCAGCCAATTTTGTTGCAAATGGCAGAATTTCCTTCTTTCTCATGACTGAAGTGTAGTCCATTACATATTTTTTATCCATTCATCTGTTGATGGGCACTTAAGTTGATTCCATATCTTGACTATTGTGTATAATGCTGCGATGAACATGGGAGTGCAGATTATCTCTTCAAAATTCTGTTTTCATTTCCTTCGGATATATACCCAGAAGTGGGATTGGTGGATCTTATGGTAGTTCTATTTTTAATTATTTGAGGAACTTCCATACTGTTTTCCGCAGTGGTTGTACCAATTTACATTCCCACTAACAGTGCACAAGGGTTCTTTTTTCACCACATCCTCACCAATACTTATTATCTTGCCTTTTTGATAATAGCCATTCTAACAAGGTCTGAGGTGATATTTCAGTGTTTTTGATTTTCATTTCCCTGATGATTAGTGACGCTGAACACCTTTTCACGTTCCTGTTGGCCGTTTGAGTATGCTCTTTGGAAAAATGTCTATTTGGTTTTCTTGCCCACTTAGTAATCACGTTGCTTGGTATTTTGCTATTGAGTTTTATGAGTTCTTTATGTATTTGGATATTAACCACTTATCACAACTTTCCATAACCTAAGGCATAAAAATCTAAATTCTTTAGCATGCTATGCAGGGCTGAGCATTATCTGAACCTGACCCCACTTCAAGCAAGCCTAATTCCTTGTCACCCCATTCTATTCTACAGTCCTGTCAAATGACTTGACCGTTCTGAAAATGAGCCCTGCCATCGCACCTTGATGCTTTTGATTATGTCATTCCCTTCTAGAATGTGCTTTTTCTCCCCTTGGGGTTTGGGAGATTATCCTTCCACACTCATTTTAAGTATTGCCATGATGAAGAAACAGAGTCATATATTCTTTTTCATAGTTGCAATGCAATCAGCCTCATTTCTGCTGTGCACTTACCACCTCTTGTAGTGGCTAGTCATGTGACTCGTCTCCCTGTCAGGACAGAAGCCCCTGCAGAGCAGACCCCAAGTCTTAATTACATTTATAGACTCATGCATGGCATCGTGCTTGGACAGCATAGAGGCTCAATCTATTGGTTGTTCAACAACTTAGTATCTTTCCAGGTTAACGTACAAAGTGGAATATGTTTCTTTAATACTTTGTAGTTTTTTGCAGCACAAGAGTTGTCTCTTAAGGATAAAAAAATATTTTTTAAGTGTTGAATTTAACAAAACCCTTTTGAGAATGCTTCACTAAAACCTGAACTCTTTGATTTATGTGAATGACTATATTATTCTGCCGTACTATAAACACAGCTATAATATTGGCAGAAAATAGATCATCTTAGGAAGGTCAGATAATTTTAGTTTTATGTTTTTAGTTTTACTTTGTCTTGACTGTGGAAAACTAAGCTGAAGTTATAGACTTCGTTCGCAGGCTTATTCATAATGAACAACTGCTGTGAGAATCACCTGTCAAGGTTAAAAGATCGAAATTAATATTTATATACGTTTACATTTGACAAAGATTTTTCATATACCATTTCTTTTTGCCTCTCACAATAGCCTTTTAAATTAAGTACACGACAGGCATTGTTATTATGCCCATGATAGAGATAAGGATGCCAATGCTGACAAAGTTTGTGTGGTTGATAAGTAGTCATGGCATTAGTAATTGGCAATTAATTTTGGGGTGCTACCTCAGGACTTCTAGCCCTAAAATCTTTCTCTTTCCACTAAACTATGTAACATCCCTGATTCCATGAATCTGGCTACTTACAAACTCCTTCTAGGAGCAGACCAATCTATTCCTCACTCATTCTTTCATGGATTATATATTTTTCTTTCTTATCTCTTCTTCTCCCCTTTGGACTACTTCTGCTATTTGCTGGGAACATTAGCGGCATTAAAATTATAAGGTCAACTTTCAAATATATTAAAAGGTTGACATCTTACCGGAACGTGAACAATTTACAAGTGAAGACTGAAATTTTGCTTTATTGGAGATAAAACCAGTTTTATGAATATTTATTACAATCAAAATGAAAACTAATTTAAAAGAATATGTGTTGGTTAAAAATATTGGATTTTAGAATTAGACATTCATGAGTTTTCCTCCAAGTTCTGTAATCCACAATGTGATTTTAGACAACTCGCTTATTTTTTTTGAACATTAGTTTCCTCAACTGTAAGATGGATTGTTGTTTGGATACTTTTAAAGGAAGATACATTATTTAAAGCACATCAGTAAGTGTAAGATATGTATAAAACAAATGATTATGTTATTGCTATATGATATTAGGCTAATTTATATTTTTGTTATTTTTAATACGCCTTTTTACTGTTTTATCCAATAATCATTGATATGTACCACTGGATAACATGAAAATAATCTACAGTCTCAGCCACATGATCTAATTTTCTCTCAAAATTCTGTTCACTAATTGTTAAAAAACCTATGGTGTGTGCAACACAACATTAGGATTAGTAGGGAGTTAAAGATGTGAAAACTACATTTTAAGCTTTCTTGATCAAAATTGAATAGCTCAGTACTTCAGTTAATCAAAAAATATATAATCCAGATAGTCAAGTCAAAAAATCATCTGCTATAAATGAAGAATTGGAGCTTGCATTTAATTTTGAAAACACCAGTAAATTATTTTTTACCTTCTTTAAAACTATAGGCATACATTTTGAAGACCACACATGGTATTCAATTGGATATGCTGTTCAACTATACAGTCAATATTTGTCGATCATGTTTGTTCTCACATACCTTAATGAATTTTTATAATGGATAATTCTTACATCTGACACCCACATTCTTAAGGTGATAAAAAGTTGTAAGAGAAGAATAAGATGAAGAAAACTTTGGGTTATTTTTTTCCAATCACAAACATTTTTTTCAAATCTCTGAGATTAATGTCAGTTTAAAATTTGCTCTAGAAGATGCGACTTATGTCTATTAAGAATTAATTATCTGCTATACTTCTTTAACAAACTGTACTTTATTACTTTCTGAATATTTTCTTTATCTTGAGGAACCAAACCTCTAGGACATTTTTAAAAAATTAGTTCTTTCAGCAGCATTGAATAGTACAGTGCAATGCCATATCTAAACCTCTGTATGTATAATCTAATAGAATTTAGTCATGCACACCAATCAACTGGTCTACTAACATGTAGGTACATGCAAATTTTACCAGCTAAATTAGGATATTTGAAGGAAAGCAAAAACATTTTTAACAAGGAATTTAAAAATTCAGGGGGCATGATATTTACAATCTGGATAGAAGGAACTCCTTTAAATTATAGAACTACACCTCTAGAGGTTTACGCAAAGAACTATCTCTGGTTGTCAGGAGAATGTTTGTGGGCTTTCTGGATCAGATGACTTTTCTTTCTGTGTATATTTGGGAATGCACCCTGCATTTCCCACCACCTTTATTTCTTGGACTTCCTCTCCTTTGATTTGGCTGTACATTAGGGCCTAGTGAGTTTCCCTACAGTTTCTTCCTTGCAGGCACCAAAGCAAGCACGTTAAGCCCTTGCATGTATGAGCTAATTGCTGTGGGCAAACGCGGGAAGTAATAAAAATAGCTGCAATTTTAGATGTCTCCTGGGGTTTCGGTGTCCTTAAGAGTTCCATTACTTCTATTTCAATCTGTCAATCCCCACCCCACCTCTGTAACAACATTTCTGCTGTATCTTTAATTGATTTCCACAAAACACCAGAAACACACAATATGACAAACAACAAAGCAAAACCCCCAAACCCTCCTGCATGTCTTTTATGGTGGAAATAGAGGGGGTGGCTTATACATTACAGTGCTAAAGAACTGAAGTTGAATATCAAACATCCCTCACATTAATCTTTTCCCTAATGCTATTTAATCATACGTATTCTCTCATCTTTACCCTTATGCTTTTCCTACTTTCACCCCACACCACCACTCTCATTCCTCTGGATTTCAAATATGACATTCTTTTTTTTTTTTTTTAAACCAGAACATTTATTGCGTGACTAATAATTGAAATCCTTAAGATGAACTGGATGCTGCAACAGCTGCCCTCTTGGGTTTAGGTGTTGTTCCTTCGCGGAATCCATGCCTGAATCTGAGGCATACAATTTTTAGGTGCCTCATTCGACCAGTCCCGGTGGTATTTCGTCTTTCAGCTTTACCACTCCAGTTATACTTCCTCTCCCGCTTGGCAGGGTAGCCACATATACCACAGGTCGACCTCTGAAGGTGGCAGGCCTTAGAAGCCACAGCGGCGGCACAACGTGTGCATCTTATTCCGACGCTTTCCAAACGAGGATGGTCCCTTCGTCATCTCACTTCTGCCACCGAGACCAAAGAGACTGAAAGAGCCAAATATGATATTCTTTATTCACCTCTTTTATACTCGGTCTCAACCCCAAGAAGTTATGTTCCTACACATGGCCTTATTTCCTGTAAGAGGAATTTGTATACCAGGTGGTTTAATTTTGTGTTTACTAGACCCCGTAATAAAATGGCTAGGTACTAAAGTTTTAAAATGTTAATAAGCATTCATTATGGTGTGCCTCCCAGAACTTTCTTGAGAGTTGGAGAATGTAGTTCCCCAGTAGCTGAGAAAGCTGCTGACAGACGGTCCTACTGGCAGTCTTCTTTCAAGATTGCCTCTACCGGAGAGTGCCCACTTAGCTAGGTCAAAAACCCTCCTAGGGCGCCATGCATCCAGTGATTGGTCTACGTGGGGCTGTAGAGATGCAATGTCCTTGCCTCAATTTAGAACAACTCTGAAGGACCATTGCAGGTTTATAACAGCCTGACACGTCAGCTGAGGTCTTCCTTGAGACAGCATGGCTGCTCATCATCTCCTTCTTCCTAATCTGGTTTCTTTCACTTCTTTTCCACAAACATCAATCACCAGAACCCTCCCTGATAAACTTCCTGCATGCCAATCATCTCAGAATCTGCTTCCTTCGGAACTCATCCCGGGACATGTTCTTAATTAAGTGTTACTCTAAGTAGTTACCAACTCTCTCAAGTCAGAAGGGACCTCTACAATACTTTTAGGCAAACCTGGACTGGTTCTTCGCTTGCGTGATTTCACATGGTAGGTTCATTTGCTCAGAGTGTGGCCTTGGGTATTTTGGGATGGGAGCCAGGCATTAGTATTTTTAAAATATTGCCAGCATTCTGGTGTGTAGCTAAGTTCAGGAACCACTGGCCAATAACTCTGCCACTTCAAGCCTCTCTACCTTCCTGGCTGTACTTCCTTATTGAAGGAACCCTTGCTATCTCTTTGGCGTTCTTGTGTTTGATTTGGGGAATAGTTTTACTTAATGTTCATCTGAGGAGCCATGCTTTTTCAACCCTGAGACCCATGAGCGACTTCAGTGTCCTTGGCTCAGGTTATGGTACCTTCATTCTTCAAGATCTCCATGATTTATTTACGCATTGCATCTTTCCTAGAGAACTAGTGTAGTCATGTTAGAATTATGATTTGACAATAGAAGAATCAACTTAACATGCAAAAATAGTAGAAGACACCATGCATCAAAGGACAAGGGATTATTTTGTCACACTATTTACTTATTTTATCCCACCATTAAGAAGTCCATAGTTACAATAAATTATTTAAGAAAAATAAAAATTATCAAGCAAATGAATGCTGAAACAAAAGAACAAACTAATAGCTCTATCTCTGTCCTCTCTGGGTTGTGACATCAGTAATTTCTGGGATAGCTAGGTACTAGCCTTTAATACATAAGGGAGACACATATTTGAGGCTTCAATCTATGTAGTGTCTTTCTGAAGATACATATGCTGTTCAATTTTCCAAGTTATGAATTTAATATTTGAGACCTAACATTTATACTGCCCTTTACAGTTTATAACATATCTTCACATCAATTATCTCATTTGACATTCTCCAGTTGTGCCGAATAATTTAATAAACTGGGTAATACTGGCATTAAGTTCTTGTACAGAATGTAATCATGATTAACAAAAAGTAATTTATTGTATTTGCTGCTATGCCCTATACATCCAGTTATTAAGGTTTAATGTTGCATGATGACCTAATTTTTGAAAGATTCCTATACATGCAGTCAAAGGGCTTAAGAGGAATGGTACTATTAAGAAGGAAAATATTAGAAAGTGGATTTAGAATTAGGTGAGCCAAGCTAAAATAGATGATTCTGCTCACATAGCTCAGTTATTAAGTCTGAATTTTTTATGCCGAAGTCCACAAAGAAAATTTCCAAAGTAATAAAGTTTGATCTCTTCAGGATCTATCATTTCCAGTCAATTTATTCAGTTTTTAGAATTTCTGTAGTTCCAAGTTTCCTGGATGTACTTGGATGTTCTTAATCTTGGTGATTAAGGTAACAGAGTTGATAGGTGTTGAAGCAGTCTGGTCATTGGGGCCTGGAATCATGGACCATTTTGCTTCAATAAACTTGACTATTAGGGCCAAATACATTATATAAAATATATTTAATGCTGCTTTTAATAAAGATAACAGAGTTTTAAAAATAGACTGCAGAAAACTGAGATTTTCTTCAACTTAAAGAGGTAAAATAAAGTCTTTTATCAAGGTAAGTGTACACATTGAAAGGGTGAAAGAATATGTATTATAGAATCTTAAAGTTCTTATGAAAGTTCCAACTGAACCTGGTTAATAATCTTTGAAAAAATAAGAGATAACATTGAAAGTTAAAGTGAGAAAGCTTTTTGAAAGTGAAAGCATTTTCTTCTCTTGTAAATTATAAAAGGACATATGGATAGGTAGATAAAGATGACTGTCTTAATGACAGTAGATAACAATAGCTAACTTCTCTGGAGTGATTACTATGATCAAGGTCACAGGCACTGTCCTCCCCACAGCCCTGTGATGTACCCCTATTTTACAGACAAGGACACTGAGAGACCAAGCAAATTATCAGAAGATATGAAGCAATTAATGGGCAGAAGCAGGATCCGAACGCAGGGAGAATCACAGCCACCTGTGCCTTCTGAGAAAGTTTCGTTTCTCCTCAAGGCACTTGAGGTTGTTGCAGTGTTCTGGCAGGCCAGAAGTTAGTATATTGGAAAAACAAACCGGGTATGTTGGGTAAAGGAACAGAATAAAAGATTCATCTTTCTTAGCTGAGAAGAAAATGAGTTTCTGCTGGCAGACTGAATGTTCCCCCAGAGCCTTGGAAACGTTACTTTGATTTCCAAAATTGTTCAGCTTACACCAGAAAATGAAACGTTTGGGCTAGAGATGACAGGCGGGTCTCGTATGAATGACTGAGAGAGACTGTTGATAGAGGCTGGGAGAGGAAGGATGCTTGGAGCAGTTTTCCAGGTCTTGGGTCAACAGGGCGCATTGCTGTTTGCCTAGGATTGGGGAAGGGATTGATGAGTAAGAATGCTAGGACTGTACCAGTCTTGGTATAAACAGTCGGAGAAAATGACTTAGTGAGTATACGGAACGATGAAATTTTAAAATTCCCCTCTCATCTTGGGGTCTCCGACTCCCCTCCCTCCCACATACCTCCTCACTAATGTTCTCAGTGTGTCATAGTATATGTATGTTTCCTTGTAAAATATATGATTTATTTTTAAAATTTAGGTTGAACTAATTTAAAAGTTTGAGGTATGTAAATTAAAGATATTCGACTGTCTTGACATCCCCAATGGCAATCCTATATGGTGCCCCTAACATAAAGGATAGTGTGCAATAGAGCTGCTTTTTCCTTTGTTCACTCAGCCGTGTGTTTTTTCACTCAGTGCCTGCTGCCACTGAGTGACAGAGATAGTGTCAGCTCAGGAGCCAGACGGTTGGGCTTAAATCTTGGCTCTGCCACTTACTAGCTGAGTGTTAGTGGACAAGCCGTGTAACTTCTGCTCTGGCTTCTCCATCTAAAGAAACTGGGAAAAATAAAAGCGACCTTATATACCTTAATACGTATATCATAGACTCCAAGCCATTCTGGTGCTAGTGCTTTATTGCTGTTATCAAAAGGCGTCACTGGGGAGTTTTCACACAACTTTAACAGAACAGGATGCTATGGGGCCTTCTCTGGACAGCCACCTCCCCGCCACCCTGCCAGCCTCTCATGTCCTCTGCCTGCCTTGTTTGCAAAAAAAAAAAAACAACTCTAGCCTCTTAGGCCTTCCCCAAGTTCCAAAGAATAAATTTAATCAGAGATATGAGAAAATGCAGAAACAAAGGAAAATAGTCACGCAAGACAAAATCATAATAGTTTAGCCATTAAACAATGGCTTCTCTTCAAGGGCTATACATAACATTCTGAGCCATGTCCTTTGAGCTGTTTTGCATGTACTGAATCCCCCGGCAGGTGGAAGAAGTTAACTGTATGCTGCCCACAAGCATGTAGACCTCAGACCAGTTGGAACCAGGAGGACTAGCTGACCAGAGATTTATGGCTCAGATAATGTTCCAACCACAAGCGAGACATGGTGGCTACTTGGAATTGCACAATGGAGACAATCATCTCTGAAAATAGAAGACTGTCCCCTACCCAGCCCATAGTCCGTTCTTCTTTTCCCTATAAAATATCCAAGCAAACTTAGGGAGTGGGGAGTTGGTTCTTTGGGACATGAGTCTACCTTTTCCCCATGATTGCCAGCTTCCTCAATAAAGCTGTCGTTTCTTTTACCCAACACCTGTCTCTCAGTATTGGATTCTTGAGCGATGAGAGGCTGAACCTGAGTTTGATAACACAACTATAGTGCTGCACCACCAGGCTGGGATTCACTCAATAACTGTATGATGCTTTCTGATCTTAGAATTATTACATTGTGGGGGGAAAAAATGATGTCTATTAGAAGTGATGAAGTAGGTAAGTACTGTAAGGATTAAAGGAGCCAATATGCCGAGTGACTAAATCAGTATCTTTGCACATAAAAAGGACTCAGTATGGTGAAAATTTTTCCATGTAGTTGAGTGTATATGTGTTTTGGGGTATATGTGAGCAACAGGTTTAGTTCAATAGAGTCTATGAGGCCATATTTTCTCCAAACACAAGAGTCAATTTCAATTTATAATGTTCATAGTGGGACTGGGAAGATAGGGCATTGATTCAGTTTGACTTACTCTGAAGGTCGTAGAGATCCTAGTGCAGTGATATGAACTAAGTAAGTACAGAAGGTGAAAAAACCCTGGGGCAAAGGAAGACGTTTCTTTCAGCCTGTGGTTGTTGATGCCTTTATTGATACTAACGATCAAAAGGGAGTTAAAACAGGAAGATAAAAAATAATCTCATGACACAAGAAAAACATTATTAAAATACGGTCTCAAGTAGCCCTCCAAATACAGAAGCCATTTAAAATTAAAATAAACTAAACTAGAAAATATTTTCATACAAACCAGTCATATTTCTCTTCTGACTTGGATGTTACCACAATAAATGTTTTTACCACACACAATCAAAAACCCTATTAGAAAAAAGCAGCAAACTCTAAAATTGTACTATGCAAACTGTATTTCCCACAAAGTAGAAACTGAAAAAATAAACTGTCGCTGATATATATGTATTAACAGACAAGATAAAGGTACCATTGTAAAACTTGAAGCTTCTTACTCAAAGTACATTAGCTGCAGAAAAAGATCAAAAAACAAATTACTGTAGCAGCTGACTGGTATCCATGCAGTAATTAAGTTCATCATGCATTCCTGAACAAATAAATACTTTTAAGAATTATCCTTGAGGTCAACATGTTGAAACTTTAAAAATTCAATAAATGAATCCAATATATTAAATATATATTGATTTAGAGTAATAGAATACCTCAAAATATCAGCCCACCATCATGTTTCTGATTCATAAAAGCATTTCTAGTCAAGAGACCCACTCCACCCCAGCCCATTCTCCATCTATGAGTAGGCACTTAAAATAATCAGTATCACAATCCTTACATGGACATATATTTTGTTAAAACAAAAGAATAAATATATTCTCACACTTTCAAGTTGCACCTATGGTCAGCACAATCATTTGTTGTAAGAGAAATTAAGGGAATCTGAATTACTTTAAATCTATAGATAATCTCCCACAAACTTATTTTAGCTGCTAATTTCCACCCACTAAACTCTTAATTAGACTGGCTGACAAACAGAGAAAAATGGTGATATATGAACTTTCATTACCAACCTTATAGAAATGCTCACAATCAATCAAAAAGTAGTATCTATAGTAAGACTGAATTTGCTGCCTCAAGAAAAAGAGAGTTTTGTTGTTTCCTCCTCCAAATGCCTTCTTTTTTAAAAAATATTTATTTATTTATTTATTTATTCTTGGCTGCATCAGGTCTTAGCTGCGACAGGCGGGATCTTTCATTGTGGCGTGCAGGCTTCTCTCTAGTTGTGGCACTGGGCTCCAGAGCGCATGGGCTCTGTAGTTGTGGCATGAGGGCTTAGTTACCCCAGGCATGTGGGATCTTAGTTCCCCGACCAGGGATCGAACCCGTGTCCCCTGTATTGGAAGGCTGATTCTTAACCACTGGACCACCAGGGAAGTCCCCCAAATGCCTTCTTAAAGGGGGTTAATCAACTGATATTTTCCAAGAAGGGTTTTTGTTTGTTGTTGAACACATGGTAGTAATACACCTGGCAGGTATTTGATATTGGTATCATCTCACTAGCATCTCCTATGAGTTAAAACAAGTGACAGTTCAGGGTAGTATGGCTTTCTTTAGGTCTTCCAGTTTTTCCTTTGAATGAGAAAATGATACATTTTCCCCTCCCAATGAGGAAAAAATATTAAATGAACAACTGTAAAGCTGCAAGGTAAAAATGAGAGTGGAAAGAGACCTGTTTTTTTGATGCCTTTACTGTTTTCATACCATAGGGGTCAATCAGTTCACATGCCATTGGTCTGGAGACACCATGAAGAGCAGTGTGAACTATTAGTGGGAGTGTCACCTCATATGCCCAGTTAACTGAGGTCACCTCTAAAAATACATGATTGGAGGTTTACTGGTTGCAGAGATGGTGAATTGTAAAAACCAAATCATTATCAAGACTGATGTTTTGACCCATCTTCTTTTATAGTGCCTGTTTGAAAATGGCAGTAAAACAAATTTAAATTTGTATGTTGGTTGCAAGGATATAAAAGGCAAAATTATTCAAAAATCCTTAACAATAAAGAGATGGACCAAGCTATATCAGGCAAATGTTAAAACAAAACCAATAGAAAAAGGAAGACAGGTATGGCTACGTGAAGGACAGACAAAATGGAATTTAGGGCCAAAAGCACTAAAAGTTGTCAAGCAAGATGTTTCCCACTGATAAAAGCTAAAATCCAAACTAGAGGATAGAACAGTTTTAAGCATACATCAATATGGCCTGACATACAGAAATCCAAAATGCTACAGAAAATGATAAGTCAAAAGTAAGTAAAACATTAGATATTTGAAGAATAAAAGAAACAGGTTTAGAAAAATGTGTACCCTGTAATCAAGTAAATAAATATTCTATATCAATAAATCAAAAACCTAGCTATTTGAACAGAAAAATAGACACTTTAAACTACTCTGCTGAAGGAAAAAGGAAAAAAAAGTAAAAGACAGAAAAAAGATACATAACTTCAGATATGAAACAGATTTTTAAAATCCTATATGGAACTTTCTATCAATAAATTTTTAAAATGTTAGACACTTTTTCAGGAAGATGTAAATTGTGAAAATTGGTCAAAAAGAAGCATAATGTCTAATACACCAATTTCTACTGGGAAAAGCCTATCCCCACAATGGTAAAATTGTAGAATTCTAACAAATTTTTATGAATAGATAATCCCAGTTTATATAAATTATGTCAGAGCACAGAAAAAATGGCAGTCTTCCTAATTCTTTATTGAGGCCAGAATAAATCTAGGATTAACATTGAGCAAGAATAGTGGAAAAACATAAAAGTACAAAAAATTACATGTAATTTAAAAGTCCTAAGTAAAATGGCAACAAATCAAATACGTCAGTCTGTTAAAAGAATAACATCATGAAAAAAAAAAAAAAAAAAAAAAAGAATAACATCATGACCAAGTAGGGTTTATTCCAAAAGAGTTTGATTCAATATTAGAAAACCTAATGGCATATTTCACTATATTAATGGATTAATATTTTAGTATCTCTGTGGATGAAGGAAATGCATTTTATAAAATTCAACATGTACACTCATAAAATCTCAAAGTAAGCTAGCTATACCATGAAATATACCTATACCTATAGTAAATGTTACACATAACGATGAAATATACAAAACTGTCCTATAGATAGAAACAATAAAAGCTATGATTGACATTACTACTAACTATACAGGAAATAAACTTAGTATTGATTTTGGAATAAGGAAAAAACCTCATTGTATGCAATAATGATTATCTATCAGAAAAATCCAAGAGAATCACTAAAAAGCTATTCGAAATAACACAAGAGTAAAATGACAGTTAGAAACAAGAAAAATAAATAAAGGTGGATACATTTCCAATACAGCAGTAAAAGAATCATTTGAAAAAAATGCTGCAAAAGTGGATCGCACTAATGAAGCAAAAATTATAAAACAGTGTAATAAAATGAAATGTTTAGTAAAACTCGATATATGATCGGAAAAGCGAGAGAGATGATAGTATTGGATGGGAGAATAGATGAAGCTATGAACTCCTCACAGCTCTATAAAATTTCCAAGAAAATCTGTTATGGAACTTGACAAAAAGTTTCTAAAATTAATGTACAAAAGAAAGATTAAGAATATAGAAAATTTTGATTAGAAGAAAGAACTGTGCGGACTGGCTTGTCAGAAATGGTATTTTAGTATAAAGATCTAGTGGTGTGCAGAGATTAAGTAAATGATCAGAATAAACGGTCTAGAAATAATCATACACTTCTATGGGAATTGTGTATATGATAAAGGTGGGTTATGATTGGGTTAACAAATGGTGTTTGGAAAACAGACCATGTTATCTAGAAAGTTATTTATTTACTTATTTATTTTTGGCTGCGTTGGGTCTTCATTAATGCGCTCAGGCTTTCTCTAGTTGCGGTGAGCGGGGGCCACTCTTTGTTGTGTTGTGTGGGCTTCTCATTATGGTGGCTTCGCTTGTTGCGGAGTCCGGGCTCTAGAGCGCAGGCTCAGTAGTTGTGGCGCACGGGGCTTAGTTGCTCCGCAGCATGTGGGATCTTCCCGGACCAGGGCTCGAACCCATGTCCCCTGCATTGGCAGGCGGATTCTTAACCACTGCGCCACCAGGGAAGCGCCTAGAGAGGTTTTTAAAAGTTAGATTTCTACCTCATACAAAATAATTATCAGGTAAATTAAAGAGCTAAATAAGTGCAAAACCATAAAAAACAGAAAACATAGGATAATAATTTTATAATTTGGAAGTGAGAAGACCCTCTCAAAACTCTATGGTTGAAAATACTGACAGAGTAAACCACATAAATCAAATGTTTGTCAGTAAAACACCATAGACAAATTTACAAGACTAGCAAAAGACCGGGGAAAAAAATGCAGGTAACAAGTTCTTACTAATCAATTGGAAAAAGCCAAGTAATTCAATAGGGAAATAAAAATAGGCAATTCAAAGAAACACAAATGGCTAATAAGTAAGAAAAAAAATCACCAACCCATCTCATTCGTAATCAGGAAAGTCATAATTAGCATGAGGTTATCTTATGCTGTGTATCATATTGGCAAAACTTATAAACACGTGTAATGTCCCAGACTGTTGAAGATGAGGATCTACAGATTTTTATATACAGTGTTGTCGGGAGTGTCAATTGGTGTAGCATTTATTAGGGCAATTTGGTCATGTCTCATTAAAATTTAAAATGTACACATTTTTGTCATGGAAAATAACTCACTTCACAGAGATTCTAGCACTTTGTATGCAAGTTTTTTTATTGGCAATGTTGCAGAAGTGATCCAAATCACCAGAAACGACCTAGAAAAACATGTTTCTGGATGGGGTCCATAAACCACGTTCATAAATATAGTCTTCAAGGTTTTATTACATTACATGGTTATAGTCATTTTACAGAGTATTTGAAACGAGCACTGTGGCCTGACTCAAAGGCTACCTTCCAAAGAAAAAAGAAAAAGGCCTTGGCTAGATTGTCTTACATTTTGTGGTTACTATTTTGAGCAGCATAAAATCCTTTTGCCAAAGAAGGAAGTTGCTGGCTTTTAGAAAGCCTCATCATCTTTTAGCTAAAAGGCACTTTGAAGTAACATTAAAACACTTATAATTTTAGCCATATTTAATTAACTACTCTTCACATTCTTTAATCTAGCAATTCCACCTCCAAGCATCTAACATGCAAAGAGACAGGCAGAAGGATGTTAACTGATTGCAGCATTGTTTGTAGTAGTGAAAAAGTTGGAAACAACCAATTACTTAGGACAGGGGTCCCCAACCCTTGGGCCGAGGACTGGTACCGGTCCATGGCCTGTTAGGAACCGGGCCACACAGCAGAAGGTGAGCGGCGGGTGAGCGAGTGAATCTTCATCTGTATTTACAGCTGATCCCCATGGCTCGCATTACCATGTGAGTTCCACCAGCATTAGATTCTCATAGGAGCGCGAACCCTAGTGAACTGCACATGCGAGGAAGCTAGGTTGCACGCTCCTTATGAGAATCTAATGCCTGATGATCTGAGGTGCAGCTGAGGCAGTGACGCTAGCACTGGGGAGTGGCTGCCAATATAGATTATCATTAGCAGAGAGGTTTGACTGCACAGAGACCATAATAAATCAACTGCTTGCAGGCTCATCAAAAGCCTATCAGTGAGTGGCAAGTGAAAACAAGCTCAGGGCTCACACCGATTCTGCATTATGGTGAGTTGTATAATTATTTCATTATATATTACAGTGTAATAATAATAGAAATAAAGTGCACAATAAATGTAACGCACTTGAATCATCCCGAAACCATCCTCCACCCCATTCGTGGAAAAATTGTCTCCCATGAAACTGGTCCCTGGTGCCAAAAAGGTTGGGGACTGCTGACTTGGGAAAGTGTTAAACTCTATGTGCATATTAAGGTATACTATATGTAGCAATTAAAAAGAATGAAGTAGATATGTACACTAATATGGAAAATTTTCCAAGATTCATTCCTAGTGAAAAAGACAAACTACAGAAAATACATAATGTACAATCCCACTTTCATGAAAACAAAACAAAATAAAATCTTTATGGAAATGTATGTGTAAAAATGCTTTTTTGGAAAAGACTAGAAATTACATATTAAATAGCTAAACAGATGTTCCTCCTGTATCAGGGCAGGGGGCTTCTACTTTCTGTTTCCTGTTTTTTTTTAATTTGAAAAAGTATTTTCACAAAGGAAATATAGTCATGAATTACTCCTGCAAAAAAGGGAAGTTTTGAAAAATACTATGTTTACATTTACTGATTGTGTATATATAAAATGCTTATTAGTGCTTAAAATTTATATATATATGTGTGTATGTATATATATATATATGTGTGTGTGTGTGTGTGTATACATATATATGTATATATATATATATACATATATATATATATATATATATATACACACACACAAGCATACCTCAGAGATATTGAGGGTTTGGTTACAGACCGCTACAATAAAGTGAATAGCGCTATAGAGTCACACAAATTTTTTCTGGTTTCCTGGTGCATATAAAAGTTATGTTTACACCATACTGTAGTCTACTAAGTAGGCATCAGCATTATGTCTAAAAAAATGCACTTACCTTAATTAAAAAATACTTTATTGCTAAAAAAAATGCTAACCATCATCTGAGGCTTCAGTGAGTAATAATCTTTTTTGCTGGTGGAGGGTTTATAATATTGCAAGAATTACCAAAATGTGACACAGAAACAAGCAGTTATGCAAATGCTGTTGTAAAAATGGCCTGATAGATGTGCTCCACGCAGGGTTGCCACAAACCTTCATTTTGTAAAAAAAGGCAGTATCTGCAAAGCGCAGTAAAGCAAAGGGCAATAGAACAATGTATGCCTGTGTTAGAGATAGTCTGTGACTGAACATCAACCGTAAGAAAGTAATTGGGGGACTTCCCTGGTGGCACAGTGGTTAAGAATCCACCTGCCAATGCAGGGGACACGAGTTCGATCCCTGGTCTGGGAAGGTGCCACATGCCGTGGAGCAACTAAGCCTGTGTGCCACAACTACTGAAGCCCGCATGCCTAGAGCCCATGCTCCGCAACGAGAAGCCACTGCAATGAGAAGCCCGCTCACCGCAACGAAGAGTAGTCCCCGTTCACTGCAACTAGAGAAAAGCCTGAGCGCATTAACGAAGACCCAACACAGCCAAAAATAAATAAAATTAAAAAAAAAGAATGTAATTATGCTTGTTTACCTGAGTGCTGCGAATTTTAAATGCTGCAACATTTGAATTTAAGAAGATAGTTGTTTTCATTTGGATGTACAGCAGCACAGAGGCGCAGTCTAAAAATCCATTAAAAAAAAAAAAAGACTATTCCAATTAGCAAATTTAGTTAAGTTTCATTATGAAAATTCCCAGAGGCAAGGTCTGGCATTTAATGATTAGAAAAGTAACAAGAAAATATTGCTTACAGAGTGAATCAATAGAAAAGTAAATTTCACTGTCTAATATAAAATTATCTTTAAGTTAAGCAAAAAACCACATGGAGTTAATTAGAGGAGGTATATTGTGTAAGTTTTTTTCAAAGTGTACAACATAAGCATATGTGGTGAGATAACGATCATGAGGGATACAGGAAAACAGAGTGAGAATTTTTTCAAGTCTCTTAAAATCCATTTATGAATCACAGTATGACACTGAACAGTTTTACAAAATTGAGTAAGGTGGTTTTGCTTTTCTGTCCTCTGTGACTGCGTCAGGCTACTACTGTACTATATGCTTGAAATTTGTTAAGAGAGTAGATCTTAAGTATTCTCACCACACATACACAAAAAGGGTAACTATGTGAGGTGATAGATTCATTAAATAACATGATTGTGGAAATCATTTCACAATGTATACGTATATCAAGTCATCACATTGTACACTTCAAATATACAAAATTTTGTCAGTTATACCTCTTTAATAAAGCTGGGGAAAAAAAAAAGGTCCAGTCAATGAACAGAAGTCAAACCAAAGTGTATTTCACTAGGTACATCAAACAATGGCTTCAACAGATTGCCTGGGAATTCCTGGCATCCGCTGCAGTTTCCAGGGCCAGCTCTATCCCTTTTTAGTGAACTTTTCTTTATATCGGTGCTCTAGTGGGAAAGGCCCGTTGGAGTCAGTTGTAACCACAAGCACGAGCAGAAGGGCATAAAGGATGTTAAGAATGACACAAAGTTCACTGAACTTAAGGATGTGATTTGTATACCACCTTCAGTGTAGTCTATTCTTGTGTCACTCGATGTTCTTCTTCTATGATGAGAAGATCCACAGTGGTTCTCTCTGCTGCCCACTGGACACGGCTGCCACGCTAAGGGTTTCAGTGGTGAACAGTGCAAGAACTAATACATGCTTTTGTACTACGGTTCTCAATGCAACCCCAGGACCTGGATCTTTGCAACATTCAAAGCAGCTCAAGTAGAAAAGAAAAAGTTCAAACCAGTCACCAGATCCAAAATTAGCATTTTATTCAGAACGCTGGGGTCAGAGGTGTATCATTTATATTCTGGTACACAATACAGAGGCAAAGCTGTTGTCAGAAGTCTCTCCAGTTTAAAAGCTTTTTTTTTTTCATTTTTTTTTAAAAAACACACTTTAGTAGTGCCACCAGTGTCAGGCCACCCCTTTCATTTCTTATCTTTCCTTTTTTTTTTTTTTTTTGGTACAAATTATGTAAAACATTTGTGCTAAGAACTTTTCTCCCTCCCCAAACAAAAATGAAAATAAAAAATAAAAAAAATAAAAAAATTAAAAATTGAGTATTCTAACTACAGCTCAACAACTGAATCAAATGTCACTTTGTTTTGTAAATACTTTATCCATAACGAAAGATATAAACATGCAAAAAACCTGAATCCAGTCCAAATAATACATACACGTGTTCTGAAGTTTCTGCACTTCTCCATAGACTATGCCAATAAAACATTATGTACACATACCATTTTTACAGTGAAGTGGAAAAAATACAGTAAATAAAAAAGTGTACATGGATTAAGACCAAAATGTGTCTAACATTCTAGTTTATGAAAAAATTCAATTTTGCTACAAATTGGTGATATGAAAACTCCCTTTATTTGCAACCAGCTGCATAAGTTTTAAGATTTTAGTGGAAAAAAACAAAAAAACAAACTAAAGTCTAAATCTAGAAGTCATGTACATTTTCCAATCTCATGGTCTCATCCCCCAAGATAATAAAATTGCTCCATGAGTGGTTTTGTCTCTTTAATTCCGTATTTTTAATAAAAGCAAATGCATTGTAACAAAAGCGTGTCGAAGCATATCATGGTTTAACTTACTGCTCCCACCACAAAATATTTTGTCTTTTACTTATCGTTTCAGAAATCAGTACCATTAAAGCCTTAAACATAAAACTAATTCCAATCTGAAAAAGGTACAAAAAGGCACATAAAATCCCAGTGCTTCTGTACTGTAAAATTCAAGTGTAACTGAGCTCAGTGTCTTTCCAAACAGTATTGGATCACTGATATTCCCTCTGAGCCCAAACTGGTTTACAGCCTCTGCCAAAGCCTCCAGCAAGCACTGTGCTAGTAGACTACAAAGTTCAAGCCTAGCTTCTGAATGCTTTTTTGGGAATATCAGTTGAAATTGTTTGTACTTGTCCGGAAGCGAAGTTCACCCTGAAGTTCAGTCATCACCTCCACCGTACATGTCGGCGAGTTTCTTGAAGCGGGGCCCCCAGTCGTTCAGGTAGTCATAGTCTTGGTCGCCTCCACTACTGGAGGAGTTAAGGGAGCTCAAGGACCCGGCCGTGGAACCACTGCCTTCATAGTCAAACACTAAGAGGGAGTCGTATGGCGGAGCTGTGGGATCGTTGTCAGCAGCTTTAAGGCCCTGCAGTTTGGAAGACAAGAAAAGGATGAAGAGAGGGTTACGATTAGCAAATCCACAAGCAGACGCTAGTGGTCCCGTGGCATCCAACACTTGTTTTTAAGTTTCCACCTGCAGACCACCGCATGTGCAACCCAGAGAGACTGGGGTTATCACCATGTTCGAAAGTTAGACAAAAACTAACTGTTCTCTCCTCCGCAAAGAAGGAACCCTAAGGAGTCTAGCTCAGTGAGGCCGAAACATACCATGGGACAGGGTTCATTGGAGAATGCGTTTGACAGGTGACAGAAATGAGTGGCCAACTGCCTGAAGCTGTGAGGGGAAGATCTTAAATGAAGTCTGGTAATGCATTCCTGTAATAGTACATCGGGCAAGACCAGTTTTGAATAGTTACTGGAAGAGTAAGGTACATGAAATAATACAGAAGGCTATGAAATCATGTGGTATGTGGACCCTAATCTATGTAGGGTCACTCAGAGGATTCTGGCGACAAAGTGGCTTAAAAGGAATTATAGGCAAGGCAAAAAGAGAGGGACGTAGAAATGAGTGCCATATGATCCTTGCCCTCTGTAAGCTTACAATCTAGCATAACAGACATTACTGTAGTATGAAATAAATGATAAATAAGTACCAAAACTATGAAGTCTAGACAAAAATCATCAGAATGCTGAAAACACACTTCGACCGGCAATGAGAGCTACGCGTCCGAGGAGGAAGTGGCATTCTATTTGACATAAATTTGGACGGATGTCAAAGGAAGAAAGAAGACGGGCCAGATGTGATTACAATACAAGGAAAGTTATTCACTAAATCATTTATGTTCTCAACGGAACATTAAATGTGAAATTAATTGATAAATTGTGATCAGGTATTATTTTTTAAGAACGGAGTGACTTCTAGCTCCCACAGGCTTTAGAAACGTCATGATCCAATATCAATACATAGTATAAACACTGGGGAAGAGGATCCTGCCAATGTAAAATAATATGTATATACATGGCTCTTAAAAAGAACTGGAAAAATAAGAATCAAGGAAATGCTTATCAATAAACTTCTGCAAAAAGATGCTTTTTTTATACATAACTCATGTATCTGAAGCTACTGTATTTCACAATTATGCTCTACAAAACTTTAAAGATTTAATACTATGTCTTTTTGCCACATACTAAGTATTTTTTTATACTAAAAATACTAGGTATTTTTTTCTCTAATTTTTTCCCACTTCCATTCTAGTAAGTCCAAGATATACCAATGTTAGTCTCCAAACAATCATTCTCTTTTCCCACAGCTCTTAGATGTAGACATAGAAAATGAACTTGAGGACACAGGGTGGGAGGGGGAAGCTGGGACGAAGTGAGAGTAGCATCGACATATATACTCTACCAAATGTAAAATAGCTAGTGGGAAGCAGCAGCATAGCACAGGGAGATCGGCCCAGTGCTTTGCAATGACCTAGAGGGGTGGGATAGGAAAGATGGGAGGGAGGCTCAAGAGGGAGGGAATATGGGGACATATATATGCATATGGCTGATTCACTCTAGTGTACAACAGAAACTAACATAGTATTGTGAAGCAATTATACTCCAATAAAGATCTATTTTAAAAAAATGCCGGTGGGCTTATGGTGGCTTCACTTATCCAAGACGTGATGAACTGTCCATCTTTAGATCAATCCTTCCAATCCATATGTGTTTATGAGTACATATATATATATATATTTTTTTTTTTTTCAACGGTGCTGTGATTCAAACCCAGGCCACCAGATTTTTTTTTTTTTTTTTTAGGGAATAGTTTTATTTATTTATTTTTATTTTTGGTTGCGTTGAGTCTTCGTTTCTGTGCAAGGGCTTTCTCCAGTTGTGGCGAGCGGGGGCCACTCTTCATCGCGGTGCGCGAGCCTCTCACTGTCACGGCCTCTCTTGTTGCGGAGCACAGGCTCCAGACGCACAGGCTCAGCAATTGTGGCTCACGGGCCTAGTTGCTCCGCGGCATGTGGGATCTTCCCAGACCGGGCTCGAACCTGTGTCCCCTGCATTGGCAGGCAGATTCTCAACCTCTGTGCCACCAGGGAAGCCCAACATATATGTTTTTTTATCAGTAGAAAAGAGGAGGAAGAGGGAAACGAGCATGAAAATTAAGGTCGGAGTCAGTACACGTAGTGGTTAAGAGCTCAGACTCTGGGGCGACACTTCGGCTCTGCACAGTACTAGCTGTGGGACCTGGGCTAAATTCAACCAGCTTCATTTCCTCATCTGCAACTGTAATCACAGTAATACGATCATTACGGAGACCAAATAAAATAAAGGGACCCAAGCGCTCACCACAGTGTCTGGCACTTGTTAGAGCTCAAGGAATATTAGTGAATTTTTTTTTTTTTTTAACTTTTAAGGTTAGAGAAAAAAATTCTTGCTTTGGAATTTGAAAAAAAGAAAAATAGATGTGAAGACATAGCATTTTAGAAACAAAATGGCAGCTGCTCGACTTCAATCAAAAACCAGAAAGAAAAGTACACCCTACTGCTTCCCCATCCCAAAGTCTGTCTCACCAACAATCCTAACCTTTAATTAAACACCACTGTTCCTCTTCTCAGGTAGACTATTTACAACCCAGACATGCCTGTGTAAAGTAAAATAAAACAAGTCTTCCTTGAACTACTTCAGCATATAAAACACAAATAATTTTAGATAGGATTTTCTTGATCATATTTACAGAATAAGCTACAGGGCAATTCTGTTAAGACGGAGAACTGCAAACTCCCAATTTCTCAAAATTCCTGTTTCTTTTTTGTGGTAGATTGTGTTACTGTCCTCAGTGATTCACCATCCTCTCCCTGTGGGTGGATCACATGCCCGCAGCACCACAAGTGCCACTCTGGAGCCAGCTGACTTCCCTAACCCACTGTCAGGTTTGGCTTCCCGACTGGCGTTGGCCAATGAATGGAAGCAGCTGCGTGGAGGAGACTCGAAGAGTCTAACATGCTTCCCACCAGTCCCCTCGCCTTTCCCCCTCTGCCAGGAGAAAAGCCTGCCCCAGAGGAAAGTTTTCCTTCTGCCTGGATCCTGAAATACAGAAGATATGTGAATCATGGCATCAGCACCAAACTGGAAATACGGAAAGGTGACGACTAAGATGAACTTGAAAGGGTCAATGGCAGGGCATCATGTGTGCCTGGATTCCCTGGAGATGAAAGCCACGGTCCGTTTCCTGTGACTTAGAATAAAGGCTAGAAGCTCCCTGGTCTTCACCGGTGTGTTAAAGGGCCCAAGGCTCTTCATCAAATGTCTACGCCACCTAATTAATTTCCTTAAAACAAATATAACACTGGTGATAATCCAGTTCCATACTCACCACCGAGGTTCTCAAAAATATTTCTTAAAAAATTTTTTTATCTCCTGCCCTGACTTTCTGGTCATTCTGATAGTTGTTGAATCTATGTTTTACTTCTTTTTTAAAAAAGGGGTTAAGGCTATAAAGGCTATAAAACCCGAGAGGTCACTGTGCTAGCCAGAACATCAAACACTGCCTCAGGTTTTCATGATTACAAAAGAGCAAAACCCAGTGAACTTTTCAAGAATTCTTAGGCAAGAGCCATCTTTCTAGGCTGAAGGTTAAGTACTTTAAGTCCCCTTCACTTGGAGAGCACTGATTTTTATCCGAGAATAAAATATGACTTTTCCGGCTGAGGCATTATATAAATTCCGGGTACTATTTTGGTAATTCTAAAAAGATCATAGTCAAGTCCTGAGAAACTGACGGTGACAGGCCGGCAACCAGGGTGAACGTACAGATAAATTCGGGATTTGGGGGCGGGGCACAGGAGCTCTGGTCCTCCCTTATGGGATTCCTTTATCTGTACGTGTGGACACCACTTCACATGATGTGTGACACATGTTGCCAAATTTACAAGCTAACTGCATGTGTTTCTCTCTCCCTACCTGGGTTTGACTAAATCTAGAAGAGGATGTGCTTATTTCACCTTTCCTGGAGAGGCAGAGCTTGAACTCTGGATAAATCTGAACTAGTTTCCATAGTGAACTGCCTCTGTCAAATCAAAGAGCTGTGGCTCTGGCTGAATTCTTTGCGAGCTTATATTTATAGACTTCTGATCCCATGCTTTATGGATGGAGACATGCTTTTATAGGGACTATAAAAAACCCACATTCTTGGGTGAGGGAACACACGAAGGATGTAAGAGGAAAGAGTTCCTATTGATCCCTTACATTCAGTCCTCTCTTGTCTCAAATCCACTGCCTTAGTTCAGGTCATCATTATATCCTGCCTGGACCACAGCAAAGGCCTGACTGGTCTCCCTGTCCCCAGAACTATTCCTGCTTTTTTTTGGGGGGGGGGGCGGTGTGCAGCTTGTGGGATCTTAGTTCCCAGACTAGGGATGGAACCCAGGCCCTCGGTAGTGAAAGCGCAGAGCCTTAATCACTGGACTGCCAGGGAATTCCCTATTCCTGCTTCTCACTTACAAACTACTATTGGTTCCTTTCTCAGACGTTATTTGATTATTTGATGTCACATCCTCTCCACCCCAAGTAAAACTTTCTGATTGCTATCCCCCTACAGCAGTGTTTCCAAAATAAGGGAGGAGTCCCCCTGGGTGTCTGCAAGATGATTTTTTAATTGGTGCACAGGCACTTTAAAACAATTATTTTTATTTAAAACAAAGTTACAATTGATTAAAAGTTTAATAAGTACATCATAGATGAAGTTTGCAGACATGGAAAAAACTAGGTGTTACTCAAATGCCTGATGCCTGATGTTAGGGTAAGCTATAGGATGAAGTCAAAACCCTCTGAGGAGCATTCAGTGAACCTAGTCTGTTCACCCACCTTTTCTGTTGCAACTCTTCTCAATTCCAGCAACCATAACTGAATTATTCACTAAATTATTCACCAAAATCTCCCAAAACCTAAAAAATGTCATGTTCTTAGTATACCTCCATGTTATTTACGCATTCATTTCCTGCTAGCTGAAATGTGATTCCTTTTGTTTAAAATGTCCCATCTCATATTTTTTTCATTTGATTAATTTCCATCCATCCATCCATCCATCCACTGTTTAAAGCCCATAAAAAATGTCACTTCTGCTGCCTGGAATTTTTTCCCTAACCATGACCGAGAGTAATTCCTGTGGTCTCTCTGGTCTGCTTTACTTTTATTGCCATGTTTTGGTTACACTAGATTGTGACATCCCTTTCTGCTGAGGTGGTTTTGTATTCATTTCATATCCTGCTGTCCAAAACACTGCTTGACATCCAGTAAGTATTCTAGATGGTAACTTTGTACTGCTGTCCTGGGCTTAATTTTTTCTCCTCAGCACCTCGTTCATGTTTATACCTATACCTTTCAGAAGAAGCTAGGATTTAGGTTTAAAATATCTGCGGACATAAAAGTATACCATGATCACATGACAGTGGAATTCTGTGACTTATCAATGCCAACATTACTATGTCTCTTTCTGGGAAATTCATTTTACTGAAAGCATTTTTTTTTTGGAAAGGAGAGGTTTCTATCCGTTTTATTTACAGTTATAGGGCAGTAGAAAGTTTTTACTCCTGAATAGTAACCTGTAATGATAATACCATACTAATAATAATTAAGAGATTTTATTATGCAACAGTCACTATACCAAGCACTTTACATGGATTTTATTATTCATTCCTCACTGAAATCTTAATAGAAGGGTCTATTATCATCCCCATTTTATGAATAAGAAAACTAGAAATCCAGGTGGTTACATCCAAGGACCTTGACCTTGTACAAGGTAACAGAGCTGTTAAATGAGGCACCTGGATTTGAACTAAAACGCCTAACTCTTGTAGGAGGGGACAAAGATATTTTTAAAAGAACATGTTAAATTTAATTAATAGGAGAAAAAAGGCAAAAATTTTAAACTTCAGGAGTTTTAAACAAAGTATTCCAGGAGCACCTTCCATAAGTTTTTTAATAATGTTAATCAAAAGTTGGTCCTTTAATAGAAATATGCCCTTGGTTTTTAGATTCCTGAGATAAAGAAATATACAGAATTAGTATCCTTATTGGAGGTACGCTAATAGCTACTGTCGGGCTGAGATTAAATGACATTGTTTCAACTTTTCACCATCTGAAGGTCTTGTTTAGAAACCTCAAAATAGAATGAAATTCTGTGTTTAAAATTCAAAAATGTGTGATTTGTTTTACCCTACCTACCAGTCTGGAAACATTATCATTTTTGAGATTTATTATTTAAATAAACAAACTAGAAAATTTTCTCATGCATTTACCTATTCCTTACACCTATAAACACACTCCAATTATAATCTCCACTATATTCTTCTTCCTTTGGAACATTCGGTACTATGCTAAACCAAATAAAACCTGGAGATAAAGAAATCTGTTTGTATTTTAAATGTATTTATAAAATGTGCTTGAGTTCTTTCTAGGTGCCTTCAACCACTTTTAAAACTTTACCTGTATTTATTTTTATCTGTCTAATTATAGAAAGATACTGTACACGTCTTAATGCGTGTCTTAGGTGGAAGAATCTACACAGTGAGTCTGAATGTAATCTCTGATTTAGGCCTTTGAACAGTTTGATCTCTTTGGACTTTTCCACAGAACTGACCATCACATCCCTCGACCCTCTTTTTAGTTGTTTTCTGTGACACTTTAAACGCCTTAGACTTTCTTTTTCCTGTGCTCAAAAGTAGGGCATTTCTAGGTATAGATTTTGGGTTCCCCTTTCTACTCCATATTCCTCTGCCTTACAATCACATTCAATTTCAAGGATTCAGTAGCCATTTGGGAAATAATTTCCAAATGTGATCCTTTTGTCCATTCATGTACTCACCAAACCAGTGTGCCCCACAATGATTCCCCAGGGATACACCTCTTCCCCTGGACCACAGGAGGACCATGAGGGGAGGTAGAAGGGATGCTTGGGATAGGAGTCATGGAGGGAGATGAGTTCTAGGTACATTGGGATGTTGCAGGATGGTGCCCACCCATACTCTGTGTCCCTGACCCTTCTTGGCCTGGTAAAGACTTAACTAATATCTAGAAAAAGAGCAAAGGACACTCAAGGCAGGAAAAACACTGTGGGAACTGGTGCTGGCATGGAATCACAAGCTGAGATAAGAAATTACAAGTAGAGGTCTCTGTTGCTGGCCTGTAGGATGCAGGTAGGGGAGGGGCCTGAGATGAAGCCGGACCACCTAATAAGAACCAGATCTAATGGGTATCCTGTGCCTGGCAAAGTAAGGGTTCAGATACTGGAACATTTGCCTGGTACAGAGATCACGCTAGCAGCAGCGCAGGGAACTCACACAGAGAGAATCTACGTCTAATGTCTTATCTACACATCACTGGCACAGGATGTACACACCGTAGATATTCGGTAGTTATCTGCTAAATGAATAATCCCTAACCAAGCTCAAGATGATTTCCAAATGAGCCATTTCTAACAAATGCAGACAATTTTCAAATTATGAATGGGTTGTATTCTGGAAGTTAATCTGCAAGTCAGTTGTTCAGAACAAACTTCTTCATATATGTATTCACGCATGTTTGCTATGACCTCCAGCCACTTTATAGACTGTGTACCTGGGCGCTGTTTTAGGAAAAGGCGATTCCAAATGGAAATTCCTACTGTGTACCTTTTCCTACTGTAGCATTAGAAGGGTTGGGTAACTGAACCTTACTAACTAGATACTCTCCTCTCTCTACTGAAGAAAACCCAGTCATGTTAAAAAAAAAAAAAAAAAAAAAAAGAGTGAACGCACCCAGACACAAACACAAGGTACACACAAAACACACAACTTGGAACAGCCAATATCCTCACTTCCTGAATGTAATCAGCACCAGTGAGAGTGAAAGCCTCCAGACATGGGCCCCAGTGAATCCCAGCCAAATGCAGATGGGTGATGCTCACAGCTGCATGCCCTACACACCTGCCACAGCCCTTGAATTCCTTGAAACAACAGAATCTAAGAGTTACGCAACATAGTAGATGCTTAGGTTACACAAAGAAGAGCGGGAAATAGCCCCCATTTCAGAGAGAATGGATGCACTCATAAGGAAGAAATAAATACTAACAGTGACACCCCATGGTGAGGGCTACTACCCAGGGAGAGTCTTGTAACCTTCCCAGGGGTATCGAAGGGGCTTCACAGAGAAGGGGCGCTTCAGTTGAATCTGAAGGCTAAATGAGTGTCTCACTGAAGGTCAAGAACTTCGCAAAAGTTATAGTTAAACCTGTTTTGCCTTTGAGGAACTACAAATAGTTCAGGGGGCTGCAGCACAGAAAGGGAATGTGGGGGGAAGAGAGGGCAGGAATCAGATTACAAACAGCCTTAGAAACGACCCTTAGCGCCCGAATTTTACCACGAGAAAAGAAGAGTGTCCTGGATAGGATGGAAGCCCACAGAACAGTGACACTTCAGGGACTGCAGAAACATTCAGGTAAGTGCTGAATTACACCAAAGCCAGAATTCTTGCTTGAAAAAAGTCCAGTGCCTACACCTACAGTCAAAAGGTTCACTATATCCTGAAACCTGACAACCACAGGAATAAATAAACAATTTCTTGGAATGACGAAAGCTAAATTAGAACTAAAATCATCAGGCACTCTTACATATTCAAAAATATCTAGTTTTATATATATATATAAATATATTATATTTTATATAATATATATATTATATTTATATCATATATATTCCTGCTAATTCCCCTAACCAGGCCTATATGTATGTAAGTAATCTGGAAAAGTCGGGGCATATTTTTGGACATAAAGGAGTTACCAGCATCCTGTTTTTGCCTTCTACCAGCTTTTAAATCATGTCTACTACAAATTAACCTATTACCTATTTAACAGAAGTGAACAGATAAGTTCAAAAAGTAGCATGTATTTTAGGAATAGATAGTAATGAATATTGTAAAGACAGATAAGCTAATTTTGTTTCAAAACTTTTCCTACAAACTATAAGAGCATCTAAAAATCTAAGGTAGATTGATTATGTAGACGTAATATATGACTATTTCAAGGAAGCCCAGGAAATGAGTCTTATCTGCACGGGACTGAAGGCAATATATACAACAGATGCTTTCCACTTTGTAAGGCACTGAGACCAATTCTAATCTTGGAGATTCTGAGTGGGAGGATCTGGCCAGAGAACACGGGCCCTGCCATATATTCACGGGCCCTGCCAATATCAATATGTATCATTCTCTTACACTAACAATAAAAATTCAAAAGAAGAATTGCAGTAAAACTGTAGACATGATCAAAAGAAGCAGTATAAATCATCTGACTTCAAAACTTAAGGATTAAGTGTAGCAGAACTCTTGGTCAGTAATGAAATAAGAGAATGCCATAATAATTTTGACAGTGGAAATCGTATCTGTTATATTCAACAGAGAATTAGCTGCCTCTTGCAGAAGCCCTTAAAACTCCTCAACTTGACAAGTATTTAAATCACTTACATAATATTTAATTTAGCTGCTCTTCCTGCTAATCTCATTTGATGGACCTCTCGTTGTTGGGTAGGCACTGAATTCTCACCATTTGTGGCATTCAAAGGGTACAGTGTGAGGAAAATGAAAGTGAACTCTTATTACATGTATCAGTGCTAATAAATGAAATTAGAATTCACTATAATATCGTTAGCCTATTTATTACTTGTAATCTAGGGAAAAAAATCCTTTTGGGGAGAGTGTGACTAATACTGATAATATATACGGATGTCATTTACAAATGCAGGATATTAGTTGATCCGTCTCTCTTGGGCTGACCAAAGCCATCTCATCTGTTCTCTGTTACTGAAGCCACATTTCCTTTTGCATAAAGATAAAGTTAGGAAAAAGAATTGTGTTTTCATGAACTACATAGCTGTATTCCCAGCAAGTTGTGGTCTCCACAGTACTGTTAGCATAAAATAAACACCCTGATAAAAAAAAAGTGAGTCTCTCTTTGCACCTCATTAATAAAGTCACCGATGTCCCCAGGGTGCGGGGCTGCAGATCGAACCGGGTACTGGGGCTCGGCGTGGATGGGTCTCTCATCCAAGCGTCGGATGCCGACCGGCTTGATGGCATCCGGCTCCACGGTGTCAGGCTGCTGGAGCTGGCTCAAATCATAGTCCTGCAAGACACAAAACCAACACCCCATGGGAGACGGGCATTAAGATGGACCAACACCCCATGGGAGACGGGCATTAAGATGGGAAGTTACAACCTCTGTTTTTAAACTCATACCCAGAATGCATAGAAATGAATGAAATTTAACATAATGGAAAAGTTGCCACTAGGAGCTTTTCATGTTATGATTAAATATTTCTTTCACGCAGCTCTTTCTTCTGTGTTTTTCATTTCGACAGTCTGTGAGCCATCTGCTTTCCTACGTTCCTCATC
The DNA here is from genome assembly GCF_965194805.1 of Balaenoptera borealis. Lineage (NCBI taxonomy): Eukaryota > Metazoa > Chordata > Mammalia > Artiodactyla > Balaenopteridae > Balaenoptera > Balaenoptera borealis. Next base: position 47,687,685 of record NC_138875.1, on the reverse strand, counting down.
AGTTTCCAATGGGAAACAGCAGTGAGATGAGGTCCCACTACAAAGTGACTAAGAAACCGACTAGAAAATATAGTTGTACCATAGAAGGAAAAGTACTAGCTTAATGTTGATGGGGTTCAGGACAGGCTACCCCAAACTATGGCATCGTGGCATATTAAATATCTGAAGCTCAAGCACTCTTTTTAAAAACGGCAGAAGCAGGAACGTCACTCTGACTCTTCCCACCTCACCCTTCTTCCCTGAAACAGGTCATAACGTTCCCGTGTGAAAAGCCCCCTCCTGAACCAGGAGGAGGAAAGTCCTCTTCATCATCAGAGACTAGGATTTGGGACCTAGAACTCTGCACAAACAAACCTTTTTTTAATGATAAAAGAACTACGTGTTTATGATATAAAACTCAGAAAATAAAAAAATTATAAAGAAAGCAATCTCATCTGTAATTCTGCAATGCAGCGGTCATATTTGGGTGTATTTTATTACTATAATGAAATGTTATTTTTTAAAAAATTTTTTTATTGGAGTATAGTTGATTTACAATGTTGTGTTAGTTTCCAAGTGAATCAGTTATACATATACATATATCCGCTCTTTTCTAGATTCTTTTCCCATATAGGCCATTACAGAGTATTGAGTAGAGTTCCTTGTTCTATACTGTAGGTCCTTATTAGTTATCTATTTTATTATATACAGTAGTGTGTATATGTCAATCCCAATCTCCCAATTTATTCCTCCCCCCCTTACCCCTGATAGCCATAAGTTTGTTTTCTACATCTGTAACTCTATTTCTGTTTTGTAGGTAAGTTCATTTGTACCCCTTTTTTAGATTCCACATATAAATGATATCATATGATATTTGTCTTTCTCTGTCTGACTTACTTCATTCAATATGGCAATCTCTAGGTCCATCCATGTTGCTGCAAATGGCATTATTTCTTTTTCTTCTTCTTTTTTTTTTTTTTTTTTTATGGCAAACCTTCTTAAACTAACCCTTAACTTCCTAGTTACTTCACCATTTACTACTCTTAGCCCAAACCCTTTGTCTTGTCAATTCTTTACAAATTTACTGTTTCTTTGTCTAAAGGGTATAAACTCTTCTTGCTCTGGTCACTTCTTCAGGTCTTCATTCTCTTGTGAAGACCCCCGTGTACAGGTAAAAGTTCCATCAAATGTGTGTGCTCTTCTCTTGTTAATCTGTCTTTGTTGGTTTAATTTTCAGACCCAGCCAGGGACCTGAGGAGGGTCGAGAAAACTTTTTCCTCCCCTACAATGTTATATTGCTTTCATATTAAAAAAAATTGTTGCAAGTGTATTTTCCTTTACTTAGAGGAAGGCATTAGTTCATCAAGGTTTCAAAACCACTTCACTCCTCCCTCCCTTCAGTGGTCTACAGCAGGGGTCCCCAACCCCCAGGGCACAGACCAGGCCGCACAGTAGGAGGTGAGCGGCGGGTGAGCGAGTGAAGCTTCATCTGTATTTACAGCCGCTCTCCGTCGCTCGCATTACCACCTGAGCTCCGCCTCCTGTCAGCATTATGGTGAGTTGTATAATCATTTCATTATATATTACAATGTAATAATAATAGAAATAAAGTGCACAATGAATATAATGCACTTGAATTATCCCAAAACCATCACCCCACCCCACCCCGGTCCGTGGAAAAATTGTCTTCCACAAAACCAGTCTCTGGTGCCAAAAAGGTTGGGGACCTCTGGTCTAGAGTCTGCAAACTATTGTTGGTGGGTCCAGTCTGATCTGTGGCCTGTTTTCCTTGAAGAATGGCTTTTACATTTTTAAAGGATTATTTAAAACAACGGTAACAATAAAGAAGACAAAGAATATTCTATGGAGACTCTATGTGGCCCCCAAAGCCTTGCTATCTAGCCCTTTAAAGAAAAAGTTTTCCAACCTCTGGCCCAGAGGTAAGAAGCCAGGGAGTGTGGATTCTCTTCTGGTGCAGTCCTGTGGGAATGTCTTGGCAATACAGCCTGTCCACTTTGAGGGGCAGAGAAGAACTTGGGAAGAAGGATGCTCTGGGCATTGGTTGGACCTTCAGAACTATTTTCAGCTTTAGCATCAGCCAGCTGGACGGGAATGTCCAAAGACACTAACTATAATGCGGAAATGCTTCAAAATTTTAGGTTTGGGCAAATACTTTATAGTTTTCAAACCTCTAAATTCTGGTGATATAAAACGTCACATCCCCAGCTTAACTGAAATTCTCTAATTCACTGTTGATATTTACAGAAAGTACAGATTTTCTGGTACTCTTTTTAGTTCAGGCTTCATCTCTGTCTAAAACCAGCTCAAAACTGTTTACAGTTATCTCTATAGTGGTTTTGATTCATTCGACGCTTGAATATTTACCATGTTCTGGCAGTGCTCGAGATCCTTTACATATGTTCGCTCATTTAATGCTCTGAACAACACTGTGTGACGTTAAGTTTTATTATCCTTATTTAAGAATTGAGGAAACTGAGTCTCAAATCACCCAAGTCATCTGTCGACGGCTCCAGATCTACCGAGACACAGAGACAGGCTCTGACTTCAAATGGATTAGACTCCAAAGCCTAGCTCCTGGCGCAGGCATCTGGGAGGGCGAGTCAAGTCCCAGCTACAAGGTTGGATGGATGAGGGAGAAGGGGCAGGAATGTGAAGAATGATTAAAACAACAAAGGAGTCACTGACATTCAACCCACTATGTACCGGGAGCTATACCAGCCTCCTGTAAGTGTCTTCTCCCTGATACTTTCTCCTTTCTTCTTTCTGAAGAATGCTTTATTACCATCATTTTAAATGAAGAAACAGACTCGGAAAGGTTGAGTAACTTGTCCAAGGTCACACAGCTGGTATTCGATTGACATGAGAATCAAAACCAGGTGTGTCTGACTTCCAAATGTCAATCTAAAACTGAGCTCTGTTCGTTGAGATGCCCTAGTTGTTCTGACAACCCTCCCCTAAACAACTCTTTACCAAGGGCTTCAACTAAGCTAACGAGTGAAGGCACTCAGGAAAAGCTCCTCCTCTGAGGGATGGACAAGGTGATACGGGAGGGGAGGCAGGCACACAGAGTAGGACAAGCCAGAGTGAGATGTACGGTTGGTACATCGCCAAGTATAAAACGCTCAGAGAGGGAAAGAGCGCGTTAGGTTCGAACCTTGAACGACACATGGGTTTGGGAGAAAGGACCATCCTGGGGGAATCAACAGCGTGAGCAAAGGCATGGGGATGCTGTCTCCTCTTGTGAGGGTAGAGTATTTCAAAGCACCCATACAAAACTTGAGTGAAAACACCTTGATCTTGCACACATGGGCTCCATTTAAAATTTTATAGGACGTGTGAGTTATTTATAGACTATCTTAAAGCAGAGGCACATAATGGTATGACAGACGGGAAAGCCTTTGAAATGTTAAAATGTTATACAAAATAAAAAGAGGGATTCATTTAGAGAATTCTGAATGCTTACACACGAAGAAGCATCGTTTTCCAGGTGATGTTTAATTACATAACTACCAAGCTTAATAGAGGGGCTTAACCATGAGTAAGCGTGTCTTCTGACAACGATGGAAGCTTTTTGTAGAAAGGGGAAAACAGACTCTGAGTACAGGGATGATGACAGTTAATAAATATTTTTACACTGAGGGTGAAAAATGCTCTATTAGAGGTCTCAGTTACATGAAATTAAGTAATTGAATCTTATGCTTGCGGACTGTCTTTAACCTGGTGACACATTCCTTGACCATCCTCAGTATATCACGACAACTCCATATAAGAATACAGAGTGATTTCTTTGGCGTAACTGGAGCCACGAGAGGCAGTGGGATGTTTCTTACGTGGAAAGGACTTGTCCACCCTGATTTCTTATACAGCTCCCACTATATCCAAAGGTTACAAGCAGAAATGCATTATGTTTGGTTGACAGTGTTGAAAAAATTTTCTAATAAGTTGTCAACACACAGACTTTGGGATATTTTTACCTGAAAATAGGAAGACGTGGCGTAAAACCAGGCTTAACTTCTGACACAGCAATCTGTTACAGCTGAGAGCATCTATCTCCTTTGGACAAGGACAGACTGCCCGCCTGGCCTGCTTCACTTATTAGTGTATACATGCATCAGCATATTCATTTACGGATTCTGACCTTTCTTTCGATAGCCCTTGCCTACTATCTTAAGAACCAGAGCAGGAAGTCTAAAGATGTCTGTGGTCAATACGTCAGGCCCATAGAAAGTGCTCACTAAAAATGTGTTGAATAAAAGTCTCAGGGATGATATTCATGCCAGATGTGCACAAGAGCAAGAAATGTGCTTTGGATCGCATGACACGCCATGGCAGTAATTCACAATGGGGAGGAAGGGAAAAAGACCCCGGGTCCCATTGCTGAGACTCTTTGCCATGGTGAGTACCTCCCCCTCCATGATGCAAACGTGTCATGTTCCTCAGATACACTGACATCTAAAGAAGAGGCACAAAACCACTGATTTACAGGAAACTGGAATTTGGGTTAAAACATGCAGTTTAACTTTTCTCTGTGATGGTTTCCCTTGTCTATTGCAAATACGGGGTATGAAAATCTGATGGTGGTATGAAGTGGGCGGAAGTGTCTTCAGATCACAGAGATGGGTTTTTCTGTCCACATCCATCTGTGCTATATGGCAGAGTCCTGACCTGAGGATCCAATTTTAAGCCTTTTGATAAGGGGTCACTCTATGTGAAATTATACATCCTAAATTATACATCTTTATAATCCCATGATGCTTTACTTAAACACACAAATTACAGCATGTAGGATAAGAATTCTAAAGAGAATTACAGAGACTGAAAACATTCTCAGGGTCACTGGGTTCGTGGCCTTACTTCTGAAGATTAGAAAGAACCCCAGAAGAAATCTTTATTTGGTTCCTAAAACTCTCTAGAGAAAAAGTGGATCTGAAAATTCTCTTATGATTGTCAACCTTACTTTGTCAACATTAACTTCCCAGAGAAATCCAGTTTACAAACGAAGGCCACGGAAAATCTTATTTTAACTAATGTTTGGAATATGTGTTATTTGGCAATGATCATGAGAAGCAGGCATAGAATTAGGGTTTTTAAATATTAACGTTGCAAGTAACTGAAAACACTTCTTTTTGGGTCTATGATTTAAAATGTCTTAAAGGTGATACAATTCTGGGAGAGTTAGTAAGAAGTTAGTCAGCAGCTTTAACTCTGGTTCTGCCTTTTCTTATTAAATTCCACTGACTTGCAATGATTTATAATTGGTTCAGAAAATGATACCACAAATCGACCTGAAGGTATTTGGTTACGTTTAAATAAAATAAAATGCTGCTTCAGTATAAAGTGAAATTCTAGATTCCCAGGCAAAAACTTCAGAAAGCTCTGTGGCTGGCAGAATCTACAGAATCGTGCAATTACGTCTGTTTTAGAGAGCGATGAAAATATTGATTTACCGTTTCATGAGTATCTAAAGAGAGCTGACTGGGTGCCTGATGCCATTTTTAGCTCTGAGAGTGTGAAAGAAGGAAACCGACCTTTACCTGGTGCCCATCATCTGTCAGGAGTTACCTTAGGTGCCTCCTTATGTGATATCTCAGACGCTCCAAGCAAAATCCTGCCACGAGAGTGTTGTTCTATCCCATTGATTCCCGTAACTCGGAGAGGTTAATGATTTGCCCAAGATCATGGACTCAGTTAAACAGTGTGGAAGGAGCAAACAGAGACCACCAGAGCAAGCAAAATAACAACTAAAAAAAAGCTGTATCTTCATATATAGAGAACAGACCTGTGGTTGTCAAGGGCGGGGTGGGGTGAGGGAAGCAAGGACTGGGAGTCTGGGATTAGCAGATGCAAACTATTACATATAAGACGGATGAACAACAAGGGCCCACTATATAGCACAGGGAACTATATTCAATACCCTGCGATAAACCATAATGGAAAAGAATATGAAAAACAATATATATTTGTATACCTGAGTCACTTTGCTGTACAGGAGAAATTAAACGCAACATTGTAAATCAACTATACTTCAAAAAAAAGGCTGTACCTTGTTGCCTGGGCCAGTGAAGAAAGGGACAGAAGAGTTTGCTGAAGGGGGGGAAAATGAGGGGCTTTAAGAGCCAGAAGGGAGGGCTTCCCTGGTGGCGCAGTGGTTTGAGAATCTGCCTGCCAATGCAGGGGACATGGGTTTGAGCCCTGGTCTGGGAAGATCCCACATGCCGCGGAGCAACTGGGCCCGTGAGCCACAATTACTGAGCCTGCGCGTCTGGAGCCTGTGCTCCGCAACAAGAGAGGCCGCGATAGTGAGAGGCCCGTGCACCGCGATGAAGAGTGGTCCCCGCTTCCCGTAACTAAAGACCTCGCACAGAAGCGAAGACCCAACACAGCCATAAATAAATAAAATAAAAATAAATAAAAATTAAAGAAATAAAAAAATTAAAAAAAAAAAGAGCCAGAAGGGAAGTTCAAGGTGGTTATGCTAATTAGGCACTGGAATCCAGGACTCTGGTCTGTGCACAGCTGGTTAAAGCCTCACTGACTTTTAGTCAGAAAGGAGTCTTCACTTGGGTCCAACAGCAGTCTGTCACGAGGGAGGGGGAGGGCTCTCAAAGTTCCTGGTCCTTTCTCAGCCTCCACCGGTGAGAAGCAGGGATGGAACACAAGAGCCAGTTTGGCTGGTTGGTGCAAGTGGAAAATGTTCCTTTTATAGTAGCAAAGGCAAGTAACTTTCAAATTCCCATATAGATAAGGTAAATATTTTTTAATGTTTCAAGACTGAGTGAGAGAAATAAAAATACTAAAACATGAAAGTAAATGGACAAAATTCTCAAGGGAAAAAAAAAGGTACCCGATACCTTTTTCTTTTTCTTGCCTGTGGCACAGGTAAGAAACCCTTCAGTCAGACACAAAAAGGAATGGAAGATGGAAAAGGAGAACATTATTACCTCACCCTATATAGCTCCTGGCGTTAAAATAATTGAATAAAATAGCGATAAGGTGTCAACACATTACTATACAGCTGCTGACAGGTAAGTTGAAAACACTTGCAAGCTTTATGTAAATTACGTTACAACCTGATTTTCTTCCCCAGTGAGGTATAGTTATGATGGTAACTATTTACACAGGGGAATTGATGTGGAAAATGAGGTTGATTCTATGGATTACGAAAGCCCCCAAAACAAAAGATTTGCTAACAGCTTTTCTGGTATAACTTGTAAGCCTAATAGAAATAAAATAACTTGGAGACTTAATATATAGACGAAGGTCCCCCATTCTCTGTTTTCATCCACGTTTTCATCTCACTGCAGAGCCACTTTACCACTCCCCACAGTGGGAGGGAGGTGAGTCTCCATTAAACACATTCATGGCTTCTGCTTCCGTGGTGGTTTACCGTTCATGCTGCCCTGTCACAGCTTCTTTTAAAATTCTGTTTTCGAGAATGAGCACATTCTTTGGTGCAAAATCGTGGTTCTGCTTCAGAAACTGGCACTGTTGAAATTTTATCACAACTTATTTCCCATTGTAAAATTATGGCACGGTCTTTTGGAAACAAATGCAGCAAATACAATGCAATTCAATTTGATTCAACAAAGACTTTCTGAAGAGTCTCTTGGGCCACAGACTCGGTTACTGACCTCATAGAGGTTTTAGTCTAGTGTCTTTATTTATTTATTTGTTTATTTATTTTTGGCTGTGTTGGGTCTTCGTTTCTGTGCAAGGGCTTTCTCTAGTTGTGGCAAGTGGGGGCCACTCTTCATCGCGGTGCGCGGGCCTCTCACTATCGTGGCCTCTCTTGTTGGGGAGCACAGGCTCCAGACGCGCAGGCTCAGTAGTTGTGGCTCACGGGCCTAGTTGCTCCGCGGCATGTGGGATCTTCCCAGACCAGGGCTCGAACCCGTGTCCCCTGCATTGGCAGGCAGATTCTGAACCACTGCGCCACCAGGGAAGCCCTCTAGTGTCTTTTAAAAGGACACATTTAAAGCTAATGAAAATTTAACATAATAGATAAAGCTATTACAAAAATATGGAAAATGAAGGTGTAAGGAGCTGTGAAAGAGGTGCTGCTGAAAGCAATAAGGCTATGGATACACAAAGCATTTCTAGCAGAGTAACAGGGGCTTCAGAAAGATGATGCTCCTCTGAAAATGTGAGATTTATTTTCTATCCTAATGTTTGTAATTTCCCATTCTTTCCATGTAATTCAGTTACAGCCCTGTAAACATGGACATGTTTTCTTAACCCTTGCAAGCACTGTGTGTCTTGGGAGACAAAAAGCATAGCTTTCCGAATGCATCTTCAGTAATACGTTCTCACCCCAAGCTCCAACCTCCCCTTACATAAAACAAAAATGTCACCACTCTGAAAAGGTCAAAGTCATTCTATCTTAGCATGGCCTATTATTCTATCTTGGAGGAAATCTCAAGATAGGTAATAAAGTAATGGCAGTATTTGGTTGGGAATATGGTGACGGCATCAAAATCCTTCACTCGTTTATGTCACGTTGTTTTGGAATTTCCCAAAGAGATGTAGTCTTTGTTTTAAGATAAATTTACAGATGAAATCAATACAGAAAAGGGAGTATAGTATTGTGATTTTAAAAAATGGATTCTGAAATCAGAGCATCTGGATTCAAATCCTGGCTCTACCCTATCTATCTGGGTGACCTTGGGCAGATTACATAAATTTCCTGTGCTAACCTTCAGAGTATTCAACCTTTGGACAAAAGAGTGAATGAAGACTTCATTAATGGAAAGAAGTCTATAGCAGGGATCAACTTTTCCTGTAAGACCTGATAGTAAATATTTCAGGTCTTTTGGGCCACAGAGTCTCTGTCAAAATACCTCAACTCTGCTGCTGCTGTGGACATGGTGCAAGGCCACACAAAATGGAATTTTTATAAAGTTCCAATACAACTTTATAAAAATAGGCAACTGGTAGATTTGGCCAACTGGTAGAAGTCTGGCATATACCACTTAGTATCTTAGCTTTTTTGTACATCCTGGTAACACATACTTGGCATACAAATCTTTATCTCTGTATTGCTGGGTAACTTTCCTCTAAAACTAAATGTAATAAACTTAAAATCAGTCAGGAAGAATAAACATTAAGATGAATTACATAAAATATTGTGTTAATTTACGTGAAGTGATCAGGATAGTAAATAAAAAAGTCACGTGCAAATCAAGTGCACACTAAAAATATTGAATGCCCAGTAGGGAATGGGTACCAACCAGTTCAGAGCATATGTTGTCTGTAACCTACCAGTGAGTCACCTGGCCATGAGGGTTTTTGAAAACAGCATGAAAAAAGGGATGGCAGTGTGCTAACCCAAATTCCTGGTGAAACTTTCCTCTTGTGAAATCTGTGTCACTCTTTCAATAGCTAATATATACTGGTGTTTGCAGGTGGGTATAAATGGATGAATAACTTGGGAACATATTTAAGAGAGTGTGCTTTGGCCAACAATGAAAATGTTGAAAGTGGTCTCCACAGCTATGTCCAAGAGTCAGCCATCTGTTACCTTGTTTATAAAGCAGAATGATTTTGTAAAGCAGTTATTTCGAAGAATCAAACATACCAGTTTCATTCTCTGCTTGAGTCAGAGGGTCAGGCTTGGCTGCCCACACTGGGGCTGGTTCCTGAGATTGGTGTGTAATCTTTAGAGACCGTCTTGGCTCAAGCCGAGATCCCTGGTCTTAGGGAAGTGGCTGGTTTGGTCTCCAGGTGCTTTCTTGTACCTGTGCCTCATCCTTCTGTCTAGGTATCCAGCGTGGATTTTAGATTTTAGTACCTGTTGCCCAGATTGTATCATCTCAGGTCTTTTAATAACTTGGCTGCTCAAATTGCTTTTCCAGATTCTACATTTGTCAGTGTCAAAATGTGCTCAATTTTGCAAGCCATGCTTAACGAATTAATTGGGTCTTACCCTTTGCCTGTTCTAAAGCCAGATTACCAGTGGTCATCTAATAAACTGAGGCTAAGTGCCCAGCCTCACTGTTTCTACCGAGTAACACCTGCCTGCCATAGACAAGCAAGAGTAAATAAAACGTCTCTCATGTGACCTCCATCGCAGCACATAAGAGCTGGGCCTCTCAAGTCACATGGACCTGGCTTTGAGAACTGGACTAATGGCATTATCTACTGCATAGGGTTGTTGGGATTATAAAAGATTACAAAAGACACGTGAACTGAGAGCAGAGCCCAGTGCCTGACACAGGACAAGTATATAATGAAACACTGGCATTTATGAATCTGATCATTTCCTGAAGCTATCATAGATTTCAAAAAATTAAGGGAAGTTATCAGACTGTAATGGTTCAATTAACCCTGTAGAAAGACTTGCAAACTAAGAGATTCTGGAAGAGGGCCCAATGCACAAACATTCTATGAGTGCCTGCCAGGTGCCAATTGTCCTAGATACTGGAATAAAAAAATGAATGTGACAAGTCCCTGCTCTCACGCGCTTTAAGGTCGGGACCAGGGCTGCACATAAGATCTCAAAATAGAGGCAGACACGGGATACGCTGTGGGAGCACGCAGCAGAGACACTTGATTCAGCCTGCGACCCTGAGAGATGTCTTGAGATGGAATCTTGGGGGCTGAATAGAGTTAGGTAGGGAAAGACTGTGGACTAAGCCATAAAAGTGTGAAATAGCGTGAGACAGGTTAGATGTATAGGAAGTTCAATTCTACTGCAGTTTAAAATGCAAGGTGGAGGATCAATGAGAGGAGAAACTGAGTCATCAACCCACAGAGTCCCCTTTCCTCAAAGCCAAACCCTGAGTCACAGGAACTGTGGGTTCTTTCCCCATCTCAGGCACTTCAACTCTGTTGAATGTGCTTTCTGTGTCATGGAGATGTGGGGGATCTGATCTACTGAAATACTGAGACTAATTTCTAGAAATCACATAAGACATTAATTTCATTGAAAAAAAAAAAAAAGCCAGTTGACACTCATACAGCAATCACATCTGGATCTTTTGGGTTTTGGAATCCCTGCCCACTAAAAAGAGCTCCTGGCATGACTCCCTTTATCCCTAAATATGTGATTCCTTTCACGAGCAAGTGCTGGGCCTCGATCAAGAAGACTTAGTATCCCCGGGATGTAGGAGAAGTGCTCCCCAGGTGGAGGACAGCTGCTCTCCCTGGATTTGGGTGAGCCTGACACACAGTGTCCCATTTTCCTGCTGGACCTCCTGTGTCTCCTCTGTGTCCAGGGACCCACTTCTTTCTGACACATCTGGATGGGTCAGATCGATGCTCTTGATCTAGCTGTGGGAAGTTACTGTGAGAAAGCATGTTCTCACAGAACCTCAGAAAGATTCTCTAAACTCAGGTACCTAACCAGGGTGGCTAGAGCCTCCCAGCTGGTCACCAAACCCATTTATTCTTCTCTCAAGGCAGGAGTGGAAGTGATGTGTCTCATTTCCAGGCCTAGCCCCTGAAAATCTCCCACAAATCATCCTTCCTGCCCTTCTGTCACCCAGTGACACATGTATGTATGGCTAGGGTGACCTTGGAAGCCACATGTGGAAGATGGGGGAGTCACTGGCGCTCTGAGTCCCTGAGTGACCGCGTGGAATGGCACAAATTTTCTCTCCCCATTCCAAACTCCCATGACTCGAAACCCAATTACGGCCAAGGAAGCAAGAAATAAACTTCAATGAGGCTTAGGTCACTGAAATCTTAGAGCTTGTTACAGCAGCTAGCCTATTTTAACTAAGAGATCTGCCTAAATATATTTGTGGCTAATTCCCTTTCTTTCTTTCTCTTTTTCAAAAACCAGTACTACAGGAAAGTATCCCATGGTTTCAGAGCGCTGTAGTACCTCCTTCCCATAGGAATTTGTTTTTTGTTCATCCAAAGCATAATAATTATTATATAATTGAATCAGAGTCTGCAGAAAGGGGTATCTACAAGGGATAGGCCGATAACGTAAATCCATAAAGCTGGCCTGGTATGGAAAAAAGGAAACCAACAATTACTGGAACGCGCTTGCTGCTTAAAAAAGACGTCTCTGTTTAGTTTCCAACAATCATCGCCATGTCAGAATGCAGGCCAACTTTTCATTTTTTTGAGAGGACAGGAAGAGCCAGAATTTTTTTATGTGAATTTTTGTCAGTTTTTAAACTCTGCCAGCTGAATAACACACAGCCGTGGGCTTTTCATGAACAGACCCCCTGTGTCTGAACTGTGACTTTCAAGTGATCCAGAATCCAGCTTTCTGACATGGCCCCAAACCATCAGGGCTGGTAGCAGGTACCTTCTCAGAGAGCTCAGAACCATCTCTAGTGCAAAAGAAACTAGCCCAGAGCATGTCTCTAAGACTTCAGGAACCAAATTTGGGCATTCTGAGAGCCCCCATCGGCCTGGAATGTGAAACTTACTGAGCCCAAGAGGTGCTGGGCCTTGGGGCAAGAGACTGAGAGCAAACAGCTTATTAGCCAATTGTGAGGCTATGCTCAACAGCAGCAGTAGGTATGGGAATTCAGAGTGGTACCCAGTGGATAACAAGGGCTGAGAATCTAAGAGTGACCCAGAGAAAACCAATGTGGCGTCTTCACGCAGCTATTCACACTTTCCGTCAGGATCAGCTCAGGACAGCGTCAGCATTAATCTCAAATGAGTTGACTCTGCTTGCGCAGATGACAAGCCTGCTCCCTTACTGCTATCCTTGTTCCCCTGAACCACCAGCTGTGGTCCTAAGGCTCCCAGTGTCCACTGACTGTCATTGGAGAAACCTCCGAACATGCGTAGCAACACCTTCTTTCATAGACCCAGAGCCCCCAAACAGCCCAAGGCCTTGGGAACGGAAAATCTTCCAAGTTAAATTTTAAGAGCAGAGAAAACTACTGTAGATCCCGGAGCCTACTTCAAGGAGGGGACAGACTTCTTCTGATAAATTCAGATGACATTCTGAAAGGCACTGTTTTCATTGCCAGGCTGAGCTTGAGCTTTGCCAAGGAAGGTACCATCTTCTTTGGGCTCAGACCTATTGGGATTTAATCCCCACCTTCACTACTTTCTAACAGTGGGGACCTTCTTTGCTGGACTGGGGGAGGGTCAAATGAAATTATGGATATAAAGCACTTAGTACAGGTATTCAGTACAGTGCCTAATACGTAGGTTACCACACACACCCCGCCCCCCAACAATAGCTTCTGCTATTGAGAATGAAGCTGTATAATGTCGAGAGATTTAGGCAGAGGTTGTTTGAAGACAGCACTAGTGAATATTATAAACATAATACACATTCGGTATATGTTTGTTTAATGTAAGAGTAATCGTAATTAAGTCTAAGCTTTGAAGAGCAGGAAGCTAACAGTTTCTGTTTCCCATCCTGGGGCTAAAAGGGGATGGTTCCAGGAGAAGTGAACTATCAGGCGGTTACACTGTACATTCACCCGTATTTTATTAGTGATGCTGATACCGAAGGAGCCAGATACAAAGATCATGAAAAGAGATACAGTGTCTGCAACCAGCTCCACTGACCAAAAGGGCACTGAAGGACATTTACTAATGAGGATAATTAAACATGACTTGATAACCACTCAAAGCCCCCCCCCCCCCCCCCCCCCCGATCACCGCAGCGAAGCAGATAAAGAAGGGACCTCACCCTCTGAAAAGAGACTGGGCATTATACTGAGTCTGTCCAACTGCCAACAGCACTGTGAGGAAATAATGGTTGTGTTCAGAACACATCTAATGCCAGTTTCAAAGACGGGCCCAACCTAGTCACGTGACAATGGAAACCAGAGCAGAATATCCACACGCACTGAGAAAAGTCTACTGTACACAAGACAAGAGAGAAGATATGGAGGTGTTTTTTCGGTTTATTTGTTTTGTTTTTCTTTTCTTAGGCTCTATATTTTTAGCTATTTTGTTAAAGGAACTAGCAACCTGTGTTTTGGCACAGAACTTAAACAGAGATGCTAATCAACAGCAGGGAAGATAAAGGCTCCCTCGTAAAGGACTGTTTTGCTTTGTTTTCTTTCTAATCAGTTAGCTCCTTAAGAATACTTCCTCTGGGCAGGAAGAATAAGAATTTTGGCTAAGCCAGCTTTAGGCTGGCATCATAGCCTCCTGGCGACAGCTGCTGCAGACCTGCCTTTGCCTGTAGCCACAAGCCTCCACCAACTAGCTAAACTGACCTCTGAGATCTACCCATCTTTGAAAGCTCATGATTCTGAAAGACTGTCTGGCGGAGACGTCCAGCAGACCACAGCCTGATCATGACAAGCTGTTTGCTTCCTATGGCACAGTCTCCAACCACATCTGGAGGTAACACCCGTGCTCTGTAAAATACCAGCTACGTGTAATAAAAATCGACCAAAACTTGTCTAGAATGTAACATGGCACCAGTTCCATTTCCGAGGCTCACTCTTGTAAAAACATAATGTCTTCAAAAAAAAAAACAATAAAAAATATGAGCCAAAGTCTGTTGCCAAAAAGGCTTAATGCATGCTTCAAAGAAATAGAATTTCTAACAGGGATCCACATGTGAATTATGGACAATAGTATACAATATACTTCACAAAACTGAACTTCTCAGGAACCGGCTATGATTTTAAGATTAAAAAGCAATGGCATCTTGTTTAGAACATGGAGAAGCATTTGGCATAAATTCACTTAGAAAGTAGGAGTATTAAATAAAGTGTTTCTTTTTCTTAAGGAAAAAAAGTAAATGATAAAATCCATCCAAAACTTTAAAATAGAAATCTTGATGAATTCTATTGGAGGAAATATCCTAACAGATAGGGAGATATATTAGAAAGCTCTAGTAATGAAAACAGCATGGTATTGGCCTAAGAATAGACAAATAGGACAACTAGTACAGCACAGAGTATCTGGAAGCCACCCCACAGGTCCACACATATATAACCACCTGCTTTATGACAAACGAACCCCTTCAATGCAGTGGAGATGGGTTATCTTTTTAGTAAACAGTGCTGGATAGCCAGCTAGGAGGAAAACAAAAGAGAGCCCTGAGCCATATCTTTTTTTTTTTAATTGGAGTATAATTGCTTTACAATGCTGTGTTAGTTTCTGCTGTACAATGAAGTGAATCAGCTATATGTATATCTATATCCCCTCCCTCTTGGACCTCCCTCCACCCCCATCCCACCCGACTAGGTCGTCACAGAGCACCGAGCTGAGCTCCGTGTGCTATACAGCAGGTTCCCACTAGCTATTTCACACATGGTAGTGTATTTATGTCAAACCTAATCTCCCAATTTGTCCCACCCTCCCCTTCCCCCTCTGTGTCCATATGTCCATTCTCTACGTCTGCTTCTGTATTCCTGCCCTGCAAATAGGTTCATCTGTACCATTTTTCTAGATTCCACAAATATGTGTTAATATACGATATTTGTTTTTCTCTTTCTGGCTTACTTATACTACATGAATAATCCATTACAGATGGATCACAGACTTAACATAATAGGTAAAACCATAAAGCTTCAAGAAGGCAAGATTTTTTTTTGGGGGGGGGATTCATTAACTCAGGGAGACAAAGTTTTCTTAAATAGGTATAAATGTACTAACCATAATGGAAAAAACTGATCAATTAGACTTCATTAAAATTAAAAACTTCTTTTCATCATAAGGTACCACTAAGAGAATAAAAAAGCAAGCTATAGAATAGAAGATATTTATAATACATTTATCCGACAAAGAACTGATATCCATAGTATATAAGGCCCTCCTACAAATCAATAAGAAAAAGACAAACAACCCAATAGAAGAGTAAACAAATAAGCTGAACAGACACTTCACAGAGAAGATATCAAAATGGCAAGTAAGTCGGTAGGAACATCCCAATTAAATCATAATGAGGCATATACCACCAGAGTGGCTAAAATTTTGAAAGACTGAAAAAACCCAAGGGCTAGTGAGGATGTAGGGCAACTGGAAGTCTCATATGCCGCTGTGGCCAGGGGAGTGTGAACTCGTACAATCACTTCGGAAAACTGGCAGGATTGTACTGAGGGCTGTGCATATATGCACATTCTAGGACCTAGAAATTCAATCCCTGAGCACATACCAGCAGAAATGCGCCAAAACACAGGCATAAGAACATTCATAGCAGTTTTATTCATAATAACTCAGCTGGATCAACTCAAATGCCAAGTGTAGTAGGATGGATAAATAAAATGTGGTCAATCCTCACAACACAACAGTATTTGGCAATGACAAGAAATGAACTACTTCTAAATGTAGCATGGATGAATCTTACAGATAAAATATTGAGTAAAGGAAGCCAGGCAGGAAAAGTACCTACTGTATGACATCCATTTTTACAATAAAATCCAAAACCAGGTAATGCCCATCTGTGGTAATAGAAATAAAAAATACTAGTTACTTTTGACACAGGGCATACTGCCTGACGGGGATACACAGTAAGTTTCTGGGGTAATGGAAACATGCTTTGTTGACATGAGTGATGATTATACTCTTAAACAGGGAGGAAGCCTTCTGCTTCTGGATGGGATAGAGAAAAGCATGAGGTTATCATTTACACTCTAATGCTAAGAACAAGCCAGGTATGTTACTAAATCGCAGATTTCTGAGAACATAAGATAGCTAAAAACATAATGAGATCTAACTGAATGAAAATAAAGAAACCACCAAGCCCTTTCTAGGAGAAAGAAGGCCCATAACTGCTCTTATTATCCCCGGAGGAAGAGTGAGAAGAGTCATTCAATGGTATAAGGACAGATCACCCTGACTCTGAAGGAAACTTTAGTGGCCATGAGTGGATATAGGCTTGATGGAGTCACATCCTTGGGGAGCCTGTACCTACCACCAGCTCCTTCCCATAGGCCTTTACCTAGTGCACAAAGTGGGGGTCCACCAAAAGGTGGGTGCAGGGCCACAGATCTGTCATACTAAGGAGGGAGTTTGGATTTGATAATTTCCAAAGAGCAGATGGGGTGTGCATCCAGAGACCGGACACTCATGAGGAGGCTGCCGCAGGTCAGTGACGCTTCTGACCTAAGTGAAGGCAGCGGCCTGGATGATGGTGAAAGTGAATGGATTTCATGAACCACTTTAGAGGCAGAGGAGACAGAACTTTTCGGTGTAGGCTTCCTATGCTGCATATTTTATTCCGCTATTATGAGGTAAAAGTTAGAGTGAATAAAAAACCCATTATCTAATTTTGTCACAATTTTCTATAATGAGAACTGCAAATGGGAATCGTAACAGGATCAGAGAATGGGTGGAGGCTCTTGATCTAGACTAAACTGCCATCAAAGAACCAAGAGGCAACAGAAAGACGCCACAGGAAGACCATCACTATTTCAATAAAGAAATGAGCCACTGAGGTCAATCCAGAGCAAATTCCAGAAGAGTCTTTGGACTATCAAGAAAGTGGGTAGGAAGCGACACATTCGTGCCCAAGAGTTGATCTGGGAGCAGAGAAAATTTCCTGGGTCAGGTAAAGAAGAGGCTGAAGATTGGTGATAACAATTTTAATAAATCTTGCAATATCATTTGATCTCAAGCATCAATCTAAGTGGACACAGTCAGTAATGGAAGTAAGTCTTTCCTAAAATAACTACAAGAATAAAATTTCATTAACTAATTTCTTAAAGGAATTGGAAGGGAGGAGAAAAAGCCAGATCAGCTGACATCAAGTACCCTGGTCCAGACCCTCGGATGCTGAGAAATATCTTGGTTCTTGATTCTATGCAGCATCCAGTCATGACTGGTGTCCTTCTAGTTGTTACTATTTTTACCAAAGCTTTCCTGAGTTGGGTTTAGGTTTATGCCTAGAAAATTAAGCACAATGACATGAAAAATAAAATGCTGAAAGAAGAAGATTTATGAGATAATGTGATCAGTATAACGTTTGCTGTTCTTGAACATAGCTCAGGAAAGTGAAAGCACAGATTAATGAGGGATTAAGCCAAACATGAATTTTAATATCCAAAGACATTTATAAGCAAGAAACCCTGGGGTATATTTATAGAGCCACTTTAATTAGTCAGTATTCAAAACAGCTTTACACATGAGTCAAGTTTTCAACAGATTTGAAATACGCATCTCTTCTAAATGAGAGAGTTGAGGTATTGTAAACCAAGCATGGAATCGGGAATCGGAAGATTCGGGCTTGAGTTCTGACTCTGCCAGTTACAGACTTGGAGAGCAAATCACAAAACCTGTTCAAATGGAAAATGGAAAACTCTGATGGGCTGCCACAAAGATGAAACACAACAATGGGTGTGAATGTGCTTTGTAAAACAAAAAGCGATATATTATTTCCTCAAAGGAGTAAAGAAGACAGAGAACATATGTTCAGAAATTTGCTTGAATTAATTTTTCAAGTTAACAGTCCTATCACTAATGTCTACGTATATACCCTGCAGACAGAGTATTTTGAATTTACTGATAATGATCCAAGACCCAAGGATTCTGGGTTCTTTACCAGACTCCTACCCCCAACCCTTGCATTAGTATATGGAAGTGAGAGCTATCCAATGTATCTAAGAAATACCTCTCACAGTGATTGCTCATGGAGTATACTCATACCTTCCAGATAATTTCAAAAGGAACTATATATTGATAACTATATAGTTAGTTTTAGGCTGTAGCATCAGACAGACCTGGATTCAAATCCTACCTCTATCACTTCCTAGTTGTATGAATTTATAGACTCCAACAATCCCTAGGATCTGTTTTCTAACACAAAAGTGGAGATAGTCACAATACAGTACACAGCTTTCAAAGATTTAAGAGGTAACGGCATTTAATGTGCTTAGCAGAATGCCTGGTATGTAGTACAGACCTTGAAAGTGTTAGTTATAATGATATCTAAAATGTTGCTTCCCAGCAGATAAAATTCTTCATTTTCCACCTATTGGTCATTCCCATCCTTGAACAGGGATGCAGTTCCTTATGTACACACAGAAGCTCATGTTATTCTATAACCAGTCAGGAGCTCAACATTTGTTAAGCAACTACTATAAGCCAGGCACCATGACAGACATCACGGGTACAGAGGTGAACTAGATATTGTCTCTATCCGCAAATATTTCTCAAGAATGTAAGACCCTTGGGAATTCCCTAGCAGTCCAGTGATTAGGACTCTGCACTGTCCCTGCCACGGCCCGGGTTCAATCCTTGGTCGGGGAACTAAGATCCCGCAAGCCATGTGCGGAGTGGCCAAAAAGAAAAAAAAGTAAGACTCTTGAGGGCAAATCTTTGTTGGCTCTGCCTACCTCCGTTTCCCCAGTGATTAAAATAGTGCCTGGATTATTGAATGTGCTTGGTAAATGTTTATGAAATGAATAGTCTGTGCTTTTTCTGCCATACTGATAAATATCCAAATTCCAACATAGAAACTACTTTTACTTTTATTTTGGATATGCAATGAAGAAAAACTGTAAAGAAAAACATTTTTATCAGTACAGATATAATTAGTATTAGGTGTAAATCCTGGGCTCCTTGAATCAATGTTAATGATCTTCTCACAAAATAAATACAATGACATTTGGCACTTTGGAAAAAAAAAATCAATAGGCAGCACAGGTTGGAAAGAATTCACCAAGTGTTTGATAATGTGATAAAGGAAAAGAAACTTGATCCCATTCTTTTACTCTATGTATTAATATTTTCCCCACCACTTTAATTTTAAGATGATAAAATTTCACTTAGAGATTTAAAGATTTAAAACATTGCTCACCTGGTCTTCTTCTCCTCCACCTTCTTCGTCATATTTTAAAATATTATCTCTTACATCGTCTTCTGGATCAATTAAAAGCTGCTTGGCCTGGCGTTCCTTATCCCGACGTTTCATCCATACTACGAACATCAGAACAAGAACTAGGCAGAAAGAGAGTAAAGACATACAGTGTTGAAATTTTAAAAACTTGACCTATCTAATCACAGTGTTCAACGTTAAAAATTTATACTTATATGGCTGTAAAACTTGTAATGCATCTACCACTCTGTTACCTATTTCTGGCCTCACATGACCAGAGACAAGACAAAGCAGAGGCCCTGAGCGCTAGGTTTAGAGCGTGAGGACCCAGGTTCTGCAAACTGGTGCCCTGGGAACTCACTGAGTGTACGTCTGTCCTCAGTTTTACCATCTACAAATGGGGACAAAAACTATTTCTGTCTTTTACTTTGTCTTGCTAGAGGATAGGATACGCTTAATATAATGGCTTGTAAATTTTAGAACAGCAAACAACAGTTAAGTGAAATAGTCACTCATTATTTAATTGCTGTTTCATTCCAGTTGATCCGTCATCATTCTACTCCCCAAATCAGAGAGAAGGGCACTTGTCAAGGACAGGACGTGCTTGCCAAGATGCCTTTGGTAGTACACTAGACCCGGATCAGCGACTTGATCTTGAGGATTTTTGACTCCCAAGGGCCTGGGTCTTTCTACTGCACTATTGTGCTTTTTTCCCCTTTCCTATTCAACTGCATGTTTCAGGTAAGAAGGCCAGGGGATTAGTTTGAGCACTGAAATAACATTAGGCATTCATGCTTTACATTTCTGCGGCAGGATTAGAATCATAAATTTTCCAGTGCGTTGATGTTAAAATCAGCATTGATTCATTTTCCTTCAAAATGGCTTGAGTCACTCCTTCATGCCACAATCCATCAGCTCTAAGTCTTTCTTGATAAGGTTGGCGTATATGCCCCATGTTAGTTGAAACTGAAACATATCCTTAAGTGTACATCTAGTGCACATTCCTTCTAAGATCTGGGGCTATCAGTTTACATCCTGAAGCAAAAGATTTAATGACTCTTATTTGAGCACATTTTTATTATTGGCCATAAAAGTAAATATCTTCCTTGTAAAGCCAGATACATGATCTCATTTGCCATTGTTCCAGGGCTAAATCTAGCAAGTGGATTATTAGTATAGCATGTAGGTTTCAAATTATAGTCAAAGTAGTCTCCACATAGGAAGTAAAAAATGCTTAGCCTTCTACAGTAATTGCTTAGAAAAAAAAGGGTCAGGATTCTAAATTACTAGAACACTTGCAAATGGAGAAAACATAAAAGAAATGGCCAACATTTTCAAGAAAGTGATTGGTGCATAGCATGATCGCACAACAAACTAAGTCCTGCTGCTATTCAACAATACAACACAGGGTCCAGGCAATTTATTCTTTCAACCTGCATGCTTACAAGTGGTTCCTAAAGTACTTTCCAGTGGTTAATTCCTTGCATTCCACTGAACCAAAGACTGCAAAGTATTTTACAAAGGAGCAATTCCTTAATCTAGACTTGCTCTAAAGACAGTTTATTGAGCTGTGCAATCATTTCTATTATCCAGTGTGCTGTATGAAGTACAATCTCACTATTTTATGCAGCCCGTCAAAAACAAATACCTTGATCCTTGCATGACTGGAGCAGGTTGCTGACTGCACTTTATATGAAGGAAAGCAAAGGAAAGCAATATACTTATTTTCCTAAATCACCAACTACGTGCCACGAATTCAGACTCGAATCCTAAGAGAGGGGCTCCAACTGAGCACTGTCTAATATTTTTCTAGGAAAAGAGTTTGCTACAGCTCCCCAAGCGATCAGTATCAGAAAACTGCAACAGGGCATGAAAGAGGTAGGCTGGCTGGGTTTGCTGCAAACATGTAAGATGCTCAGGGCTCTTCTCATTCTGAAGTGGGCTTGGCTGCTAGAAAATGCTCAGAGGTGAAAGAGAGTTGTTAGGTTACGATGAAAGGCGACAATAAAAAGTTACTTTGCTAAACATCCTAGAAGCAACAAGAATTACACCTAAGAGACAAGGAAAGTACTCACTGAGCAGGATGATGATGCAGAGCAAGATGGCAATGATGGCGCCCGTGCCCAGCCCTGCTCCCACGATTCTATCCACATCTGTGCAGTCCCCGTTGGAGTCACACTGGCAAACCTTCACGCGAAGGATGGAAATATTTGACTTGGGAGGATTACCCGAATCTGTGATTATGATTGGAACTTCATATATCCCGGCTTCGAGAAATTTTATCTTTAAATTGAGCTGAGCAAAATCACCTATACAAAAAAGGGAAAAATACAGTCTGATAGTTCTTACATTATACGATTCAAAAACACATGGCATCTTCCAGAACGTATTACTCCTGAATGGTACATATAACGCAGATTTCAACTCTCCTGCACTGTCAAGTTTTTTTGTTTTTGTTTTTTGTCTTTAAGGGCTTCTAATATCTTATTTAAACTTTAAGTAGCTTTTAAAACACATTTAAGGGGAAGATAATAAAGCACTTAAAATTAACTTTTCATGCCAGGTCAAAGCCTCTCAACTGCACATATATTCAAATAATGAACCTGTTCTCACCATTAAGCCGAGTGATGGTCCAATTTCTCTTAATAGTCACTGGAGACAAAGGAAGATCAAAAGCAAATGGTCCAGCGTTTGGATCAATGTCATAGTCAAGTGCTGTGATGTTAATTGAATTGGGGTCCGGAGTTTCGCAAGTCTCTGCCTCCTGAGGTAGCACTTGAGGGGCATTGTCGTTAATATCAAGTAAATAGATCTGCAGTGTTCCCGTTCCACTCATAGGAGGGATTCCTTAAAAGGGAGAAAAAAACCACAAACCGATGCTGAACAATTCTTTCCCTTGAGACTCACTTACGGTGAAACTCTAAGTTTCCAGGATGCTTGCCCCTATCACTGCGTAACCTTGGAAGAATGTAGTTGCCACAGCATCTCGGCAGACTGTTTTTGGTACAAGGCCACTTCATGCCTCTTTTGCAGGATGACCCTGTGCTGCCCCCGCCGAGGCTGCGGGCGCTGAGGGGCGGTAACAAGGCGCATGCGCACGCCCCTGGCCCGGCCAAGGGTGATCCGGCGCCCTCGCTGTCCTTGCTCTGGGCCCCGTGCACATCGCGCTCCTCTAGGCACCGGGGGATGTAAGAGAAGCAGAACCCCGGGCTCGTGATCTCATGGGCCCTACTCTTTGAGGGAGAACCAAGCCGTGTGCACAAAAGAACCCGAGAATGCTTTTCAAGCTCAGACACTGCTCTGAAATATCGAAAACAGTCTACAGACAAGTGATACGGACCCACAGACCTCATCTTGGGGAGGAACCCATGGAGAAGAGACATGGTATTTACTGATCAACCAACTACCTCCCTGAGAAAGCATTAGATTGCTCCCTATACGTTATTTCATTGTCATCCTACGAAGTAGGTTTAAACAGATAGGCACCGAAGTTTCTGTAAACTGGTCACGGTCGCACCCTCTTGGAAGTGGTAGGGTTGGCTAGTGAAGACTGGTCTGCCTGACCCCAAATCCGTTCTCATTCCACTATAAAATACGGTCTCTGTACTTATCACTTGTGAAAATTTAGACTGGTGATTTGGACTCTGCTGTGTTATAAATATTTATAAATAAATATATAACAAATATATAAAATGTAATGAAAATGTTATTATATAAACATAATATTAATTAAATATATAAGACAATTACGTTTAATTATATAATTTATATATATTGTATAAATCTAATATAATAGAAATATAGGAATTTTCGAAATAAGGCTGAATATGGAAACCCAGAGGTTTAAGTGACCTGCCCAAGGTCATGAAACTAGGAAGGTGCACACATACACTCCTCAGGAGGGGACACGGAGAAATCTCCACGGACCTCTCTAAAGAGTACGGATGGCTCTGAGAGCAGGGAGGTTAAGGTGGAGTGGTAGGATGGCTGTTCCCGCTATTCTAATACCACCAGAACCACTATGATTCTTTGTAGTTTGAGTTAGTTTCACATTTATTATCACATTTAATACTATTTGACTGTCATAACAACTTCACAGAATAGCAAGCAGCAAAAACAACAATCAATAATGAAACAAAGGCACAGAGATTCTAATAGCTTGTCCAATTATTAAGGAGCAGAACTGGGGCTCTAAATCCAGTCTTGTGATTTAAAGTCAAGTGCATTTGCAAAGCATCACAGCTACACAGGTTTAACTGCTCACTTCTCTCTTGTATCAAACACCTTTTCAAGTAGAAAACAATCCACCTTGGTGAATGAAAAATCTGGTTGTAACTCACAACCAACATATATACATATAATTTTATAGCTCTTTAAATCTCAACATAATGGTGCAAGATATATTACTTTAAGTTTCACTGTGGAGAAAGCTACCACTTACATACGGCGAGACAATATACAAGAGACACGAATGCTGTGCTTTGATGTGAAATGGCAGAAGAGGGTCCTGTCAAGTTTCAATTCTAAATATTTGAACAGTAGGTCTCATATCAGAAAGGATAAGAAACATTGCTTTGGCCCTGTCACCTTGTAGATTTCTGACAGATAATGAACTCATTGAATCTCATTATACAGGATTTGGAAAGGTTCTTTGAAACTGTTCTTATCAAAAATGTTGATATGCAACATTTTTCAAACTGCATATCTCGGCCACCAAATAGAAAAGCCTACTATTTTTATTAGAAGCTAACATCCATAGTCCAACATTAAAATGATTTTAAAAGATGGTCATGATTCAGTTTTAAAACTATTAACACATATAGAAATGTTTATTTGAGTGTTTAGTTTGTGCCAGGCACTGTTTTAAAAGCTTTACGTGTACAAGCCTTGTTATCTTCCCCTGTACACTATGAGTTATATACTGCTACCATTATCCCTATTTAACAGAAAAAGGAAATGGACAGATTTAAAACCTTGTTGCCAGTCCTGCAGTTAGAAAATGATAGAACTGGAGTCTGGACCCTGGGGGTCAGGTGGAACTTCAAAGCTTCACTCTTAAACCATGTCATATTGAGAGCTGAAACAAGTCTAACTCCAGTTTAACGTGAGTCATTTTCATCTTACATATCTAAAAAAAAGTGCTCTCTATTAATATCAGCCATTTAGAATCCAGCAGAGACCCAGAAATAAAAAAGATGCTAAACTATATGTTTATGTTTTTCAAAACCAACGTACTAAAGCTCAAGTACTCAATTATTTCAATTTATGCATGAAATTTAGAATTTCCTAGCCTATGGCAGAGTAGAGGTAGAGAATTAGAAAGAGGAAGAATGCTAGATACAGACAAACTGATGGCAGCAAACACACTGACTAGAAGAAATATAAAAAGACCACCTCAAAAACCACAGTGTCTGGGCCACTGAGGCATCAAGGTGCAGCAGGGCAGAAAAACCACAAAGGCTTGTGATCACAATACTAGGTGACCACGGAGGGTATAAGGACATTGGGAACATTCATTACAGAAGACAGGGAATGTATCACAGAAAGCCCAGTGGAAATGGAAAATAGAAATTGTGGCCTTAGAAGAATGAAGGTCACACTTTTCTAGACAACTGGGTTTTGTAGAAAACTTCATTTCCTCATGATGCATTTGTGATAAGGCTCTACGCTCTTAACAACATCCAGGATAATACAGTGACTATATTTAATTACGTACCATTGTCAGAAGCAAGGAAAGTAGCGTTATATATATTATTTTTCACATTTGGAGATTCTCTGTCCAAAACAGCAATTGTAGTTATCTGCCCATTCACAGGATCTATTTTAAGCCAGTTGGCAGGATCAGATAATTTTGTGTATCTACAAAATGAAAGCACAATACATTTAATATTTTTCACACGACACTTAAAAAATAAAGCCTATTTTTCAGGTTTCGTCCCAGATGAAACCAGTGCGTTGACTTGCATTTTTGTAGATGATGGTTGGACATGCAGCTGTAACGCGGGAAAGAATTTCTGTGGCAGTGGTTTGGGGAAGTTCATGAAGGTTGTGTGCTGCGTGGGCAGGCGCACAGGAAACATTGCATAGGTGTTCCAGGGGAAAGACGAGGAGCCCAGTCTCCGTACTGCAGGTTGGGGTTAAGGGGGATCTGACGGATCTGATTTTAAGCTGTTATCTAGTTCATAGGATAGCATCGGTGCAGAAAAAAATAACTCAAATATATCTTCTAAGTGAGCAGGAGTCCTAAGGTATAGGGCTTAAGAGAAATTTTAATAGAAGTTGAATTTTCTATCACAGAACACTCCTAAAACGTTTACCACCTCATCATGGTGGAGATGTGGTCACAGTGGGGAGACCCCCCACTCCTCCCAAATTCCCATTCCTCCTAGGATCTCCCCACCTGGGCCACGTCTCAGAACTACACCCTCCAAGGGAAGTCCCATGGTCTGAGCAGATTTATCTCTATCAGCTTAACCTCCTTTTTTATTTGGGGTGGGGATAAGCTTTTCAAGCTTGGGAAACCAATAGACAAATTGGAAAACATATCCTATGTTTTGAGAGGTAAAAATTTGCAGGAGTCCAGAATACCTATGCACTAGCTATTTCTCTATCTTGATTCCAATGTATAGAGAAATGAAGAAGATACGCAGTTATTTATCTGTTAGCAACAGTTCTGAAAGAAGTTAAATAAAATATGAGCTAATTTTAAAAGCTACCATCACCAGTGATAGATAATAGTCACATGGAATATGCTCTGCCAACCATCTACTCCCGCATTAGGAAGGATAAATTACACTTTGCTGAGGCTGGAAATCTTTACAGATATGTTTTGTAAGTCCTATAACCACTGTACAGGTGAGGGATGAAAATAGTTAGCTCTTATATCTTGGTGTTGGCATGAGTTTTCTTTTCTTCCTGATGTGCGGGGAAGAGATAAATGTTATAAGCTTCTGAGACTCCCCTATTTACTCACAGGAGAAGCTTTACGTGATGGTTGGCATAAAAGCACAGGCTCAATTATTACTAAAGACTTTAAAAAAGGAAAGAGGACAGAAGAAAAGAGGCTGAAAACTTATTTCTTTAAATAATACATGAGTAGATCCATTCTTATATTTCCGATATAATATACTCATGGAGCCGCTGAAGAAACTTCATCAAAGAATTAAAAATAATCTTGTAATAAGGAGTTTGGGTGCTAATGAAAATTTCTCACTCCGATGGTGAATAGATTTTGTGCACAGCATAGAACAGAACGTAAATTACAAAATGGCATTTGATACCTAATATTTTGCTGCATATATCGATCTGGGTCCTGAGCAGTGAACGTTGTTAACATGGTACCGGCATGAAGACCTTCTTCTTGGCGAATGATCTTAGGATTTGGGGCAAAATAAGGGTTTTCATTCACATCAATAACTGTGACAGACACAGTTGCAGTTGACTGAGGTGGGTGCTGAATACCCTTGGCTAATGGCACTTGATTTTCTGCAGCGACAGTAAGGACATACATCCTATTTGTCTCAAAGTCGATTGGCTGGAAAAATAAAAAAAATTTTTTTAAAGGAGAAACCATATTTTTGCAGGAAATGAGAATATTTGCATTCTGCAGTTTATCCTTCTAGCAACTCCATTTCTAAAACATTAATTTTTCATTCACTACACCATAGGTTCCTCTCAAATTTCTGGAAAATATGCATTAGCATGGCCGTTGACTGAAACATTTATCACAATTTAACCTACTTATAAAAGATATTTATATATCTTGGGCATTTCAAAGATTTATGTTCACAAAATAATGCTTATTACTATTGCACACTGCATTTATTTAGCTACATCTAACAACTTAGTTATTCTTAAGAACAGCACTGTTGACCAAAAATAAAAAATACTAAATAATCTGGGATCAAGTGAGAACATGATGGTGTAGATTGTACTCTCAAACATTGGTACAAAGACCAATCCTCATCCAAGAAAGCTTTTACCAGTCTGTGATGAAGTGGACAAAACAAAAACTAGAAAATGTGATTTTTTTTCCTCATAAAGCTAAACTTACTCTATTTAAAAGTATCATTCATAATTTGAAGTATACATTTTAGAGTACACACACATATACACCTTCAATAAACAGTAGTGTTTGTAGGTAGAAGGACTTTTATTTTTTCCTTAGCTAGCAAACTAAAAACTTTATTTTTTCTGGCTGTTTTCCAAAATAATTTTGGGGATTTTACTGGTCTGTACAAATCCCAAATCTAAGAATGCCACTCTAGATAAAGGCAATGCACAAATAACCTTAATGTAAATATTAACTTCCAGAGTTCCACTGAATCCCACTGTCAATAGAAAAGTTACCAGGAGTCAAGGGACCAGACTGGACTTTCCCTCTTAATTTCCCTGATCATCTTCTAGCTGAGGTGCAGATAAGCATTACTGTGCATTAAGAGTATGAAAAAAGGAGCTTGAGAACTCTCATGCCATCCTGGAGAGTCTAAGAAGGACCAAGGGCAGCAGCTACGAGAAAGCCACAATATTAGCACAGACCACACCAGTTTCTTCACCTAGACCACCTCCTCAACTCTTCAGAGTTTCTTCCCTCTCACTCTACAATCCCCAGCTCAACTTCCCTTTCTGAATTATTTTCAACAAGACGGCAAAGAAGCCAGGAAAGAAGACAATTCTTTTGAGTAAGCGCATTAGCTCCATGAAACATCCCTGACAACACTTACTTATGCTAAGAGCTTTAATGGGTATTAAGCTTACTTATCCCACAGAACAACATTGAGACTTAGGTACCAGTTATCTCCTCACTGTCTGTGTAAGAACCTGAGGCTTAAAAAACCTGCCATGTTGTCAACACTAGAAAGGGCAGAGCTGGGATTCGAACACAGAGGGTGGTGCTGTCACTCACTATGCTGTGTTCAGAGAATTTCCCACTCCCACCTCAAGGGGGAGATTACCGTTCTACTCACGCACATATAACATTCTTGGCAACGGAGCCCTTGGTACACCTTTCTCTGTAAGACCAACATTCAGGTTCCCTTACGAATCAAGAATGTTGGGATGCGAGGCAAAGAAGCAGCTCTCTTCCCTGGGTGGCTAAAAAGAGATGATCGCTTCAAAGAGCTCTTCCATCCATTAGCACCATCTATTTGTTACCCTTGAAGTTAACATCCTTTTTACTTCCGGCGCTCAGCTTTGTTTTATTTTTTTGACAATTAAGGATCAGAAGAACCAATTTCTTAAAGTCTTGAAAATAGCACTTAAAAACAGCAATGTAGGGACTTCCCTGGTGGCTCAGTGGTTAAGAATCCGCCTGCCAATGCAGTGGATGCGGGCTCGAGCCCTGGTCCGGGAAGATCCCACATGCCGCAGAGCAACTAAGCCTGTGCGCCACAACTACTGAGCCTGTGCTCTAGAGCCCGTGAGCCACAACTGCTGGGGCCCAGTGCACCTGGAGCCTGTGCTCCACGATGGGGGAGGCCACCGTAATGAGAAGCCCACGTGCCATGGCAGGGAGTGGGCCCCACTCACCACAACTGGAGAAAGCCCGCGTGCAGCAACAAAGACCCAACGCAGCCAGAATTAAATAAAAAATTAAAAAAAAAACAAAAGGAAATGCAAGCTAATACTTAAAAAAAAAAAAAAAAAGCAATGTAAATTCAAAACCTTTTAAGAGCGTAGGCCCTCTCCTTGCCTACATTCGCTCTGTTTTACGTCTGTGATATTTTCTGGTTTGTTCCCTGAGCCAATACTCTAATAGCAACCTGTAGACATAAGAATAGTACGTGTGGGGCATCCTTCTTAATAGCTATCAATTGGCCATCAAAAATCCATGATGTGACATATCACTAACACATCCATGGCACTGACAGCACTGTTGAGGGCTGTCCTGTCTTCACTGTTAAAACTCCCCGATGACTGAAAAACTATCATATTCCAGGGATAAAGTGAGACTATCTATGTTGGCCTCGGCGTAAGTGAAAAATAACAGACGTGACTCCTCCAAATACATTAACTCAGATTCAGAGATGTTCAAAAGAAAAAAGTCCTGAGATTCAATAACAACCTAAGGGGTAGGTGGCATATATGGGTTGCTGCAGAGTGGCCATCAGAGAGACCATCGCACTTACTTTGACTACGGTGACTAAGCCATCATTACTGTTGGGGTCGGTTTGAATGGCAAAGCGCCCGGCGGGGTCCCCGCCGCTGATTCTGTAGACGGCGTTCCAGGCTGGCGTGT
The DNA here is from genome assembly GCF_965194805.1 of Balaenoptera borealis. Classification (NCBI taxonomy): domain Eukaryota; kingdom Metazoa; phylum Chordata; class Mammalia; order Artiodactyla; family Balaenopteridae; genus Balaenoptera; species Balaenoptera borealis. The sequence goes on along the minus strand of NC_138875.1, from coordinate 47,657,749 downwards.
GGGGCTGATCCTTATCCGTCACAGTTAGATTAGCAACTATGATATCTACCCTGTTTTCAGGGACTTCGCCATAGAACTATAAGAAAAGACAAAGCTCAGTCAGAGGAGCGACGGGCACGGCTGAAGGACAGTGTGTCTTGACGACCACACTGCCCTGATTTTACCACCCCATTAAATCTTTATTATCCACACTAAACGAGGAGATTAGTAATGCAGGTAATCACAGCATTTATGTTTGACTTTAAATATACTATAACTTTTTTCGGCCCTCAAATTTTTTTTTTGAAATTATGTTACAGTTTCATTACTATTAAAATTAGCATCCTTCTGTGAGTGATTAATGGTGGGGGGGCGTGGGTAGGAGGAAAGGACTTGTCTGAAGGAATTCATTTTACTCAAGAGATCATAATTATATGCTGACAAAGTAGCATCTATCAGTCACGTGGTTCGTGCACCTGAAGATATTTATAAATATTTTGTTATAACAGCATAAAGTCTTTTTAGGGCATTTCTTCCAGGCAGCATGTTTTAACAACTTTATCAGTGGACTTGGAGAGAACGAAAAAACAAATTACTTTGGTGCCTTATTTAAAACCCTGGTGTAAGTGACAGGAAACTTAGGAGTCAGTAGCCATTCTACAATGAGAAGAATGAAGCAAGTTCCAGCTCTGTTTAACGCATTTATTATTTATGACAAAACTTCTCAGTAATGGACCACAGGCCTAGACTTCTGTGAGTGACAGTCTGTACTTACTGTCATGGCAGTAAACTCTGGAGGATTGTCATTGACATCTGTCACCGTGATGACAGCCGTGGCTGTGTTTGAAAGGCCATATGTGGGATTGCCTTCCATGTCCGTAGCTTGAATTATTAACGTATACTGTTGCACTTTCTAAAAAGACATAAAGATAACAACTTAAATGAAACTAATTCCTCAAGAAGACGTAACAGTTGTTCTGTAAATGGCTCTTGATTACACACGGAAAGCATAGCATTATTCACTCTGATTAACAGGACTCAAAATTTCCCAAGTGGAGTTTACTTTAACTTGTGAAGCACAGGTCTGGTCCTTGTCTAGAGAGATTTAACTATATGTTTTCACCTCTACTGGTGGAAAGGAAAGCGCGGCAGATGTGTGAAATTCACTGCGAAGCTGAAACTTCCATCTGGTCTCAACCTTTCTTTTTCTTCTGAACTTCACAACATTGTCATCAAGCATTCAAGTCATGTGGTTTGTATTTACTTTCTCATACGTTAATTTCTACTTGGTTTAGGATATTGAAAACAATAAAGAAACTTGAGAGAGAGAAGAAAGCATATATAATTCATGAAGTATATATGCTTTCCTTTTATATATCCTTACAGATGTTGTTTCTATGATAACAAGGTTGATACAGTAATTTCCTCCTAATTTCCATTAGTGTATATTATTTACAACTATAGAGGAGAGAGACATTGTTAAATGAAGTCAAAACCAGAATAAAGGGTTTATGTCTATATCCTTCATTTTGTAACACAGTAGGTATTTAATAGTTGCATACTCAGTGGACTGCTATTTGGGCATAACACTCATTGGGTCCACAGACCTATAATGAATACGGATACATTTTCATATAGATGGTTAATATCAAATAGGCATCACTGCTTTCAGATTCCAGACTGAAGTTTTTAAAGGGGAGCCATATTCAGCTGTAATGTATCTAAGAGAAAACTCTTGAGATCGTCTGAGATGTCTACAGCACTAGTTGATGAAGTTCTGTATTAGGAAAACCTAAACAAAACAAATACCTAAAATCATTAGAAATCTCTGTGGAAATTGGCACAGATAAAAAATATAGATCATTGAAAAATGTTAAAACAACAAAACTCACTTCTTCATACAAAAATAAACAGTCACTGCAAAGAGTAGTTTTCTCTAATTCTAAATATAGCCAACATTATGAATGGCCACTCTTGAGGGATTTCTGGAGCTTAGGGAGAACAGACACAAATTGTAGCTTTTGCTCTAGTTGTTAGTGAGAAAGGCAAGGCAAAGAAAGGGGTAGGAGGGAAAGTCAAACCTCACACATTCAATTTTTAGTGTCTGTCCACCAAGATGCCAATCTCTAGCAGTTACTTCAGTTCCTTTTCCTTTGTCTTAAAAAAAAACACCCACTTTTTTGATTGGAAAAAAAAAAGAAACAAAGGAACAGTGTTGGTTGAGCCATTTAAATTTTTCTTAACCCATAACCCCTCACCATAATGCTTATATAGGCTAAAATATTTCTCAATGATTTCCATTCCCAATCAAGAGTGTCATTTCAGCTTAATGCTCTCACAGTTAACAAGAGAATTTTGTAGGGCATTCAATTCAGCCTCCCAGCTGAAAAATCATGAAAAATAAAAATTTGTTATGACTTTGAAATGCCATTTTTGTTGACTGCTATTTGCAGAAACAGATGAACATTCTCAAAAAAGAAAAAAAATGGTATTTTTTACAGAAGATAAAAAACGTACATAGGTATTATCTGGAGATATGGTTCTTTGTTAATGTCTACTTTACAGTGATCTTTAGAATTATATAAGCATAATATGTACAATTTTCCACTGAGCTGAAATATTGGGCTCAGTAGCTAATACTTGAAATTTCCTATTGCTTCAAGCTAGTCTTGAGATATCTAAGTTACAAAAGAACATTGTTATTTCTAAAATGCAGTGTTTCTTCGAGTAAAGAAAAACACCAACTTGGTAAATAATATAATCTCCAATTTTAAGTGCCTGATTGGTAAAATGCTTTTACATTTAGTGAGGAAGTCATCACAGTCTATGTTTTAGACAACCAAAGTATTTAGAGCTTCTTGCCTAATTTAGTCACTTGGCATCTGGTTCTGAATGACTGACATTTAGATTTCGTAAGAATTTGACTTCCCACCCTCATAGTTTCGCATCTGATCAAGGGGACTTCGCTTAAAAACATTTCCTTGCTTTCTGTTCTAGAAAGGACAAAGTCTCAACCCCTCTGCTTGCTGTCAATCCTTCCATCTCTGTGACTCACCTTTCCCACCAAAGCTCTCACCTTCCATTCACTGACCCCATACCTTGAGCTGTTTGTATTTATCTTCAAATGCCTATCGCATCCCTGCGCCACTGCATTTGGCATTTTCCTCTGCCTGAATCAGTGGTTCTTAACTGGAGTGATTTTGCCCTACATCTCCCCCAGGGGATATTTGTCAATAACCTGAGACGTTTCTGGTTGTCACAACTGGGTAGTGCTACTGACGTCTAATGGGTAGAGACCACAGACCCTACTAAACACCTGTGATGCACATGACAGGCTCCCACAGCAGAGACTTATCCCGTCCAAAATGTCAACAGAGTCGAGGTTGAGAAACCCTGGCCCAGAATACCCTTCCCCCTTTATCTGAGCCTAGCAAACACGAAGCTTAAAGTCACCTCAGAGATGACTTCTGAAAGTCCTTGAGAAAGAGCTGTTTGCCTACTCAGGACACACCTCTGTCACTGTTTCTAGTTTCTGAGGCTGTTATCAGTCCATCTGTCTGTCCTCCCCGGCTACACACACACATACCCACACCCCTCCCCAGGGTCATTGCTTTGCAGACGTTTACGTCCCTGGCATATAGCGTAATGCCTGACACAGCATAAGCAAGGGACAAATGCTTTTGAATCTGTAGCTGGTGGATGAATGTATGGGAAACCTTGGGCCTTGCATTATATTATAAAAATCATTTCAGGTTTGGGAAAAACCATCTCCTTATTTACATGGCTAGCTATCATTTATTCATTAAAACATATATACTGGGAGCAGAAACTAGCTCACTGTTTCCCAAACCGCTAAGCTGATTCATATACCATCTTCCCAATTCTGCTATATCCTCGTATTTCCACACCATGAGTCACTTACTATTTATCTTGACGTGAACTCCCTTTTAAAAAACAATTTATTGTAAAAGTACAGTAAATGGAAAACTAGCATCACTTGCCATAAATATAACTCTAAAACTAAACACAATACAATGCTTGTGCTCTGGCAGTCTCTACTTGATGGAGTAGCATCTAAAAGACTTGTGGTCTCTGGTTTTCCCTGGAGGCTTCCCTACGTGTATCAGTTAAAACCATTATACTTATGTGCCACACTTTTTAAACTAGAGCACTGAACTCGAGTGCTCTAAGTGAACGAAGAGGTGAGAATATTCAGTCATCCGTTTGGCACACATCTAATGAATGTCTACTAGATGCCAGGCAGTGTAGTGCTTACCTGGACAAAATAATGAACAAAACCAGAGATGGCTTTGCTGCCATTAAGTGAAAGAGACAAATATGAATGGGTCACAGGGCCAAATGTGCAATGCGACCATAGTGAGAGGAGGAAGAAGTGATGGGAGGAACCTTTCATAGGGTGCCTTCAACCGGTCCTCCAAGGCTGGAGGGAGGAATGAATGCAAGACGCATTCTGGGGGGTAAACTGAGAGGAACTTGACGGCTAAATCAATCAGTGGATGGATGGCAGGGCACAGGAAAGGGAGGTATATAGACCATGATCTTGGGAAACTGGGGAGGTGGCACACTGATCACATGAAATAGAAAATTCCTCAGGAAGCACAGATTTAGGGAGATGATAGGTTTGCTTTTGAAAAGATGCATTGAGTTCAAGGATGGACAAGTAAGTAAGAATGTCTGAGAACTTGGGAGGGAAGTGCAGGTTTGTGACCCTGTTCAAATTCTTAAATGCAAAGCCTCAGTTCCCTCATCTGTGAAATGGGGCTGACGGTGCTATCTACCTTGTAAGTTTGTGGGCTAAAAAATTTTTTTGGAATGGTTACTGTATATCGGGGCATTGTTCTAAGGGCCTTGATAATAAAAAAATAACATTTATTGTGAAGGAGCACTAACTATGCACCACACTATACGTTGTGTCTCATTTAGTCCTCAGAATAAACCTATAAGGCAGGTGGACTGTTTTCATTCCCATTTTACAGAGAAGGAAACCAAGGCTTAGGGAGCCAGGGAAGCTTGCCCATTGACACTGAGTCATAAGCAGCTGAGAAAAGATTTGAATCCAGGTCTCTCTGAGTCCAGAGTCTGTACCATTAATGGTTGCGCTATATGAGTGCCCTCCAAGCAAGTGGGAATATATGCACGGCCTGAGTGAATCCTGAGTGGGGGAAGGAGGCGGAAAGCCAGATTCCAAGGAGACCAGGACAAGGTAGGAGTGAGAGGTGAGTATGGGCTGCCCTTCTTAGGAGTCTGGTGTTGACAAGAAGAAAATCGAAAAACTTGAACTTTTCTTCCAGGTTCCTGTTCAAGGTGAAAAGAAGAGGAGCACATGGACCTCAATGAATATTGGGAGCTAGAAGGCAGATATGATGTCCATGTAAGACAGTCTCTGTGTATCTGGAGGAACACACGCCACTGTGTGTGCCCTGGGGAGGGGCTGAGGACTGGCTCTTGGAGAGTGCAGATTAGCCTGCTCTATAGAGAGATGGGACAGAAATCTTCAGGCAGGGGAAACAAAAGACAGAGAAGAACAGAAAAGTTCAGATCTGTACAAGGACTGACATGTGGCTGTATGGGCAGAGGGCACCACTGGCTCCTTAGCAGGACGTAAGGAATTCTAGGAGCTTGGACTAAAGCAGGCTTTGGGACCAGTGTCCTAGAGGGTCTGGAGCGCCACGTTAAAGAGCTCTGACTTCGGGCTTCCCTGGTGGCGCAGTGGTTGAGAGTCTGCCTGCCAGTGCAGGGCACACGGGTTCGAGCCCTGGTCTGGGAGGATCCCACATGCCGCGGAGCAACTAGGCCCGTGAGCCACAATTACTGAGCCTGCGCGTCTGGAGCCTGTGCTCCGCGACAAGAGAGGCCACAATAGTGAGAGGCCCGCGCACCGCGATGAGGAGTGCCCCCGCTTGCCGCAACTAGAGAAAGCCCATGCACAGCAACGAAGACCCAACACAGCCATAAATAAATAAATAAAATAAAATAAACAAAAATTTAAAAAAAAAAAAAAAAGAGCTCTGACTTCATGTTGTGGGTTGTGGATTATGAAGGAACCAGTGGGGTTTGCAGGAGGGAACCTGCAGAGGAGGGAAGACCAAGACCACAGAAAACAGGAGAACATTCCTTCAGGAGAGAACACAGAATTGAGGGCACGAGCAAACGTATTATTTGGCGTGAAAAACAGGAAGCATAATTCTTTCTTCATCATGAGAAAAATTATGATGAGGAGTCAAGGTGATGGTGATCATCCACTGGATGCTGAGAATGGATTTATGATGGCAGCAGGGAAAATGAGAGTTAATACGTATTGGACACTGTCCTGAACGCTTTCCGCCTTGCGTTACGTCATCCTTACAACCGTCCCATGGAGTAGATGTAATATTATCACCCCCATTTACAGACGGGGGAGCTGAGGTTTCAGGTTAATACACTGAAGGTCAAATAGCCCATCACAGGCAAAGCCAGAATTATTCAAACCTAGTGAAGCAGAGGGTAACTCATCAGTAGTCCTGACCGAAAAGGGCAGGAGATGGACATATAAAAGCTGGAGAAAAGAAGAAAATGCCAGGAATGGGTACCACCAAGTCAGGCAACAAGAAGTCAGGTGGGTAAACAACAAGGTCCTACTGTATAGCACAGGGAACTATATTCAATATCCTGTAATCAACCATAATGGAAAAGAACATGAAAAAGAATATTTTATAAAACTGATAAAAAGGATATATGTAAAACTGAATTACTTTGCTGTACAGCAGAAATTAACATAACATTGTAAATCAACTATACTTCAATAAAATAAATTTTTTAAAATGTATTTAGAAAACCAAAAAAAAAAAAAGAAATCAGGTGGAGATTAAAAAATTGAAGAATGGCAAGTATGGTGGGTACAGCTTTAGGCCTGGAAAAACCCCAAGAATTGGAATTTTTTTAAACCTGGAGATGAAAGGTAAATAAAAAGCTGAATCTCAGTAAGCATTTCAGTGATTAGGAATCACTTAAAGGTGTCATCCATCCTGGGAGGATGACAACGGAGATGACTCGACATAAAGAAAATTGTGAATTCTAATAGAAATAAAAGCATCTCCAGCCTGCACGGAGGCCTGGAGAAGTCAGAATAATGTACCCCTGGCCTCAGGCAGAATTACCATAAACCATCCAAGATAGATACATTTTCCCCATGTTAAATGACTTTCAGGAAAGGAAGGTTTTCTGTAATTTTCCCTAGTAACTCATTGTTGTGTTTAATAATTTCACTGTTAAGGAGCAATTTCTCATACTGTATCTAACCCGTGATTTACCAGTTTCGAATTCACGTCCACATTCATTTCATCGGCTCATGGATAGCTGCTTCCATTCACCGCAAGACATACTTACCCAAAGTACAGCCTGACTTCCGACTTTCACCCTCTAAACTAAATACAGTCTCTTTGATTTTTAAATACAGTTGGTTTGCTTTGGCAAAACTATCTTTCATTCTCTATGCCTCTTGCTTTTCATAAAACAGTGAGGCTAAATGTGATAGGAATATTACCGTATGAAAACAAGATGAAGTCCCATTTCTGTATCTCACAATGAGAGTGTGAAATGAAAGAGAAATATTAGCTTTGGGAGATGAGCTATACCTACTTAGTATGTGAGCAGCCTGGCACTCAAGAGACAATATTAAAAAATATACCATATTCTCATATAAAATATAGCATTCATGCTGAATTTACTGACATTTAAGAATAGTATTTCATACAGTAATGGAAGAGGTGTAAAGACATACGTGTTCCAAATATCATTGAACTAAAGGTATTACTGCAAAAACTAAATTTCAACAATCTCTGGTGCAAAACATTCCTAGAGGAAGAATTGTTGACACGTGGGAATTAATAAGCATAATGTAATAGCCATACATCTAACTCCTAAGTAAGGTCTCAGCTCAGTTGTGAATTAAGTAATCTTGATTGGCTCATATTACTTTATTAAAGTGTTGCTAGCACTATCTTGCGTATATAATGAATTGCAATAGTAATGTTTTCTTCAATCCAATTCAAGTGGGTGCTACTTACTAAGGCAAGTAAAGCATCATAAAAACCAGCTCCTAAAATCCTTGTCAATAGTATTTATTATGGTAGGTCTAATGGTTCCTTTTGACACACATAATATGAGGTCTTATCACTATAAAAGCTGGCTCAGCCAGAAATCTACAAGCACGGATCTCTATGAGTTGGCACCTGGATTATTCACTCACACAGTAATTACCGATGGTCAATAATGACCTTGAGAATCTCTAAGAAAATGGTCAGAACCTAATGGAGAAAGGGTGTAAAAACTTTGTGAGGGCTAGAGTTTTCAGGAAAGGATATAAGCAGGGCTTGAATGGCAGCATGAAGAATTGGAAGGCTCAAGATCAAGAAAAATGGGCAAGACGTTCCTGGCAGAAGGAATCACGTGAACAAAACACAGCAGGGTGCCGGAGCACGGTGGGCTCAGGTCTGTCACAGCAAGATGACCCATCTGGAATGACTGAAATACCTATTCCCTCTCAGCCTGTGATACTACATAATAGTTCAATACTGTCAAGATTTTATGCCTTTGCAACAAAATATTAGGCCAGAAATGTGTTTCTCTGCATTTATAACTTTAAAGGCTTGTCAGCAGAATGAATGCCATTCTTGGTGTTCAAACCTGTTAAATAAGTTAATCTTAGAGTTAAAGGGAAGGAGACCATCTCTTCTGCACTAAATCAGGAGGCCACAAAGAAACTCATCATACATGTTATTTGTAGCCTCTTAGAAATATGAATGCTAAAAATTATCCTAAATTTATGTATATTTGGGCATGATTTTTCACTTAATTCCTCACCAAAACCTTTGAATATGAGGGAAAACAGAAAATGCCAAGAACTGTAAAAATTAGATGCCAGAGGGTTATTGGCAAAACTTAGTCAATGATCACATTAAATATTACATGGACCACCAATGATTTATCCAGTATACATAGATCATTTGACAAACTTGAAGTTCTGTAGAAAGGAGTACAACAGATTTCTTCGTGACCGTGAGCGTTGTGAATAATCTTGTGGAGATGTTATTACCTGGAGACAAACTGTATGTGACCCTGTGCACTTTTAAGATTACAAACAAATTCAAATACAGATGTCGGTTGGCTTACCTCTCTGTCTAGTCCAGCTGCCACTGTGATAATGTCCCCAGTCTCGTTGTTGATTGTAAACATGTTGGGCGAAGGGCTGCTTGGTGCCTGGGACAGGATTCTGTACCTCAACATCCCATTGAGGGCATTTGGATCATCAGCGTCAATCGCAGTGACCGTCATCACGTATGTTCCTAGACATAGCAGACATGGAAAATGAATGGTCACACGTCATGTCAGCGTCCCCCAAATGGAAGGTGTATTTACCTTCTCCATCAATCTTCATTCCACTTTTTCAAAGCAACATGTAATCATTTAGACTTGATTAAAAACACTACTGATGGGCTTCCCTGGTGGCGCAGTGGTTGAGAATCCGCCTGCCAATGCAGGGGACGTGGGTTCGAGCCCTGGTCAGGGAAGATCCCACATGCCGTGGAGCAACTAGGCCCGTGAGCCACAACTACTGAGCCTGTGCGTCTGGAGCCTGTGCTCCGCAACAAGAGAGGCCGCGACAGTGAGAGGCCCGCGCACCGCGATGAAGAGTGGCCCCCGCTTGCCGCAACTAGAGAAAGCCCCTGCACAGAAACGAAGACCCAACACAGCCAAAAATAAATAAATAAATAATTTAAAAAACAAAAAACCAAAAAAACCACTACTGATAAGAACAGTACTCAATTCAAAGAATACTGAACATGGTTGAGATGCTTGAAAGGAAAAATTTTTTTTTTAATTTACATGTATAAAGACTCAATGTTTCCATATACTTATAAGACAAATTCACTGTATGATTCAAAGAAAGAATCCCTTTAGACCTTCACTGATATAAAATGCAAATAATAAGTAACATAGATGCCATCTGAAACTTCTTTTATGGCCACCAATGCCTTCCCTCTGCCCTATTTTTTCCGTTATGCAGTAACATCTAAAATGACATGCTGGGCATGATTCTCCCCAATGCCTAAGTCACTTTCTGAAAGTAAGCCGGCTGCATAAGGACACACACTCCATTTACTGAGGTCGTGAGGAATCATTCCATGCATGACTGTTTTGGTACATTGAATAGGGAGTTTTGCATTGTGGTTCATTATTTCCTAGGAGATTAAAAGAACATTGTAACAAACTCAGGGACTTCAATTTACTAGATATTGTGGAAAGGAAGTCTACAAAGCACCAGGATCAAATAAATTCCAACTAGCTAGACAAACTGTGCAATTGAGAAGTAGAGAGAAAAATAGTTACTATTAAAGATGGTTTGTTCTTTGTGATCTTTATAAGAACTGGATTATGAAATGTTCCATCTCCAGCCTACCATCTTTGTAAGTACCCTATGGTCAGTTCTAGTTTAGAGCCTTTACAGTTGCTGTTCCCTCTACAGGGTTCATTTTTTTGCCCCAGAATTAACTAAGGCTTGTTCACATAATTCAAATCTCTTTTCAGAGCTTGTCCCTCTAAACAAGACACCCTATTTGATTATATGCCAACTTTGATTATTTTTTTCCCAAAACTTTACTGCACATTTACTTGCTTGTTTGCCTTTTACGTTTCTCCTCTACTAGATTTTAAGCTCCAACAGGGCACAACTAACTTGTCACTGCTGTATCCACAGTGCCAGAACACTGCCTGGCACACAGCATGTGCTCTATAAACATTTGTTGAATGGATGAATTGTTAAAACAAAAAAAATATGTTTTGGAATCTTGAACCAAATACTGCTTACAATATTGCATCTTAGTTTAACTCAAGATTCATGACATTATCAAACCTTGCCTAGAAGGATGTTTTCAAACTCACAGAACATTGCAGGAAATCGACTCATGAAATGTCTTTATGTCTCCTGATCATTGAGAGTCATTTATTTATGGGAGGGATTTATGGAAATTCATGGTCAGATGCGTAATAAATATATCTGTAATGGTTTATTTTTGACAATTTTTATGAAACAATACTTTTGATAAAATTAGAAATAATAGAGGAAAAAAGAGAATGAATGATTTTTTAAAAGACCAAAAACCTTCCCCAGGCAAAAAAGCGCAACGTTTATTTATCCTTAGAATATATGTAAAAGCCTTGTGTTTTAGTAAGGATATGTTTAACATGCTTTGATTTTTTTTTTTTCCTGTATTTTAAAATACTGACGAATGCGACTCTGAAATGTGACTCAGAGCCACAGATGGTTGAACTTCCGGCACAGCCCCTGTCTTCCCACCCAGCTGCCTGCACACCCCACTCTTCTGAGGATACAGACAAGTGTATTTGGACCAGGAAAAGTGCCAGTTTAAGGCATAGTTGGCTTTATCTATAAATTGGCTTATGCAAATCCGGTATAGATGACGAAGGAAACGCATAGCGTAAGTTTAAATGTCGAGGCTTTCTTACATACAAAATATTAAACTATAATTAATTAAGTCTCTCTAAATACCCAAACATCTCAGGAAAGCTGGCAAAATGTTTCTTTTTACCATCTCTATCCCAACTGATTTTCTTGTCCACAAGTTTTCCAAACTCAAGAGACCTTTCTGGCCTTGGTATTCCACTGTGACTGAAGTTTACAGGGTTTTCAGTACAAGAATCTAAAATCTTGGTCAAATATCACTTCACAATGGCGAGAGGCTTTCTGGCAACTGCTCTTTCTAGGCTAGGTCACTTTCCATGACACTGGTTTAAATGCAAGGGCTGCAGAAGACATTAGGGTCACCCTGAAAGTAAGTATCTTGTGTAGCTAGAGAACAGCAGTCTCAGCTGTCACCAAGCCCCCTCTCTGCTTTTGGTTTTGCCCCACTGCCTGGTCCTAGGAACGCCACGTGTTTTAAGACACTCCAGTTGTTTTAGGTGCTGCTACGACTAATAAGATAAAATCTACACTTTACAAACTGAAAGCCCCTGGTCTTCCAATGCTCACTTTCTAGCTGCATGGCCTTTATCACCCATAGCAGAATCAAAGGATTGTATAGATTTCACAGTCTAGAGTCAGATACTGTAGCATGTATTTTTTCAAAGGTGGAAAAAGTTATTGTGGGCAGTAGAGGGGTATTTTTCTGTTTTCTCTCTTCAATCCGTTTTTCCCTAAGTTACCTTCCTTTTTGCCTAAAAGCAGCATGAATGAAAGAAAATGACACAAAAGGCTCACGTGATTTCTCCTTATCTTGCTTATATACGTGTTGGATTACATTGCATTTCCTCAAGCAATCTCCAAATTATGATCTTTGAACTTACCAGGCTTTGATCCCTCAGGAACCGTCCCATTCCAAACCTGGTGTAAGAACTCGGGTCTGTTATCATTCATGTCAATAACATTGATGACAATGTCAATCGGGTTCTCCACTTGGTTTCCATTAATATCCACTGCATGTGCCCTCAACTGCAAGAGTAATTAGAAAACAAAACAATTTAACACATTTAGGTCTCGAGTGAGAAGATACAAGACAACATACCCATGCTACCAAAACAGCACAGATGGACCGAAAACCAAAAGCTATTCGTCCCATCAAAAAAAAAAAAAGGAATTCCCTGGTGGTCCAGTGGTTAAGGCTCCGAGCTTTCACTGCCGAGGGCACGGGTTCGATCCCTGGTTGGGGAACTAAGGTCCCACAAGCAGCGTGGTATGGCCAAAGGGGAAAAAAAAAAGCTATTTGTCCCATCAAAATTTAAGTTAGCCAAACTCTATATAATTAGGGGTGATGGAGCAGCAAAAGGTCGCCAGTTGCTATCTGCTAGGTACCCTGCTCAGAGCTCTATGGATTTTACTTCGTTTAATATATAGACAGAAGAGTGAGGTAGAAACAAATCCACATTTGAAGGTAAGGAAACTGAGCTTCAGAAAAGCTAAGTAACTTTACTCTGTTTATTGACAGAGCCCCTGTCCAAAGCCAGTTCTGTCCAGCTCCCAAATCCTTTTGCTAAGTCCGTACAAGAGTCAGGGTAATTAAAAATGTGGTACTGGCCTAGAATAGTCATAGAGAACAAGAGAAAAGGCAAGAATCTAGAAAGAATTAAGTGTGTACAAGGAATTTTGACCCTTTTTTAATTGTAAAAGTCACTCACTCATAAATATTAAAAGTACATAAGACAGTTGTTCCTCTCCCAAGGTTGAGTTCTCAATATTATAGGTATTTTTCTAGAAATTTTATCTTTTTCTTCCTTTTTAAAAAAATTTTATTTATTTATTTATTTGTTTATTTATTTATGGCTGTGTTGGGTCTTCGTTTCTGTGCGAGGGCTTTCTCTAGTTGCGGCGTGCGTGGGCCACTCTTCATCGCGGTGCGCCGGCCTCTCACTATCGCGGCCTCTCTTGTTGCGGAGCACAGGCTCCAGACGCGCAGGCTCAGTAATTGTGGCTCATGGGCCTACTTGCTCTGAGGCATGTGGGATCTTCCCAGACCAGGGCTCGAACCCGTGTCCCCTGCATTGGCAGGCAGATTCTTAACCACTGCGCCACCAAGGAAGCCCTCTTTTTCTTCCTTTTTACACTTTTTTTTTTTTTTTAAATTTTATTTATTTATTTATTTATTTTTGGCTGTGTTGGGTCTTAGTTGCTGTGCGAGGGCTTTCTCTAGTTGCGGCAAGCGGGGGCCACTCTTCACTGCGGTGCGCGGGCCTCTCACTATCGCGGCCTCTCTTGTTGCGGAGCACGGGCTCCAGACGCGCAGGCTCAGTAGTTGTGGCTCACGGGCCTAGTCGCTCCGCGGCATGTGGGATCTTCCCAGACCAGGGCTCGAACCCGTGTCCCCTGCATTGGCAGGCAGATTCTCAACCACTGCGCCACCAGGGAAGCCCTTTCTTCCTTTTTAAACAAATATAATCACTCAGCTACTCTTGGCAAAATATCTTCAAAATCTTTTCATCCAGAACATAGAAAACCATTTCAATCTTTTCAAAAGCTATGTACTGTTCCACTGAATTGTTTCTTTTAAAGAGAATGCTTCTATGATTTTCCTGTTAAGTATGATGCTGGCTGCTGGTTTCTGTCGGATATGCTTTATCAACCTAAAGAATCATCAACATATCCTTTTTTTATTTAGAGGTTAACACATGAAACAATGTAAATTTTATTACACTGGCCTTTTCAACACCTACAGAAAGAATCCCGTTTTCCCTTGACTTATTTAATACATTATATTACATTAAGAGATTCTTAATAATGAACTATCCTGGCCATTCTATAATTAATTCTATTTTGTTATGGATATTGCTCATTTATGTGCAAGTACTGAGAATCTGGAGATCAAGAATTTACCCCAAAATTGACCTGAAAATATTTATTTCCTGAGTTTTAACCACAGAAGTTCAGATAGTGAGAATTCGTACAGAAGAGATAATTTAGAATTTTTGATATTGATATTACTTGTATTCATAAATTAGAAACTAGTCTAATTAAGGACTGGTCTATTGTGTGCTGACTTTATTAAGCTTTCCTATTAATGTGATGTTGTTTTTGTGAAAGGCTTGCAAGTTTTACTTCTTTCTTTATGTTTTAGAACAATATAAAAAGCATTAGAATTACATGTTCCTTAAGGATTTTAGAAGAATTGCTTGATAGAACAACCTTTGGGAGGAGGGAGTTGAGTGATACTCCGGATTTAAAACATTTTTAGTTTTTTTATATGCTTATTTGCCTGTTTATATCTAGGGGAGTCTTGCTCTACCACATATCAATATTTTACTAATTTTCAAAACTTCAATAATCTTAAGAGTTTGTACAAGTGCAAAAATTCAACAAGTATATTAATGAGAAAAATAAGAGTCTAAAAACAAACACATGCATAGGTGGAGTAAGAAGTATGGAATGACATGCTAAATCAATGGGAATACCAATTCAATATATGGTGTTGGGATAACGGCACTGGCCGTAAAGGAAAAACAGAGTGGATCTATATCCCTTTCTTCTTTTACTCAACTAAACTCCACAGAGGTTGAACATTTAGAGGCAAAAATAAATAAATAAATAAAACAGATAAAATGGAGGAGATTAGCATCTTGGAGCAGGAAAACCCTTTATAAACATCTCTGGAAAGCCAGAATGCCTGATAAAATTAAAACAACAACAACAAACATCACCATGTAAAAACTATAAGTTATAGTAAGGTAAAAACTATAAACAAAGTTTAAAAACAAACAACAAAAGGGGAAATATGACAAATCATGTATTAACAACGCTAGTAGATAAAAGGTTCTTAAAAGTACAGAAAAAGATAAACAACCCCCTGCCCAAATTCAACATAAGACAGGAGTAAGGATATCACGATATTCAACATATGCAACTTAAAACGTCAAGATAATTCTTTTACCAATAGTACTGGCAATAAATAAATAATGCCTGGAATTGATAATGGAGTGGAAAGTATCTACTATATAGTGGGAAGGTAGTGCAACACAACTATTCTAGAGAACAATTTCACTATATTTATCAAAATAATTCTAATTTTAGGACATTTTTCCAAGGATAGAATGGGAAAATGTACAGAGAGATGTTCATTGTCACATTATTTATACAGTAGTTGTAAAATAAAATAGAAAGAACTAAATTACCCAAATATCTACCAGTAGGTAATTACTTAAAATTATGTTAGAGCAATCAAAAATGATGATATAAATAAACTGATTTACTGACATGGAAAGATGCTAAATCTTATGATTGCTAAGTGACAAAAGCTGGTTTCAGAGAATGATCCCAATTTCAAAACAATACATTTATGAATCTATGCACAGAGAAATATCTTACAGAATATCACCGAAGTAAGGGAAAAAAAAAAAAAAAAGAAAATGGTTAGTTTTATGTACTGGGATTTCAAATTCTTTTCACTTTCTTATTAATACTGTATTATTTGAAAAATTTCATTTCTGTATTATTTGAAAAGATTTTACAATGTGCCAATATTCTTTTCTAAGAGAAAATGATACTTTCATTAAAAGTTTTAGTAATTCATATAGAAATTGGAGAAGTAATAAAGATCAGTTTAGGTTTCTATATTAAATGCATGAAAAAATTGTTGAAATCCTGTTCCAGAAAAATGTGCAACCATGGTTAGAAAAAAACGAAAGAAAAATGCTTTCTGGAATTTAGACTTTAATATTAGGTAATTCTTGAGTTTTAAAATACTCATTACAATATTATTTTTAAATCAGTTTCAAACAAATATGTGTATTAAAAAATATGAACATATAACTATATACAAAAGCTGTTATAACTTAATAGGAAAATGAATAAAATAGAAAAATAACACAAAAATTAGCATAAGAAATATAACTAGATAATATATCTAAGAAAAGATTGCTCAGACTGGCAGATTGATGAAACCAAGTATTGGCAGGGTTATGTGGAAAAGGGAAATCTTAATTCCCAGTAGGCAGATCAAAATGGCACATCTTTCTGGAGTTAATATGACCAACAAATAACAAAATAAAAATGTGCTATCCATTTTCTATGACTCTAATGGTAATAATAATACCAGCAGGAGCAGATAAAATGACAAACATAAATGTATATTAATAAGAAACTGCTATTAAAATGATAGTTTATATATTCAATGAATACTATACAGCCATTAAAAATGTTGTGATCGTTATATAATTTATATGAAACAGTTTTGACCTCTTTCATGTAAATTTGTTCTTATAAATTCTTAGCCACGTATCTGAAGGCAAGTATCAGCATGTAAACAGTAATATGATTTTAAGCAATTTTAGTTTTTTCTTTGGCATTATTTGTTTTTTACCACGAGCATTCATCAATTTTATGAAAACAGTAAACTTATTAAAAATAAATTGAAAAGGCTACAAGTACATTTCTGGTGTTAGAATGCTCAGGATCAAAGCTTTAAGACTGATGTGAGAGGCAAATGTTAAACCCTGCACATATTTGGAAGAGAATTAATACAGAGGATTATCAGCTGGCTGAAATCTTACATGAAACCGGGCTATCAGCTCGCGATCCAGAGGCTTGGTCACCGACAGCTGACCTGAGATGGGGTTGATAATGAAGATACCAGTTGGAGGCTGGTCGGCTCCCGGCCCAGTTACGCTGTACCGTAGAGAGAGGTTTTTATCTCTATCGGACCTGATCTGAGGGTCAAGAAGACAATCACATTAAACAAGGGACTAAATAAGCTCATTACCAGAGACAGGGCATGCCACACCTCATGATCTCTTCCAGTTACAAACGTATACCATCTCTTCCCAGAAAACCCTTGAAGCTCTGCCTGTCCTGTTCCTTTTCCTTGCTTCTGGGTGACGGGCTTCAAAAAGAGATGTCACCTATCACCAGAAAGACTGGGGGCAATGTTAACATCTAAAAGAACATGCACTAGGAGCAGTGCAAAAGTCAAAATTAAGGAGCGTCAGTTTTTGAACAGAATCAAAGTCTCTCCTGGGAATCTGGAGGTTAGAATATTTAACCCAGTAACAGGTGTCCAATTTAATGAAGATAAAAATTGTTTACTTTTTGCATCAGTTAGGATAAGAAATAACTGTCTAACCATAGTGTGAAACAGCCTCCCATGGGAACTCTAAGATTATGGTTGAGCCTGGAAGTGAGATTCCTGTATTTGCATCGTGCTGATGTTTTTCACTGCAACCAAAGCTTCCCATGTTATTTTAAGGTGGCACCTAATACCCCAAATTCTTTATTAATAACAAAGCATGCAAGAAATGATTTTATAATATATTTCTATTACTCTCAAAAATTATACCCATTATAGGCTCACTGCCTTCTCAACAAATACAACAATTCCCGGAAAAATAAGTTTACAGATGAGTGGTCATAGGAACAGGCTATAAAAAGGGAGGAAGGAGAACAGTACAGAGAAAGGGCCAGTTGAGCAATACTGTTTGGAGGTGATGATATGAGATATTTGTGTATTAGGTAAATACCTTTAATCCAGTAACAGAATCCAGTTTTTGTTTTGTTTTGTTTTTTTAGCTAAGGCAAAATTCTTTTCTTTCCTCATTCTCCATTGAAGTAGAAACACAGAAAACACCTCGGTTTGGGGGCTACGTCTTTCATTGTTAAACTGAATTATAATGCACATTACCATAGACTATACAACACAAATAAATGACTTATTAAAAAATACAGCTTTCTGTATGTATCCTATACAGAAACATTTACTTTCTACTAGATGGGAATACAGTGACTTTGTCTTATTTTCTTTTTGTAATAAATGAAAGGTTGCTCATTTTACTAAACATGTAGAGATATCTGTCATTTTGTTCTCTGGGTCTGATGGTATGCATTTAGAGTAACTGGAGAAAAATCTCACTCTTCAGCTCTGAAAGCCTATGTTTTTGCACAGCCCCAGGGGGTCTGTTAATGGTATCAGAGGTCATTTTTTATTTCTTTAAAAAAACTCTCAAACGCACTTGGTACTGGCATTTTTAGCAATGATTGCCCCTTTATTTTTTCTTTGGCCCAAAAGCTATTTGTAGAGGGCAAAGATCATCACGGGGAGTGCAGATTTCAGACAGGGAAACTAAGGTGTGTGGGAAAGGGTATGGTGTGGGTGTGAAGCATGTTGGAGCTAAGGCGTATGTATTCAGACACTGAACAAACTTTATCATCCATGAAATATAGGACCGACCCACAGAGTGTTCTATCTACAAATAATAAGAGGTAATGAAAAAATGGAGAAGAGACTGTTTACAACACTACAGACATTTCATCAATACAAAACAAAATATGTTTCAGTACATACATGTCGTAAACTCTACCTTGTGAAAAAAGAGACAAAAGCGCTTCTAACATACACTTGACACATGCCATGGAGATCAATGAAATTGTGCCACCCTACCCTGACAAGTTCTTGAGGAAAAGGCCCTCTGGAGTTTTCTGGCAAGTTGATTGGAGGGATAACCCAGTCTCTCTTCTGCCTTTGTAGGTAGCCATTGTGCTTATTAGTCAATTGTCTTGGGAATACTATTTCTTCAATTTCTCGTGATTCCTTTGCATTAAAATACAAGAAGACATTCCTGAGTACTAGGAAAACATTTTCTGAAAGTACATCAGTATCAATGGATACCTGTAAGCGTAGGAATCACAGTTTATTATGAACAAGAAAATAGGTCTGGAAGCCCTCTCCTCGTCCCCGTATTAAAATAATAGAAAACACCGTAAAATTGTGGGTGACAGTGTTCACTGAAAAATTGAATTCCAAACAATTTATTATGTGGCACAGCTGTGTAAACTGTAAGCCATCTCAGATAGTAGTTAATATTGAGCAAAATTTAATAGTACCCTTTTATACATTTCTCATTAGTTTAAACCACAGTTCAGGTAATGTGCTACTGTGTATGTTAAATTTAGATCTTGATGTGCTAAAATATAATTTGGATTTCAAAAGAAGTTTAATACATACTGCTAAGGAACGTCTCAAATATTTATGACCCTATTAAATTCCACAGAATTAATGCTGTACTTATTCTAAACCTATGTCAGCCGTGATGGATGCTGTAGATGACCCACTTTGCACATGGGGTATTAATCTCTGCTGGGTGTCAACATTTTCTTCTGTTTCTCCCTATGTCTGTAGACATTTTAGCCATTAGCCCTTGCTGCTTCAATGCAAAGATCCAAGCTAGTTTGCTGGAACACAGCGAATCATCAACAACAACCAAAGCAACTTTTCACTCAGTTACCAGTTCCTTACTTTATAGTACCCAAATGACATGATTCCCCCTAACAGTTAATAGATTAACAAATTACATTTCACATAATGAAAGTCCAACACTGGTATAAGAGAAAAAATATCTTTTTCTCTAATATTTATTCATATTTGATTATGGCTGTGTATATCACATTTACAATTAAATACCAGAAAAGAATGTGTGTATTCTTATCTCTCACAGTACAATAAATATACAAAATGTAATAGTCATAGTTCATAAAATCATGGACTTGAGATTATATTAACTCAAAGAACTAGAATATTCAGAAACTAATAATGTTATCATAACTTTACTGAAGAAGTTAACGTTTCTATTTAAAATTCTTAAAATAGTGCCTTACACAAAATAAGTGCTCAATAAATATTGAACTGAATTGAACTTTACTCTGTTAGAAATGTATCTTATTTATTTTATCTTGGCTTATAGCAGCTTCCACCAGAGGGAGTATATTATTCCTAACAGTCATGTCGGTAGTATAAATAATTCATACTTCCCAATTTAATTATTAAGGGACAAGCAAAAACCCAATACTCCTTGACAGAAATGCTTTCCTTCTACTACTATAAATCTGTATTTCCCATCTAATAAATTTGGCTGGTGACATCTTACAAACAATTGTTTATTTTGTGGTTAAATTTAACACCTTGTAAAGCTTCTAAGAAATTTAAAACAAACAACTACTTCTAATTTAAATTAAGTTATAAATCTCAAAGTATAAACAAACCTTTCAAATACAGTTTAGGATTGCTGATAATACATTTTGTCTAAGCATCTTATAAGGTTAAAAACAGCAAAACACTATTGTAGCAAATGAAGTTGATACAAAGTCAAATATTGGCCACCCATTAATGTGATGCAAAGTATGTATTTAGTTCAAACTGTACATTTCTGATCTGCAAACATAACTCCATCCAAAGCCATACTTGGATACTCTACCTTCACTGAATCCTCAGGTAAGGTTGGTTTGAGGCTCAATTTTACTGCCACTTGCCACTTTTCCTGAGTCTCTTTGTCTTGAGCATATATCAGGAACTTTGAGCGCTCAGAGGAGAGGGGAAAGCTTCTCACGGCATACACCATGCCATCTTCATCCACCTTAAAATCTGCTGGTTCGCTGCTTTCATACTGTACTTTTCTCTTCCCGTTGCAGTTGCTAAACTTCACTGCAAAAGATAATAAATACATAAGACTAATTATACCACAAAGGCAAAAACAACCATTCATCTAAAGCTATATCCTGATTAGGTTAAAAATAAAATGTAGCAACATGAAACACAAAAATTTTATTTTTACATTATTAAATTTTCATTAAAAATTTTTTTTAAAGTTACACGACTCCATTTACAGTTATTCCAATATTAGCTTTGGTCCCCATGTTGTACAGGACATCCCTATAGTCTATGTTACACCCAATAATTTGTAACTCCCACCCTCACCCCTGTATTGCCCCTCCCCCCCTCCCCACTGGTAACCACTAGTTTGTTCTCTATATCTGTGAGTCTGCTTCTTTTTTGTTTCATTCACTAGTTTGTGGTATTTCTTAGATTCCACATATAAGTGATATCATACAGTATTTGTCTTTCTCTGTCTGACTTATTTCACTTAGCATTGTCCCCTCCAAGTCCATCCATGTTGCTGCAAGTGGTAAAATTTCATTCTTTTTTTATGGCTGAGTAGTATTCTATTGTGTGTGTGTGTGTGTGTGTGTGTGTGTGTGTGTGTGTGTGTGTGTGTGTATACCACATCTTTAGCCATTCATCTGATGATGAACACTTAGGTTGCTGGGTTGTGAAAGAAAATGAATTAGCATTTGTTGAATGCTAGGCACTGAACAAGACACTTAAGGTTATTTACTTTAACCTTAAGAATAACCACCCAAAGTAGGACATCATTTTATCTGTTCTACAGACGGGGAAGAAAATTCAGAAAGCCACCAATGCTCCATGCTGTTTGACTCTTAGTGGTTGTCTGCCCTACAAGAGCACAAAGGGATCTCACTCAACTTATGACTCAAGTCTTAAACCTTTAATAGACAATGAAAGTAAAGTAAAAGAGGCTTGATAGATGCTTGGGAAGAGAGTAATGCCACATTTAGATCTCTGAAAGTACCAAAGTAACTAGCATATTAAAAAGGAGTTCTTCATTTGGAGCAGAGCTTGAATGTCCCACAGAGGGGAGGAGCTGAGCCCCTCACAGGCTAATGAGAGTGTGTGGCAAATGCGAAAAATTCACACTCCCTGTTACTGCCACTGACTTCGGCTAACTTGGTACTCAGCTTACCTATTTGGATTCAGGTGTCAGAAAGATGCAGGCTAGGAAAGATAGAGGCCTTTGAAAAAATGTATTAGCAAAGAAGGAAAAAATGTGCCTTTTCCTACAAAGGGTCACTGCACACCCTATGAATGAGAAGTGGGTGATTCCAGAGAGTCTGACATGGGAGAAAACACGTGGGAGGAAACTGCATAATGGTCAGTTACTTAAAATTGTTTCGCTTTTCTAGTACCCCTGCCCCCATTGGTTTAATATTTCTGTTATTAAATTGTTCTGGGTTTTTTAAACAACTGGTAATTTTCATTGTTTTAATATTAAAATAAGCAGCATTTGGGGCATTACTCAGTTTTAAAGAAAGGTCTTGTATTACATAATTCCCTTTGTACATTCAACCAGTGGAATCAATACCTCAACTCAAGGTCCATTGCCAACTGAAAAAGTTCTCCTTAGTGAAGTATCAATCCTGACTTCATCCTGTGGTTGTGATTTAATGCACAAAATATGCCTGGTTCACATGCTTAATCAATAATTACCAGGTTTTACTGTTTTCAAGTCACGCAAATTAAAAAGCTTATTAATTTCAATGAGTGTTATGGACTGAATTCTGTTCCCCAAAATTCACAGGCTGAAGCCCTAATTCCCAGTACCTTAGAATATAAGTATATTTGGAGATACGGTTTTTAAAGAGGTAATTAAGGTAAATGAGCTCATATGGCTGGGCCCTCATCCAATATGACTGGTGTCTTATAAGAAGAGGAAATTTGGACATAGATGCACATGTACATAGAGGAAAGACCATTGTACGGACAGAGGAAAAGATGGCCATCTGCAAGCCAAAGAGAAAGGTCTCAAGAAAACCCAAACCTGCTGGCCCCTTGATCTCAGACTTCCAGCCTCCAGAACTGTGTGAAAATAAATTTCTGTCATTTAAACCACTCACTCTGTAGTCTAATAAATGGATAATACACGGATTCCATTTGTTTACCATTGGTCAGTGTTTATTGTGTGTTGTTTTGTTCACTTATGACTTAGATGCACCATGAATATTTTCTCAAAATTGACCAGATTCACTTCTGCCCTAGCACCAAGCGCTGAAACTTACTTAGGAGAAAGTTTTTACAGAAACATAGAAATTAATAGGAAAAAGTGGAAAACTGCTATGTTATAGAATCTTAGTTACAGCACTAATACATATTTATAATTTATATAATATATTTATTTACCATTTATGGACTTTCAAAACGGTTTTCAGGAGGACTATGGCAAAATATGTTTACCAAAAAACCTGGTTAAAAATAAAAAGGAGAGTGGACAGAAGCCACTTGAAAGGGAGAAAGAGATATTCAAGGGACATGGTAAAATTAAGATTAGATTTAAATTTTAACTTTGAAGATGAGGAAGGCAAACATCATAGTTATATGACTTGTGAGGAGAAATATATAGTTCACTGGAACCAAGCTGTTTCTGTTATTAACACATTTTCCTAGTGGAGAGTAGGTAAAGAATTCTGAGTAATATAATAAGATTTTCAACCTTTATTTTCCAAAATAAGTAGTTTGATCATTTTTTAATATATAGGTTTCTAAGAAAAGGTGATGATACATTTATTTTAAATTAAAATGCATCCTTAGCAGTGAAACTATTCTATATGATACTGTGATGGCAGATACATGACAGTATGCATTTGTCAAAACTCATGGACTGAGCAACACAAAGGGTGAATCCTAAAGTAAAATTAAGGACTTTACAGTAATGTATCATTAGTGGTTGTAACAAATGTGCCACATTAATGCAAGACTTTAATAATAGGGAAAACTATGGGGTGGGGTGGATATGGAACTCTTCACTTGGTGCTCAATTGTTCTGTAAACTTAGAATTGTTCTAAAAAATAAAGTCTATTAATAATTAAAAAAATACTTCCTTTAGGGGAACTAGCTATATTATTAGATATTTAAAAGGAGTAGATAGTTGTCAATATCCTGTCTCTCCCAAACATGAGTTCCAGTGAATTGCCCCAACGTGGTATTAGCTGGAGCTGGATAATATAACTGAATCAATAACTTTACATAAACACCCTATGTATGGAGATACTGAGTGTAGTTTCATGAAAGTCATAATATTTTATCAGACATGTAATAAAGTTGAAATTCTGTTATTTTAAAAACAATCGAACTCAACTTGAAATATTTTTTTCCGACGATCTTCTTTACATTAAAACATTAATTTTGCTTAAGTGCTCAAATAACTTAGAGTAGAAACTGCAGAATTTCAAAACATAGGAGAAAAGGAAATAAACTGCCTTAGACAACTGAGAAAACAAACTTGATCTACTGGATCATTCAAATTTAAAACAACTCTACACACAAATGTTTGTGCCTAAAAACATCATTATATTAAACAAGAAATTTATTATTAGAGCCATTGCATAGTTTACATATAATATGTAGTTACTGTGTTCTAGCCTACATAAAACTTTGCTAACATGATTAATATGAAATTAAACACCAGTGAAATAATTATTTTAAAGTACTTTTGACTCTTAAAGCAATACCTCAAATTAATGTTGACCATAAAACCATAATATCCTTATAAAATATTAATGGCAAACCACGGATCTTATATATTAAATGTATTAGCAGTTAATAGCACTACATAAACCACAGAAATGAAAATGTGCAAATACACACATACAGTTTATAATTTTTGCCTAAGTAAAACATCACCCATATTTAGAAACAATTATGAGAGAACACTGTAAAAGAGTTTTGTGCCTAAATATCCCTTTGACTTTTTTATTGTATTTTTTCCCCACATTAATTGCTATTTCTGAAGGCATATTGGGAAAACAGAAATAGTTTCACAGTGTTAACAGATGTTCTCCTTCTATGGGGACAGGGCAATGTTTATTAAGGAGCTAGCTATCTATTAGTGAAGAAGTGATAGGGAGGAAGGTAGAGAAGAACTGTCTCAACATTAAGGATTTCATGGTGTTTTTACTTACAGATTCCAATGGAGAAAGGTTACCAAGTGCAGTTTTGCTCATAAATCTGCTTAGATATTCTTTACTTACTCTAGGCCCTTTCTGAGTTTCAATTTGAGGAACAATTTTTCCTAGAACCATTTAGGGTCCACAAATCCTTTTCACACATGCACAGTAGGATATACTAGAGACAGTTTGGAAATTTCCATATGGACCTTGGTGGAAAAAGTCATTACATTTTCTTTATAGCATATAATTATGATAAGAAAAATGAAATATAGAGTTTTGGGAAACATACTGACTATTAAATACACATAAAACTTCCATACAAAAAAATTTTTTTAAATCTTTAATAAGAAATTTGAGCTTATTTGCATGAAATGCCTTTTTAATAGCAAGTTTTATGACAGAGACATCAAATGCTTGATAATTACCACTAAGGCAAACTTTATTCACAAAAGTCGGTGGTAGCTAACAAGTAGCACAGAGTTCATCACTTTTTCTCCAATTGACAGAAAGTTCTTTCTTGTCATGAACCATGAGGGATACACTGATTAAATTTCCTTGTCCTTCTTTTCCTTAATTGACAAATATAATGCTGAAATTCCTTGTGGAAATGTAAAAGTTTTCATATTTTTTCATCTTAAGTATTTTAAAATAATGATAAAACTTGACTTCAAGCATATATAGGTATTGCTCTAACAGTCAATAATTTTTCCTTAGGATTTAAAATGTAACACCAACTAAATATCACAAATGAATCATTTTTATCCTTTTTCCAAAGTTGAACTTTGCTTCAAATCCATAAGCTCGGTGATTATGTGTAATATTTACACGGCCTTTGCGATTTTCAATTAAGTTCATTCAGATGCTCCAAAATGTCAGTTAAGTAGGCTATTTTTTTCAAGCGAATAACTCTCCTTCAGCAAATCTGCAGTGAACAACATTCAAACACACTCACAATCCATTTTTCTATTAGCTAATAAACTCTTGCAAAAAAAGTGTCCTTTGGACAGCTTGTGCACTTTGGTATATATCAGCAAATATGGTTTTCTAATCCCTGATCTTTGCATAAAGCTGTTGCCATTTATTTTCATAATATCAATTTATGTGGTTTTAAGATTTATGAGCAAACCTTTATATACAAGAGTTTCTAGGTGAGTAAAAACTAACATAGAATCACGGGGCTCTCAGATTAAGCTCCTGATGTTTATATCTTCATACCGTTTATAGCCATTCTACCTTCATGCCATTAGGGCCAGAGCAACAGCCTCATGTAATATTTGCTTAAAATTTTGCTTTAAAGTGTTCATTTGGGTCTTTGAATATATGATATACAAAAGTTTGTCTTCCTTTTTTTTTCAAAATGAATAATGCTCTTCAAGGATTCTAACGACTGCTATTAACCAACATATTTATTAATTCCTTAAAGTCATCAACATGCAGTGATCACTCTTTTGATCAAATAATCTTTTTGATTCGTGCTGTCACTATGATGTGTGACATGCCAACAGTACCTGTCCTGAGTGTATTATTCAAAAGTGGCTCCTTTCCTATTTCTTCTACTTCCTTGGTTTCCAGTATAGCATTGACGATACGTATATAGGCTGGTAAAATAAGAAATTCTACCTTTGTGTGAGGCATTTTGGCCTAAGGCATTAAGTGTAAAATCCCATAAATGGCTTTTAGAGCTTGATCATGTAGTGCTATACTCAATCTCATAAAGGAATTTCTTTACTTTCTGCTTAAGAGAATCCAAAATTTCTTCTGCCTAAATTGGTTGTTTTGGGGTACAGTGACCACAAAATTAGTCCTGCATGTAGCTTCACTGGCTCACTTTTGCATCAAATAAAACCTTTAGACCAAGTGTGAGAATAATTATAAGGGCGCATGAATTACAATTTGAGGGAAAACATTTGAAGGGGTTTTTGTAACTGAAGTCTTTCCATTTTCCACTGGGTTGGGAAAGTAAACATACTTTAAAATGAAATCTAAAGACAAAAGAGACTGCAGGCATGTATAGCTTCAGAAAATCTATCTGTAAATAATATATAATATACATATAATATATAAATAGTAAACTATAAGTAATATTGTCCTATAATATACTAATGAATATTATAAATATTACAACTATAAAATAAATATATTTCAGGTCTTCTGCATTGTTAAAACATTTAAAAATAAGGTATATGAAAAGCTTGGAAAATTAAACATACTGTAATCTAAATTGGAATACTGAATATTAATTTTCATTTAATTTAAGAATTGACAGTCTTAAAAATGTACAAAATATAATCATTATTTACAGTTCTGGATAATCAAAAAATATTTTGAAAACAATCCATTTCTGCAACTTACAGTCCTGTTTAGTAATTTAGTAAATTTTATGTCCAGAAAAACCAATCAATTTAATTCTAAGGAATTTGTTTCCAAAAACCTATATAAATTTAACATAATAGAGACATTTTAATTTTAAAAAACACACAAAAATTAACTATTGGTTTCCATCGAGAAAAGATTTTGACTGTTAACTTTAAAATCCAACAGGAGTAAAGGAAAAAAAGCAAAAGAAGAAAATGGAAAAAAGAAAAAGAAGGAGGGAAGAAGAGATAAACAACTGAGAAATCTAAAAAGTTAATAATTCTCTGGTACCTGACAAAAACATAAAAAGATAAAATTTATATATACCTTCTCTTTTAGAATTAAATGGAGAAAAGTATGAGCAAAAGATGCAAGTAAATTAAATTGAAAGAATAATAAAAGTAACATTTGCATAAAATTTTCACTTAGGATAAACACACTGCTATAAAAACAATGATCAAATGACTGGGGGACTTCAGTGGGAAAGGGGACACTTTGGTGCTCACTCCATGTGCGGCGAGTACTTGGTCAATGAAAAGATCTGGGGAGATGCTATGTGGAGACTTGGGTCTATGCAAGTCTTAGCAAAAGAGAAAAATAATAAAAACTTTCAGGAAGTTTTTATAGAAAGCCATGAAAGGGCATTCAAATGTAATTTTCACTATTGTGAGTTAATTTACTGACCTGTTTTATAATAAAAATGCCTTCACATTTTTAACACTATAAAAAAGTTCAACCATGAGTATCCACAGCACACTTATATCCCATTCTTGGCAATCTGGTTGGGAAACACTGATCTATTTTGCCATACTGCTGAAATATTAACACTTCAGTTGGCATTGCAAATGATGACCAATAATTTCAGTTTTTCTCCTCTTTCTAAACATTCAGAAAGAGGACACTTCTCATCTCCTTGGCCTTCAGCATGACCATGTGGCTTACTTTGGCCAGTAAAATCTGGGGATTGAAGTCACACATATCGCTTCCCAGCAGCAGCATTTAAAAGTTGATACCCTCTACAGCCAGACAAAACTATAATTCAGAAAGATACATGTACCCCTATGTTCATAGCAGCACTATTCACAATAACCAAGACACGGAAACAACCTAAATGTCCATCGAGAGAGTAATGGATAAAGAAGATGTGGTACCTATATGCAATGGAATACTACTCAGCCATAAAAAAGAATGAAATAATGCCATTTGCAGCAGCATGGATGCAACTAGAGATTATCATACTAAGTGAAGTAAGTCAAAAAGAGAAAGACAAATACCTTACGATATCACTTACATGTGGAATCTAAAATATGACACAAATGAACTTCTTTACAAAACTCGCCGACATAGAGAACAGACTTGTGATTGCCAGGGGCAGCAAGGCGGGGGGTGTTGGGAAGGGATGGGCTGGGAGTCTGGGGTTAGTAGATGCATAGAGAATGGATGGACAACAAGGTCCTACTGTATAGCACAGGGAACTATATTGAATGTTCTGGGATAAACCATAATGGAAAAGAATATAAAAAAGAATATATATATAGATAGATATAGATATAGATATAGATAGACTGAACAGCAGAAATTAAAAAAAAAAAAAAAAGTTGATGCCCTCTTTCCCTGCAGTGGCAATTAAGAAAGGACACGTCAGGGCTTCCCTGGTGGCGCAGTGGTTGAGAATCTGCCTGCTAATGCAGGGGACACGGGTTCGAGCCCTGGTCTGGGAAGATCCCACATGCCGCGGAGCAACTAGGCCCGTGAGCCACAATTACTGAGCCTGCATGTCTGGAGCCTGTGCTCCACAACAAGAGAGGCCACGACAGTGAGAGGCCCGCGCACCGCAATGAAGAGTGGCCCCCGCTTGCCACAACTAGAGAAAGCCCCCGCACAGAAACAAAGACCCAACACAGTCAAAAACAAACAAACAAACAAACAAATAAATAAAAATGTTAAAAAAAAAAAAAAGAAAGGACACGTTAAACGCAGATTATAACAGGATCGAACCCCCAGGGTGAGTGAGCCCAGCCATAGAGAACTGCCCTGGAGGGTCTCCTGCTTCCACCGAGGACTTCTTTGCAGGAAGGGGAAATCGGCATTTTTAATGTTAAGCACAGAAAAATGGGGGTAATTGTTACTGCAGCACATCCTAGCCTATCATGATAAGGTCTCAACTTGAGTGACCTAAATCCCTCTCACTGCAGCAGAATTAGGATAAAGTGTCTATGAAATGCAATAAATCAGAATCAAACTTATTGTAGATCAAATTAATACAACTAAAATATTTCTTATTACTAAAAGCCTTGGTATTTCCCCACCAAAAGCAAGAGGTTTTATTATAATGTTCTCTAAAATGTTATAAAATCTAGAGAAGCTGTTATTTCATTTTCTTTCCAGGGCAAGTCATGTAGTATTTAATTAACATCTATATACAAGTTGCCACAAATAAAAGAAAGGAATAAAGAGCTATGATATTCTTCGTGAAATTGAAGAAAATCAAAACAAGCAGTAGGGATGATAATGATTATGACATTCAAAATATGAAATTTAGATTTTCAATTGTCCAATAATGCTATGCATACAATTTCATATATTAAACCTTTGGAAAAGCAGTAAGATTATTACATTCTCCCTTATATGCAATTCTAGTAACAAAAAATTTAAGCTGTTCTTCTGTTCTTCACTTCATTGATATTCTTCCTCCAGGCATCTCTGTTTCATGAAATTCAATGAAAACCCTTTCTTTTGACAGAATCCAGCTAAAAATATATAAAATGCTCAGTGTTCAGGCAGAATTACTCTTTTTTTTTTTTCTGCAGAATGTGCCCATTAACAAATTACATTGAAATATCACTACCTCTAATTAAATTACTCTGACAGAACACAGGTTGTGTGGAAGCTCTTTTTCCCAAATGTATGATTATTAGTCTCTGAAATCTGATGCAATTTAGTTAGCTTCGTGTTTCAGGCTACTTATGTCAACAAAGAAGGATCCTAATTCCTAAGTTTTGTGACAGGTTTTTGTTAATTTTTAAAGAACATAGAGTTCTCCTAATAAACTTTGCTGAAAAGAGAAATTCTTGCTGATTGGAGTTTTCAAGTACACCACTAGAAAGGAAAAAACAAAACTAAACTAATCTTGTGTTTAAATCAATTTCAACAATGTGGCTTAAAAACGTGCCACAGAGACCAGAAAGAGGGAATGTCTCCCCAGAATACCCAACTTGCTAAGACATGGGTATACCAAGGAACAAAAGGATGCTGTACATTTTATAAAATTTGAATAAAAGAAAGAGGTACATAGAACATAATGTTCATTAAGCAACTCAGTCCTACAGTATGACATGATATCACATGAACGGAAATTAAAGTCCATTGAACTATTAAACCATTAAATCCCAAATTATTTGCTGATAGTAAAGTTGCAAAACAGAAAGGATAAGATTTTCATCCTAAACACTTAAAACAATTTAAGAAATATTTATTCCTTTACTCGATTTTAGAGAAAAATATCCTTGTCATATATGAAGAAATGACAGTGTACTGATATATAAAACAGCTCTTGAAAATCTGCCATAATACATAACTCATAATTTAAAAGCTGAATTCCCATTACTGCCAAATTCCCCCAAAAGAAATACTGGCTCACTAGTTACTGGAAAGAACTTTGCAAAGAGCAAAGTTGGACTTTCTACAGAAAACAAACTAAAAATTTAACAAAAGCAACACCAAAACCCACAATATTACATGCGTTATTTCTAAAGGCTGTCTACATTTTTCTGAACATGAGCAACATGATGTGTATTAAGTATTTAATATATGTCGGATTCCATAAAAATGTCATCAATGTTACTATGTCTTTCACAAAGCCAATGAAGTTGTTCAAAGTAATTATACGAAGTCCCTAAGTTGCCACTGAAATTTAAGTAGTAAAAGCAATGAACAAATTCTCATATAAATTCAATTAATGGGTTGTTAGTTGGTAAACATCACCGTATAACCTGGGGAAAAACATGGCCTCCATCTTTTTATTGTCTCAGTAGACCAGTTTCCAACTTTTTGAAGAATTATTGTATAAACCCTAGAAAGCTGCTCTAGTAGCATGAAAGTATTCTTCCAACAACCTAACCAGACAGTATTTCTTAGTACTTACTCTGATCTGCAGATAGTCACAAGAAAAACAAGGGTAAGTAATCTATGACATTTAATAAAAAAAATGGGCTATGATTTTAATGCATCAATATAATAGTAGTAAAGGGCTATTTCAAGATTATTTGGTTTTACGCAAATGCATAAATACTTGAGTAATACTCTTTTATATGTCAATTACTTCTTTATATTTAGAAATTATATTTCATGCTTATTAAATTTTTATTATAATGCCCAGAATTCCAGTCATTTCAAAATGCAGTCATTGGTTTAAAAGAACCAACCAAACAAAAAAAAAAAAACAAAAAATCCTCTTCAAAAGTGTTCCCCTCCCTTCTATCACAGCCTGAAATTAACATCTACTTCTGTGAACACACCAACTCAGCAATCCAAATTGCTGGGCAAAAATCTGCTGCTTCAACTGACAATAATAAGCCTTCTACTCATTAATGGATTGACATTCCCTCTTGGAGAAATGATTACACTTCTATTTCACCATTCTCCTTAATTATATCAAAGTGCATGGGATGAATGGTCACACACTGTAATATTATGGCCATTTCATGTATGCTCCACACTGTGATTTATCTGAAAACATCTTAGGTGTATGAGTGCTCTGCCCAGGGACATTATTCTTACCCCTGCTTTTCCAAATGACACTATGGCACTTAGTCCAGCTCTTAGGTATACTTATGAAGGGTCAGGGTATCTCTAAGTTTTACAGAGATAAAGATTTTGCATGTTTGATTTACCCCATGAACACACAGGCACGTATTAAAGGATTTTCACTACATTAACCAAGAGGATGTCAAGGCACGTATCCTGTGTACACACTATTTACTCCCAACTTAACCAATTCTCAGGCTGCATGTGTTAGCTACAATAAATTGAGTTAGGCTAAAACAATATCCTTATCTCGTCCTGATAAGTAGATGCATTAAGCAGACCAGTTGGAATTGCATCTTTTTGCCTAAAAGCCCCAGCCATATTTTAGGATAATATACTAAAAGCCCTATTTTAAAAAAAGTAACTTAGACATTTGACTTCCAGAGTCATTAAAATGAATTAAAACAACAGACGTAAATAATTGAGACAAAGACAGAAAAACACACACCTAAACAGGAATGATGAAAGATCTATTAAATGTGAATTTTTCATCTTAAAAAATCCCATTTTTAAAAAAAGAGGGATATAAAAACCAAGAACAAATAGAAATGCAAGGTATGAAGGAGACTTCTGGATAGCATGGCATGGCACAGTCGGGTCATGTTTTCGATGGACCACCTTGCTCCAAACAGGCAGCAATGATGAAGTATAAAGAGTTTTTTAAAAGAGAAAGACAAAACCTAGCCACACTCAAAAACAAAATAAACATCTCTGTGGGCCAGATATGAACTTAATGTAAATTGCCACCTGGAAAGGAATCAGGTAGGGACAACTGGAAGTTCAGCTTCTGTTGGGTTAAGGGGCTTGAAGGTCAGAAGACGTAGGGCACAGCATCTAGGGTGCCATTTGACGCCAGGGAATGGGGCTGGGGCTGGGCTCAGGGTGGTTTTGTGCAAGGGCAGAATGAGAGATGAAAACAAAAATTCCACAATCCCAAATCATCAAACAGTCTAATACTAAGGACAGTCAACAAAATCAACAATCAGAACCTAACACACTCCAAATGAATTTAATTTCATGGAACATTCCTCTGGTTCGCTCTATCCCACTGGCCACTCCTTCTCCAATTCTGTAAGATGCCTCAAGCTTCAGCCCGGGATCTTCACTTCTTTCCATTCTCACCCTAGGTGATTTCAACCAGCCCCAAGGTTTTAAAAACCACCTACACAAAGATGATTGTTGAGAAAGTATGTATAAACCTTGACTGTTCCCTCGAGCTCTAGACTCCTATATCCAATTGCCTACTTGCCACCTCCATTTGGACATCGAATAGACAACTCAAACTGAACAGGTTCCAAAGCCAACTCTTGATTCACTTCTGCCCCCAGTCCCTCAACAAACGCCATGGTGAACAGTTTCACCCTTCACCCAAATGCTCTGACTACAAGACTAGGAATTGAGCTTGACTCCTGTCTTATTCCAAAAGGAATCTATTTGAAAGTTCTGTCAGCTCTACTTTCAAAATATATCCCCAATATGGCCATTTCTCATCACCCCCACGGCACCAGCCATCATCTGGGTTGAATTACAGCTGGATCCTCCAACTCGCCTATCACTCCCACTCTCTGTGACACCTAGAGTGGCCTTTTTTTTTTTTTTTAATTTTATTTATTTATTTATTTTTGGCTGTGTTGTGTCTTCGTTTCTGTGCGAGGGCTTTCTCTAGTTGTGGCAAGCGGGGACCACTCTTCATCGCGGTGCGCGGGCCTCTCACTATCGCGGCCTCTTGTTGCGGAGCACAGGCTCCAGACGCGCAGGCTCAGCAGTTGTGGCTCACGGGCCCAGCCGCTCCGCGGCATGTGGGATCTTCCCAGACCAGGGCTCGAACCCGTGTTCCCTGCATTAGCAGGCAGACTCTCAGCCACTGCGCCACCAGGGAAGCCCCCAGAGTGGCCTTTTAAAAACATAAATTAAACCATGCTCAAAGGCTTCCCATCACACCACGTAGAACAAAATCCTTAACAAAAGCCCTTGGCCCTGCAACCTCTTCCTCCTTTCCTCTTGGAGCTCACTGGGCAGTCACAGTCACGTAGGCGGTCTGGTGATTCCTCCAACAAGCCACACTGATTCCTGCCCCAGGCCCTTTTCCGTATATTTGAAATATTACCCAACGCAGGAGACAGGAGAGGAAAGAATAAGAGAGGAAGCAAGAAAACTTGGACAACAGGCAGGCAGGAGATGGATTAATTAACTGATAATTAGTCAATTAATTGATTAATCAATTGCCCAGGTAAAAGACCACTAGGTTAATTTTAGCCTTTTTAGCCTTTATAGATAAGGTTACCTTTCCTAAATTTTTCCAACTTGCTTCCTTTCTTTTTTATTTCCCATGTCACTGATGGCAATACATGATTAGAGTTGACTTTTTCCAATCAAACCAGATGATGAATAAAAGGAATGCAAGACCCTCTTTTTATTTCTTACCTGGGTTGACTAGGGATGAGTAATAGGAATCACAGAACACATAGGGGAGGCGCACAGCATATCATGCATCTTAATAAGAGCTAAGCAAATAGAGAGGCAGCAAACAAAAGTGTTTTGATGTTTGCAGTCTAGTCATTGGTCTAATGAGCAAAACGTGTAGCCATGGCTGGGATGCCACAGACCACCCGGAGTCTGTGCTCTACTGTACTACACGACCTCTCAAACAATGGTGGTTTGAAAACACGCAGGAGGAATGAACAAATTCCCACCAGCTCCTCAACAGTGAAGAATAAGGCAAACAACAACAGTCTAGTGCTGAGCTAGTGTTCATTCACGTATGCATGAAGTCTCCTCAAAATTGGGGACCACTAAGAATGAGCATAAAGCAACTTGTGGGTTTCAGCATCTTAACCACCAACTATAACCTGCTTCAATGAGAAGGTGGATAGGATGACTTTTTTTTTTTTTTTACTTTTTTTAAAATTGAAGTATAGCTGATTTACAATGTTGTGTTAATTTCTGCTGTACAGCAAAATGACTCAGTTATACATATATATACACATTCTTTTTTATATTCCTTGGATGACTCGATATAAAGAAACAAAAGACAAAGGTGGGGATTTCACCCTCTTCCTCAGATCCAACAGTACTAGTTAATAACATCACATGAACTTATTTTGTATGTATGTGTGAATCCATCTATCTGTCTACTTAGTGCTGTACTCTGAATGAGTAGTAACTACAGAGTAGGTGGTCAACTTACAGAGTAACTCAGCAATGTACAGAGTAAGTAGTCAACTAATACTCTCACTACTACTGTTTCCAGGTCCAGAGTTTAGAATGTTTGTGACATGTCTCATTTAAATATCACCTACAATGATATAAATACTTTCATGTACTTATTTTTTCTTATTCTTTCTTTAGTTGCCCACCTTTATACATAGGGAAACAGAAGGCCACAGAGTGTAAGTTCCCTCATCACATTGAGAGTGTGACCACTGCTGCCCGAAATTCTTTGGGGGCATCCTAAGAAGCACCCATTACATCTCAGGACGAAGGCTGATTTCCATTTCTCCCCGAACGGCCCACTCTCAATGAAAATTAACCCAATGATTCCTTGTCTGCCATTTAAGATGAATACTGAAATGAAGATAACAAGATCCCTAATCTCTAGGAGTTTAAAATTAGGAGGAAAGGGCTTCAATAACTAACAGTAAAGTAGAACAATATATAACAAGATGGGCTAAACCAAAGCTTTTGACAATTACAACCGAAGGGAGAGAGGGGATCACTAAAGATGTAGTGAAATGGCAGCCGACTTTTGATCTGAGCAGAGAAGGATGAACAGGACTCCGGCAGGCTGCGTGGGGACAGGCGAGAGGTGGTGGCTTCAGCATGATCGAGGCATGGCAGTCTGGCAGTGATGGTGCCTTCACAGAGGCATCAGTGGTTATGGAAAGAGTGGTGTCTGGATCAACTCAACTGCTCCTCGCTCAATGCCTTTGTTGAGGATGAGTATCTGTAAAGGATCTTTTTCTAGGGCAAATTTGTTTGGCAAGGAGTTTTGGGGACATATTATCTTTGTGGGGGAGGGAGTTTTATGGGCTAAAGGCTCTTACTGAGAGAAGCAGTCTCCAGGTAGACTGAAATCCGTTCAGCTAAAAGAAGAAATGTCAACAGAGGTACAAACGAACAATCTAATCACTGATGCACATGAAACTGGTTCGTAGAATTCAGGGGCAGTGTGCGTGTGTATACCATGCCTATGTGACAGTAGGATTCAGTGCTAAAATGGAAATGCCATTCTAGTTTTTAAAAAAGGCTTAGCATTTCCCCTTTTCCGGAGCCCATGGGTGACCTCTTAACATGAGGAAGACCATGAGTGGCATTTTTTAAACGTGGGAATTATTCAAAAATACACAATATAATATGCAAGATGTGATTATAAAGAAATAGGATTGATTCCGCAAGTCACACAGAAAAATCAGACTCATTATATAACAAGCACGCCTTGAATAAATTATAGTCCAAACAACAGGGCCACTAAATATGCACTTTAATTTGGAGTACAGTACAGAAGTAACTTCAGATTCTAATCAGATGAATTATTCATAAAGCTAAAAGATACTAAAAAAGAAAAAAAAACCCACTGCTTGTATAAAGGCCAACTCTAATCTCATGTATTTTATAAGTAATCTCCACTAAAACACTATCGTTTTATACTCAATTGAACCATACCCTCAACTAGTCTGATGTAGTGTACTTTTCTCTGAATAAGAAGGAACTGCATTGATGATGAGATTTTTTTTTTCTTATCATTTTGTTCTTGTTTGCAAAAAATAAAGAGAACAGAGGACCACAAGTCAGTAAATTCAGTTCTGGTTGCGATCCCACTGATGCCCAATAATCCTCTAAACAGCTTTGCATCTTCATTTCTTATGGGAAAGTCTCACTGGAAGACTGCTAATATCTTTTACAGCACTAAAAATATGCATACACATATCCTAAAATTCAATATCATAACAAATCCCTGAGTGAATATTACCACTGAACGTGATACTCGTTTTTTTTTTTTTTTTTTTTTTGGTTGTTTTAATTGTTGTGGAGTAAGTTTTAAGTAAAAGACAACGGCTTCTCTGAGACAAAAAGCAAAGGACTACTCCTACAGGAATAAAATCATTTTAAATGCATTGTTCTCTAGTTATTAAAAGCTATCAAATCCCAGAGCAAAGTTAAAATCTAAGTATCGCACATTCCATGTAACGATGGATGAAAGGGCAGCAACAGCTAGAGTGATCGAAATCATGACAATGATTCAATGGTCACTCTCCCTTTCAAGAGGTTAACAATTTACATGGGCATTAAAGAATTGAACTTTATAATCTGGTTGCTTTCCTTTTGCTAGAATTTGTATGTCATCAAGAAAAGTCAAAGAAGCTTAAGTTATTCTGTTTGAAACACAACTCTTCCTCTGATAGACCAATCACCTTCTTTGCATGAACAGATTTCAGTCATTTCTGTACTAGGGTGTTACAATGAGTATAAATCTTTGAAGGCAAAAGATATGACCAGTATTTCAAGTTCCAAATTCTATTCCTCACTCCCTTTAAAAATAATGAATGTCAATGAGAAGAGGTAAAGCCTGAACTTCTTTAGAAGACATTTCTTTAGAACAGTTCTTTAGAAATATTTCTCTGGAAGATAAAAATATGCATTCGAGACAACTAAAGATGCGATCCATGATTTCTCCTAAGTTTGCAATTTTGATAGCATAAATGCTCCTCAGGAAAGAGAAATTGAGGACCTACAAAGTTCCTTGGGAGATTGTATGGCAAGAAAACCAATATGACTATTTCAAGATGAAGTAAAATAGGTGCTCCTTTAACTTTTACATGATGTATTTTCTTTTAAAAGTTTCCAATAAAATAAACTCAGTATTTGTTATAAAGGAGACATTCTCTATTCAGTTCTTATCATAATGGCCATACAAAAACATTCTGCTGCAAGTTTTGGTTTCTAATGAGTAGCATTCTTTTTTTTTCAGGTTCAA
Organism: Balaenoptera borealis; assembly: GCF_965194805.1. Classification (NCBI taxonomy): domain Eukaryota; kingdom Metazoa; phylum Chordata; class Mammalia; order Artiodactyla; family Balaenopteridae; genus Balaenoptera; species Balaenoptera borealis. Next base: position 47,619,568 of record NC_138875.1, on the reverse strand, counting down.
AGTCAATTTCTTTAAACTGCCTGTTTTATATGCACACACCACCTTTTGGTAATTCTTTCATGGATTACAGTTTAGCCTTTAAAACAAGCAACTTTGTTGAATATCTTATTATTTTTCTAGGCGGTTTCAAATCCCTTGATGTCTGGCAAATTTTTACAAAATTAATGAGGTTAACCTTCATTTCTCAGACTTGCAGAGTTACCTGAGGTTAACAGAGATCTCTTATTTAAAGATGACTCATAGTCAAGGACTTTTAAATTTGACTTTATTTTCAGGAAGACCTACTAAACTCAAAGTAGATATTAAGTAAGAGAAGTATGTGACACATTCTTAATCTTAGACACATTTAGGCAACTAAATACAGGTTAATCCCACTTCAAATAAATTAGATTTGTAAAAATATAGACATCTGAACTAAAATGTAAAGGGACATTAATAATGTTATTCTGTTTATAAGACTCCTTTTCATAGCTGCCTGATATTCTATTTTCTTACTCCTTTTCCCATGTCTGAACGCGTCTGTCCTCCTGTAAGGAAGGAGCTGAAATCTAAACGTAAACATGGCAAGTATTCTGCCATCAAGGAAGTCACAGTCTCATCTAAATATTTCTCTAGCAAATTATGTGACTTAAGATGAAGATCTACATAGTGGGGATTAGGGAAATTAGGCCACGAAATCAAAAAGCTGAAGGTGACATTTAAAAACATGTTTAAATAGAGTATCGCAAAAGGGATAAAGTTTGCCACAAAAACATGTGGCTTGTAAACTTTTCATTTACTTGCAGTTTGCAGGAAAATGTCTACTACATACAGAAAGGGACCAACAGAGTCTGTTGCCAAGTATCAGCAGCTGGATTTGAAGATGTGCAATTCTCTATACTTACAGCACTGAGGAAGGCAAAGGAGAAATACGGCTTTTAAGCATTCCCTCCTTAAACCACCACCCCTGCCCCACAGAATACATGTGCACAGATTTTTTGTGATCATGGTTTTTTTTTTTTTTTGGCTGCGTTGGGTCTTCATTGCTGCTCTCAGGCTTTCTCTTGTTGCGGCGAGCGGCGGCTACTCTTCGTTGCGGTGCACGGGCTTCTCATTGCAGTGGCTTCTCTTGATTCGGAGCACGGGCTCTAGGTGCACGGGCTTCAGTAGTTGTGGCTCATGGGCTTAGCTGCTCCCCGGCATGTGGGATCTTCCTGGACCAGGGCTTGAACCCGTGTCCTGTGCATTGGCAAGTGGATTCTTACCCACTGCACCACCAGGGAAGTCCCTGTGATTATGTTTTAATTTGATTTTTAGAATCACAGAAATTCATAGCATCACTGACTTCTTTTTTTTAAAATATAAAATATGCTTTGTATATAAGCCTTCTCATTTTATGCTACTTTGTTTTCTGGTTCAACCAAATCACTGTTAGTGAGAATGAACAAGGCAATTTCTGTTACCTGAAAGGAAAACATAGGATTCTGCTCGGTTCTTTAATTTCTCCATGAAGATACACACATAGCTCTTTAATAAAAACATGCCATTGAATTTCCATTTCCCATAATTCCTTCTGCTTAGTGAACAAAGTCATAATAGGTATGTCAGAATAAAAAGAGGGATAAAGTTCTTTCGAGCGGGCGGAAATGCCTCTGCAGCTTTTTATAACTGGAATACTGACCGTCAGCAAAAAAGAGAGATTGGGTGGCTCAACAGGGTCCACATTACATCTGATTCACTGATCCCTTTCAAATTCTTGCCCCCAACCTCGGTGCAACACAAAACCCTCCTGAGCTCTGCCGGTCCCTTTGTCTGTTTGCAAAACAAAATACAACAGAATAAATTCTTGGGGGTGGGGGTAGGGGTCGGGGGAAACAGCTTTTCTCTTTGGACAAATCTCCCCCTTTGGGTTCTCTTAAGATGAGTGTTCTACCTAGTTTTGTCAGCTAGTCACTCTCCGTCACCTGTTACTTAGCAATTCGTTAAGTAAAAAATATCAGTAGCTCTCGTAGCTTTCTCCAAAGAAGCAACTTGGATGAGAGGTCAATAATGAACGTGCTTTGTGTACCCAGCAGCGCTCAAAGTGCTTCTAAGATCATTAAGGCTGGTAAGGACTCGTTGGTTTTGTACCCAGAATTGGGTACGAATCCAAGATTAAATGTCAAAATGAGTGTGCAGGAGAATATTTGTTAAAATACAAAATTTCGTAATTAGAGAAATGCATTCTATGCTCTAAATGCACCTAAAAGGAAAGATGCTCAAAGTGTAAAACATGCCTACAAATAATTTCGCTAATGGGTAGACACAAGATTCTCGAGTGCTTTTTCTCTCAGATGGCTACAGACGTTAAACGTTCCAAAAAACTTTATAAGGTTTTCAGATAGGGTTCTCCCGTGAAGGCAGAACTACTTTTAACAATGGCTAGTCAGATGTTGTTCTTGTTCTGAAACATCCCCCTTTCAACAATTAACTTTCCAGTTCATACCATATGCTAAATAGTTGAGTACAGCATGAGAGTACTGTGGGAACCAGTGAGGAAGTCTACAGAAGTATTTTGGGACAATTGTGAACCTTGGAGGATTTGGGAAGGTGAGACTAGGAAGAAAGGGAATTCTGGTAGGAATAATAACCCAGAGCAGAGGAAAGAAGACTTACAACATACCCAAGGAAAGGCAAAAGCTAACCATTGCTTGAAATATCAAGTTAATATAGGGATAGAGTGGAAGATACACCTACAGATTTAGTATAGAGAAACTGTAGAGCTCTTGTAAAAATTTGGGAGACAGATGCTGAAGATTTTTGGGCAGGGAAAGCGCAAGTAGTGTTTTGGGACAACTGACCTAACTTAAACACACAGGCTGCGATTAGAGTGAAAAGCCAAAGACATTTTACTGAAGAGATCAGTGTTTGAGCGTGAACTAGGGACCCGAGCCAGTGATGGCAACAGGAATCCCAAAGAAGAAATACAGATTCAAAGAAGTGGTGAAAAAAGAATCCATAGGAACAGAAGACTAATTAGATGTGAGGAGGAGAAACGGCTAGGAAGGAAACGTAAGGAGTCAACAAGGATTCCAATGTTTTGAGTCTAGCTGACTGTTTAAAAAGAGGAGTGGAAATGGGCTAAATTTGAGGGAGGAAATAGTTTTAGGAAAGACTGCTTTCCAGAACTGCTGATTTAATTTAGCATTAAAAAAAGTATACAAATCGTGCATCTTCTAAATGCCTGACATGGGGCTAGGTAGAAGGAATTCATAAATTACCATACAGACCTTATCTGAAGGAGCTCTTAGTTTGATTAGAGAGACAGACACACAAATCATGTGCTCAGCCGAAGTCACAGGGATGGGGTGAAATCTTTCAGGGAGAGTCATGTCTAATCTAAAATTTTCCTGCTGAGGTGATCTTGTTTAGTTGTCTTATTGACAGAAAACACCTGATAGCCATCTCATCCACAGACATCTCTTCAAAAAGATAAAAACTTATTGAGTCAAGCTTTTGTCTTTTTTTCCTCCTTATAAAATCTATTCCCTTCTTTACTCCTGGACCTTTAGTAATTTGTGTTTTTCTCCTCTGCACCGTATTCTAACTTGCTACTACCTTTTTCAAACATAAAACTCACAAAATTAAATTCTTAAGAGCTCCAATGCTGGAGCGAATTATTGCCAACAACACTTGAGTACCTACTGAATGTAAAATAGTTTTCAGCTTTTGTAACTCTTAGGCAGGCTTGGCAACTTCTTCCGAGCCTAAAAATTTTTGGAAGGATTAATGATCATTAAGCCATGCATGCCCCATCTCTGGTGTTGTACACAGGGTGGCAGCGGCCTCTAAGAGTCATTCTTTAAGTTCTTGGTCCCTTGCTTAATGCTCTACCAGATTTATGGCTTGGGTCTCATGTCACAAAGAACCCCTTCATCTGTCTCCTTTCCACAGTCACTGAAAGTTATCTCTGGTGAGGCCACAACCTATACTGCGTGAATCCAGTTCTGACATCTGAGGATTCTGAGGCTCAGGGGAGGGCAGGAACATATGATGCATGGGATGGCAGGTGTCTGAGGTCAGGGAACATGGGCACAGTGGTCCCCTTCGCTTGGCTGCATTCTTCTAGTGTTCCTTCCAATCTGCTCTTGGATGGGGGAGACTGGCGCTGACATTTCAGTGATTCCCAGACATGACCCTAATGGTACCTGACGACTCACTCCAGCCTGAGTAGGCAGCAACTCACATTTCCATTTTACAAATGAATTCATTAAAGCTCAGGGAGATGAAGCAACCTGCTGGAGGTCCCACGACTGTCAAAGAGAACAAACTGCCATTATTCGGGACCAAATGAACTACAAATAATGGTAGGTTTCTAGCTCACATTTAGCTGATGGCTTGTTAAATGACCTATTTTCTGCTCTCTCGGTGCCAAGTCAGGATTTCACAGTCTGTATCGTGTGTTTTTTTGGTCAAATCGAGGTTCTTCTCACGACTAATTTGTAAGGATAATTTCCCTCCAATTCTACTAGTTGTAGGGATAAGCAGTTCCCTCAAATTTAGTCTTGTGTGACTATAAAACAGATCTTGGTATTTTACAGTGACACCGCAAACACAAAGGAAGCAAAGTTAAAGTAAGTCAACATTCATGGTGCAAGAAAAGGAGAGTATTAGGCAACCAACAATGAGTCAATGTCTTTTAAACTATATTCTGATGAGGACGCACGCTTTACTATTGTCATGACTGACCAGCAATGCCAAAAATAGAAGCAAAGCCTTTTTTGACTAATTGAGCGCAAATAAAAGTTGCAAATAGTTTTTATTATGATAATACCTTACGACGGTGTCACCAAAGAACAAATATCTATTTTCTTAGTTGGAGCCGGTGATGCTTATTGAACGTTGACTAAGCATTTGTGCCCAGGGCCTTGGAGTTAAGTGTCCAAGCAAGTGTGTGTCACGCTGCAGTCCTTTCCACTTGCTCTGCTTTACAGCTAAGACACTGCTCTTTAGCAAAGGGAATTATATCAGCTGTACTGTCTGATTAAGACAATAACAGGACCACTCTCCTACAGCTATATAGCGCTTGAACAGCTACAAAACTGCCTTCACATAAGCAGAGGGTAAATTATGATTTCTGCTAGGGCAGTCCTCCAAAAATTTGACGCCAATGGCAAAATAATTAACTCATTTCCCAGTAGCTAAAATTCCGGGAGGAACAGAGCATGAATATTTTCTTAGGTCAGCGCCCTGATAAACACTGCGTTCCTAAGATCTGCACTCAACACAAAAATTCTTAGTTTTACCTCCTGTTAACAGAAGTGTCAGAAACAAGGTCATCCATAGGTTGCAAAATTGATAAGTGCTTGAAAAACATCAGATGCAGAAAGCAGAGGAAACAGTATAAAGGAGAAGTTGAACTGACACAGTCCAGCTGAGCTTTGAAGTGGAATTCTGCAAACCCTCACTACGGTGAATAATACCCTACTAAGTGCAACAGTATTAAACACAGAACACCAAGATGGGGAACTCCACTCCTGGCCTCCAGAGACTCACAGGATAGTGAAAGAAAAACAAAGACCAAGGATTCTAGCTCATCGTTCTCATATTGAAAGATCTTTGGTCCACTGATTCAGTGATTATGCCAGACACACTACCTACACTATCTCATTTAATCCTAAGAACAACTCTAAAAGGTAGATGCTATTTTAGAGATGAAAAGAAAAAGAAGAAAGAAAACAAGTTACAGGGAGATAAAGTACCAGGTCCAAGGTCACACGGTGGTGGAACTAGTATTTGAACATGGCTGTGTGATTCCAAAGCCTGGTATGCTTTTTCAAAAATACCTCACTGCCTTTCAGTTTTGGGAGAGGAGTCCATAGTAAGCACAAGTGGAGAGTAAAAACACAAGCCTTGCCATGAATCAGTATATTTATGAATAAAACTATCCTTCCCTTAGAAACCACACTAGATTACACATTTATAAAATAATGAAATTCTATCGTTTGATACATTCGTGAAACAATCTCTCTTAATTGGCATGTTCGTAAAAGTGGTTTCCTGCTGTGAAAATCTGTGAAAATAAGGTATCCACAGGCACCTGGGCTTCATAAATCTTTTTGACTTTTCTTAAAAAAAAAAAAATCACAATTCATTTAATTTCTCACTGGAATCACACATCGAGTTTTATATGAAATAAGAAGAATGGATTTCTACTGAGTACTTCTTGTTTTAATCAAAGCCTGAATCAGACCCAAGACTCACCAGGCAAAGTGAAGAAAATGGACAGTCAGCAGGCATCTGTGTGTTTTCAATGGATAAGTGTCCATGACAACAGGAAAAAATGCCACAACAGTGCAAGCAACACTGTTAGCAGGCTCAAAGAGATTAGGAATACAATTAGCCTAGAGATCAATCCACCTCTTTCCTTTCCTTCTTAGAGATGAATCATTCTCAGCGGAATTAAGAAGCACTGCAGAAACAAGGACCTGCCTCCGCATCCCTTTTATACCTGTTCCTGAACTGATAGAGAGCTTGTGTGCTACGTGCTGTCCATCTGGCACTTTTTAACAACCCTACACTTTACATATTTCCTTGTAATTCGTAAGCAAATTATAAAGTTCCCAATAACCATAAGGATGGATGAAATGAAAATGTGTGTTTATTTTCTAAAAATGAATACACAGAGGTATACCATTTTGTCAAAATGTTTCCAATTACCTTAAGTATGCAACCCTGATTTCACTTAAATACAATTTTTTCATTCATTAGCCTTATTGAGGTATAACTGATGAATAAAACTGTAAGATAGTTAAAGCATACATTGTGATGATTTGATATACATGTACACTGTGAAGATTCCTCTCATCTAGTTAATTAACACATCTATCACCTCACATATTTTATATGTGTGTATATGTATTTATATTTTGGTGAGGACCTTTAAGTTCTACTGTTTTAGTAAAACTCAAATATACAATATAGTGTTATCAACTATAGTCACCATGTTACACATTAAATCCTCAGACTTTATTCCTCTTATAGCTGAAAGCTTTTAAAAATATAATTTACTGATGAAACGAATTAATACCAAGAAACGATTTTCTCTTTAAATAGTTGTTCTTAGGTTTTGTTACACCCTCTGTAGTTACAACTGAGAAACAGCTGTATACTAGGAGGGCAATCATCATCATAAAAACAAGAAATATGAAAGCCAGAGCTAGTATATTTGAAACACCAAAGTGTTAATAAGCACTTTTTTATTAACAATATATGTGCTTTTATATTTTACTAATACATTCTGTTGTTAAATTTTTTTGACTGTATGTGTAAAGGAAACAAAACTGTGAACATTGTATTGAGACCAATTGATTTTTTTTTCTGTTGATTCACAGATAAGATTTTCTGTTTTTATAATAGCCAATAATATAGCATTGGAATTACTGAAATAGTGCTTTATTATTTTACTTTAAGTGTACTCTAAGTTAGAAGTTCTTTGGTAATTCCATGATTAACCTGCCTCAGATGACATCTAAGGTGATCTGTTTGATACTAAAATCCATTCTTTATAAAATGGTATTATAGTTGGTGTATCTCCACTGACGGCCTGACATTACACACCCAAAGCATATACACATCTTAAACTTTGATAAATTCTGTTGTATTCTTCATGCTGAAAATAAGTAGACAAATCACCTCACTTTAACATGTCATAAAATCATTCATTCATTTAACAATTACTTATTTTTCATTGAGGTATAGTTGACTTACAATGTTATGTTAGTTTCAGGTGCACAGCAAAGTGATTCAGTTATATATATATATGTGTGTGTGTGTGTGTGTGTGTGTGTGTGTGTATATATATATATATGCCTTTTCAGATTCTTATCCCTTATGGGTTATTACAAAATATTGAGTAGAGTTCCCTGTGCTATACAGTAGGTCCTTGTTGGTTATCTATATTATATAGAGTAGTGTGTATATGTTAATCCCAAACTCCTAGTTTATCCCTCTCCCCTTTGGTAACCCTAAGTTTGTTTTCTGTGTCTGTGGGTCTACTTCTGTTTTGTATATAAGTTCATTTGGATCATTTTTTTTTAGATTCCACATATAAGTGGTATCATATGATATGTGTCTTTCTCTGTCCGGCTTACTTTACCTAGTATGATAATCGCTAGGTCCATCCATGTTGCTGCAAATGGCATTATTTCATCCTTTTTTACCGCTGAGTAACAATTACTTATTGAACACCTACTATGTGCAAGGCACTGTTATGAGCCTTAGGAATACAGCAGTGAACAAAACATCCCCCGCTCCCACCACACAAGTTTTTAAATGAATGAAGGCCATGTTTACACGGATAAGTTATTAAAGGAAAATAAGGTTTTAAAAATACACTTTTAGCCTTCTTTCTGCTTGAAGTCTACAAAATGAAGGAATTTCATCATTTTCCACTAAAGAAGAAGAAGAAAACACAGAGTAACTAGAACCAGTGACTTCTAGCAGGAATCATGACCTGGCACAGGAGTGAAAGGAGGGACCTCCTTCCTACAATGGAGATAAAATGTGGATATCTGAAAAACAGGTTTGATTTGGAGAAGTTGCTGGAGATTTGTGATTTTTAAGGGCACTTAATTAAGTTCTTTAGTGGCAGTGAGTTTTCATTACACTTCATTTCACTTCTAACTTTATGACTTTCCCTTATGAAATAAATATCCCACTAGCACTCTTCTTATGGCCCGCACCTTCGAAAAATGTCATTTTCATTTCAAGTTAACAAATAAAGTAAAGATAGAAGAAGTGATTTCCCTAAGATCAAAAGTTGGACAAGAGACGGGAAGGAGCTGGAGAGGCCAGGTTTCCAAGTGAATGATTTCAAGTGACAGGACCAGCACTGAGGAACTACCCCCAGCTAGACTGTGCATCTTTTTTTCAGCTTCTTGAAATTTTGAACAGAGATACAGAAACCCAGGGCCCTGCAGATAGCATGTTAATTTTCGGCTGAACCCTGGAGGGGAAATTCCACAAACTGCTCCACTTCTTGGCTGTTAACCTCTTACTTTGTTTCTGGGAGGCTTTCTTGGGATTCTTCCAATAAACAATCCTTTTTGCTTAAGTTGGTTTCTGTTACTTGTAACCAAAAGAACATTAATATTATCAGGTTGGACACAAAGTTCGTTCGGGTTTTCCCATAACATCTTGCAGAAAAAACCCAGACGAACTTTTTGGCCAACCCAATATATCCCTTTTCACTGGTTCATTTTGTATCCTTATTTGAATTCACTTCCTTTTTTCCAATTACCCTGCTAAAGACTCTCACTGTTCCCTACTGCCAATAAGATAAAATCAAATCTGCCAACGTTCTGATATTCTCTGTATGGCTCTCCAATAAGCTTTCAAATCCAGGTCCAAGTGCACACATAGCCTGTCACCACTTCCATCCCTTGCTTCCCATTCTTCCTAAAACAAAATAATGGAAAAGACAGTGAACATAATTTTTTAAAAAATAAATTTATTTATTTATTTTTATTTTTGGCTGCCTTGGGTCTTCGTTGCTGCGCGCGGGTTTTTCTCTAGTTGTTGCGAGCAGGGGCTACTCTTTGTTGCGGTGCGCGGGCTGCTCATTGGGTGGCTTCTCTTGTTGCAGAGCACGGGCTCTAGGTGCACGGGCTTCAGTAGTTGCAGCACGTGGGCTTCAGTAGTTGTGGCACTTGGGCAGTGAACATAATTTTAATGATATATGTTTGGCTTCAATGCTGGACCTGCTAATTATTAGATGTGGAAGTTCGCACAAGTTTTCTCACCTCTCTAAAACATAGTTACCCTTTAATAAAGTGAGGATAATCATATCTTGCTCCTAGAGTTATACTAAAGATGAAAAAGAAAAAAAAAATATATATATATATAAATATAAACAACTAGCACAGGGTCTAGCATATAGAATGTTTTCCATAAATGACAGCCATTTTATTTCATTATGACTTAAATCTATATCTTTAACCCCAAGCCCTTTCTTGAGATTCAGAGCCACAGATTTAAGGGTCTCTATGACCTTTCCTTGTAGACAGACCTCAAATTTCAAATTCAATCTATCCAAAAGAAAAATTAACATCTGCATTCCTTTCAATCTGGGTTCTCGTACATCCCTTACTTTGAAGAATGAAGGATACCATCATCCATCAGTCACCTAGCCACAAGTCTGATCATCTCAAAACTCCTTCCTCATCCCACTCGAACCCCACCCTGTAACATTTACCCCCTTAACATCTCTCAAATCCGTCCTCTCCCCTTCTCCGGGCACAAAGATCTTCTATGCCTCTCACCAGGCTTCCAACAATAGCTTCCTATCTGATATGCTTGGCCTTTGCAGCGCTCACCAAATTTACCCTCCCAACAGCTAATGAAGATGTCTTTCTAAAACTCAAAGCAGATCAAGTTTAAATCTATTAATAGCTCTCCATTGATTAGAGAATAAAGATGTACTCTTTGGACTGTTACACATGTCCTTGACAGTGCGGTCATGGCCTAGAGTTAATTCTCTCATTCTCTCATCACGCCTTGTTAGTGAACTCTGCTCCAATCACATCTACTTGCTTACAGTTTCTGGACCACAGCAGCCTGTTCCTGCTGGTCCATCTGAGTGGAACGTCCTTCCTTCAGCACCCTGGCAAGTGGCTATGCATCTTTCGAGGGTCATTTCCTTTATGAAGCCTCGGCAGATCTAGCCCTCCCACACACTTGTGCTCCAACTGTAACCAGTTGCAAATGTAACCTTAAATACCTCCATCATAGCACTCACACTTGTATTTAATGTGTTTGTGCACCTATTTTTCCAAGCTGAAAGGGCAGAGCTGTGCCTTTTTCCTTTAGGGTCACTGATGATCAGCTCAGGTCTGGCCCATAACAGGCCCTTAATATATGCTCCCTGAATGAAGGTAACAAACAGAAAGAGACAGCTAAGGGAATTTAAAATTTGAATTTCAAGAATGAAAAGCAAAGTTCAGAGTATGTTTTGGAGTCTGAAGACATTCAGCATGTCACAGGACCCACGATAATACAGAATATCATAACTGTTCATAATTATGATTTCTACTAATTAAGAAGACATTCCATCATAGCTATTCAGAATACCCTATTTAAGGTAACCACGTGTGTGATGAAGCTGACATGTTATTCCAGAAGGGGCTGAGTCAAGCGTGCATTTTTGTAAGATGGCTATTGCCCCTTAAATGACAATTTGAGAGACTTGTAAATGTCTTCTGGTCTAAATAATTTCAATGTGGTGCATTACTGAGCAACACCGAAAAACAGCTTACTAGTGTCTAGTAATCTGAGACCATCTCCTATATTATTAGGAAATTTGGGCAACTTTAGTGTAAAGTTGCATAACTTCCTTAATGGGTACTGAAAGTTTTAAAAGAAAACAAGAAGATAAAAATGCACTGGGGGAAACTGTTTGATAGCTGATTAAAATAGAGAATTACGTCTTTTAAAAATGTTGATAAATATGCTATAATAAAACATTAAGAAAATATGCAAAGATGTGGTCAGAAACAAACAAACAAAAAATCAGTATTTTTTGACATAAGGTAATTCAGGGAAGGGAAGTAAAGAGAACTAACAATTTAGAAGAAAATCTTACATTCCTGAATCAAATTATGTTGTTATATAAGACTCGGTGCTGAGAAAAACACTCTGCAAATTTACAGAATGCATCCTAGATAACAGATCTTCTACATATTGTCACAGACCAGAATAAAATTGATATAGTTTATCCATCAGTTTCAACCTACTCAATCAAAAAATCTAAAGGAAATGAATAGACATTTTAATAGACTTTAAGAGCACTACCCAGTCTAAGTTTAATAAACAGCTGAAAAAAAATTGTTTAGACTTTTCCAATGAACTTCCCTGGAAGCAAAACATCATAATTTTGCATTTAAGAGGAATAATGGATGAAAGTGACAGGAGCCATGACTGATTAAGTAGAAGTAAATTTCTCCTTTTAAAGCTGCCTTAAAGGCAGGTACACGATATTACCTTTGTGAAATCTAGTGGAGGGTTGGGAAAGGAAGACGATGAATTTCAAGAAGCAGGCATTACTGGGATGTGTGAGAAACCAAATGATTGTATTTGATGGGATTCCTAGAGGGATTCCTTTACCCTTCAGATCTTCTATGGCTTGTGATCTGCCATGCTCCAGGTAGTTCACAAACGAATTACCATCACTTCCAGAAGAAGTGGATTCTCAGCTGTAGGAAAGGCAGCTGAGTAAAAAAGCACTAAGAGATTTAAATACCTAGAAGCTTGCTAGAAGCCAAGAAGAAATGAGATACTGATAAAGGTTAAATATCTGTCATAGAAAGCCTTGACCCTCTATATTCATTGCTGAGCAAGAAAACATGTCAAAATACTCTTCCTTTTACATCCCAAGATGTTTTAAGACCAGAGGGTAAGATTGGCCTCCCAAACACTCAGCCAATAAACTGTAATACTTATGATTATCCTTGTAAAATAAAAAAATAAAAAATTAAAACTTGCCTTCTAAAGCCAGGCTAGACTTCAGTTCCATAATTATCAGTTAAGATAAAATCGAGTTTTCATCTGATTATTTAAGTTCTCATTACAAAAGATTTTATTTATTTATTTATTTATCTATTTATTTTTAATTATTTTTGGCTGCATTGGGTCTTCGTTGTTGCATGTGGGCTTTCTCTAGTTGCAGCAAATGGGGGCTACTCTTCATTGTGGTGCACGGGCTTCTCATTGTGGTGGCTTCTCTTGTTGCAGAGCACGGGCTCTAGGTGCACGGGCTTCAGTAGTTGTGGCACACGGGCTTCAGTAGTTGTGGCACACGGGCTCAGTAGTTGTGGCACATGGGCTTAGTTGCTCTGCGGCATGTGGGATCTTCCTGCACCAGGGATTGAACCCGTGTCCCCTGCACTGGCAGGCAGATTCTTAACCCCTGCGCCACGAGGGAAGTCCCACAAAAGATTTCAGATTGACTAAACAGTTCATTTCCATACGCAGAATAATGCTTTGGTGAGTTTGAAATGTGGTATTTTTTTTTTCTTACCTTTGTTTAGTGTCGAATGCCAAAAAATAAAAGGGGAGGGGAGCTGAAATAAAATTTCCTGTTACACTTTTGCTCCACCTCTCTGCTTCTCACTTGACATGATGGTCAAAGATTTTATCATGTTAAACGTATACACAGAAACAACCCTGCCAAAATACGCATCATGTGGTGATAAATAATTCCAGTTGTTATAAAGAGTAACTGAATTTGATACGTAATGTGGGTCCAGTGTCCCCAAAGCATACAAAGTGGGAAACAAGAGACTGACATTAAAGTTTTTTTTGCATTTCTTCAAAACTACAGTGTTATTCATGACGCTATTTCCCAGCCTACGTGGAGGTGTTTCTATTTAATATATTCGAAGCATGATACTCAGGGACACGAATTTGAATGGAAGGAAAGAACACTGAACCCCTAACTAAATGCAGCAGTCTCTCTACTCCAGAAGAGGCAAACACTGCCAGCAAAAACAACAAACTCAATTTCTGTTGAAACAAAAACAGCAGAGCGTGAAATAACAGCCTGCCGTCGGACATTGGGAGTTTGACTTTCATCAATGGCAGGTGAAACAGCCCTCTCCTCCCACTTCTGTGTGGGGAAAAAGAGAAGACAGACAATACTATCTGCATGCAAGCAGAAAGACAAACCTTGCCAGCCCACTTGCTCACTCCAGCATGAAATCCCCAGCAGCCTCGGACGCCCCTTTAGGCACTATTTTTTTCCCTGAACCCATCTGATGCTCCTAGTTATTGTACATTTAGAGGGAAACACAGTTCTTTTTAAAAAGATTCTGCTGGTGTCACATCATATATGGGAAAAGTTTTCAACCGGAGGGCTTATGACTGATTTGGTTGGGGTCATGTGGAGGTACAAGGAAAAGTCTGAAAGAAGCAGCATGCATTTTAAAAGTCCCCTCTGTGATGTCTACACAAAAACGTGCCGTGGGCACGTGGTACTTGTGCCAAAACAACAGTCACTAGTTGCTTTACAGCTATTTCCAATTCACCTGTTACAATGCTAAACAAGCTCCTGAAACTCTGCCTTCAGTCAGAGATGAAACTCTTCACACAGAGATGAAATGAACAGTACAAATACACACTGCGGTAGGACTGAAGTGCAAGTTAGATGGAATAATGCAGATTGATAAAACAGAAAACATCCCCAGCTAGATGCAATCATTAATGATACCACAGAAGCACCAATGTGCTTTACAATTTTTATATGCATTTGTTCGTTGGGCATAGTGTACTGACCAGAAGGGTGCTGAGGGACTAGATTAACTCATCACTGAATAACGTCCATGACAAGGCCACATGCACATTCAGTGTCAAAAAGTAAACAACCAACAACAAAAAACCTTTTCAGCCGTATCCTGCAGACCTGTTCACTGCTTTTAGAAACTTCCAATATAATTTAACCAGATGCAATTAATAATAATGACAGATGATGATAATCATTTTAATCGTTTGAATTACTAGACAGGAAATATTCACTCGCTTCTTCCCCCGCTACGGGCAGAATATTACTTTCCCATTCCACTGAGGTTGGGCTTGAATCTGTGTCTTGCTTTGGCCATGGGGATGTTAGTAGACGTGACACCAGCCAATGCTTGAAACGCGCTTCCACTGCGGGGCCTGCCTTCTTGGTGGATGCCATCACCGTGCAAAGGAACAAGATCTGGCTACCCACTGAGTTCAGGGGGATGAAGGGAATGTGGAGCAGACAGAAACTCAGTCTGCAGCTTGTATCCAAGCCCAGCCTGGAGCAGCTGAGCCTTACCCAGTCCACAAATGCATGAGCAGGAATAATGACTGCTGTGCCTGCCACTGAGTTTTGCAGTGGTCTGTTATGCAGCATTATTTTGGCAAGAGCTCACTAAGATAACAGTACTAATAATGATATGATTAACATATCATCATAAATAGTGTCTGTATGTTAAATAATGGTATAGGGTGAAATAAAAATATAGAGATTTCGTTATTGCTGATAGAATATAGTTAAAAGCCTCAATCAAATTGGACCTTCTTAGTTTTAACCCCCTCCAACCCTCCACGTTCATGTAAGTAGCTGCTGCCATTTCCTAAATACGATGTTTCAGACTCAGCGTCTCAGGCACTAAAGCAGTCACTTTCTATTCATTTGACTCTTCAAACAATTCCCGTAATGTAACTTTATCCCCCTTCTGATAAGGGAATCAAAACTCACAGAGGTTAAGTAACTTAGACCACAGAGCTAATAGGCTGCAGCTCTCGATTTCAAGTAGGTGCATCCTTAATACTTACCATATTTCAGTAAAGTTTTTTTCTATTTAGGAATGTTTAAAGGAGGAACAAGCTGACTCCACAGAGGAGATATAATGTCTTTTTCATTTTTGTTGCTCTGTAGGGACTCATCTGGCACTGAAATAGCTCTCCCATTCCCACCCCCAGATGGTCCACTTGACAAGGAGAGGCCTCTGGAGATGCCTGAAAGCTCTCTTCTTGTAAAGGAGAAGTACAACCTAGAAAATTCCTAAGATAGCCATAAGTTTTAGCTCAAGAGGATACTTAAGTTTACTTCTTTTCATCTATGATCATTAAGTTAGCTCAGTCTTGATAAGGGCTACTTATACATATATACTAAGAACTGAAAAGAAAACAATTCTTTCAAACAATTTTCCTTCCCCATTTCTAAATCTTATGCATATTATTAAAAAACAGATAACTATGAATATTATCCTATGAATGGTAGCTTTTAAAAGATTCTGATGCAGAGACTCAGTCCTTCTAAGCATTATACTAAATTATCATTAAATTCCTGTTGCTCATAAAATTCCTGTTTTATCAGATATATTTCCTAATATTTCAGGGTAGTCAGGCTATTTCACAGGAGTGGAAACTAAAGGATAGCTAACATGACACTGGGTAAAGATCTTTCAAAACTTTAAGATGTAGGAAAACTAGATATTATGTTAGGAGTAAAAATGACCTTGCAAAGACACCAAATGCACTAAAAATAACACTTGCATAATTGATAGGATGACATTATCTCTACAGTCAGTAATATCAGGCTTGCAACTAAAAATGTCTGCTCATCCTAAGAAATGAAGTCTATAAAGTAAACGGAGGTAATTGCATGTAAGATGACAGATTCTATGTCAGAATCATTCTAATACCTATCAGGAATGCTTGACTTTTAAAAATTAAGATTTTAGTGCTCAAGATTTTTAATAAAAACAAAATAATTTAATCCTTTGCTGCAAATGAACCATACTCAAAAATGCTTCCTACTAACTGTAGAATTGCTCTTCCCCTGGTACAAGATTCTTTATGACTACGTTTCCTAGCACACAGTCTGTATCAGGCCTGCTAGGAATGCCTGTGTCCCTAGGAAAACAAACTGTATGAATCAATGTGGTAAATACTTACTGGTATATATTTTTCTATGGACTCACTATGTAATAATGATAATTATGTCATGACATTAATTTTAATTGGGAATAACTGTAAAATACACAAAAAGAGAGAATGCACAATGAACTCATACCAATCATCCAGAGTGGACAATTATCAGAAATTTGCCATATGTGTCTCTTCTGTCTCTTTTGTTGTCACTGCTTAAGTATTTTAAAGCAAATCCTTGATCCCATTGGTATGTGCCTCAAAAAATGTGAACACTTTCTTACAGAATCACAATGCCATGACAGCCCTAATACAATCAATGATAACTGTTTGGCATCATGGAATAACCAGTCTACAAAGTTTCAAGCAAGTTTGTTTTCCCATCATAATCTATTTCACAAGGAAAATTACTTGTATTTCCCAGCACTACAATACTTTTCCAAAAGGAACAATAAAGAAATGAAAAAGTAATTAGACAAGTCATAATTTCCATTTTCAATTTATAACACATGGAAAGTAATTTGTGTGAGGAATGTATGACTAAGAGAAGACATGGTATCAATATGTATATCAAACTCGTAATTAAACAGACAAAGGGAGAGAAATCATTACTTGAATGTTAGTTTATATTTAGGCTGTAACAACAGCGCATGAAAAATTGTATTTAAACTTCTCAGAGTCCATTGTCGTTAAAAAGCCTACGGAAGTGAACTCTGAAGAACATCCTTTCTTAAGTTCATTTAAATAAAAAGCTAACGTCATATTTAAGGGTTTGCTTCTCTATAGGGTCTTACTCATATTTGTTTGGAAAGGGAGGGAAATTCCAAAAACTGTAGAGAGGTGCTTTCAAGTGATTAGATAGCGCTCTAACTTCAGTGTTGCAAATGCACCAAAAGAAAAGAAAAGGAAACCAGCATGGGAACAAAGCAGAAACTGACAAAGGACAGAAAGTGAAAATATCTGCCATGACCAGGTGGCCAGGTGTTCTCCAAGGGCTTCTGCTTGTTGGACACCAAGAAACAGGTCATTGAAATAATAAATGCTGAAGACAGTGTGGAGAAAAAGGAACCCTCCTACACTGTTGGTGGGAATGTAAATTGGTGCAGCCACTATGGAGAACAGTATGGAGGTTCCTTAAAACACTGAAAAATAGAGTTGCCATATGACCCAGCAATCCCACTCCTGGGCATATATCTGGAGAAAACTCTAATTCGAAAAGATACATGCACCCCAATGTTCACAGCAGTTATTATTTACAACAGCCAAGACATGGAAGCCACTGAAGTGTCCATCGACAGATAACTGGATAAAGAAGATGTGGTACATATACACAATGGAATACTACTCAGTCATAAAAAAGAATGGAATAATGCCATTTGCAGCAACATGGATGGACCTAGAGAGTATCATACTAAGTGAAGTAAGCCAGACAGAGAAAGACAAACATCATATGATATCACTTATATGTGGAATCTAAAATATGATACAAATGAATTTATTTACAAAACAGAAATAGACTCATAGACATAGAAAACAAATTTATGGTCACCAAAGGGGAAAAGGGGTGGGGGAGGGATAAATTAGGAGTTTGGGATTAGCAGATACAAACTTCTAATATATATAACATAGATAAACAACAAGGTCCTACTGTATAGCACAGGGAACTATAGTCAATATCCTGTAATAAACCATAATGGAAAAGACAATGAAAAAGAATATATATATAGGCTAGATCATTGAAACTAGCTAAATTGTTTTTTGAACACGAAAAGAAATCAATCTCTCTCCTCAGATCACTAAAACATTATATTCTGTGTGTTATGGGCTGAATTTTGTCCCCACCCCCAAAATTCATAAGTTGAAGCTCTAACGCTCAGTACCTTAGAATATAAGGGCTTCAAAGAAGTAATGAAGGTAAAATGAAGTCACTTGGGCGGGTCCTAATCCAGTATGACTGGAGTCCTTATAAGAATATAAGGACTTCAAAGAAGTAATGAAGGTAAAATGAAGTCACATGGGCGGGTCCTAATCCAGTATGACTGGAGTCCTTATAAGTAGAGGAAATTTGTAGACAGATAGGCATATACACTGAGGAAAGATCACGTGAGGACACGGCAGGAAGGTGGCCACCTGTAAGCCAAGGAGAGAGGCCTCAGCAGAAACTTAACCTCCCAACAACTTGATCTTGGACTTTTTAGCCTCCAGAACTGTGAGAAAGTTTCTGTTGTTTAAGCCCCCCAGCCTGTGGTATTTTGTTATGACAACCCAAGCAAACGAATATACTATGTAATGCCGAAAACTCTAAAACTTAAGTCACCGACTTCATTCATAATCAGGCAAGTCAGTATTACTTTAATTTTTTAATAAGTATTAAACATTTTGTAAAGATATTAATATGTATCATATCTCAAAGTGAACTATAATTCATTACAATTACCAAATATTCAGTCAGGAATCGAATTCCCCTGACGGTCATGTATATACATACGTATGCATATATACATACACATTTGCACATAGATGTGCTTGTTTCACATACAGATTTTATGTGTATTTGTATGTCTATTATAAACCTGCACACACACATACACATTTGTTTGAATCAGATTCCAGTGAGACTGGCTCCTTTAATTTATAAGTTCTCCATCCCCTTTTTCCTTTTAAGTTTTTTGCTGTTGCTGAAGAAACCAGATCATTTGGGCTACAGCATTTCCCCACAATCTAGATCTTGCTGACTGTAATTCTATAATGTCATGTAACATGATCCTCTGCCCTCTGTGTTTCTTACAAGCTGACAGATCTAGAAGCTCGATCAAATCCAGGCTTATTAATTATTTTTTTTGTCAGGAGAGGCTAGCTCACAGATGATGTTGTGTATTCTTATAAGAAGGAAACAACAGATTTTCTTTTTTTTAGTCACTGGTGATCACTGCCTAGAAACACTATTTCAATAAGAGATGCAAAATGGTGATGATCGATTTCTGTAATTCCTTCTTCATGTATTAGCTGCAATACTTCTATAAAAAGGAACTTACTCTCACCATCTATTCATATATAAGGCTACCATGAAATCAAGCATTATAGAAAAAAACAAGATAAATACTTTATTATTTCCCGTTATTTAACAATTTTCAAATCACTGACCAAAATGGGTTAGTTTTTCTTTTCCACTGCAGTCATTAAACTTGTTCATGCCAAAGCTGACCCAACTTGGGGAAACTTTTTGATAAGACTAGTAATCGTTGATAGTTGTGTTGCTGTGTGGTAGGGCAACAAGATATTCCAGGTCATCCCATATACTTGTGGACAAAGAATGTCACCTGCCATATCAGTAAACACAGGATGTTGTGGCCATCAAGCCATCAGCCCCTGCAGCCTCAGCTGTGCAACCTGAGGGAATTCAGGATGGAGAAAAACAGGATACTGGCCTTAGATAATCAAGGTGCAAATCAAAGAAATGATTTCATTGAGCCTAGATTCTTGCATTTTCCCATACATAGAAAAGCACTAAATTCATTAACTTGAGATGTCTGGTTTTCTTTAATTAACAGTAATCTTTTGATGTTCCAACTACTGGTTTTTGTGGCGAAACATCCTATATCCTGGCTTCTCCCTTACCTCTTCGGAAAAGTCCCTCAGAGCTATCTGAAAGGCTGACTCCCGGGCTTAAGTCCTCAGTATGTCCACTGAATAACACATAATTCTCAACTAAGGATGTGCATTTTTTTCAGTCGACACACTTCTTGCCATTCACCTAGAATCAGCCATTTCTTCAAAGAGGTTCCTTCTGGTGAATCTCAATGTGGACCCCAGGGGAACTCACGGCTACTAGAAGGATGATCATTGTTTTCAGGTACTTTAAAGGACACATTTAAGAAATAAACATTTTAAAGATGACTTCATTTTGATACCTCTGACTCGATTCAGGGTATCAGGATTTTTACTCAATCACACTGATCTTACACCTTCCTTCTCCCAATCAAAAACATGGTCACTTACTTGCTTTACCCCACAATTACACACACAACAGTTTCCAAAACTAACACTGCTACCAAATATGATTGTGAGAACGTTTAAAATTTCTTTGCCTCATTTTTTAGATCTTAGAGTATAATCCACTGAAGATATACAGTCAAACTTCTGTGTCTTAGTATCATTTGAAATGATTTGTCTCTGACTGGTTAGACCAGAAACTAGATATACAGTGAGGTTTATTTATTTCATCTTTAATGGTTGTCTTCATTTTATTGATTTTGTTTTATACTTATGTAAAATATGGACACATTTCCAGAGTCAAATCCACAAAACACCCCCCTTAAATAAGCAGTAGCACTGTTTATTTAAGTACACTTTCCGGGGCAGTGCTGTTTTCACTTAACACTTTATCTAAGAGATCTCTCCACAGAAGTTTATAGATAGCCCGCATTCCTTTTATAGCCGCATAGTAGTTGCTCAGATGGATGTACTATAATCTATTCAAACAGTACCCAACTCAGAGTCATTTGGTTTGTTCCTGTCTTTAAATTTTACAAACAGCTGCAATAAACAGCCTTATTTTTTGCAATAAACTTGTGAGATATTTAATCTTTTTTTCTAGCCACCTATTTCTTTTTTAACTTTAAAAAGTGGCTAACATTGTTTCAAAAGGAAGGGAATATAATGGAATAGGATAGACTCCTGGCAACTTTTCATGCACCTCTCCACTAAATGAAAGGATCTAGCGATGTTTCCAACAAAAACTATATAACATTCAACTAACTGACGGCAATTTATAATCTGATATACTCAACTTGAGTCAATAATAGAGTCTCAGTTTTGGGTGTCTTCATTATTTTTACAGCATACTATAGATGAAAAATTTTATATTTCCTAGGCTTTTTTAAAAACAGCTCGTGATACTGCCAATCAGGTAATCCACACTCTGCAGTTGAGAAATGCAAATAGGTACCACATTAACATGAAATCAGGCGGCTGTGCATATGAAAACTTTCCACATTTTAATGGTACAACATTAAGGAAGAAAATGGAATGAAACATCACAAATTGTGAAATGCATGTTTTACAAAAGCCTAACAGGCTCCCAAATTGTTCAGACTATATTATAATATCATAGAAAAACAAGCAGGGCTTTAAAAAGCAGCTACTCCCTCTTAAGCCACTCATTTTAAGGGTGATTTTCTAAAAAAATAAAAGCAGATAGCTTTGTAAAATTCTATTTATTTCATGAAAAAGGACTTGGACAAAAATCACACCCCCGAATTATTATAGGGCGACAGCAACGTTGATATCGTTTTCTTGCATTTCGAATCTCAACCATTTTACTGAACATCTCATTATGACTATAACACAGTCACTATCTGGTGTCAAAGAAAAAAAGAAAAGAAAAGTGGGCAGGGAGTCAAGAACCAGCAACAGAGGAAGAGTACACGGACCAAAGGCAGAAGAACACCCCACTGTCTGGGGGAATGGGAGAAGAAGCAGTCTTTCTCATCTGGAGGAAAGAGAAATGGGGAGCCCTGGCAAGTTATTTATGGGGGCACACCCCCAGCACGACAGCAGATCCCTCTCACCCACCGTATGGAGCAGGAAAGCATCATTAACACACCCTAATAAAAACTTTGCACAAGGGTTCCTTTCTCATCTGCATGCAAAACTAAATGTCAGCAGGAGGCCTATAGCTTCAGGAAGCCGTAAAGGGAAGCTTGAACCCAGTAATGATCTGCAGCAGGGTGTCTATGGAGACAAATTCCCCCGGCTGGGACAGATCTGACAGCGGAACTGTGTATATGTAAAACTTCACATCATTTAAGCTACACGTCCCTGGGATTTGTAGACAAAGTATCCTCTTTTATGCTTCAAAAAGCATTAATAGGCTTTTCTACATTTTTTTTTTTTTGTCCTAAAGGAGCTTCCTATTATTACTGGTAACCATCTATATTCTCCAATCTTCAAAAATCGCTAGCAGCACATTATACTGCATACAACCAGCCCCAATTTATTCTATCATTAAGGCCGACTTAAGCAAAGGAAAAAGTAATACAATATTTATTGCCTGCCTGAGAGGTGTTAACAGCCAAAACAAGTTAAAATATATGCTGTCCTTCATTTATTTCTCCAGGCGTGTCTGGATGAGAAACATCTGGAAATCTCTTAAAACTATGAATTCCTCAAAGCGGGAAGGGAGGGGGGGGAGAGGGAGAGTTTCTTTCTCCTGTCTCAAAAGGAGCCTCAATTCTGAATCTAGTATTTGTGTGGAAGTGATCCCTGGGAATTAGAACAGTTTTCCCCATCCTTTTTCTTTTACTGGCTTCCTAAAGCAGAAATTTTTCCATGAAGTACCAGCCAGAGCTTATGGGGACATACCAGAGTGTACTGAAGTAGAGAACAGGAGGAGAGGAAGGAAGGGGGAGAGAGAGAGAGAGAGAGAGACACAGAGGGATGGGGTGAGAGAGGGGGGAAGAAAAAAAGAGAAAGAAAGAAAGAAGGACTGAAATAGAGACTAAAATAGAAAAACAGGAATGAATGTAATTAGCCACCTCTCCTAGTTCCGAACTTCCTGAAGAGATCTCTGAAGAAAGAGACCCGAATCTCTCAAGGCTCCAGTAATTTTGGTGATTCATTTCTCTCATTTTAAGTAAATGTTCACTCTATTTTATATTTTGTACTTTTGTTAAAACAGGGCTTCAGGTTTCTGTATACATCTGGCTTGGTTTCCACATTCATTTATTCTTTTTCTTTTCTTCAAACCATTTACTAGAAATGTTTTCAGATTACAACCTGGCTTCTCGTCCCCTCGGAGGATACTCTGGAATAAATCCCAACAAATCCCATCACTCAGGGCCTGAAAGTGAGGGGCCTTGAACTTCCAGCTTCCTTAGCTTCCTGATAAGCCTGACTCTGCTCTTTCCTACACTCTCGGCTTGTCCTGTTCAAGAACCATGAATTTTCAGGTCCCTTCCTTCCCAGCCTACCATCATCAGATTTCTCAGACGCAAGAATGTCACAAATGGTGTTGTACTACAACTCAAGTGCTATGCTCGGTGGCCACTAAAAAACTGTAAATTACTGTGACCACCCCTGTTTGTAGCTCATTTCAACATGCCTCAGGCCCTCTTGTAAAGGGAGCTCTTGGGAGGAGAGTCAGAAACTCAGTCACCAAGGGGTTTATCTCCTGTTGACACTTCACTGTTCAGAGAGGTAATAAGACATAAGCCAAGATCCAAACCAGGGCCCCAATTCTATTAGGCATCACAACTGATAATCTATGCAACGTAACACCCAGATATCAGGATGCAGGTAATAGGCTGATTAAGGAGTATCCGAAACGATGCTTTAATTACAGAAGATATATTACTCAAAAAGGCACTCAAATTATATGTTAAGAAGAATCCCTCCCAGAGCAAATGTAATAGAGAAATCTTCTGAAAGGACTGCTATTTTCAACTATAAATGCTTCCATCTCCTAATATGGAAGAAGGATTACTGTTTTACATTCTCAGACACTGGCTCAAGTGCTAAGAATTTGCTGGCTACACTGATAATCCCGTTATTGTCAACCTCCAAGGAAATCCACGGTCACTTGCTATGGAATTGGTTCCTTGTTTTCCCAGGGTGCTGACATGATAAGAGCTATTACATCAACATCTTCTCCATGGTAGTCATTGCCGTCATCATCATCATCGTCATCCTGTCCAATTCTACAATATTAAATTCTGCAGGAGACCATAAGCAAGGGTATCTTAGAGGAAGACCTAGTCAGTCCCCTGGGTAATGAGGTGATTAATGACTCAGAAAAGCAGGACAACCACCAGCACTCATTTCTTGTAGGCAACGCCAGACTTGAAGGCTGGGGGTTTGAAAAAGATCGCAAAATTAAATTTCACTCTCCCTAGGCTCTGATGATTATTCCTTAAGATACATAGTAAATCTGAGGAAGAAGGCATCTTGGGGCTTTCTGGTTAAAGTGGGGGTGGGAGGTGATAGGGTTTGGGGCTACATCCCCCCACTTTCCCTATTTGTTCATCAAATATCTGAGAACCTGCTAGTTTCAAGATTTGCATGTCAATTTCTGCCACAACCGTTTGAAGAGTACTTAATCACCGTCTTTAAAAGAATTATTCTTAATTCAAAATGTTTATCTGAAAAGCTAGAACTCAACTGGATTGAACTGGACGGCCTATTTCAACTGCACACAGGAAAAAGAAAAGACTTAGCCAAAGCAGATAATTACGAAATATGAAATAATTTTATTTTTAAAACTAGTTACAGATGAACTTCAAAATTGCAGGTATTTCATGAAGAGAAACACTGCTTTTACATGATTGAAAGTAAAACTTGGATTCCTAATCAGAGTATTTTTAGATTTGAAGGTTGCCACCTTTAGAGCGAGAGTTCGAACAAAGGCTCTTATGTTTAATGCATCAACAGTTTTCAGAATAATTCTTGATAGCAATGCATGGGATTGTATTGACAACCCCCTTTTCCAAATAGACCCCTTTCACTTTTCGAAGGCTAAACTCTCCTTTTCTTACTGCCTATCAAACAGACAAGCATGTAATTAAAACCATTTTACTAATTCTCTTTTCAGTTTAGGTGCCACTGAAAGGCTGGTACTACTCTACTGTTTGAATAATGATTTCTATTATAGTCAAGTTGAATCTGAATGGTGCAAAGATAAGTTTTACCACTGGATCAGATGGAAAAAAAAAATTTAACCTGTAAGTTACAAAAAAAAAAATGTATATTGTCAGAATCTGAAATCCACAATATGAGCACATTGAGCATTCTGAAGACTCAACTCTTGCAGAATTTGTATACATGCTCCTCCAATATGAAAGAACTGACAAAGCCCAAAAATGTAAAATCCCAAAGTAAGTTTCAAGTAACACTTGAAATAAAAGCCCTAAAATAAAAGCGTTATAGAAATTTAGTTTTCTACTTGAATCTTTCTTCTCATAAACAAACAAACCTACAAAAACAAAACCTCATAAACTGGAAGGGAAAACAAACTCCATAAATGTACTAACAAATAGATTGCATGGATTTATATACTTCCTGGTAACAGTAATAACTAGAAATTTATTTTAAAAATTCACAGAATCTGAAAGCAAATATTGGTAAACTCATATTGAATATGCAGTATATATATTCCTGTGTTTGTGTTTTTGGTTTTGTTTGTTCTTTGTTTATTTCCAGCGACACTAATTTTTTCATACCTTTATTGAGATATAATTCACATATTATACAATTTACCCATTTACAGTATACAATTCAATGGCCTTTAGTATATTCAGAGTTGTACTTCCATTACCGCAAATTTTTTTAATCCAAAAAGAAACTCTGCCCCTCTTAGCCATCACCTCCCTTACCACCCCCCACCTCAACTCCCTACTACCGAACCCTAGGCACCCACTGATCTACTCTCTGCCTCTATAGATCTACCTATTTTAGATATACATGGAACATATGGCCCTTCCTGACTGGCTTCTTTCACTTAGTATAATGTTCTCAAGATTCATCCAGGTTGTAGAATGTATCAGAACCTCATTTCTTTTTATGGCTGAAAAATTATTTTAGATGGCTATGCCATATTTTATGTACCCATTCATCAGCCGATGGACATGTGGGTTACTTCCAATTGACTACTTTTTAAAATAGTAACTCTTATCTAGTTTTACTTTCTTGACTAAATATACTCATCCTATCAAGCTCTACAAAGCATCCTCTCCGCAAAGTAAAATAATTTACTTTCCGTTCAAGATTATGGTCAAAAGTACTAAATGTCCCTGACAGTCCAGTTGTAATAGTTAAAAGCAAGGCTCACCACCTTATATGGGCCTCAATTTTCTCATTTATGAAATGATGGATTGTCTAGTTATGGTGAAATAAAAATTATTTCTGAGTTTCAAGTTTCTAAGGAATCTAGAAATTGATTCTCTGCCAAGGATTTCATTGGCTAAATCCATCCAGAAACAGAGGGCAAAGGAGCCCAAGGGTGTAGCCCATACAGGCCAGCCTCCTGGGGCAGAGAGCCGACCTGGAGGAACAAAGAAAAGATCCCTGGTCCCCAAGCACTTCACACAGTGTTTCAAATTTTGAAAGCTAAGAGCAAAAGAGGAAAAAAAAAAAGTCAGAGTTGCTTGCTCTGAACTGTCAACATTATGAGCAAGTATGGTGGTTATTTATAAACACAAAGAATGTTCCAGAGAGTCCAAATGATAAGTAGTCAGTGTGCATTTCTGAAGCGCCAAGTAAGCGAAATTAACAATCGCACACACACAAACACTCATAATGTCACTATCAAGACCACTTTGAACAATCTGAGAAGGAACACTCAGATAAATGTTCTTAACCAGCACAAAACTTATCAACAAATTAAAAATAAACCGAATTTACTCACACAGCCGATAATGCAGACACTTGGTATTAAAAGCAGAAGAAGTGTCAACAGCATGACCAAAATAGCTTCAGTAAGCCTTGTGGCAAGGTTATGACACCTAATGTTCATACATGAAGATAATGACATTAGCCACTATCACTCAGTAGCAGCAGCTTTAAGACTAAACTTGGTCTTAAAAAGGCTGACAAGAAATGCCCTCCAGCTAAAGAAGAGCTGTAGAGCCAACTCATCATGGTGAACTAGATCCTGGGCTGTTCCATTAACTAGTGACTAATTTGACACAACCTGATAGGCACCATGCTATCAACAGTGAAAAGCTATTCAATCCGAAATCTGTTTAATAACATGAGAAACTGAGGTTAAATAAGAAAAGGACAAGTCATTCCCTACCATATACTAAACCATCTTTATTCTTTCTCTTTCTCTCTCTCTCTCTCTTGCTATTTTTGGAGAACAGTCATATATTACTCAAGGAGAATATTCCTGGATTCTCCCTTAACCAAGAGTATGTTTGGTAAATGACTGAGCCATTTCTGTTTACCATATGAAATAGAACCACCATGAAAAGCTCATTCAGCTCAACCATTTTGAAACTGTAGTAATCTTGACACGTTTTTTATACTTGGGGAGATGCACATTATTTCAGAATTTATGCAAAGAATTTTCTACGTATCTTTATATTACAGTAAGTATTTTCAATTTTGGAAATTCGATAACACTGACACTGTAATGCTACCCCCTTTGCTTGTCTTGTTAATCTAAAATTTGACGTGCTTCTTCAAAATTTTTCGAGGTAACAATCTGAAAATAGCTACATGATTATTCTTTAAGTGGTAAAAAGAGTCAATTTTTTCTGAACCTCCAATATTACTCCCAGGCAATGGAAACTGAATTTCATTCTTCCCGAAGGAACTACCCTCCTCATTTTGTCCTCTATCTATAATAGTAACGCCATGTTTTTTCATTCCAAGTTTCAAGTGTCCAGAACCAAGAGACCCAGTGACAACCAACTCATCTCAACGCTACTTTCCAGGACACCTTCCAGGTGGACTGCCTTGAGCATTCCTGTCTGAAATCTTGAGAATAAAAGACAACATTTGATATCTCACCTGAAGATGAGCAGTACCCAGTCCCTGGGCTTCCACAAGCTTATTTGATACCTGTTAGTATAGCACACACACACAAGCAATAAGATGCCCCACCAGAATGTGAGATACATGAAGGCACGGACCATGTTTCATGTGATGGTGGCATCGCCCCCATAACGAGCCTGAGCTGTGTTCAGTGCTGACCATCCCACTTATCTGGATGCATCTGGGGGAATGACTTACCTCGCCCTCCACCTCACTTTGAAAAACCCTGAAGGTTCCACTTCCCTGGAGAGTCTATAAAAAAAATGTGATACACAAGCAGCCTCCCAACCAAGAATAATGCAAAAAGTGAAGGTCTACTTTCAGGCCTCCAGTGCCTCCACAGCCACGAGAAGCCCAGGAGGCAAGAAACACGATGACTAGCCAGACAGCTAACCCGATCTGTGCAGGATCAGAGATGGGAAAATTGGGGTGTGGTTGGGGGATACAGCTTTGAATTAGGCAAGAACTCTGCAGGTCAAGAAAATTTACACTCTCTCTCTCTCTATTATAATCTATCTGTCTATCCATCTATCACCTTCTCTGTATATGGCACCTTGCCAAGAGTAAACGTTGCTTAGGAAGTATAGTATCTGCAGCTATTGTTCTGCCCTCTTAACAACCCTAACTACAACTACTGCCTTCATGATTTACAAAGTGCTTTCATAGTAATTATCTTTTTTGAGTCCTATTACCAGCCAAGGAGGTAGGTGTAATTACCCTCCAGCTAAGGCTGGGAAGAGTGCGTAAAAGTTGCTAAGGTTCTTGCGGAGTGGAGTAGAGGTGGACTGCAGTGGGGGTCATTCCATCCTGCAGCATGAGACGAACTCCACAAGCCCAAGGAGCAGCCAGGGCCGAAATGCAGAGGGCAAAGCGCGGAGCCAGTGCATCTGGGAAGAGAACATCACTAGTCCAGACTCTCTTCTGAAGCTGGACGCCTCACTAGATCAATCTCTACAAAATAAAAACTGCTTGACTTTCTCTGATCCACGCAGGAGCCTTCTGGAACATCTACTGCGGGTGGATCACTGAGAAGGCAGTATGCCTGGTCCCAGCTCTCACGGAGCTCCCTGGCCTAACTGGAGACAACCAAGTGTAAACAAGTAATTAAACATCCTAAGATAAATGTTTCAGCATTTATCAGACAGCATAGGTAGAGAGGCGAAATTTCAGGAAATGGTAAAAAAGCATGCCACTCCGCTAATCACGAGCAATCCATTAGTGGTAGGATTCGGATTAAATTACAACTAGATTTTACGTATTTATTATTCATGAGACATTCTGTTTTTCAATTATTTTTTTTTCCTCCTCCACATTAGCCCACCCGTTTTTAAGCCTGCAGCATTAATTTGATTTCCCACCAATAATTCGAAGATAATGACTTGTGTCTTGGTTCTGTCTGCATGGATCTTCCTCTGATAATCTGGAGAGAAAATGATGTGTATCTCCCCTCTTTTCAGACAGTGGCCTTAGGGATTTTATTCATCGTGGGGGCAGGGCCTTAGCTTTTCTGACAGATTTAAGGAACAGGAAGACAAATCCAGAACTGAACAAATCTGTCAAACTCATTTTCTTGCAGGGTTTTCTGCCAATTTTTGCTCCCTCCCTCCTCGCCCCCCCCTTTCTTCCCTTCCTTTAAGTAGGAGGAAGAAGCTGGGAAAATATGTATTTCCCAGTTCCTAAAGGGACAGAAAAAAAGTGCTAGTGAGCAAAAAAGCAGGTGTGTACAAGCTGGAAGGTCATCTCTGCTCTGAGCAAAAATTCAGGTGTGTACAAGTTGGAAGGTCATCTCTGCTCCCTGGAGAATGAAGCAGGAAGTTCACAAGGGCAAGTGAGTGAGTGGAAGAAACAGAGGTGGGGGGGACAGAGGGACATCTGTCCATAACTGCAACTCCATCATCAACGCCTTCACAACAGAACACTGGGGACAGGAGGCCACCTCAGCCTTCCTGGGACTGCAGGACCCTGACCCACTCTACCCTTCTCACCCCTTATCTTCCCATTAGTTCAAAAGCAGGCAAATAATTAAACCTCTTTTATTGCTAAATAAGAAACCGCTGGCATTCTGAAAAGCCGGCATGCATTTTCTTAATCAGCAACCAACCCAAGTAATTTTGCTTATTAGCTACTTAAGATAAATCCTGCCACTTAAAAATTCGAGATGAGCCCGTGTACACTGCCCATTTCCTGGAAGTAGCTTGAGGAAGCCTTTCTCTTCTCCCCTCACTCCTCCTTCTCACCTTGGGGACTTCACTAATAACCCTAAGGGTGGCAAGAATGCTGCCTATGGTAGTTCCACCATCATTAGAAAAAGGGACGGGACTTCCTTGGTGGTGAAGTGGTTAGGAATCCGCCTGCCAATGCAGGGGACATGGGTTCGAGCCCTGGTCCGGGAAGATCCCACATGCCGCGGAGCAACTAAGCCCATGCGCCACAACTACTGAGCCTGCAATCTAGAGCCCACGAGCCACGACTACTGAGCCCGAGTGCTGCAACTACCGAAGCCCGCGCGCCTAGAGCCCGTGCTCCACAAAAAGAGAAGCCACCGCAATGAAGAGTAGCCCCCGCTGGCCGCAACTAGAGAAAGCCCGCACGCAGCAATGAAGACCCAACGCAGCCAAAAAAAGTAATTAAAAAAAAAAAAGAAAAGAAAAAGGGACTAGTTTTATGAGACTTTCTTTTTTTTTTTTTTTTAACTTTTTATTTTGTATTCGAGTATAGCCGATTTACAATGTTGTGATAGTTGCAGGTGCACAGCAAAGTGACTCAGCCATACATATACATGTTTCTATTCTCCACAAGACTACCCTCCCATCCAGGTTGCCACATAACATTGAGCAGAGTTCCCTGTGCTATACAGTAGGTCCTTGTTGGTTATCCTTTTTAAATACAGCAGTGTGTACATGTATGGGACTTTCTTATACAATTCCTCTTCTAAGATCCTAGAAATTCAATAGACAATAGGGATAATGATACTGCTTTCGATAAGGCCACCAATGACTGCTTAATTGCCCAGGTCAACGACTCTGTAGAGAGCTTGTCTTGAAAGATGCAGTCACATTTGACACCATCAATCCCTTATACCCTCTGCCCTGAACCTTCACCCTCCCACCTCTAACCTAGCTCTTGGTTATCATTTTCTCCAGTTCCTCTCCCACTTTTGTGCCTTTTTCTTTTCTCTTTCTTCGTCCTCTCTCTTGAGTGTGACAGTGCGCCAGGGCCCCCTGGTTGAATCTTCTTTAAATGGTATAAAGAGCACTTTGGCCTGTCCAAGCTAACGACCCACCTATCCCCAGGCTAGTCTTACGTGACCGCCATACCGCACGCTTTCTGGCTTCTGAGCAGCGCCCACATCCACGTGGCTCTCTCTTTCCTTTGCTCAACTTGGAGACTCAACCTGGCATGAATCTTCTCCATCCTCACCACAATTTGGGATCATGACTTGTTAGCTGTCTGTCTGACTCACCAGTTCCACCAGGTCAGGGACTCCAGCCCTCTAGTTAAACATACTACTGCTCCAGAACTTAGCAAGTAACCAATCAAGAGTTCTGAGTAACAGAACAGATGAGAAGGTCATATCTAAATGACCCTGGTTTATTTGGTTTTGGTCTCTAAACCAAAACCAAAACCAAACAATAATTTTCCATGAAACTTTTACATGTAACATGGGGAGGCTTTCTGAACTTTAGGATATATTCATCATCACAATGTATTATCCTTCAAACAGAAGTAATCTATTAAAAGACCTTAAATACCACATCTTCTCTATCCATTCCTCTGTCGATGGACATTTAGGTTGCTTCCATGGCTTGGCTATTGTAAATAGTGCTGCAATGAACACTGGGGTGCATGTATGTTTTTGAATTAGAGTTTACAATGGAATACTACTCAGCCATTAAAAAAGAATGAAATAATGCCATTTGTAGCCACATGGATGGACCTAGAGAGTATCATACTAAGTGAAGTAAGTCAGACAGAGAAAGACAAATATTATATAACTTATATGTGGAATCTAAAATATGATACAAATGAACTTATTTACAGACCGACTCACAGACAAGGTTACCAAAGGGGAAAGGGGGTAGAGGGAGGGATAAATTAGGAGTTTGGGATTAGCAGATACAAACTACTATATACAAAATAGATAAACAACAAAGTCCTACTGTATAGCACAAACTATGTTCAATATCTTGTAATCACCTATAATGGAAAAAATATGAAAAAGAATACATATATATATGTGTAACTGAATCACTTTGCTGTACACCAGAAACTAGCACAACACTGTAAATTAACTATACTTCAATTTTTAAAAAAGTCCTTAATTGTTTGCACCCAAGGCAATAATTTCTGCTCTATGCAAAGTAATATTTGAACATGAGTGGTATCATAAATTCAAAATAAAAAATCCATCAATGTTCCAAAGCATATGAACTCTAGTTAGATTCATGGGTTACACAGTTATGTGCGTGTGTGTGCCTATACACACCTACATGCATACTCACACATACACACACCTAGAGTTCCTATTACTGTCTGAGCTACCAGTATACTAATTGTCAATAATCTCACATAAATTATATAGATGGTGACACAGAGTTGTTTTTTTTTTTAAATAATCACTTTACAGATGCATATAAGCCAGAGGGTACTGCAAGAATATCAATGAGAATCATGATGCCCTGTAATTTGGATTACATTTCCTTCAGTTCTCCAGTGTAAACAAGTCTTCTTCCAAATAGCCCTATTAGTAAATGAAATATTTACCACAGTGATAAATTTGTCACAAAATTTGCTGACCAAAAATGTTTTTAATGTTGAGAACTTCATTTCACAAGGCATTTATTTCATATCCCTTGTCAAGGTTTACATACAACAGAGGCCTTTAAAAAGCTTACTAGAAAAAAAAAAAAAAAAGCTTACTAGGCCTGTTTTCTAATGACGTTTTTTAAGTTTTTATTTTTAAAAAAATCAATATAAATATAAGATCTCTTAGTTGATTGTTTTTCTTTGAAAAATATAAATCAAGCTCCTGAAGCACTAGAAAATGAAGACATTACTTTAATCTCTGCTTTTAAAGCTGACCCTGACAATGAGTCTTTAAATCTTTACATTTTTTTAAGGTGGGGGGGTGACTGTTACTAAATGGGTGACCTTGAGCCTTCTTAGCTTACCAAAGGCAGATGACAGTGCCACTCTGCTGAGATTCTTGTAAAGATTATAATCCATGGGAAGCATTTGACTTGGTACCTGGTACACTGGAAAGTACACCATATATATTTATAGAATTAGTAAAGAAATGAAGCTACTGTGGGAGTATTACAGGCTCTAGAATGAAAGTCCCTGGGTACAAAATCATTTGCTACTAGTCATGTGACCTTGGGAGGCCTTTACTCAGTATGTCCAAGATTCAGTGTCCTTATCTACAGAAGAGGGTTAACAGGATGACCTGGCTACCAGGGTTGCTGCAGGATTCAATAAGATGGTGCCTATAAAGAGCTTAGCACAGCACCTAGTCATTCATCCTCTTATTATTTCCACCGTATTAATTTCACTTAGCAGGGGCAGCAGATGTGCCCAAAGAATTCTGGGAAACTAAAAATTCTCACTCTACAAGGATTTTTTAAATTAGATTTTGGTTTTTATTCACCAAGTTAGCAAGAGTATTGGATGCCCACTTGTGTCCACATGTACAGAGAGGTACAAAGCAGTCATGGGAAGGTGGACTTGATATGTATATGATACTGTCTTGTCAAGCAAAGGTCAAATGATGCCATGCCACGCTGTACGAAGTTCTGAAATCATCTAAACGAGGAAAGCAGTGAGGGAAGTTGATTGCCATATGACGCATGCATATATGAGAACACTGAACCCATTAGCGTAACACAGACACATTTTTTTTTTAAAGCTGAAATCTTGAGTGTTACATCTATTTTTTTTTTTTAACTTTGGGTTTATTTATTTATTTATGGCTGTGTTGGGTCTTCGTTTCTGTGCGAGGGCTCTCTCTAGTTGCGGCAAGCGGGGGTCACTCTTCATCGCGATGCGTGGGCCTCTTCACTATCGCGGCCTCTCTTGTAGCGGAGCACAGGCTCCAGATGCGCAGGCTCAGTAGTTGTGGCGCACAGGCTTAGTTGCTCCGCGGCATGTGGGATCTTCCCGGACCAGGGCTCGAACCTGTGTCCCCTGCATTGGCAGGCGGATTCTCAACCACTGCGCCACCAGGGAAGCCCCAGACACATTCTGTGTAATGCTTGTTTCAACAAAACGTCATCATCCATGACACTGAATTAACACTCTAACTCCAATTTTAATGACTTTTTAGTTTGCTGGTGTGGTTTAAAATTACTTTGTCTTTATGAGAGATGTATTATAAGAAAGGCTTAACTAGTTTCCTATTTTGCATGTTATAACTAACATGATAGAATTTAAATCGTCTGTGAAAGAGGCCCTTTTTTAAATTCCAAGCTTGAGAAATGCTGTTTTTAGGGAATGCGTTGATTAGTTCATCAGATCTCTCATAAAATTATACCCAAACATCTTTTCCTATCTCTG
Source organism: Balaenoptera borealis (assembly GCF_965194805.1). Taxonomy (NCBI): domain Eukaryota; kingdom Metazoa; phylum Chordata; class Mammalia; order Artiodactyla; family Balaenopteridae; genus Balaenoptera; species Balaenoptera borealis. Next base: position 47,585,071 of record NC_138875.1, on the reverse strand, counting down.
ATAGGTGAAAAAGCAAAGAGCTGAGAAAATTAAACAAGATGATGCATGAGAAGTACTCTATACGGTACCTATCTCCTGTTCTTAATAAAGTTTTGTCATTATCATTACCATCATTATCGTAATCATCAGTCATCATTATCTGTAGACACATCTATTCATCTTTCACTTTAAGAAGGAAATCTGGGTGCTATTTGTATTAAATAGCCAAATTGGCAATAAATGTTCATTTTCTCTTTCCTATTTTAGATAGTTACTGTTTTCTGGTACATTGGCCACACTGTTGTTCTAAGTATGTTTTAACTGGGAAAACCAACAACTGAGTAACAACATTTTATTCTGCTTGTGAAAAGGAGAAGTCATAATCTTGGAATAAATATTAAATGAATAAATTACATCAGAGATTTCAGAATCTTCAAATTGACTAAAATGGAAATTTATAAAGGAAGATGTTATCAAACTAGAAATTAAAACAAGATTGATATGTCCTCTAGTAAAGGAAATCACCACTACAAGGACACCCAAAAATTCCTGCTTCTGTTACACTAAAGCCTTCTAACAGAGTGCTGTCTGAAAACCCGGAAAGATCATCATCTTTTAACTTCCTCTAAAAATCAACAGAAAAAAATTAAAAGAAATTGCAAACATCTATCGTGTTTTAAAAGAAAAGGAACAGTGGTTATCACTAACATTTATTCTCCTATAAAGTGGAAGCTTTGTAAAATTCTAGACACTAAAGCAAATCTGTGGCCATTGCAAGGGAGGCACTACTTGGTTATCAAGTTCAAAACTGATTAGGCTCTTTTCAGAGAACACAAAGTTGGATGTAAGCTTTGTACCAGGAGACGTCCACGCCATGGCATATATACTTAACTACTTGCAAAATGTCCTTGCATACAGAATACATTACATTTCTTTTGCATTTCCACTTGACATGAAAACATAGTTTTCAAAAGATCTTGGAATGTGCTTTCCAAGACCTACTCTATGCTCCAGAACCCTCCAGATTAACTCAAAGGATTCTCCAGAGCTGAAAGAACTTTCCAGGTCATCTTAAGCTCCCTGTCTTGGGCAAACACTACACTTACTCAATTCGTACAAGGGAAGTAGTGATGTTCACATATAAATGAGATGGAGAATTATTAATGAATTTCTTGATTCACTAATGTCTTGGAAAAAAAGGAGTGGGCTTCCCTGGTGGCGCAGTGGTTAAGAATCTGCCTGCCAGTGCAGGGGACAAGGGTTCAAGCCCTGGTCCGGGAAGGTCCCACATGCCGCGGAGCAACGAAGCCCGTGCGCCACAACTACTGAGCCGGCGCTCTAGAGCCCGCAAGCCACAACTACTGAAGCCCGCGTGCCTAGAGCCCGAGCTCCGCAACAAGAAAAGCCACTGCAATGAGAAGCCCGCACACCACAACGAAGAGTAGCCCCTGCTCGCCGCAACTAGAGAAAGCACGCACGCAGCAAGGAAGACCCAACGCAGCCAAAACGAAATAAATAAAATAAATACATAAATTAAAAAAAAAGAAAAAAGAGGAGTATCTACATTTCAGGAACAGGAAAGGCAGAGTGTTGAGGAAGAACTTAAGGAAAGGTAGGTTGAGGTGGTAGGGGCAATCGCTGGTGACTAACTGGGAAACTGGGGTAAGGGAGTGGAATGATGTTATCTCCAACATCAGAACAAAGTGCTTCCTGATCTTACCAGCCTGCCTCACCTCCTGAGCCTCCCCTTCCTCACATCTAATACCCAAGCTACACTAAATTCTCCCTTCCAGTACAGTAAGTCCCCTACATATGAATGAGTTCCATTCCGAGAGCGTGTTCGTTAAGTCCAATTTGTTCGTATGCCCAACAAAGTTAGCCTAGGTACCCAACTAACACAATCGGCTATATAGTACTGTACTGTAATAGGTTTATAATACTCTTTACACAAATAATACATAAAAAACAAACACAAAAGGTAAAGAAAATATTTTTAATCTTACAGTACAGTACCTTGAAAAGTACAGTACAATACAACAGCTAGCGCTTCTTAGCAGTACCGGCTACGTCACCGCTGCTTTTACACTTGCTTCCAGACATCCTGGGCTTGAAATAAAGACACTGTACTATTGTCCTCTATACAGTACTGTACAGTAAAGTACACAAAAGCACAGCCACTTGTAGAGGATGCACACACGTGACAATGTACGCCAGACACGTGAACTAACTCACGTGACTGGACTTGCGAATGCACGTTCACATCTTTGAAAGTTCGCAACTTGAAGGTTTGCATGTAGGGGACTTACTGTACTGTGTTCTTTCAAGCACTCATGTGTTTGCACATGGAGTCTTTCTGCGTGAAATAACTTTCTCCAGCAGAAAAACTCCTACTTATCTTTCCAGACTCTAGGAAAACATTTCCACACATCCACAGCTTTCTGTGCCCTTTCCCCAGCAGTTTCATCCCTGTCTTTCATGCCTCCAAAGCCCTCTGCTCACTCTTCCATTGTGAGCGTGCTTATTTCACACAGGGCTGAGCAACCAAATCTGGGATAACTTAGCATGGGAATTTCCTCTGGACACTCATAACATCAGTCTGCCACATACGAATCAGAGAGTAGAGCCCACCTTGAACTGTAATTGTTTACCTGGTTTTACTAGTGGACTTTCAGTTCCTCAAGCCTATAAGAATGTTTCTTACTTATCTTTCCATCTAGCAACATGGTAAGTGCTCAACAAATATTTGTTAAATAAATAATGAAAATAATCTAACATTTTAGCTATTTAAATTAAGATTCCTTCTTACACATAATTTTCAACTTTTAGGTTGTGTGTTTTTTTTCAGTAGACACTTGGCTTAATTTCTCAAAGTAAAGCTCTGTAGTTAAAAAGTAATTCACCTCCTCCTCCTCCTCCATAGGTGGGGATGGGCCATATTTCTCATCCACTGAATATATTATAAAAACCCTTGTTCTCTAATCATTCTTTCTATTCCTTTCTTTAATTTCTCCATTAATTCTTAAAATATGGCAACCTGGCAAGAAAATAAATATTATTTACAAGAGAGGCATAGTGAAAGGTTTACATTATTTCCAATCTTGTGTGGGTCCTGTCTGTATACAGTCAAATACATATTCAGCTGTATTTGGGTCTCTCCAATTATTTGCTGTTCTATAGCTCTGTGCTTTCCCTTGATGCAAATTATCCTGCTTTTTAAGAGATCATGGCTTTAAATTCCATAATCCCAATGAATATTTTTCCTTTGTAGGATCAATTTACTTTAAAATAAAGGATGCTCTGGTCAATGGTTTAAAGTGGTAAAGATTCCCAATTCCAGTTCTGTTATCAGGTCAGAGGCAAGATGACACATACTTGAGAAGGGGAGAGCTCTGTCAACAGGACACCGTCCTTAAAACCACAGCCCTGCATTGTCAGAGCGAGGCCCTATGACCGAGACTTTAATTCTAGCAGATACAGTGGGTAACCTTTATAAAACGTGAATTATTTTTTCCAGAGAAAACGTGTCATGTGATCATACAGACTTAACTGATTTTTAAAAACTGGCCCGTAGGGCTTCCCTGGTGGCGCAGTGGTTGAGAATCTGCCTGCCAATGCAGGGCACACGGGTTCGAGCCCTGGTCTGGGAAGATCCCACATGCCACGGAGCAACTGGGCCCGTGAACCACAACTACTGAGCATGCGCGTCTGGAGCCTGTGCCCCGCAACGGGAGGGGCCGCGATAGTGAAAGGCCCGCGCACCGCGATGAAGAGCGGTCCCCGCACCGCGATGAACAGTGGTCCCCACTTGCCGCAACTAGAGAAAGCCCTCGCACGAACCGAAGACCCAACACAGCCAAAAATAAATAAATAAATAAATAAATAAAGTAGCTATAAAAAAAAAAAAAACTGGCCCGTTATTTTCTACATTAAAAAAAAATAAAATTTTAGCAAAGGGAAACATGAGGTCAGAAAAACATCTTCCTACATCTAACATGTAAACTGAAATTCTCTAGAATGAATTTACCCAGAGTCTGATTCAGGGACCCTGAGGAGTTTTCAGTGACTAATGACAGATTCCTCAGGGCTGATATTCAAAAGAGAAAGAATATTCTGGTAATTAATTTACCAGAAGGTGGAGAAAAGACAAGGCCCTGAAGGCAAAGGAAAAAAAAAACAAAAAGACAGTTGCTGTAAGGCCAAAGAGAAATTAGCCATGAATATTGAAGGTCACTACCTGAAATCTAACACAAGCCCAGAGGCCTCTCAGGGATATTCTAGAAGCCATGAATAACACCAGAATCTAACACCAGAATACAGAAATCTCTGTTTTCATTTCCTATTTAATAAGGCAACTTGAAATAGCCCGTTCCTATTCAAAAAGAAATTAAAATTCCACAGAAGTTACACTAAGACACAAGTTTACAATGCAAACTGGTTGATTTTTGCTGTAAAGATGCCTCACTTTCTAAATTTTGAAGTTGTCAGACAATACCGCATAAAGTTAATAATCAGGTCTTTCAAAAATTAACAGCACAAGACAACAAAGGAAAAGGAAATACTTTAAAAAAAATCTGACACCTTTGATTATCAAAGAATAGGGAAACAAATTACCACAAGTTTTAATACAGTTTAAAAAGTTATTTTGTTCATATAATACTTATGGCTCATTTGTGAAATCATGCTCATGCTAACTTTTAACCCAATGACCAACCGAATTTAAGTATTATACAGTAAATTGAGAAAGATGCATTTCTCCTGCACACTGTCAACTAAGATACCTGAGCACGTAAGATATTCCACACCTTGTAATAAATACCAAGGAAGATATTTAACGATAATCAAAAGGGTTGTGGCTCGTATGTAAATCATTTTTCCAGTAATGCAGATTTCCTATAAGCTCAGCAGCCACTAACTCCTGGAAAGCACAGCTGAGCCTACCTCAGTGCCTTTTTTAAGCATTCCTTCCACTTTGAATGTCTTCTTATCCCAAAGTAGCTTTGTGATCAAGGGTAAGTGGCTAAGCTCTGAGACCTGGGCTCCTGGTTGAGAAAAGGCTGTTATGAAGCTTACCATCCACAACGGGCCTAGCAGGACGTCTAATAGACCATTGGAGTCACTTACACTTCCCCTCATCATTCTAGATCCAGCCCTAGATGCTATTCGTCCATCTAGGTCAGGATAATCTTTCCTTTCCTGGATTCCTTTAACTCTAACAATTTACATTTAATTGCTTTTAAATTATTTACTCAAATTAGTAATTCTCCCCAGGTATATTTTATTCCATTAGGACAGGTCCCTTTTATATCCTGAAGTACTTCATAAAGTACTAGTCAAGATAAATATTCACTGAAGCCCAGAGTGGAGCCATTTAAAATATTTTTTAGGCACACAGCTTATACCTAGATATTAAAATTAACTTTTAGGGAACGTTTTAAAATTACAAGGAATCCCTCACAAATGGGCTATTTTTAAAGTTTTTTATAAACCAGCTGTAATATTTTATCTGCTAAGGTGTTTTTTGCAAGTTGCAGTATTATAAATCTTACTTCTTAGACCATCCTACAGAAGTAATTTACTATTATATGAGTAAAGCACAACATTAATTGTATTATTTCGCCTATCATGTGTAACAATGCTTCCTGGATGGTTCATAAGGCTTCAGGATGGTTCATAAGACTTTGCTGAATAATGATTACATCACATCTGTAAAATTAATTATTTTCTATGCTACAAGCATCAGCCCATGTCATCATGGTTAAACGGTTAGCTTAGTGGCTGTGGAACCTCACATATAATTTAACATTAAGGTAATGAAATATATGTGAGCACTGGTCTGAATCACCTCGAAGGTTCTTTCCCATAGGTTCTTTCCCACCCTGGTCTATGACCACAGGAGTAGGGTTTGTTCTTCTTCACACTGGACTAAACTAAAAGGCTCTAAAAATACTTCGGAGCAGCCTAAAAGCAAGTAACAATTTATGCCAACCCAAGCAGAAAAGAATGCTGATATGAAATTTCCTGCCCATGGACTTCCTAGGGGAGAAATCCTAGAAAAGACCTGTGCTGTTGTTGATCTGTTTGTAAAGCCATTCCTTCAATTAGCTCCTGGAGACATGGAGAGTATAATTAAGTAACTAAAGATAACATCCCCCAAGAAACTCATTTTCAACATCAGGACAAAGCCTACAGCACTATCTTGCCTAAATCTTATATTTTATCATCCCTGTCTACCTCTGCCTGAGGTGGTAATGAATAGACAAAGAGTCAAAAGTCACGAGACACATAGAAGACTAAGAATTTGAAAAGAAAGGGCTTTGATCCAACAGAAACCTGGGTAATCTATAGTTTAAGCATAAGCACTGTTGTACCAGGAAAAAAAAATGTGGATCACATTTACCAGAGTAGAAAACAGCAAGAAAAAAAAACAACTGTTGTAAAACTCTTTCAAACACAACTGAAAGAATCGTGAATTATTAAGAGCTGGAAAAGACCTTAAAGATCATTTTATGGCAGAGGAAATTAAGACCCCAGAGATAAGTGACTCGCTCAAGGTTACGAAGCTGGTTAGTTGCTGAACAAGAACCAGAACCCAGATTTCCTTATTTTCAGGCCTAGGTTTACTCACCAAGTCCCCAGCCCCCTGAAGCTTGATTTCACAGTATGTTCTCTCATTCCTCAAAGGTATGACAAATTTAAGGACGACTGAAAATATACATACACACACTATAGTCAAATGAATTAAAACCATGATTTTCCTTAAGGCAAATGGAAACAGGCACAGATATTACAACGTCAGGGTGGGCAATAATCACTTTCCTAAATTCAGTGTTTGGAGAACACATTAGGTTGGTTCTATGACCAACTCCTCACATTCACATTTTTACATGGGGGTGAGAAGGTACATATTTTGGTTTAGTTAGCTCCCCAGCTGCCTTGCAGAGTACAGCAGAGAGCAATTTTGCAGAATTTAGAGAGCTGTCTCCAGCTGGGTTCACATACAATCTGCAGCCTGTCCTGGGTAGCCAGTAAACAAATCAGCCATGAAGACTTTTGTCTGACAAATTCAAATTACCAAATACCAACCGTACATGACTCAGGGCTGGCAGCTAGCATAAATGAATCCTATTTCTTTAATTCTCTGTATACCTCTTAGTCTCTGAGCTTTTACAAATATCACTCAAAGGCAGTACCCACAGTTTCTTTGTTGCCTGAAAACTAGCAAGCAATATTGAAGACAGAATTCAACCCCTTACTCAGAATTCTAAGGACATCAATGGGGTGGATTCAGCAAAAGAGTCACTGAGCTCAAACACACCAGGGAAAGGACTTTTATGTTTCCTCCTTTGTTGTTTCTTCATTATTTTGCTTTCCCGGACGACTCAAGAGTACCAAATGATGACAGGAAGAATCACCAACACTTCAGGGCTTGCTTTTTGTGTCTTCATCTGTGGTCAAGCATCTGAGAAATGGCCAGAGAATCTCCCTGTTTACCTGGTTTCTCCAAGCCACTATCAACACATTTCACAGAGAAGGAAGGGTACTGAGAAGCCATGGCGTGTGTGCACATGCGCACACAAACACACGCACACGTGCACACACACACACACACACACACACACAGACATCACGGTCCACATATCTAAGCCCCAGGCCACCCTTACTAGGTTACTGATCAGCTAAATGACTGTTGTTCCATTTTGGCCTGATCTTTCAACCTCATCCACCCAGCAAAACTTGAAAACTGGGATCGATATAGCAAAGCACCATCTCACCCAGATGCAGGAAGCTGAGAGTTTCTGGAAAAATATCTTGCAGCTCTGCATCTCCTCCAATGCACGCCTTGAGTCCTAATTGGGTAACCAGTAGGCATGAAGTTTTTGATAACACTTTTTTCTCCCCCTCCCTCAGGGACCATACTGAACCTTCACTAGACTCCCGCCCAACCAACGGGTGACTTTACCTCCTACTCTCCTGGGAAGATGGAGGCCACCAGCCATGGTCAAAGTTCAATTCCCCACTCTTCCACCTATAAAGCTATCAGCATTCACACCCATTCCCAACTCCAGGATTACAGTTGGAAGTTCTCCTCCTATTGGTGACTAGCCTTCCAACTTTGTCCTTGACCCTGATTTCACCTAGAGACATAGGTCACCCCCCCTTCCTTTTTTCAACTACTCTTTTTACACTTTCCTGTATGCAGGCCATAAGCTTGTTCCAAAATGACCATTTTTGTCTCCAGGCTAATCACTACACTTTTCAGGCTCTACTTGGCAGTCCCTTTCTTCCGTGCCGCCCACCTCCCACCACAACTCACGCAAACGGACAGACACACGCACCCCACAACTCAGGCATACTGAGAAAAGGAACTGTGCTGCCCGGCAATTACAGCATGGCCTCTACTTGTTCCACCCTGCTTCTCTGAACAGGCTTGATTTTCCATCTCAGGCGCCTCAATTCCCCACCCGCCCCTTGAATCTTAATATCCTGGGGGCATCATTCCCAAGTCACGGCTCTTCTCACTCATCCTGAACGATTCCATCCACTACAGTATGGTATCAACAACCAGCTCCCTCCTGGGGACTCCTAGATCTGCACCTATTTGCCCGGACTTAACCGCTGTCTTCAGAAAACCATGTTCAGTGAGGTACTTGGCACTGACTGACATTGCCATGTTCATGGGCATCTCTTGATCTGAGAGAACTTTCTTCCAAGTCTGGTCCTGTACTCGCTATACTTGGGTCATAGTAATCCTTGAACCCCTCCTGCATAACACTGTGTTTGGGACTTAATATGTACTTAAATGTGCTGAATGAATGAACTAATTACTTCTAACATTATAACTTCCTATAAAATTAGCATTAGAGTCATGTGAACTCATAGCATGATAGTCAACAGCATAGGACACAGGATATAAACTCCTACTGCGCCCATCTTCTCAAAGGGGAATGAAAATATTATCCACCAGGAAGCATGTTTACCACTGTATTATAAACTTGTTTTAGAAACTAATGACATTTAGTGTCCAGACCATAGGACCTTTGAGACCCTGTTAATTTCTGCCCAACACAAGGGAGAAGTTCAACTTTCTAGCAGGCAGAAACAGTGAGGCTAAATTTGCTCTGGAACAACCTGGTTCACCATTGAGAAGCTGATGCAATTAAGAACGTGTTTATACATTTCTAAAGAAAGGATTAATGGGGTTACTATTTTCTTAGCCTAATGAAGTAGCTTTTCAGTTCCAGAATTACCCTACAGTCCTTTCCAACAGCAGAATTTTGTACTTCTCCTGTTATTGTTAAGCTTAAACAATTTCTCTCCTTCTGTTTAACTCCTTAAGTCTCCTGGTCAAACTTTGCTAATTTCCTTGATTTATTAAGCCTTCATTGTTTTTAAGTTAAAAGGTCCATTTACTTATCATTCAATCACGGTTGAGGCCTTTCATTTCCCACTGAGAACAGACTGTGTACACAACAAAAATCTTCAGAGTGGAATCAGCAATGGATAAGAAGAGCAAATTTCCTGGGTCAGCCTCACATCCTGTCAAAATCAGGACCCTGTGAGCTCTGTGGGAGCATTGACCACGGCTCTAAATAGTATATGAATCTGGACAATTACAAATGTATGTTTTTGCTTTTTGCTCATACACAAGCCCTACTAGGGGCTTGCCTCAAGTTGAATGGCTCCTGTGTTCAGTCTGGGTTTCCCAGACCATGCCCTCATCTCATTAGAATTTCTGTATCCTCTGGTCTTGCAGAGTTCCCTTTACCTTCTTTTGTATCAGACAAAAGATGGTAATTTACGTCTAATTAACGGAACTGAGTCATAATGAGTTCTCTTCTCTTAGACAGCATTTGAATGTCCAAAATAAACAGCGAGATTGGGCTTTTTAGACTCCCTCCAGCTTAACGTTTTCTAACACAATACTCTTATTCAGGCCTTCTACTTTGCATACAGTCAGAGGGCTGGAGGTTATCCACATTGTGAAATTCTTTGGCTAGTGATGCCCTGAGTGATTTCATGGCATGCAGGCCGATTTCATATTTTCTGCTGAGCAGCTCTGTTGAAACAGTCAAGCTTACGATTGCATTCTTTTTATGCCTCTTCCTTATACTCTGAAATGCTAGCTTTTGCCTGTTGATGAATTTGATAGCATTCTTTATGAGATCAATTTCCTTGTGAAAGATACAAAAGACAGGATGAAAGAGAAGTTTGATGCAAAGCACACAAAGGGCTGCGCATCTGTGTGAAGAGAAGCGCAGGGAAGCATGAAGTGTTGTTTCTCCCCATGCCATGAGGAGAGACAAAGATGGAATGGTGTAAACACAACAAGCCTGCCTGAAGAAAGCAGAGCACATGTTCTAACAGAAACAGTAATCGGGTTAAAGGACTAAAAGCATCTTCTTGCTCTCTCACATGCCGGGGTATTTTAAACCACCCTCTATACATGCCTGCATGCCAACACAAACAAACCACAAACTCAGGCCCTCCTGCAATGACACCATTTGGACACAGTGAGTTTTTTACTCCTAGGACTGTCTTCATCCAATCTTTTTACTACATTGGGTTAAAAAGTAAAGTAAAATAAAATAACAATCTTTCTTTCTTTCTACACCTCAAATACCTCAATACCCAAATATACACTCCTTGGATATAATATTGTTATATTTTGAAAAGTGAGGCAAGGCCACTTAGCTGTGATCATCTCCTGCTGAAATACATATTTTTCCACTGCTCCAATCTTAAAAACAGCAAGAAAACAGAACAAAAAATAATGCTGACCAGACTTTTACCATGGGAGCCCTGGGACAGGGAAATTATAGCTGTGTTACAATACAAGGACAGGGAAATCCAGGCTAGTGATTTTTATTGTTTGTCTCCTCATCTTGTTTTCCCCCTCAGAGGGGGTAGAATGTAAAATTTACAAACACAAGCTCCTCAATAGACATGCTTAGTTTGTCAAAATGAAAAGATGACTCTTTGGTAACTAGGCTCCTCAGTGAAAATGTTAAACCAGACAGTAAGTCAGAGAAAATGAAATACTACCTTGATCAATTAAGCTTAATGGATGAGAAGCAACTAAGTTATATGGCTAAATTGACAAAAATAGGTTAAAGAAAAAAGAGACTGTTTCACATCAAATTAAAGTATAATTTTTTCCTTTTTTATGGGGTGGGTGGGTGGGTAGACTGGTACTCAAAAAGTGAATTGCATTTTTGAGTATATAAGCAAAAATCGCTCTGGGCACTTTTATGCAACTGCCCTTAACCCAGTGAGACTGAAAATCTAGTATCAGAAATAAGACATGTGAGCCCTGAACATACAAATGGGTTTGAAAGTTAATTTACAAATCTGACTCTTGAACCACAGTTTTTATTTCAAACTAAACTGGGAATCATAGGGATGTCTCCAAGATAGCTCAGAGAATCCTTTATAACCTAGAATCCTTTCTAAAATAGTGAATTACCAGCACAAGGAAGCTCATGTACTTGAATGCACGCAGACCCTGACAGTGATGGGGCAGGAAATGTCCTTTCTGGGTGTAGGTCTGTCCTAGAGGGGTCTAGTGAGCTGGGTACCTCCTAAAGTAGCAGACAGAGAGAGTAAAGTTCCCGGCTCCAACAGCGTCCCCAGTGGTGGGGAAGGGTTCCTAGGGGGTTGAGGGAGGTTTCCATGGCAGCCACCTTCCCAGCAAGTCAAGTGTTACTAAACTGGGGGCTCTCTGTACATACCAAAAGATAACAAGGATACAAAACAGTGTAAGTGCGAACCGAGTGGAAGCAGAGCCTGCGTAGCGTGAGAGAAAGCAAGAGGTTTATGCTGGGTGTCAGGTAAAGACTACAGTGCAAATTCAAAGGGAAACCAAAGCCGACTTAAAGAAAATTATTATACAGACTATTATACTTAAGTATAATTTATAATAGCGATTCTAAAAGAGCTTTATAAACAAATAAAAACCTACTTAGTTTTATTCATTTTATTCATTATTATTTATGTGGCTTAGTTTTATTCATTTCTTCTTTCTCATAACTGAATATACATTGAATAGAAAAGAGAAAGAAGCAGAGCTTGACAACAGATTAGAAGGATGTTCCCTTTACTTGCAGTAGAAACAAACCTCATAAAAACCTAAATGCCAAACAAACTTCTCTGACTCTAAGCCGGATAAGGACACCATGAGCTGATAACTTTCTGGAAGAAAGATTTTAGGACTTCAAATAAAGGGGTCAGAAACCACATAATAATTACCACAGAAAAATCAAACAATAATATTCAGTCACCACTTAGAAAGAATAACCAATTGCACACATTTCTTCACATTATAATTATATAATCTTCACATCACAATTATTCTCATTGTCAACAGCATTTCCTAAAATGTGAGAAAAAGTTTAAATGGTTGTACCTCTCTGTATACAAGAATATCTGTTTTTTCACAATCTTCTTCCTAAAAAGCCTATAAATTGATAGTCTGTAAAGAGAGTCATGCTTCAATTATTTAATTATTATTATTTAATAAAGTTAATTATTTCAAAATTTTAAATAATGTAAAACAATTTCCACTGCAATTTCATTCAGGCCCAATAATCTTTCTAAAGCAAATGGTTATATCTAATTTATCAATTTCCTATTTGGTTATATCTGTAACTGTTTCTTAAAAGAAAAATTGGGGGAAGTAAGGTTAGCCGAAACCAGGTCTTTTTCCGAGAGATACAGTCAGCAACAAATATTTTTTTGTCACATACCACCTAACAGTGTATGACAGGTGCCAGGAACACAGGCAGGAAACAAGACAGAGCCCCATGCCTGTCCCACTGGAGCTGTCCACACTTCGGATCCGTGTTTGGCAGACAGAGACTCTTCAAACCCACTGTAAATTGTGTTTTTATAAACTTTTTGATTTTATCCTTTTAGTAAATCTTTGAGGTTTCAGTGATGAGAAACTAAAGTGTAGATAGCAACTTTCAAAAAATTATTGGCTGCCATAGCTATAAGGGTCTTAGAGATCAACGAGGCTGTTCCTTTCCTTTTGGAATATAAGTTCTAATGTTTAATTTATAAACAAAAGTACACAAAACACAGAACTGACTTCCTCCCACATATTAGTAATGTTCTTTTTAGCATCTGTGGGCTAAGATAATGATAATGAAAGAACTATTTTGAATTCAATATGCTTTTAAACAGATGCATATTGCAATTATCTCAATTGCATCTAAATTCATTTGAAGAATAGTGGCAAACGTGTGGTGTTAATATGGATTTGTGTATTGGGCAATGATTCTGAGGTCCCTAAAAGGAAAAAGCCAAAATCTCATCCACCTCCCTCATGTCACCACTGAAGGACAACTGAGGGCCAGAAATGACGGAACCATCTTGCCAAGGTCACACTCCCGTGAGCAGGATAGTTAACTTGACAACACTGAGGTCTACTAGCTTCCACCCAGGTAAAGATCTATAAACCCTGCTCTGGTGCTACCCACAATCTTGCTTCCAAAGAGGACATTTCTCCTTTACCTTTACAGAATTCAGAAGTCAACACTGTGTATATTCTACTGCATTCCAGTACACTCTTGGAAATGTTCTACAAGATTTTCTCCTTCCAATCTTATGGTAGATAAGAACTTAACGAAACCTAAAGTATAACTTCAGGGCAAAAGACAAATTTTCTTTTACTGTACTGTAGAATGTTGCATCTATCATGGCCTAAAATCACCCAGAAGCCAGTATAATATTTCTAATGCAACTTTCTGGATTGGGGAAGAAAAAAAAAGTCCTTTTATTCCCTTTTCACTCTGCCTACAACTAGAACATTGAGATAATAGAGATTAGGCCTTAAATTTCTACATCCAATAGTGGTAGAACCACAAGAGGACTGAAAAAGCATTTGTCTCTACAAGCTAATACCCAGTATGTTAGTCCTTCGGGCAGTTGACATTGATTTTGCATTTAATTGCATAGGTCGACTTTCCCATATTTTCCAGGACAAAGCTGTAAAAATGATAGAATCTAGATATACTCTGATATGAAGCCACAAGAAGAAAGTAAACTTAAGAGTACTGATTTCTGTAATACCTACATGCTTACAAAAAGGTTGTTTTCATTTTTCCTACTAGAAATCAACAATTAGGGATCGTAAACCAAATTGAGAGCAGAGGTGATGATAAAATTGTACTTTCTTCCCTTTCCCTCTTTTTTCTCCCATTATTCTTAAATTACTTTGAGAAAATGGCAAATGAAAAATGCCCCCTGACACTTAGCTGCCTTTCACCTACTCTGTAACTAAGTGGGTTTAATTCCCTCTAGTTCAGTTAGCCAGAGACTTTGTCTTTCAGTCTGTCTGGCAGATACTTCACAATTCTTTCAATGTGTTTTTGTAAATTGGGGAAGAAGAAAACAATGAATCCTAATGATTTACGCAAACTCTTTTTCAAAGTATATGTCTCCTGAAGCTTCACAGAAAAAGATACTTTAAAGGCAACCTACTGATCAGCTCTCTGAAGGAGCTGCCATTGGAAAATTAACAAAATACTGATGGTTTTAGGACACTCTCAAAGGAACTGTGAGGAAGCGACATTAAATAAAAACTTTTGTTTCCAAAGGAAAATGATAGATTTATTTTTGTCAGTTGATTAACTGAGCTTGAAACAAGGCCCCCTGTATTAGTTTGCTAGGGTTGCCTAGCAAAGTACCACAGACTTGGCGGCTGACAACAGACATTTATTTTCTCACAATTCTGGTGGCTGGAAGTCAGAGATCAAGGTGCAGGCAGGGTTGATTTCTGCTGAGGCCTCTCTGCTTGGCTTATGGATGCCCATCTTCTCCCTGTGTCTTTACGTGGTCTTCCCTCTGGGTACGTCTGTGTCCTGATCTCCTCTTGTAAGGACTCAGGTCACATCGGATTAGGGCTCACCCTGATGACCTCATTTTGACTTGATGACCTTATTTTGCCTTAATTACCTCTGGAAAGACTTTCTCTCCAAATACAGTCATTTTTTGAGGTACTGTAGGTTCAATATATGAATTTGGAGGGGGACAAATTCAGCCTGTAACATCCCCACTAACGAAAACTTAACCCTCTTCATTTCTGTCTAATTTTCTCAGCCCAGCATTGTTTATCTCCAAGGCCAAGGAAAGAAGACTGTGGGAAAGTCAGGAAAATCACTGACCATGACGCCAAACCAACAATGGTAAGTGCTAGTCGTGGTCTAACCTTAGCCTTTTTATAACTGAAGAAATGATTATTTTTTGTGTATAAATTTGGAATGGTTATGATCAAACCAACATAAATAAGTTAGAGGAAGAGTTGGACACACAAATTTTATTTGTTAGCACTCAGAAGCCCAAGGTGAGGCATTCAATCTAAATGTCAAAATTCTTTCAACAGCCCTATCTCAAGAAATAGGAATAAAATATTGATCAGAAGAGAAAAAAACAAAACAAAACAAAAAACCAAAAGCATGAAAATTGTAAAAGCCTTACAAAAACTAAGCAGTTGAAAATCCTAATACAGAAATATTATTTTTGTCAGAGACCATATCTTTAAGGAAACCACAGCAAGGCAAAATCTATAACCCAGGATGGCACCAAATCACACTTCTAGTATTTATTTCTAATTTTATTTACATTCCATAGAATGCATGAAATTACAGGAGAAAGACAGAATCACGGAAATCTTCACATCTTTCCCCTCATTTTAACAGTAAAGGATGAGGTCCATCAAAAAGAAATTTGCTTGACAACCAAGTGGAATCATTCAGTATTGAAGCCAAGGCCACCGCCCTACATCTAAGTTACATCTCTTTCCAAAGACAACCAATGAATCTGAATACTTTTCATATTGTTGAACAAATCGCAAATGTAGGTAACACTGAACTGTCACCTGTGTCATTCTGAAGGACTTGTTCAAAAAGACAGTGACAACAGAGTTGTTTGCCTTTTCATAAGTCACCACTTTCACCTTTGAAAATACTGTTGATGAAGTTATAAATCCCATTCTCCAGAAAAAAAATACATAAACATATAAAATTTGGCATTTCAGAAAAATCAAATACTCCCCTAAAAAGTACTCAAGAAGTAAAACCTCTGACATGGATCAGAAACAAAGCCCAAGTTAGAAGATTTTAACTGGAGTTTTTTGCCCCTGAGCCCTTATCTTAACTGAAAGAGTTTCCATGTAATAAAGTAATAAGGTGGGAGTTCTAACTAAGTTTTTGGAATTCAGTAAAGAGATACTATAGAGTTTCAAAGGTTTCTTTCTGCCCTTTACTCCATTCTAATCCCATATGGAGGCCACTGTTAGCTGTGTCTGGTGTGATTAAGAAAAATATGTCTTTATCTTTTAAAGTCTAAGCAAAGTTTAAAAAAAAAACAAAAAAGACAAAACAAAACATTCGATTGTTCTCGAAAACAAAAAAGCACTTGACAAAGTTCAGACAAAACACTGTGAAAAAAACACTAATACTGCCAGCCGGTTGCATGACTAATACAATTTCCTTGACATAGTCTATTTCATTCTTTTACATACTACAGAGAATACTGAAAAACTAAAACTCAAAACCCAGTAGTAATTTGTTCATGTCTTTGTCACAAAGAGAACTATAACTAAAGTCCCAAAACTTCAATCCCACTTTTTAAAAAGCAGACAGCATACACAGGAAGCATTTTTGGAGGAACACGTAGGATGATGAGAGATGGCATAGCATATGAGCACAGACTGCCCTAAAGGCCAATTGGACACACTGTCACAGCCCATGAATGAGCAAACCTAAGTTATTCTTGCATCTGATTAAAAACTCTTAGGCTCAAATACGCAAAGAGGTGCCTAAAGTTCTTCGTTATATTTCTTAAGAAATATATCATTCTACATTTTGGAAATATTTTCTTTTTGAAATAAAAACCTCAGCTAGCCTGAGGAAAGTCACAACCGCTTTGCAGTTCGGCTTCCCCAACTGTAAAAAGGAGTTTTAAATAGATGATTTCTAAGATCTCTCCCAGCTCTAAATGCTACATTTCTAGGACTTGAAGTTTTTAATGAATGAGTGTGGGGATTTATAGCTGGCCAGGCCAATTTTAATTAAAAGTTGATCAAGTTTGGGAAAATAACCTTTGACAAATTTATAGCATGTTATTACATAATTTTCCAATAATTCCTGATCATTGCTGCTTTAAAAAAGTGTCTCAACTCGTATATTCTAGTGCTTAAGACCCTTTTAAGCTCTAAAATCAGACTTGTAAATTACCTAGGGACCCAGGTTTTCCCTCCGTAAATAGTCTGGCCAGACTTCAGGCACCAGGGCTTTCTCATCTTTATATACTCCGTGACCAATAAATCTTAGGACAGCACTCAGACATCCAATAAATACTTGCTGAATTAATGAACAAAGTTAGGAGGAACTGCCCTGTTATGTGTTAGGCGTGAGGAATTAAAAAAAAAAAAAAAGAAGAATCTGACTATGCGTTTCCACCTCCCAGGAAGCATCCGGAAGAGGGAACACAGACACATAAAAAAGAATTACGATGTACTGAGATTAAGTCCCACAAATGGAAAGTGTACATGAGGTATAATAACAACAGAAAAGGGATGAACGAACTGGTATGAGGCCTAAGAGGTGATTACTGTGAATAACCGGGTGCATTCCAATGTCAGAAAATAAACTATATGGGAATTATGCCCTTTGTACTAGCTCTGCTTCTTTTAGGGGTTATTATGAGGGTGGTTCAGACATGTATTTATTCCTTAGTCTGGATCCAAATGAAAACCCAATAACATGAGGTGCAGTTCCCTCTGTACCACTAGGTCTGTAAAGGTACACATTACAGACTTTAAATTTTACGTACATAAAAAGTATATGGAATAACTCCATAAAAAATGGAATGGGGCTTCCCTGGTGGCGCAGTGGTTAGGAAGCCGCCTGCCAATGCAGGGCACACCGGTTTGAGCCCTGGTCCGGGAGGATCCCACATGCCACGGAGCAACTAAGCCCATGCGCCACAACTACTGAGCCTGCGCTCTAGAGCCCGCGAGCCACAACTACTGAAGCCTGTGCACCTAGAGCCCGTGCCCCACAACAAGAGAAGCCACCGCAATGAGAAGCCCACACACCGCAACGAAGAGTAGCCCCCGCTCACTGCAACTAGAGAGAGCCTGTGCGCAGCAACAAAGACCCAAAGCAGCCAAAAAATTAAAAAAAAAAATGGAATGACCTTAATTGTGGCAAAGAAAAGGCTCCAATGGGCAAGTATTTGGGTAAAAATTATGAATAATGATTTTACACAAGACAAAATTCCAACAGTAAATACTATTAGAAAAAGGTCTATCCTTGCTAGAAATCAAAGATACATAAATTAAAGCAAACTTGAGATGCCATTTTATGGCCGCTAAGGAAGCAAGATTCTTTTTTTTTTAAATAACACACATAACACACGATGATGGGGTAACTATTGTAAAGAATACTATTAATTAACAACACGTTTTTGGAAAGTAGTATGAAAATACACGACAAAAGCAATGAAACAGCTCCAAGTAATTCCACTCCTAGGAATATATGCTCTAAAAATATCCCACAAGAAATAAAAAAGATGTGAGCATTAAGTTGTTCATATGGCATTATCTGTAATAATCAAAAAGTGGAACAAAATCCAAAATGATCAAATTAGGGGAAAATGTTAACAAATTAAAATATAGCGACACAATCTAATATTACTTATTCAATAATTTACGATCTCAAAGGCACTGCAGAAACAAACCGAAAAATCTGATATGAGGAAATGTGCAAACTATGAAATGCCACATGTACTTTGTAAATAAGAAGTAAATGGCATAAATCAACATTTGTTCTCTTGTAGCAGCAATGCTTAAAATAAATAAGCTAGACACGCTCACTACTCAAGAAAAATCATACGCAAAATTAAACATCTGCCAATGTAGTAGAGGCATGCAAATTTATAGCATTAGATAATTTTTCCCATTAACATAAGTCATCTTTCAATGTCTAGCGCACATGTCACCTCTTTCAGCCGCCAATTGTCACAGCAGAAAGTAACATTTACTCCAACCTCTGTATTTCCAGTGCATTCTGCTCAGATTCTTCCTAAGGCGTTAATCAGGATATCCCCCTTGCAGCAGAGGGTCTATGTGTACTTGTTCTGACTCGCGGGGCCGGGGAGGGAGTGATACCCCTTCTGCGCTTACACACCTGCATCTACAAAGAACAGATGGGTGATTCTTGCTTCCTGAATTTAGAGCTCTCTAACAGAGCTAGAAAAAAGAAATCAAAGAGGGGTTGTACATGGAGGTAAACTGTCTGAGTTCTCCTCCATACTTATGGGTTATAACATTCAGAAGAAAATAAAGCTATGTAGTTTGGTTCTTTTTTGGAAAGGAACTTATTTATTATTTATTTATTTATTTATATTGATGTATAGTAGATTTCCAATGTTGTGTTCATTTCTGGTGTACAGCAAAGTGACTCGGTTATACATATATATTCTTTTCCATTATGGTTTATTACAGGATATTGACTATAATTCCCTGTGCTATACAGTAGGACCTCGTTGTTTATCCATTCTATAAATAATAGTTTTTATCTGCTAATCTCAAACTCCCAATCCATCCTTCCCCCATTCCCCAGTTTGGTTCTTTTTAAAATCTTGAATTCACATTAAAATATTCAAACCAGTCTCCAACTGTATCAATACAAAGAGAAGGCTGGACTAAAAAACCCTAAGGGCTCCTGCAAGTGCATTCTTATCTAATCTGCAATTCTCTCCTTGTCTAAAATACACTGCACTTCAACTTAAATATATTAGAAAACAGTTGCTATAAATGGCCACTGAAATGAAAGGTAAAAATAACTTTTATAATTTTTTCAAAATCCCATAAAAGTTTTCAAAATTTGATAAAAATGGATAGTTTTTTTGGTTAACTTCCTTTTTTTAGAAAAGAATACATCAGAAAGATCACAAAGGAATTTTACAAACAGCAAAATTCTCAGTGTGCATACCCCATGTTCCAGAATTTCATGTGCAGAAAATTTATCCTGAGGAAATAATCATGTACATGATAAAGATTAAGCTACAAGGATGTTTGTTCCAGAATTGCATACAAGAGCAAAAAGTTGGGGGGAGGGTTAGTAACTGCTCTATAAAAAGACTTTTATTAAATAAACTGACAGCCCATCTGCATACTGTATTGCTACACAGACATTAAAAAGACACCGAAGAATATTTAATGACAGAGGAAAATATTCAAAATACACCATTAAGGAAAAACGCACAAATGTACAGTGGAAGTCAATTTTTGAAAAGTGAAAAAAAAAAAAGTTGATTCTTGTTATTCTCTGTAGTTATGTTCTATAAAATCGCTTCAAACACTGATTTAGTGAATATTTAATTATTGCTCCTAAGAGAAATTCGGAGTTAGGGTCCTGCACACCTCTGGTTACAACATTAATGTCAACTAATCAACACATAACTTTGTGGTATGTGTATTTCTGCTCAAAGACACTTATTAAACATATATTGATAATTCATTAACGTTGCCCACACGGCCACCAGCACTACAGCGCATGCCTGAATGAAGCTTATCTGACACACCTATTTTCTCCAAAAGGCACATCACAGCCTTCTTGCACTTAGGAACACTAGATAGCACTTCAGTACTACGCCTGTGAGTACAAGAAAATCACCAACAAAAAGTGCAGCTAAACAGACTGTAAGAAGGACACCTGTTTACAGGATGAGGACTGAAACAGTGTTGCTTTGCTCAGTATCAGCAGGGAAAGTGTGTGTTAGGTGACAAATTTTTGCCACGCTGCACTTGGCTGTGAATGACCTTGAGAGGGCTGCGAGTACTGATTAGGGGGTTACAAATAAATTTTAGGGAGGAGGTGAGTTCACAAGTACAGGATCCATGAATAACAAGGATTTACTGTCCATATACAGTGTCACATAGGGGAGAGCTAGATGGATAAACTAGGAACAGAAGTCTCTCCATGTCACAGCCAACGAGGTCTGTCACGAGGGGTATTTATTTTCTTCTCTTTGCTCATCTGCTGTTTCAAAGTAAACTTACCATACTTCAATTGTTTTTAGAAAGTACATGATTATCAATTCAAATTTTCTAGAGCAAATGTTAACTTTTTGATTAGGGGAAGAAAACGATTACTAACAAAATCCTCTAAATTATGGTGTTTCCATCACATTTTCAGAACTCCCTTTACACCATTAAACATTTTGTAATATTGGGAGTTACTTAACATTAATGATGTCCCCTAAACATTGACAGTGTCTGTTCTGTAGGAATTAAAAGGGATGCAGGTCAAGAAAATGTTATGATTCTATGGTGAAAATACCAGATTAAGAGAAAATGAACTCAAGTTATTTATATATAATAAATAATTTTAAAAATATTGATGTTGTATCTCATTTTTTGTGTTTGTAGTCATACTAATAAGTTTATTATCAGTTGGAAGATTTCATTGAACAATTTTTCATCAATTAAAATCTGAAAAGTTATTATCAACACAGTGAAAATAAAGGCAATTGGCAAGAATCCATTAGAAAGAAGCTCATTAAGGGCAGAACTCACCCAAACCAAAATGACTTAGAGTGATGAGAAGATAAATATTAAGTATAAATAAAGATAAATAAAAACAAAATTAAATATAAATATTAAATACCATGAGGATAGGGGAAAAAAGAGGCCATGGAAATTTAAGAAAAACTGAGAGGCAATGAGATATTAAGGGAAGCAAATAGCAAGTAAAATGAATGGTGTGCAATTTCAGAGAAGAGACAGGTTTAGATTCTTTTGAGTATCTTTGAGTACATTCAAAGGTAGGAATAACCTTCGGCTTGGCCCATATGTTAAACACAAGGTTCAAAGAATATTGTATTTCAACAAACATCTGTGAAATTATGGCTTTTCAACTAGCGAAAACAGAAGTATTTCCAGATTTACAAAATGGAAACTTAATGATTCTTTAACTTCTATAATGAACAGTCATTCATTTATCCATCCATCATCCATCCAGCCATCAATATTTATTGAGCACTGGTGTTTGTATTGTTCTGGGCACTGTACAGACACCATGTGTGATGTGGAAATTTTGTGTCAACTTGACTGGGCCACAGGTTGCCCAGGTATTTGGTAAAACTTTACTCTGGGTGCTTCTGTGAGGGTGTTTTGGATGAAATTGAATTAAACAGGTAGACTGAGTAAAGCAGGTTGCCCTCCCTAATGTGGGTGGACCTCATCTAATCAGTTGAAGCCTGAATAGAACAAAAAAACGCTAATCCTCCCCTCCAAGTAAAAGAGAATCCCTCCTGCCTGACTGCCTTCGAACTTGGGACATCAGTTTTTTCCTGCTTTGGGACTTGGAACTGAAACATCGACTTTTCCTGGGCCTTGAGCCTATGGCCTTCAGGCCAGAACTACACCACTGGCCCTCCTGGGTCTCTAGCTTGTAGACCTCGGGACTTAGCCTCCATAAGCACTTGAGCCAATTCCTTATAATAAATCATATATAAGGGTTTATACAATAAAACATATACAAGGGTTTCTCTGGAAGACCCTTAGGAATACAGTAACATACCGTGCTAGACTACCATGGTATATATGAGCAAGACAGAGGGCCTGAATTTCTCCAAATCTGGTATATGACACAATGTCTCTGGTCTTCAGTCTAGCTTGGCAGACTCTTCAACCATGAGACAATCCAATGTTATGCATATTTAAGACTATGCATCATGTAAGCATATTTTTAAAATTTCTTAAAAAACCTAAAAACTTTTTGTTGGAACTTAAAGGACTACAATTATTAGACTCTCTACGGTTATTATGGTAAATTTGAGACGCTAGCTCAGGACAGGCCACCGCATGGCAATGACATGTGCTTCACCTAGCTGACACTTTACCCCTGTCTGTCCCACTGAGCAAGAAGGTCTGAATGCAAGTGAGTAAGACAAACTCCACTAAGAGGGGTAAACTGGAATTCACTCAGACACATGTTTTATAAAAGGGAAATTTTGTAAAATTTGTTAACAAGTATTACTATCATATTACTTATGGCACTTCACATCTGATTCTAGGACCTCTGAGTGGAGGACTCACCATGGTGATTTGGATTATAAAACATAATATTTCACCTCTAACACAGCTGTTGCTAATGACTAGAATTCATGTGAATGATTTAAATAACTCTCCAGTTACACTATACCTAGAAAACCTCAGTAGGTCGCTTTCCACTTAATATTTTTTATGTCCAAACTTCTGTTCGAGAATATTCGAGAGCTTCCCATGTTCCCATTTTCAGCTACACACATAGCTGCTACCTCCCTGGCAGTGTCATCTGAGCCCTGGAGCTATTTATACGACCCTCCTGACTACACACAACTTATTTTCATCTCCCATAATGAAGTTAGTGGTGAATTTTCCCGCCTCTCAAAGCCATCTGCAGCTGTATGCATTTCTTTAACAGCACCCTCTTAACTTAAATTTCTCCAAAAGCCACCTGGAGACTTGACTGTACCCACACCTGTGATGTATAAACAAATACACCACAACACATTTCAGGATTTAATCTCACCCAGCTTATTTAATACCTACGTGCAACTTTGAGTAAAACATTATGTTCGCCAGAAATAGCAGTTCTTGGGGACTCAGTTTTAAAAGGAGAAAGAATTGATTAAAGGACAGGAATAAACTTCTCTGGAATCCAGGAAACCAAACACAATAGATCACAAAATCTGCCCTAAGTATCAAAGGGTTTCTAATTTCCTTGATTGCTTAAGAAGGCTTCCAAATACGCAAAAGTAAAAAATAAGATTACTTCACCCGACCAAGACTCCCTACTTTGGTCTTAATGAATATCCTATCAAAGCCAACATTAGCCACTCGTGCACCTGTTTCAGGTTTTCTCTGCCCTCTCCATTTCCACCTACTTCTCTTCCTGTTTCTCAAACTGCTCAAGAGGGAGCCAGCGATGGACATGAAGTGTGAGAAGCTGATGCATGTTCCCCTTTCCTTTGGCCATCTGTACAGAAAGGCCCCCCAGTCTTCGCAACTCCATGGGAGGGGCTGAAACCATTTCTACTATGAAATTGGCCTGTGTCCTCGTTTCCCAGTTAGAAGAGAAAGTAAAAGTGAGTGGTTCCTCCCTCTCTTTGGGTGAAACTGTGATGTTTTCCATAAACCAAGAAATCATGAGTTAATTTTCGTAGAAAAAAACCTTATTTTTTTTTAACTTTATTAAATGGAGAAACGAAACCCCAAGCGTTTGGAATTGATGGACTGCAGAATGCCTAAAGAATGAAGAAATGAAAAATTTCAAGCATCGCCTAGGTATTCTGACACACCTCTGTAGAATCATTTCTTGAAACGTTTTCTTTGGTTTTGTTCTGTTTGAACTAGAAATACTGGGTACACTACCATAGACCCAAATCTCTGCTTTCTGGTTCTATATATCCAGCCTGGCAGTCAAGGCTGTGGAACTTTATGCAGGCCAAGAGGCCCATTCCCACACTGAGTATCCATTAATGAGTGACAGTAGCTGGTACCTTGGGGAAGGGCAGTGGCAGAGCAGATTATTATTTATTTTTTAATGAATATGCAAATTATTCTCTTGCCTGTTTAAGTCAAGAGTTTAGACACTTAATGTAAAGTAAACATAGAAAATCCTAAAACTTATCTTGTGATTTGAAGCCAATTATTGTCATTAGAGGCCTTATTTATTTGGCTTATTTGTGGGAGAGGTGGCAGGGGGTGAGGGCTGTGGCCCAAAACTACTTATCTGAGAAATGGAAATTAGAAGGAACTGTGAAGTATAAAAAGAGGCTATTAATAACTGCTGAGCAATGCTAATTACCTAAGAATGCCTAACACTGCAATTCGAAACTGGCTTTCAGATTATAAAAAAATTTAGAGTGTAAATGTAAAGTCAGGAAAAATACATAAATACGTACAACGGAGCTGATTACAATCATCAAAACATGACTTGCCTAGAAAGAGCACCGTGTTTTCACTACTTAATAGGTACTTGTAGTAGGTAGGTAATCAATGAACAGCCCGTTAAGAAATAAATGAAGTAATGTAAGTAAGCATCTTAAGTCCAACTGATAAACTTTTTATTTTTTCAAATTTATTTATTTATTTATATTTATTTTTGGCTGTGTTAGGTCTTCGTTTCTGTGCGAGGGCTTTCTCTAGTTACAGCAAGCGGGGGCCACTCTTCATCGTAGTGCGCGGGCCTCTCACTATCGCGGCCTCTCTTGTTGCGGAGCACAGGCTCCAGACGCGCAGGCTCAGTAGTTGTGGCTCACGGGCCTAGTTGCTCCGCGGCATGTGGGATCTTCCCAGACCAGGGCTCGAACCCGTGTCCCCTGCATTGCCAGGCAGATTCTCAACCACTGCGCCGCCAGGGAAGCCCTAAACTCTTACATATTTATAAATGCCAAAAAAAAAAAAATTAACAGGATTTTAAAAATGCAATTAAAAGAAAAGTTTGGGGCTCTATAGTATGAAAAAAGGCTGCACATGTGAATATCAATGGCCCAATAGAAGTTGGAGTAGCACTTTTTTGGCCAACTCCACCCACTGTGGCCAGTGGCACTAAACTCTTGCTATACTTTGATGCCAACTGGCTGTGCCTTTTTTCTGTCTGCCCCTCTAAGGAAACAATCACTGTTAACTCCAGTTGGTTATATTATTGATTTTGGTTATTTAAACAGATTTATAATGAAAGAATACTATAAATAATGTTATCAACAGTTTCTGTTGGTTCTGTACCAAATATTATGACAGTGAAAATATTGGGTTGGCCAAAAAGTTCATTCGGATTTTTCTGTAAGATATTACGGAAAAACCCAAACGACCTTTTCGGCCAACCCAATATTTACCACACATCTATGCACTAAAAGATTCCTCAAGCATTTGCGGCTGAAGAAATTAACTAAAACAAAAGTAATTAAAAGGGCACAGGTAGCTGTTCTATACAATAAAATTCAGTTACCTCGAAGTTGAAATTATGACTCTTGGTATATTGAAACTAAGGGTCATAAACAGATGATAATTAATTCTCATCTTTCTTCAAACATTTTTGTAAAAACCAGGAAGTAATCCAAGAATTTAAACTAATTGTTTTACACAGTATCCCTATTCCTCCCCACTATCTTATGGAGGTTTTATTAAGGAGCAAAAGTCCTAAAACTGGGTCATGAAAATAAATAAAATTATCCTCACCCAAATAAACTTATTCTTATTCTTGCAATTAATTCACAAATTGAATTAAACATACTTCAATAAAAATAAAAGCATTTAACTACCTAAACATATATGTGTATGCAAAAACGAATTCACCATAATGAAGTATACTGAAAATAAAATTCACCACCCTCCAGTTTCACACCATAATTTTTTGAAGTTATAGTACATTTATTGGAGAGAATTTTTTCATGGTAACAATACCTGACCTGGAACCAAGAGTTCAGAGTAACAGTCCTTTTTATACAGCTCTTCAGCTGTGTGTCCTTGGGCAAGTCATTTAATCTCTCTGGACCTCATTTCCTTCCACTGTAAATTGAGAAGGTTGTGGTTGAAAAGCTCTAAAGTTCCATCCTGTTCTAATAACCTATGAATCTGTGAGAGAGAAAGTTCATAAATATTCCATAATCTTCCTTTTACCAAAATGTTACTTCCAAATATAGGTAACCTTTCATGACACAAAGCAAATGTTATGACAAGGTACTGTTCAATTAATGCAAATTTTTCAGTTACTATTTAAAACAATTCAAAAATAGAGCAGACTTTATCAAGATGTTGTGATTTCGGATATTTCAGAACACAACATAGGGATCACATGCCAATCAAAATAAATCTGAATGAAGCAAACTATTAAGTATGAATTTTATTCATACTATTAAGTATGACTCCTTCCAGATTCCTTCTATCCTTTTCAAAGTAAGATTTTCAGAAGAAGAAATACAGTAAGCCTCAATTAAACGGAAGCCATCAATTATATACATTTAAAGTTAAAAAAAAAATTTTTTTTTACTCTAATCTTAGAGGAAAAGTTCAATTTGACATCAGAACAAATTCGCATCTGTCATTCAATAAACCTTTTACTCTTTCCTCTAACTTCTGGGGCATGGCCGTGCCACAGAACTCTAAAATGAAAATTCAAATTCACAAAAATATTCACCCAGGTCAATGCACAGTCCTTAATTAAAAATATAATCACATTCATTATTGGTGTTATAATAAATAGCCGAAGTCTCCTAATGCGTTTTATAAAAATGTTTAAAAATAAAGCTTGAATAGAACTAGGTTCCTGGTTAACCCCTACATGACTATAATGAACCAGGAAAAAAAACCCCCCAAAACTGTGTGGATTAGTTAATTGAGGACCTACCATAAAAGCAGTAACTGGATGTTGTAATAAATGGGAAATGAGTAGAATGCATTCTCTTGAGTAATATCCTCATGCTATTACCTCCCTCAAAGGGCTTATTCACAAGTTCTCTGCTCTGAGATTATGAACGTGAGATTCTTGAAAATGTTTATTTCCTGCCAGCAGTCAGTCATCATGAGCAAACATGGGGTTGGAAAGTGTTATCTGTATCTTATGAGCATCAACCTACTGGGTTTTGTCTTCTTCCCAGATATGTGGCTTGAATTTATTTTTTCATCTGAGAAAGAAAAAACTATCTATAGAAATTATCCACTACAGTTATAAATTTATAGATATGATATTTTTTAAATCATGTAACTTATAAGTACTCAACAGTGAGGAAGTCCACAAGATGAGCTAGTCATCTGTTTCTGAGATTCAGAGCACCTGTCTCATTTCATAGAGTCTTGTTTCTGGCTTAACTAAACTATTCTTTATAAACTATTTTCCTACAGAATAAGTATCTTATACATCAGCTTTTTAAAAAATCAAATTCAAGTCCTTAAAATAATTTATAATTTAGATTTAGCATGTCTAACTGTATTAATTATATTCTAGGTAGCATGAGACAATTATTTTTTTTACAGTTCATTTAGCTACACAAATATTTAGTGAAAATTATTTTGGATGTAAATAGAAAAATCAAAATTACATACAAAGAGGGACTAATTAGAAATGTGCACACACACGCACGTGCACGTGCACACACACACACACACACACACACAAAACTAAGCATCCACTACCAATTCCCTGCCAAATATTTTCTGAGATGGTGAAAAACTTGGACAGTAAAATTGGAAAACCCCACAAGTTTGACAATTAAAAGTAGACAAAACTAGAATATTCTACTACAGTACATTTGCTGGAGTTAATGTCTTATAAAAATCTAGCACCATTTTAGACTATAAAATCAAAGCTCATCAGGAATAATATATTATCTGAAGCAAGACACCTAAAACTTGAAAAATTAGTTGGTTCTTGGTGTGACAGTAAAGTCTAGAATGAGAGCTGGTATGCACATTAACGCACAAACTGTGGAATCCGCGATATATTATAATATCTAAGAGTGTAGGAACACTATTTCCTAAGGCCTTAAGATGACACAAGACTAAGTAAGAAAAAGCCCCATGTAAAAAACTAGGAGAAGAACTGAATAAATGACTTCATAGGAGTATAATATTGCTACAAGCCTTGCATTTACAAGTGGAACTCATTCCCCTAACACTTAAGAGTTACAAATAAGCATATTAGAGTTCTTCTCTACTGTATATAAGAATCCGTCAATAAAACAAAGAGGGTTGCAGACAAGAGGGGAGAAGATCAGAAAGGCAGTTGTCAAAAGAAGTACATTTCCCTTTGGGAAACAAAGGAAGTAAAAGTTTTTATGCATTTTAATTAGCCTGCTTGCAAAAAAAAAAAACAAAAAACACAAAAAACAAACAGATGAAGACTACTAATTATCACCTTCCAGCCCCATAACACTTCGGAGTCTAGCAAAAAGGAAGGAAAGGGGGTGAAAAAAAAAAAGAAAAGCAGCCTCTCGCTCGAGGCCATTAAAAAAAAAAAATATATATATATATCTCTCTCTCAAGGCTTCCTCCAGTTACTAACAAGATTTATCTTCAAAGAACTTTCTTGTTTACGCTACAAATCTTCCCCTCTGTTTCAAATTAAACCCAATTATCTGGTGAACAGTTTGCATAATAAAACCTGGTAGACAGAGGAAGCAGTTCCATTTTTTCCCCCTCCACTTGATAGCCTGCAGGTTCCAAGAAGTGAAAACCATTCTTCCTTATCCCATTAGTACATAGGTGTTGAGAGGGCATGGAAACCCTGGGAAGATAAAAAGTGAAACCATTTTCCTTGTATCAGGCTTTTGAGACAACTTCCAAAGATCTGAGTAAGTACTGAAAACTCCCAGTTGCTTATTTGATCCGTAAATTTAAAAACTACTATGGGAAACATAACATACTACTGAAAAGCATCATTAACTCTTTCTGGTCCATGGCATCTACAGTCATATTGGTGTATGTAGTCATTGCTGAAGGATGAACTACAAATTCTCAAAGAAACAGATCCATCTGTTGAGATAGCAAACAGATGAAATGCAATCATAGACCCTTGAATCCTGACCAATTCTCACTCATCCCAATAGACTGGGGCTCAACTTTTAGCCAAGCGGCTGCTCGAAGACACATTTGTGTCCCTTTACCAGTCAAACACAGCATCCATCCAACGAGGAATTTCAGAAAAATCAAGTTTATTCTACGTCCTCAAAATCCATCTGTGCGTGCCTGATATACACAAACCTCAATTATAAAATTACAAACTCTGGTTTATTCTATGGTAATATTTTGCATTAGGCAGATGACGTATCAGAAGGTTTTAACTAGCCATTTTCTACTGAAGTGAACTCTGCTTTGCAAAAACATAAAGGGGTACTTTAAAAAAACCAGGTCACGGTTAGAACAGAACAGCTTTTCCCAAATTTTCTTGACCTTAACTAGAAGCAAGAGAAATGTCTAAACAAATTTTAAACGCTTCCCTCTCTTCCTAGTCTATAGAATTCCATTTACCTGATCTGTGAAGAAATGCAGAATAATGAAACCCAAGTCCAGTCATCCCTCAACAGGCTCTGTCCATGTTGAACATTAAATAATACTTTGACAACAGGGCAGCGCCTTCTCCAGTACTAAAAGCAGTCTGACTAATCTTATTCAACCAGCATCTGAACCATGGCCACCATGCAGTGGGAAAATAATCAGACTGCTAACGACATAAATACTGTATCTACAAACTCCTATGATTGGAGCTAATAAGGGTCAAAAGAGAAAGTTCATTCTTGAAATGCCCAATACAAATTAAGAAAACTTCCCATAGAAACAAGATTCCTAGGCTGCAAAATAAATAAATTTTGGTAGATAGGCCTGTGACCTTAAGTAGCCTTTAGTGTAAGTTTTAACACTTATGACAGAAGGACGTTTTGCCAGTTTACAAAGAACTGACAAATAAATAAATAATGGAGTGCCATCTAAGCTTAACTGGGGGGAATTCCTTTATCTGTACATATTTAGAAATAAAGAGTCATGCTTTCTTCCTCCTTACAGTTCATGGAAGATTTAAGGAGAAAGGTTTATTGAGCATAATGAAAACTTAAAGTGGAACTCTTTGGCCGTGTCTCCTTCTATTTTATTTATTTTTTTTTTTAATTGAAGTAGAGTTGATTTACAATGCTGTGTTAGTTTCCATGTCTCCTTCTAAGTACTATCATAATAAACAATATGAGAAGCTAACTATGGAACGATCATACAAATAAGACATTTTGCACTATTAGTCCCCCAAACTGGGGAATGATTTATTACTGCAAATTTCAATATCATGCAAGACAGAACCAAGTCTTCCTTCAAGGTGATTTCACAAATAACTGGTGTCAAAATCTCTTTGACACTTTCCCCTACTACTTTGCAATATGAAACTCTAAAAACAAAAAACAAAAAACAAACCCCAAACTTTCATGTCTAGAGAAGCAGATCAGAAAGAAAGCTTTCTTTACTGTTTATAAAATTATGTATTCTTATTGTCATTAAAAGTACATAAATAGTGTCAACACTTACAGGGGGTTGTTAATTCCTCTTTCATACGTCAAAGCCGTTATTTTCAAAAATGCTAGTTAATACACACTATTCCCTTCCTTTTTTGAATGATCAGCCAAGAATTTACATACTATCCTTCTGGAGAAAATCCTTTTTGACAGAAGGAATTGTCACGGCAGGAGTATACAAAAACAGGGCCATGTGCTGTCCTTTCTTGAGATAAGAGGTGAAAGGCAATCAACCTTTTGGAGTTGACTGTCCTCCCAAATTATGAACTTGGCGTTGCCCATGTGAACATATGAAATGAGAACACTCTCACGCTGGACTAGTTACATGCGGGACCTCTGCTGTTATCACCACTGCGATGCACTGTCCTCTGGTAAATCCTGCTTTGTTTTCCTTTTTGCTTTTTAATTTTTAAAGAAAAAGAATTTTTTTTGATGTGGACCATTTTTAAAGTCTTTATTGAATTTGTTACCATATCGCTTCTGCTTTATGTTTTGGTTTTTTGGCCCCGAGGCATGTGGAATCTTAGCTCCCCAACCAGGGATCAAACCCGCATCCCCTGCACTGGAAGGCAAAGTCTTAACCACTGGACCGCCAGGGAAGTCCCCCCTGCTTTGTTTTAGTTCCAGCCAAAGACTAACAGAAAACAGCGTCTCCCTACATGGGACCCTCTATCAGCCACATTCCTTCACCGCATCAATTGTTTCTTGAAAATAAATCTTTGCCTCTGTTCCCCAATCCTTAAATTAAAAGTCTGCACTGCCAGCTAGTGGGCTGACCCCCTAAGCAATAGTAGGGGTTATTTGGAGATGGTGAGCTTACGTGCTATTGAGGAGCCAAAGGTATGCAGAGGATGACTTTCTGCTATCAAATAAGGCAGTAATGACCACGAAGTAAGTGTGCGAAATAAGTGCTAAAGTGAACCTGTTACTACTGCATCAAGACTCCGAAAGAGAAAGATGCCCAGGCCTCTGTAGGCTGCAGCTGAAACTAAAGCCAGAGAGAGGTGGCCAGGCTTGGCCAAGGGCACCCAGCTGGCTGCAGAACCCAAATCTCTATTCTCCAAATCGTGGGTTCTCTTCACCCAGCCACACTGCCTCCACGGTCCAATTCAGAGACGCAGCAGGATTGAAGGTAAATCAAGCTTAACTGGGTTGGCAGAGAAATTAAAGAAGAGGATGAAGAAAGAACACGCCCATCTGACAGTCGGCACCGAATCAGGTGCCTTCTTGCTCAGCGTTGTAACCGAGTTCTTATCGGTTCTTCTATCAGCTCCCAAGGCTGACCTTCAGTGGCTCGCCTGGCCTACTTACAGGCCTTGGAAACAGGCAAGACAGATACGGCCAGGGAAGAAAACAACAGAGCGGGACTTCTATCACCAAATCTCAAAGCCCAGCAGCCTGGCCTCGGCTTCAGCGCCCCCTCCCCGCCCTGACCGAGAGGAAGACGCCCAGAGCGCTTGAGGCGCGTACACATCGTGTACGCAAGTCTCTCCTCCCCACCCAGGCGAGGGGATCTCACGTTCCTTCTTTTCTTCGGTTTCAGCTGTAATTTGAATGTTACTTAACGTAACCTTGAAATAGAAGTGGCTTTTTTAAAGATTGGAAACATATGCATTTGAGGTAATGACACTGTCCACATTAAAAAAAGGAAATAACTCTTGTGCTATAATTTGTGGGAGCGCAAAAGCATCTCAGGAATCATCTAACCAAGACCTATCATTTTATAAATGAAGTAACTGAGGATCAGAGAGGCAGGTGTTGCTTCTTTGAAATTAAAAATGCAGATGTCTGGATCTGCCTGAAACTTTCTGAGTGAGAAGAGTCAAATGCTAATGCTAGAAAGAACACTAAACTGAAGTGTCAGAAATTCAAAGTTTGGTTTAACCTATGCCATTCGTTAGCATGGAGACTTGAAAGAAGGCGTTTACCTTCTCCAAACCGGGTTTACTAATATGCAACTTGGAAAGATTAAGAGCTTGAAACAGACAATCTCTAAAGTTTTTTTTCCCCCGCCCCAGATCTAAAGTTCTATGATTCAGTTCCAAACTCAACAAGAGCAGATAACAAGAATAAAGTAAACAACAAGAATAACAAGAGTAAATAGCTTAAGGGCATTACAGTGATTGCTTTCAAAAATTTAAGCTAACCAGGTTATACAAGTGTACACTTATTTTTGTATATATTTTCTTTCCTAGCTTCTGTCACAGAGATAGAGTTTTATATCTACGAAACTAGAAAGACAGTTTGACCTTAGCATTTAAGGGCAGCAGACAATGACCCTGACAAACAGTTAGTGGATAAGAGTTAGATATATTTAGCATTTAAGAAATGCACTATCAGTACACTGAACGTATTTGGAGTCTTTCGTCATCAGGAGATAGAGCATGAATCATGTCTGTGTTACTAACCGACCACTCATTAAATCTCTTCCACTACAAATGCAAGACGCTATGTCTCCAGGGCTGGTTTGTTTCATGTTTCAGCTCTACAGCCACAGACAAATTCAATGGTCCAAAATAAAACCTTCTGACTTGCTGCGCTCCTGTCCTCAGATGGGTTAGTGATGTCTCTGCCCGCAGAATTCCACACCAGGCTCTTAATGAGCAGAAGAGCATTCCGGGCTGCTCTCAGGAGAGAGGACACCAAATGGCCAGTGAAAAGGCCAGACCCAAATTCCTTTGAAGGAGGCAACCGAGGTGACAGATTCAACAAAAGACTATGAAGTTCATGTAGAATTTCACTAAGGCTTCAAAGGCTCTTAAAAGAAATTACCAGGCTGGTTTGAAAAAAAAAAAAAAAAGTTTCTTAAGACTACATTGTATTGCTTACTTGGTCATCTTTTATAAGAAATCATGTATGTGACTTCTTATAAAGGTCCTCTAATTGGTCACTCAAAATTTACTTAAAATTTATTTTATAAATTTATTTATTTATTTTTGGCTGCACTGGGTCTTCGTTCCTGCGTGCGGGCTTTCTCTAGTTGTGGCGAGCGGGGGCTACTCTTCGTTGCGGTGCGAGTGCTTCTCACTGCAGTGGCTTCTCTTGTTGCAGAGCATGGGCTCTAGGCATGCGGGCTTCAGTAGCTGAGGCACGTAGTCTCAGTAGTTGTGGTTCGCGGGCTCTAGAGCGCAGTCTCAGTAGTTGTGGCGCACAGGCTTAGTTGCTCCACGGCATGTGGGATCTTCCCAGACCAGGGCTCGAACCCGTGTCCCCTGCACTGGCAGGCAGATTTCTAACCACTGCGCAACCAGGGAAGTCCCTCAAAATTTATTTTAAAAGAAGAACAAAAAAACTTCCTGAGGATCTTAGCCCACACTCAAGTAGCAGATATACAAACACAAACAAGCAGATCAAAGCGCAGTCTAAGACCCCTTATCTCTGCAGGCTGGCAAGCAAACAAGGCCCAGCCATTGAAAGGGTGTCCACTAATTCTCTTAAGGAAGAAAGTCAAAGGCATAGAGACAACACAGGGAAAGAAATCAAGGGGGCCAAATCTGTAGTAGAACAACAAAAAATTTTTTTTAAATATATTTGTTTTGCTAAAATTTAAGAATACTAGAGGAGTGGGTAAAAGTATAGGGAAGCATTCATAGAATATGAAGACAGTAAATATTCTTTCCACACCATCTACATTTATCAGGCCCTGAGTAAAATATTGAATCTGGGTGCTAAGGTGCAAATAAACTAAATAGATTCTGGAGCAGTGCTGCCCAGTGGGAATATTACGTGAGTTGCACGTGTAATTTTACAGCTTCCAATAGTCAGTTTAAAAAAAAAGAAGGTATAAAAGAAGAAAGTGAAATTAATTTTAATGGTAGATTTTATTTAACCCAACATATCCAAAATACTATCATTTTAATATGTAATCAAAAAAGGAGATGTTTTATATTCCGTTTTTTGTACTCAAGTCTTCAAAAAAGTAGCCACATTACAATGTCCAGTAGCCACATCTGGGCTGCTGGTCACCATATTAAACAGAACGTTTAGATACACACATAGTTGATTGTCTGAAATTCCCAAGTGTCAAAATACTGTTGTAAGCCA
The DNA here is from genome assembly GCF_965194805.1 of Balaenoptera borealis. Taxonomy (NCBI): domain Eukaryota; kingdom Metazoa; phylum Chordata; class Mammalia; order Artiodactyla; family Balaenopteridae; genus Balaenoptera; species Balaenoptera borealis. The sequence continues at coordinate 47,550,001 of NC_138875.1, read as the reverse complement.
GGAGAAGAAAAAAAAACAAGATGAAAAAAAGGCATATGTTCACCAAAGATGTGGCACAAAATTCTCTGCTGCCTGAGAAGGGAAGGCAAGATAGAGATAGATTAGGCATACATGAAATATGAACGATTTAAACTTAGACATCAGAGAGAACTTCATAGCAATTGGGACTGAAACATCCCTACTGTAGGCATTTATACAGATCTTCTTCCTCAGAATACTGTATAAAATGAGCATGATTTTTAAAAATAACTTAGGATTAGCTCGGAAAAAAGGACAGGGAATGTGGAATACTACTGCTATACATTCCATCAAGCTTTTCATGATGATTCCTACTGTATATAAAGTTACCTTCCGTAAAAGACTGAGTGATTTATACAAACTCTAAGGAGGCATAATGAAGATATGCATTTACTTTTTTAAAAAACTAAGGAAAAATGACAGTATCTTGAAAAGGACAAAGGAAAAAGACGATGTAAAACATGAGCAGTCATTTGGAAAGAAATCAGATTCCATGGTATTTGCTAGTGTCATTCTCCACTCCAACAATTAAGATGTTAAGTGAGACAAGAGAACCGGTCCTAAAATATTTCCAATTTAACCCAGGCCTACATGCACACACTACTAATTATTTTTCTCACTGATCCTCCAACATACAATTAGTACAGAAACGTGATGAATAAGAAAAAAAATAAGCAATTAAGTTCTTCGTATCTGGATTACTTAAGTTTTTATTTGAATTTATTTCTAAATTTAACTGACAACTGATGAGCAATAAGATCAGCTTTAGTTTCATTTAAATTGTATTCTTTTCCTCTTCTTTCTATGCCATGTAGCTGTCAAAGATGGTTTTGAAAAATGACTCATATTAAAGCTGTAGATCAATGTTATCATCATCTAAATCTGATGTCAGTAAAATACTTAGGTTACTATGTCATGAGAGGTTTTAGTTACGGGGCATCTAAAATTGTGAGGCCTTGAATCAGTTATTAATATGCCATAACCTCAGGCACATTGCAAACTTTGACTCAACCTATCCATCTTCTAAAAAAAAAAACCAAAACAACACATTGTAATACCCTCTATCTAAATTGTAGGCTGCCTTCATAATGGAAATAAATATTGGAAAAATATTTTACAAGAAACAGTATTAAGGTTTAGCTTCCGTCTGTCAAAAATTTTTTAGGCTCCCCCAGTTCTCAATCATTTTCCTGCCCAACCCACCAGAGGGGTATGACAAATCCCTAAGAATAACCAGGAGGTCCTAAGTGGTGACTCAGTGATGTCAAAGGAGTAGGTCCATTCTCACTCCTGGAAGATGTATCTTGCCTATTGAAGCTCAATGAGTTAAGAACCCGTGGAGTGCCAGGTGTCTTCAGTTTTTACTTGAAGGCTGGGAACCAAAGTGATACCCTGGAAAGAACTGGGTTTACCTAGAGTGCTGGCTCCTGGCTGTAGCGGTGGCTGAAGGATTTTATGGGAGATATTCCTGACAAAGAGTCCCCTACCCACAGGTGCCACAGTGATGACTTCCACAAGACCTGCCATGTGGGAAGGGGGCATGAGTCATATCACTTTCATTCCTGCCTCATTCTTCAGACCTTCCAAACTGGAAGATGCAGGAATGTCCCCAGCACGAATCACCATGCTCTTCTGGGTCTGACCACTTCAGCACCCATTCGTGACTGGGAGAGGAAATCAAATGAGTCAACCCCTAAGGATTCTCAAACACAGGCCAGTGTTTCCTACTGGCTGGTGACAAAACTTCCCACTGGTCCCCAGTATCTTTCTCAGGGAATTTCCTGATGTCAGGGCCCCTGGCTACCCAATCATGAAGGTCAACAGGGCCCTCATCAGAACCACACCAGAACCACCACAACAACTGTATTGGCCATTTCCAGTTTGCCTAGAATACTCCAAAATCAAGTAACAGATGTTAAAATTATTACCTCCGTTTATACAAACATGCCTATGTGAGTTAGAATTTGTACAATGATTTTTTTCAGTGACGGAATAAGTGGTGCATCTGAACTCCACTTCACCTTCTATGATCTGGTCCAGATCTGTCAAACATGTATCCAGAAAACAAATAAACTCAATAAATCTCATAAAATTTTAATACTGCATTTTTATTAGGTCAGCTTAAGTTTCCCACACTATTCTTCCTTGAGAAGCCTTATCCTTCATTCCGACATTTCGGGTGTTAAATGATGGTAATAATGCAATGTTTAATCATGTTTAATGCAATGACTCGCAACTCTGGGTGATTCCGCCCTCCAGGTAACATTGGCCGGTTTTAGAGGTATTTTTGATTGTCACCAAAATACTGAGGCATCTAATGGGTAGAGGTCAGGGATGCTGCAAAACACGGTACAATGCCCAGGACAATTGCACACATCAAAGAAATATTTGGTCCAAAATGTGAACAGTGCCGAGGCTGAGAAACTGGGGCGAAAGCCTTCACTAGGCAATTTTTTTTTTTTTTTTGAAATTTTACTTATTTTTTAATCCAAATGACCTGGAATTGCTAAGCTAAAATGGACAACTTGTTAGGGAGGGACCACTGGTTGAAAGAGTTTAATAATCAAAGAATTTTCAGACTAGATAACTATGAAGCCTGAGCATCTATAAGAATGAAGGTGATAACAGATGATACATTTGCATAATGTTTTTTTTAATATGGTGGTTTTATTTTTATTTACTTATTTATTTATTTTTGGCTGTGGTGGGTCTTCATTGCTGTGTGCGGGCTTCTCATTGCGGTGGCTTCTCTTGTTGCAGAGCATGGGCTCTAGGCTCGCGAGCTTCAGTAGTTGTGGCACGTGGACTCAGTAGTTGTGGCTAGCAGGCTCTAGAGCACAGGCTCAGCAGCTGGGGCCACAGGCTTAGTTGCTCCGCGGCACGTGGGATCTTCCCGGACCAGGGATTGAACCTGTGTCCCCTGCATTGGCAGGAGGATTTGTAACCACTGCGCACCAGGGAAATCCTGCATAATGTTTTCAATTTTACTAATTGCTTTAACTTGTTTTCTGATCTAACTCTATGTACATTTCGAACGCCCTTTTATGAACCATTTCGGATCACACCACATGGACTTTAGCTTAATACAAAGCAAAGTTTCTCCAAAAAAATAACTATTTCAGTAGGAAATGGGTTCCTTATCACTGTAAGATTTTACATGGAGAGTGAATGACCATGCATGTGCCTACTTTAGAAAGAACTCCCAAAAGGCCAGAGGATTAAACAAGATGATACCAAAGGTCATCGACATTCAAGGTTTCTCTCTAAGACCAGTCAAGAGCAAAGATTATGTGTTTCACACTTTTCCAAACAACTCTTTCATTTGTTAATAGTTTTCAAGCTATTTTCCTATTGGCCTTTGATCCTGAGCTCAGAATCAGTGTGACACAATAGACACTCGATGTTTGAACCACTAGAAGTCTGAACTCCTGACTTCCTGAAACCGAACCAGCCCTTAATAAATAAAGGGAACTGAAAAAGTTCATACAGGCATACGCCAAAGGAATAGCTGCTTGTTTTATGTAATAAGTACCTGTCTTAGGAATGAAGTGGGAAGAATCAGTATTTCATCTTTTTAAAAGCTGGATTACTTAAATTTTGTAGGTGGGGTAGGGTTCATTAAACAGCTTCATCTCCCACAACTGTGTCCGCAATCTGGTTTTTGTACTCTCCCTCCCTCACAAATTACAATGTGTTTGAAACAAATCTTCTAACTTTTGAAGTTTGAAGGTGGCTTGTTTATCTTACTCATTTTTCTTCATACTGATATTGAATATTCCCTTCAAATTAAAATGGGCTCTTGGGCTTCCCTGGTGGCGCAGTGGTTGGGAATCCACCTGCCAATGCAGGGGACATGGGTTCGATCCCTGGTCCGGGAAAATCCCACATGCCGCAGAGCAACTAAGCCCGTGCACCACAGCTACTGAGCCTGCGCTCTAGAGCCCACAGGCTACAGCTACTGAGCCTGTGTGCCACAACTACTGAAGCCTGAGCGCCTAGAGCCCGTGCTCTGCAAAGAGAAGCCACCACAATTAGAAGCCAGTGCACTGCAATGGAGAGAAGCCCACGCACAGCAACGAAGACCCAACACAGCCAAAAATAAATAAATAAAATAAATAAATAAATTTAAAAAAATGGGATCTTACTACACAAAGGGGAAGCAATGACACATGAACAGAGAGCCACACCTACTTGTGAAAACCAAACTGTTCTAAATAAGATTGAGACTGGAAATACCAACCTCAAATTAAGTGAACTAAATCCATATGGCCAGGCATGTGATCCAAGGGGAATACGGAGAAAGGAAAAAATATTCAACAGGGACAAATGTTCACAACCAGCAGGCTGGGGATCCTCTCGTCTGTAAAGGAGGCACAACTGGCACGGCTGCCCACACCAGATGCACACCCACAGCTTCACCTGTGAACTAGTTCAAAGAGATTTTATGTAAGTGCTCCTCGATCACAGTAGGAAGAGGCTGCATGCTAATAACACCCAGGGACCAGAGCTTAACATCACTAGGTCACAAATTTTATTAAGGAAGACTTTAAGCTATCAAGAAAAGTGTGTATCTTTAAGGGAAGATGAATTGCACAGATCTATGCACAAATCCTGCTTTGCAGAAAGTGGCTTTAAAAACTGCTGACTTTTTGTTTTATTTTATGTTAATTTTAAGATAAAAGTAACCAGTAAAATGAAAATCACAGACCTGAGAGAAATCTTGAGAGTGATCACATAGTGCAAGCCCTGCAGTTTACAAATAAGAAAACAGGCTGACCCTGAAGCCCAAATTTCCTGACTCCTAGACTGTTGCTCTCGCTAATAGCTTAGGCTGCCTGTCATCTAAATACTATGTACAGTCCTGGGGAAAAAATAAGAGTTTTCACATACCCCAACCTAAGTGCTTGATCTGACTTAATTTATTAAAAATCAAAACAAAGATTAGTGATGTGATATCTCCATCTTTATTTAAATCTTCTCCGCCCTCCGCCAAGTGTAGGGCGATAGAGACATTTTCCTTTTCTGTTTGCCCCTGCTGAGTTTTGTTTTTTCCCCATGATATGATTCTATCCATACCGAAAAACAGAATCTTTCAAGACTTGTCTATATAATTAATATCCACTTATATCTACATGAAAGGACAGAGAATAGACTGAGTTTGAAAGAAGAGTGAGAAATGAAAGAACAGAAGTGCAAATAGGAAAAAAAGAATTAGGAACAAATGCTGATTTTGCCACAAATGTACTGATGCATTTTTACAGCCAAGCAAAGTGTTCCATCTTCTACTATATATGACTCTTGGTAACATCACTATTGGTCCTCACTGTTCTAATATAATCAAAGAAAATAATCAAACAATTTCAAAAGAATACTGCTAAAAAGAACAAGGTCCAAAGTTCTCATTAAAGAGAATAACAAAAACAAAGATAAAACTAGGTGACCAGTTCTTTGTTATTTTTTTTAAACATAATTTATGCCTTCCCCCCCTCCCCTCTCCATGGTAACCATAAGTTTGTTTTCTATGTCTGTGAGTCTATTTCTGTTTTGTAAGTAAGTTCACTTGTATCATTTTTTAGATTCCACATATAACGAATATCATATGATACTTGTCTTTCTTTGACTTCCTTCACTTACCTCTAGGTCCGTCCATGTTGCTGCAAATGGCACTATTTAGTTCTTTTTATGTCTGAGTATGTTATTGCTTCATAATACATTTAGGGTCTGATAAGTGTGTGTGTGCTAATTTCAGGACGCAAGCAATATGAAGGTCATTCCAGGTTTTGTTGTGTATGGGATTTTAAGTATCAAACCCAAGTGCACCTAAGAGAGGCTTAGCCAGTATACCTTAATGGTTATTGATGCATTCCATCAATTTGTATTAAAATTAGCCTCTAATTTCTTAAGATTGTTCATTCTAAAAAATCCAGAAGTTATAGTGTGATTAAATGGGAAATTCTAATATCTGAATTGCTTAAGAAAGGAGAAGAATATGCATAAACTAGCTAAAAGTATATTTGTTATGCTAAAAAAAAAGAACTTTTCGAATCCTGAAAATTCACTAATTAAATAGACATAAATAAAGTTATTTTCCTTGCTCCCTGACATGACCAACTGACTACAGTGGGGGCAACTTCGTAATATATTAGAAAATTCAAAACCAAAAACGAATCCAAGGTACAGAAAGAACCTGAACCTTCAAAAAATATTTCCCACGATAGCAACCAGGTCTAAAGTGGATTGTGTTCAGGGAATATGGTACAGAGCAGACTCTGAGTGAATAGAATGAGGAAGAAAAGACTTTTGGGGCAACTATGCCTGTGATTTTCACCAGATACAGCCATGATCGTCAAGGTCAGTTTTTCACAGGGATGTGGAGACAACTGTAAACACCTTAATGCTAAATAAAGCCTATGTCCCATTCATTTTCTATCTCACGTAGTACCTGGTACAAGAACTCCACTTAGGAGAGCTTAACAAAGAACCAAAATAAATGAATGAACAGAACAGCATTCAAGAAGTCATCAGACACAGGTCAACCCTAACCTGCTGGGAAACAAATGGGCCTCCAGCAGCAATTCAGTGCCACCCACCACACAACCAAATTCCGCAGATCAAAGTTCTGGAATTTGAGATCATCACGTTTTCCAGTTGAAGGAGAGGTCTTATGCATAATTCATAAAGCATTCAATAATGCCTTAATATTGACCAATATTGAGCAGACATTCAATAAATGATCTATAATAATGCAAATATAGAGAATGACATTACTGCAGTTTAGATACACAAACTCTATTGTGCCCTAGGACAGAAATGGTAATCCGATATTTATTCTTACCTTCTTCCAAAGTAACAGAACTTTTAGCTGGGCGCACAGCAGCTCAGAATAAAGTTATTTCCCTGCCTTCCTTCAGGTGGTTGTGCTTCCTATGAAACCTCTGGCCAACAGGATGTGAGGGTCAGTGATGTGTGCAACTCCCAGACCATGCCTTGAAACAAAAGGGGTATTCTCTCCCTTTCTGCTGCTTGGCCTGTAAACTTGACTATGAGCCATCTTGGACTGTGCAAACGAGAGCGACACTTTGGAAGGCAAAACAGTGACAAAGGAGCCGGGATCTCTGGGTGACTTTATGAAGCAAAGTCACCCTACCTCCCCTGAATGTCCAGTGGCAACTTCCAAATGGCTACATGTGAGGGAAATAAACTTCCTTCCTTTTAAGTTATTGTTATTTCTAGCTCCTGTTTCACACAGCCAAGTTTGTATCTTACCTAATTCATAAACCAAGTGAACAAAACCCACACTTTTTAATTATCCCTAAGTATTCTGTCTAAATTATATTACACACACACACACACACACACACGATTGAAACGATACACACAGACACACATATATGTATGTATCATACATCTGTATCTTATACATATATGTGTGTATGGGCCCCAGTCATTTTGGGATGGAATATTTTGCTGACAGGCCTAACATATTTCTTAAACTTCCTCTCCCTAATGCTTTTGTCTGGATTAGATGCTTTCAAATATGACTAGTCAAGAACTTGAGCAAAGAAATGACAGGATATCCCATCACAGAAAAGATACAGATTTTGATACATAAGTTGTATTCATTACTTAGTTTTCTCCAGAAAGTTTTTGCTGTTACATAGTCATAGGTGTAAAACAAATACATGCTTGTCTATGACCAAAATTGATATTGCAGCCAACAGGACATAGCTAGACAGCCTGTGTGTACTGAAGAGACATGACCGTAAGAAAGAAGACAGAGGAGCAGTACTATAAAAGTGATAGATATAAAAGGAAGGCATGATTTATGCCCGAGTCAGACAGAAAACCTATGGTACTCCATCGACCCCATCTATCCTGTCCTAAATTGTAAACCTAAGAGTGAAACAACAGTGTTGAAGAAATACAGACACAACATAGAATGGTCATCCCTAGACACAGACATCACCCATCCTATCAAAAGTTGTCTTCTTGTTTTTATTTCCTTTGATAACAATTTCCTGATTCGAAAATTAAATTGTTTGGCAAGGGTTTCGGCCCTTCTCAAGAGAAAGTCCCTTTGGCCACAGGTGTAAGCTGTTACTCATGGAATTTGACTCTATCCGCAGCCACTGGGACAGCTTACCGTTAACAGGCTCATTACAAGTCAAGGACAAACAGAGAAATCCATGGAAACCACAGTGAAACACTAATGTTATTCTTCTGTGCACTTTCACAAAAGTATCCAGTACTTAGAATATGTTTTACTCAGTAACCAGCTTTCAATCAACTAAAATGACCACAAGATATCCTCAGCCTGCTGGTTACCCAGGGGTGAAGGGTCAATAGAAAACACTTAAATAAACTAAATTGTCCAGCACATTACAGATAACATGTGAAAGTATGGGAATGTTTTCTTAAAGAAACACATATTTTCATCTTAACCGCTCAATTTAAACTACTCTCAAGGGCCTCAAAGGCTGCCCATTCACCAAATGCAACCTTTTCATTATGTCTCATTTTTCCTGGCCTCCCTGCAGTATTTTAACTCCTTGGTCATTCCTTCATTCTTGAGATTTTCTTTGTCCTTCGTTTACACTGTACTGGTTTCTCTCCTAACCTCCTTCAGCTCCACGTCTGGATCCCACGATGCAGTCCAAGGCATACTTTTCTCTTCTCTAGATTCTAGGCTTTAAAGCACCAACTGTAACTAACTAGATAGATTAGATTCTCGAACCTCTCCCCCAGCTCCAAGCAAACCCAAGCCACACTACTGGATGTCCTCCCCTCAGTTATCTTTCCAATGATCAGAATTCTTTATCCTCTTTCATTAATCCAACAGAAATCTGCTGAGTATTGACTGTGTGCCCGGGATTAGGGTTACCAAGAAAAACAAGGTCACTGTCATGCCATAAAATAAAACCACACTCACACTGGTGTGATGAACCATGAAAGGTTCAACGGAACCACACATCCTTTGCTCAGCAGAACCACAGGTGCTAGAAAAGGAGGGTGGTCTTCCCTGCTCACCCTTGAAATTTGGTCTTGGTGCTTCCTTATTTCCGTCAGAGGTACCAGCAGTCTTCTAGTCACTCATACTTATTCACACATCTTGAAAGTCTTAGGCTAGGCTCCCTCCTCCTCCCGGTACCCCCTACCCAACAAATGCCAAGCAGAAAATCCCAGTCGGTTTCATCAAATTCATGCTTCTGTTTTAGGGCCAAGCTCCAAGGCCATGTCTGCAGGAAGCCTTTCCCAACCACCACAGACACAAGGAATCACTCCTTCATGGATCCCCTAACATTTCAACTGTCTGCCGTTGTGCTCAGCTCCACTATTTGATGAAAAGCTCAGAGAAAGCAAAACTGTTTCTGTCCACATATGCGCTACAGCAGCGGTCCCCAACCTTTCCGGCACCAGGGACCGGTTTCGTGGAAGACAATTTTTCCATGGACGGGTTGTGGGGGGGTTGGTTCAGGCGGTAATGCGAGCGATGGGAAGTGGCAGGTGAAGCTTTGCCCGCCGCTCACCTCCTGCTGTGCGGCCCGGTGGGTGGGGGGGGTGGGTTGGGGACCCTGGCGGTACAGTATTCGTACACAGCAGGTGCTCAAAGGTGCTGCCTTTTCTCCAAGTAGGTTTTTTATTTCCTATTCATCCTCACCCTGGCTCTTATTATTGAGTGTGTTCACAGTCTCATTTTACTCTGTGAGCAAAGTCAGCATAAATTAAGTTAGCTAAATTGTGATTTACTGTTTTAATTCATGGACCCCATGGAAGGGGGGCAGGGCTCACCTAGGCCATGTGCAAAATTCCTTGCGAGTCTAAAATTCTAGTCTTTTGTTCGATCTTATAAAATATGGTTAAGGAGAAATTGTCAATATGAAGATTTCTAATTGTAAAACACTGAGGGGACTTCCCTGGCGGTCCAGTGGTAAGGACTCCGCGCTTTCACCGCCGAGGGCCCAGGGAACAAGCTGATCGGCGGGGCCAAAAAAAATAAAAATAAAAAAAAACACTGAGAAATAAACAGTTTTAATTCAACACCCTATAAGGTGATTCCTCCAAACGTTCTTACACACAACTCTTTTAGCACACTCGAAGTCATGTACTTCATTCTTGCCTAAGAATATAAACATTAGCTTACAACATTTCGTATAATAGAAACTAGAAAATAAAAAAATCTCCAGTGGGTCTCATATTAATGACTTAGCGGCCGTATGAAAAACAAGTAATTTCTAATAAATAGGACCACCTTTATTGAGATAGACTATGCCAAGCAAGAACAATCTCAGAACATTTTTAGGTCATGCTGAAAGTTTGTAAAAAATATATGAAGATATAAGCAGCCAACAAGATGACAAATTGTGTTTTAGCACTTTACATAAGGGATCAATTTTCAGGCTTCAGTTCTGCCTGCATATCTTGATGCAAAAGTTAGAAAACGGATATCCCAAATGCCCTAAAACACTGTTCCAAATATAAAAATATTTTTAAAGTTAAGATGAAAACTGCTTAAAAGTCTCACTAAAAGCAAATCCTGAACAAACCTTAGAAACTCACAAGAAAGTACGATAGATTCCAATTTGTTGTATTCCTGCTGCAAATGAATCTATACAAAAATTACAGTTGACCTCTCTGATAATCCACAGACTTTTCACAAGCACGCAGCTAATCTGTGGGCATACTTTCATAAAAAGAAGGATTTTATTCCAAGCCATTTAGCAGCAGTCATCTTATGTGATAAGTCATAGATATTATTGAAGCAGTATTTTGCTGACACTAATTTTTCTCTCTGCAATCACATGATTTCTCTTCACGCCTCCATTATTATAGGAGACATGTCTTTGGATGGACTGGGGAGCGCGCTTGGTGGAGCTTGTCCGGAGGGCGCTCAAAAGCGCTGCCCGGTCCAGAATAATAAGAAAAAACCTCTACCATAATTTTGATTGTGCTTTAGAACAGAAAAAGACACCTCCCTGGCCCAGCCGGAATGCTTGGAAAGAAGCTGGCACGCAGACTTCATTACACTGTATTGATCTCACTAAATAAAGGGTTCGGAATGTATTGATCAGCTCGGATTAAAGCCCTGACTGTTCTGCACCATGTGAAGGCCGGTTCACTGAAGAAAGAGAAACAGAAAGCACTTTTGTTCTCCGCAGCCACAGAGCAGCGTTTTCCACTAAGTAGTAGATTAACATGATTAAAATAATAGACAGCATTCAGTTAGAGAAGAGGCAGGGAGATACAACTTGTATTCAATTCAAAGATTTCTCAGTTTTAAAAAGGATGTCATAATAAGTTAAAGGTAAAACGACTTTAAAAAGAGGAATATCTTCTTTGCAGACTTGAAGCAGAAAGGCAATTGTCTCCTCAAGACAGTTGTTCAATACAGTAGAAACCCCCCAATTATGTCTGTAGTGATTTTTTTAAACTTTAAATCTGCAGCAGCTTTCCCTTTGCCCTTGTCATTTTCAACATGACTGTGAAATGATGCATTCACATGATCATGTGCATCACAAGGAGGGGTAAATCCAAGATTAATTTTAAGGTTCGTTTTGTACAACTGCTCATTTTCATTTGGAAGGACATGATTTTCTTTAGTCGAACTCAATTTTCATTCAAAATGCCTGAATATGCTGCGAACTGACCTTATTACCATAAAAAATCGCTGTCAAGGGGTAAATATACACCCCTTTATCCTGGTTTCCAGAACCCAGGCCAAGCATGTGTTTCCGAATTTCGTTAGTGTCCGTCTTTACATTTTCAAATTCCCGATTTTAAGACAAATAAACGAAAAACCTGTTTTTCTAAACTTCAGCCAAAGGAATATTTCTGAAAAGTTCTTCCACCTTCTCTTCCAAATTCAACGTGTTAAGTACTTTGATCCACTACCATATTTACTCATTATTATCATCTACATTTACTACTCCAATATTACCATATTTAAAAGACAAGAAGACAATGATTTAGTATTAAATCACTGCATTCATCTCCTTATCTCTTAGGTCTTTTCAACCTCACTGACTAATAATGATTAAAGGATGACTCATTTAAAAAGTAAAGTTAATTGGCTGTAGTTCAGAGGAGGGTGGTAACGGTGGGGAAATCTAGCCCCGGAACTGGATTCAAACTTGAATGCAATCCAAATCCCGGTTCAGCCACTAAAGGGCTGGGCAGTGCAGTATCTTAAGCGAGTTGCTATGCTTTTCAGTTTCAGTATTATGGAGTATACACTGCCTACTCACTGGGTTGGTTCTGAAATTTTAAGACAGTTATTTGAAAACAGTATTCGATACAAATATGAGTTATTTTAAAAATTGCCTGGGGTTTAGATTCTAATATCTTTTTGTCCACTTTATCAGGAGAACACCATAGCTGTGATGCAGATAATAAGGACTTTTCTATTTGGGGAAGCAGGAGGGAGAGACTTCTACTTCAATATTTATGTTTCAGACTATGAAGTATGAGAAAACTGACCTCTGAAGGTCGAGAAGCCAGAAACCCAGCACATTACTGCCCAGCCATTGATTCATTTAACCAATATTTACAAAGTACCTAGAATGAATAAAGTAGCTGCCCCTGCTTAATTAATACACTGAATACAAAAACTAGTATTAGCCAGCAGTGACTCCAAGAAGACAAGAGGTGGAAAAGAGTAAGACTCAAAATTAAAATTAATTTTCTTCTTCAAAAGGAGGTCAAGATTAAGTGGAAATACTGAGGAGAGAGAGGAGAGAGGAACTCAACCCAAATACTTGTTTTATAAGAATGGACTTATCTACCCTAACATATTAAATGCAAATGAACTTGATTTCTGAAAACCAAGGATGAAAAGTAAGGTGTAGAAGATAAAGAACCCTCAATCATCATAATGAACATTTATGTAGCATTTACTGTGGGCGGGCATTGTTCTAAGCAGTTTATAAATATTAACTCGTTTATTCATCCTAACAGGTTTGCAAAATAAGGACTGTTATTATCTTCAGTATTTGAAGGAAGCTGAAAGGGCTACATCTCAGATACAGTTTATGACCTACAACTCACAGCTCCTGATTACAAAATACATATGTTCACCATTTCAGAAATATTTGGGAGCGTAGAAAATATGCAAGATGGTGTCATCATTCTCCTTAATTTGAACTGAAAATAGTATGGAAAATGAAAAACATGAAAATTTACCTTAAGTAGAGTATTTTTACAGGAAAAGAGATGATGTCTACAGTTAACTGCATTGTTTAAACACTTAGAACTGCTCAGACCGACAGCACAAGGGTTCACATTTAAAGAAAAACAGGGGAACGTTTAATAAAATGAGATTGTTAAAAGGTCATACATTGTTATTCTAGAGGAAATATCCAGATGCTATGCCTTTAAAACTGTACAATTGTTTTTTTTTTAATTTTGAAGACTGCTATCATTCAGAGAAAAATGGACCATGATATCCATGACTGTTTGCTTAATTACACACTGTCCTCAAGTGGATATATGAGATAAAATTTAAACAGAATAATAGGGGGAGATAATATGACTACATAATAAACTTTTAAAAATCAAAATGAATCATTTCTTTAAAATATAGAACAGTGTATACATACGCTAGCCTTAGAGAGATGGCACGTAGCCTTTTGATAAAATATGGAATCTTTCAAATACTAGCTAGGTGCTTGTGTAAACTCTTTAGCTTTTCCGAATCTGTTTACTCAATCCCTTTCAAATATATATAAAATTTACCCCACTGGTTGTTGAGATAATTAAGCTAAACAACACATCTAAGCCCCTAACACGTACATAAATATAAGACACAGAGGGCTTCTAATCTCTCGTCTACAAATAATTACCTTTGAAAAAAATTTTAATATTGGGTAAATTGCTCCAATTTTCTAATCTCCTGAATAAAGAGGATGAGTGAGTGAAATTCATCATTGATTTCAAATATCACTGAGTGTGCTGTGCTTGGCACAGGAGATAAAGATGTGACTAAGACACAGACCAGCCTGGCAGAACTGCAAAGCTAGCGTGGAAAAGTGACTTCCAACTTCCTAGAATTGCAAGGTAGACAGAGGGGGCTAGTAGGTTCTGGAGAGACAGATCAGTACCTGCAAAGATATGGCAACGTGATCCAATCTGCAACCAGGACCCATCAATAATAATTCCCTGTGACGGGGCCCAGAATGTCCACAAGGGCCCTGGGGCGAAGTAACTGCAGAGGCGAGTTTCAGGGCCAGATCCTGCAGGTGAAGGCCTTGCACGGTACACCGGACAGCTAGACTTTGTCCTCACAGCACTGCTGGCCCGTGTAGACCCATGGTGAGTTCTTAGGCAGGCGACAGACACAATACCTATTCTGTATACAGAATTCCAGCAGCAGTATGGAATATAACTTGGAGAGGAATTCTTATTATAAAAAAAGATAAACATTGTGTTACTTATTAAATCACCGTCTTTCCTATAGAAAAAGAATGACTGTCAAGTCATCCAATCCACCAAGCTGATACAGAAGAAATAAGACGAAAATCTGTAGGGCTTTCCCCCCAGTTCCCATGGCAGCAGTTTTGGATTTGGCTGATGGATTCAAATTTTGAGTGGCTTGGAAATTTATAAGTTTCCCCCTAATAATAGCCAATTCAAATTCTGGTAGCCAGAGGGACAGGTTCTTCGAGCCCTATCTGAAATCTGGGAAGCAGCCATCAGTACAAGGCCCTGAGGTGAAGGAAAAATACTTTTTAGTGAGCAATGGTCAAACCAATTTACCTATTCACACACACATGTAAGATTTTATTTAATGTTATTAAAATAATGCTGATTCCACTTTTTAATAAGGAAAATAATCTTTTAAAAAAGCAGAGCACTAAGGCTGACTACAATACAGTAATTTAAGCCATGCCAAAAAAAAAAAACAAAAAAACACAACTCTACAAACATATATAATTAGGTCTGAAAAAAGTGGGGTTTATTATGGTTGGAAGCAGAGTTGCCCTAATGTATACAAGACCTTCAAGGCTTGTATTTTAGTACGAACTTAATTAGAAAATTCTTTCATAAAGGAACAAAAACGTGTGTCATTTCCTCTTTCATTTCATATAAACACATGAACTCAGCGAACTGTATCGTTAACATATTGTGAAGCTCAATGTGCTTAGGCATCGAAGGGCGTGGGTATCGCTGGCCAAGGGTGATGGTGGTCAAATATTTTGCAAAGCCGAACTATTACCTATTAACTTGTAACCTTAAAAATATGCGCAGTGACAAACATTTGAGTTAATGAATGAAAAGATAAAGAAGTGACCGATGACGAGTTGGCTGCCATCCTGGGACAACTGCTGATGTTCCCAGGACATGTGACTAAAGGAAACAGTGAAACAGTGTGGTCAGTAGGCCATGAACAACTACAAAGAGTTCATGGCAACTCGTTATCACACTTTTGATGTACTTTAATAATGTTATCATGAAATTCCTTGTCAGTTTTTCATTTGGTTTTTCTGTAATCAAATGCAAAATTAAAACTAATTAATAGGTGCTGAAAAACTTTTAAAATTGTAAGTTTTATAATCTTATCACTTATGCAATTTCCTAAATTATGCATCAAGAACTCTGTGTGTATGAAATAATAAGTGTGTACCCAAAATATCAGATGTATGTATATTTATTTCTCATATATTTAGCTACCCTCCAAAGAACCTTGAGAGTTAACCTACCGTATTCAAAGTTTTATTCTAATATGTTTCAGTGGCATGAATTAAGGAACTCACTAAACACTGGGTTTAGCATTAACCCCGTTATTAATGAGGCTACCTCCCAAAGAAGGACACAAAAACACAATAAATAGAAGGAGCTTTACCACATGTTCAATACACGCCCTATTTATTTGGTTCTTGCAGATACACCAGTGGTACAAGCCAAAGCCTATCTGAATTGCTGTTTTGCTTATATTTGAAAGAAAATTTGTAAACTAATTTCAGATGCAGCCAACAATGGACAGGTCACACTCGTAACCTCTAATAACATCAGACCTTCATATACAGGTTTCAGGACCCTAGGGTTCAGTTGGTATCCTAGGCAACTCAAAACAATTAGTCATCATATATTATGTGATTTTTGCCCCTTCTATACACAAACAGAACTTAGAATTGCCTTTGTGTGATCTGTTTATTAGCTACTCCACTGAAAATTGTAATTTGCCTTTCAAAACATCAAGTCCAAAGTTGACACATTCCTAAGGCTAAGTTATTTTTCTCTGAAAACGAATTTGCTTCCATCACTTTAACATTTTAAAATTACAGCTGTAAACATTTTAAACTCACAAACAAAACATAACTAACTGTGTATAAAAATCTATCCATGATTTAAGTAAATACGCTTTAATTATCAAAAAATATGTGAAAGAAGATGGCCTTGATTCCTTTGGTAAACATAAACCAAAGATAAACTACCAAAACTTTCTTGTTCTTAATGAAAGTTCAGCTTATGATTTGCAAATCAGATGAATACCAGTGAGACTCTAGTCCTGGCCACAACTTGGAAAATAAAAATTTATTAACTTATAGAAAATGAATGAGGAAGGACTTCCCTGGTGGTCCAGTGGTAAAGAATCCACCTTCCAATGCAGGGGACGTGGGTTCGATCCCTGGTCGGGGAACTAAGATCCCACGTGCCGCGGGGCAACTAAGCCCGCGCGCCACAACTACTGAGTTCGCCCGCCTCAACTAGAGCCCGTGTGCCGCAAACTACAGAGCCCACGTGTCTGGACCCCATACGCCGCAACTAGAGAGCAGCCTGCACGCCACAAGGAGGAGCCCGTGCCGCAACGAAAGGTCCCACATGCCTCAACGAAGGTCCCGCGTGCCACAACTAAGACCTGATGCAGCCAAAAAAAAATTTTTTTTAATAAAATAAATATAAGAAAAAAGAATGACGACTCTATATGTCAGCAGTCATAATTTATATAACTTTCTTATTACCTATTTTTAGGAAATCTAGAACTACATAAGAGAGGTGTTATTAGGTTAAAAAGCCATACTTTTGGAATAATTCAGCTTTAAGCATAGTGTCCCTTCTCTGCTACATCCTTCGCAGAATAAGGAACCTCTCTTTTCATTTGTAAAATAGATATACAATCACAGCGCTCACACCTAACAGATGATTGTAAAGCAAAAGGGTGGTAATTCAAACACACAAAAAAACCTTTCATATCTAGCACACTGTGTTCAATAAATAAATACTAGTTAGAAGCATTATGACCATTTTGGAATGGCATTAGCACTAATAGAGTGACCGTGGGCATGGGTAAGTCATGGCAGGTCATCGGAGGACCACTTCTGCTGGAGAACAGACAGAAACCCTCTGGAGACTCTGGGGCTGAGTACTCCCTCCACGCTAGAAAGCAGGGTGAATACACTGCTTTTCAAAGTACAGATAACAACAGATTATTAGTATAATTTGGAATGGAATGGAAAATGGAGTACATCACAGTCAAGGGTAAGTGTACTGTCTTGTGAAATACATACATACAGGATCATAAAATGTATTTCTGACATCTCCCAGTCATAGCAATTTGAAAACTAGTGCCCTAAAAGACACGGGTATACACCCACCCCACACAGGGCACCTGTGAAGTAATGACACCAAGCCTAGCTGGGGTCTGTATGGCAGAATTAATTGGCAAAAGTCCTGAGAAAACAGAGAACATCACAGCAGCTGAGCAGGCCTCTTCCAGCGAGCCCTGCAGGAGAAGATTTGGGCTCCGTCTCCAGGGACTAAAGTCTAAAATTATGTTACCTCCATTGGGGCCCAGAGAGCTGTAATTCTGCCAAGATTTTCCAAAGTGGAGTTCCACTGTGAGGGCAATAAGCCCTCTTAAAGCAGTCGAGAAGAGTGAAAGGAATAAATTTCCATGGGAGGCTGAGACTTCAGCAATCCCCAATTTTGATGAACCCCTTTTAAGAGTTAATTAAAAATTTAGAATCAGGCACATATCTGAGCACACATACTCATCTACTCAATGGAATCTTTATTTTTAAAAACATCTCTTTACACCATGTGCTCAGCTAACCAGACATATAACCAAAAAAATAGTTCCAAAAATCTGAGAAAGCAAATGTCATTTTGGACCCACAGATACCATATAACTACACAAAAAAGCTCAAATAAGATATTTTAAGTTCTACAGTGTTTGAAAGTGATGATTTCCTTTCAAGTTTCTTCTGTCCTTTTCACAAATCTAGAATTGTATATCTTTTTCAAAAATACTAAAACTTATGTTTAGTAAATACTAAATTTTATGTTAGGAACTTACTATAGACTGAATATTTGTGGCTCCCCCAAAATTCATATGTTGAAACCTATTCCCTGATATGATGCCATATGGAGGTGGGACTTTTGGAGGTGATCAGGTTATGAGGGTGGAGCCCCCAAGATGGGATTAGTGTCCTTATGGAAAAAAACCCAAATAACAATGAGCTCCCCTGCCCTTTCCACCATGTGAGGACCCCATGAGAAGACAGCTGTCTGTGAACCAGGAAGCAGGCCCTCAATGTATCAGCCAGAGTCTAGATCTTGGACTTCCCAGCCTCCAGAGCAGTGAGAAGTAAATTTCTGTTGTGTGTAAGTCTACAGTACTCTGTTACAGCAGCCCGAAAGGACCCAGACAGAAACCAAAGGAAAAAATTTCTTGGATAGTGACTTTCGTTTCAATTTTTAAAAATCCAACCCTCTGAATGACATTTGCATCCTTACTTTGTAAGAAAAGAGGCCATAGGGTGAAGACGACCATAGCAAGGTCCCTACGACCATAGCAAGGTTCCTATGCAAGCACCCTGAGGATTTTTAATGACAATCCCTTACTTCACTTCTAGGCAAGTTACAGGAATACTTTGATAGAATCTTCACATAGCACATCAATCACTGCCATGGTGATTTTCTATTAAGATCTGACCTAGAAAAAGCCCTTAATTTTTCTTCCTGCACTTTTCTATCTTACAATATATTCTTGTAAGAAAATCAAAATATTTTGGAAGAGATTTAGTAAAAAAAAAAAAAAAATGGTCCATTTAGAGAGAGAGAGAGAAAAAAATAAGGATACAGTAGAGAAGAAATTGTTCCCAAAGCAGTTTTTTGTGTCCTAAAACAGTGAGACCCTACAGCTTAGTCAAAATTTCCTTTTACCCAAATACTTTTCATCAATTCACAAGCTAGCATCCCACTTACATCTTTCAAAATTACTAAAGACTTCATTTTTCTTTTAATTTCCATACTATTCCCTGCAACAGATGATACTCTCCTTGACCTCATTTCCTGTTTCTCGTAAATCTCCAAACTTTTGTTCACACTCATTTAATCTATCAGCTAGAGCTACGGCCAGGATTTGGCAGGTATTGTGTGAGGCCCTGAGGATAATGGGTAAATAAGTGACCCGTCCCACCACACAGAGCTAACCACCATCTCAAGCCCTCAGCAGAAAAGCACAGACCCCTGATCAAAGCAGCACCTTTCTTATCTCTGTCTTGATACTTCCCCTTCCTGGCCATAACCCCAGAAACCAGTTTCTCCTGCCCCCACAGGTGGAGAAGGAGCAAAATTTCCCTAAACTTGACATCAATGGTCCAAAGGTTTCCACTGCAGTCCTCGGAATAAGGCTATGATACCTCTTCCCTAAAACTGGAGGCGGATTAAGCTTCTCCTAAAGCTAAGAACTGCAGAGTAATTGCGGAATGAATCTCAGGGAAGGCTGCCATGATGTCCACCATGCCACTGATTCACACAAATCATTATTCACGTACTGTTTATAGCTTTTAAAGTCAGCTTCATCCATATAGTCCTCTCCAGAATCCGTAATTACCTAATTCTCCTTCCCATCTCTGGATGACTCCCACCTCAACAGCCAACTCAATCCCTCACTCTGGAACTCAAGGATCTTTAAGACTTTGTCCCATCGGTCCACATTTTGGGGGCGTGTTCTCCAATAAAAATCTTCCTCCCATGTCCATCTGATCTCAGACACACACCCCTTATTCTATGTCACCTCCTTATCTATCCAAACTGCCACTCTCCAAAGTGTTGCTCAATCACCTCCTCCAATACCTCATCCCTGCTGGATCTGGTCCCTCACTGACCTGACTTTTCAGCACACCTTATGGAGGCAGCACAGCCCATCAGGAAGAGCACAGGGGTAGACATCCCACAGACCCATACTCAACCCCCGGTTCCACCACTTGCTAATGGTATACCTCGGGGAAGTAACTTTAAAACTGTTTACATCTGAATTTCCTTACATGGAAACACAGGGAAAGATGAAACTTAACTTCTATAAGGACCTGGAACATACAGTCAACTTGATAAATAAAAAATCTATTATCATTATTGGACCATGAAATCTCTTGTTTTTACACAGTCTTCTGTTGCTGTCTAGAGCTCTCATATGCCAGATCTTCAATTAACGACAAGTATTCTGGGCAAACAAGAGGATTCATCTCTCTATCTGTGCCCAACGAGCTGTATCTGGCAAAACCAAGATGCTGCTTCACGAGGGCTACCTGTGTCTTCTATCATCTTCCATAGAACTGAATTTCTATTTCTTAAGTAGAAAACGTTCAGGGCGTAGAGTATGCTGAGTAGACGGTGATGACACACCACAAAAACAAACAAATAAGCAAACAACAACAACGACAACAAAAAACCCTAAAACACACCTAAGTTGCTGAGAACCTATTAGAGTTCAGAAAGGTGGGGCAATTGGACCAAATGACTGAGAAGAACTCAGATGATCTCACTAGGGAACTGAGCATGGTTTTGTGGTCAGTCTTATAAAAGAACGGATGAGAAAATGAACTTGCACCTTGTCTGGCAACACAGATTTTAAAACCCCAGACAAGCAAGTGAGTACTGGCACGTGGGGGGTGACAGCGTCGAAGGGGCACAAAATGTTCCACCCAAAGCAGCCTTTCTGAGCAGTACTGCCCTCATGAGCTGGAGGGGAAGGTCTCTGTACAAGGGACAGAAATCAGAAGACAATATCCAGACCACATCCAGCCACTCATTACTCTTACGATTCCAAGTGAATCACCTTACTTTCATCATGTGAGCATAGAAATGTTCCCCTCTCTGCACCCCTGGGCCCCATCCTAGCTGTCCCTCAGAGTTTGGGGCAGCCAAAATAACATTTATGAAATTTCTCAAGAAGTATAAGATGCTATGCAAATATAATACACTTATAAATAACCAATCTGAATGCGGAAGGTAAGGAGATTCTTACAAATTTCAATGTAGCATTGCCCAAATGTGCATGCTGCAACCACCAGACATTACACATCAATAATCAGCAAAACAAAGGATGCATCCTGTTCTTAATTGCTTAGTTTATTTAAATGGTTGCTTGGAAAATAATAAATTATGATTATTATTTCAGATAGGTTAAGCAATTAGGGCATTTAAATATAAAACTACTAAACTTCTGAGAATGTGGCACTAATAGGGATTGAGATTTCACGCTATCTACTAATTTGCTAATCATTAGTAAAGTGACAATACCATACTGGGGCTTTATCAGTTTGAGTAGTTTGTGTGAGATTACCTCATAAGGGAACATTTTCCTACAATATAAATGCAACAAGATGCTTTAATAAATGTCTTCTACATCGACAGAACAGATGACAAGTCAACAAAAGATGCTACAGCGAATCAAAGTGACTGAACTGAAGGAATAATTACATATATGCATAATGTGAAAATCTGCAGGGTTTAATTTCACAAAGGAATTAGGAGAACAAATATTCAGCTCTGTCGAATTTTTTCGCTGATCATTTCATTAAGGTGGCCCATTATTTTTGCCCTTTAAGACCACACAGAAATGCTCCAAAGAAACATTTATAATTTAAATAATTACCACAAATTGGGACTATTTTCCCCGCTACAACAACTAATAAGTGTGAGCTGGGCACTGGCATTTTCCAAAGCAATGCAGAGTGACTTCCTTACCCAGAAGAAAAAACAAATATTTGTTGAATAAATGTTGGGAACACAAATACTCCCCAGGCTCTGAGAATTTCCAAATCAACATTTTGTTAAATTCATAATACCTTAATCTGAGGACACTTAATTAAGTGAAATTCTGAAATAAAAGACAAAAGTAATAATGAACTAGCCCTTGTTTGTAGGGTTTGAAAATGCCATTCAACAAACTGCTCAATAAAGTCAAGGGCTAATAGGAAAGGAGAACTTCCAGAAAGCCAGTTGATGTCAGAGGAAAATCAAATGTAGTCTATCGGGTGCTTCCCCTCCGACAGAAATGCCCTGGGTTAGACCATGACATCAGCAAGTGAATGAAGGGGACAGGGAAGAGGAGATTTCAACCCTAGGAATTAGAATTTATGGGCCATTTCCTTTGATGTAACTCTTTTTCTACCAGGTAAGTGAAGAATCTTAGTCTCGATTTATTAGCACTTTTTTAGAACTTAATAGTCTCCTCATCTGGTAAAATAAATATTCAGATGTTTAAAAAAAACAAAAATATAGTAACAGTGGACACAGATATGTTTGGATTGTAAACATGAACAAAGGTTTCATCAATATCTATTTTAGATGTTGATCCAAAGCTGTCCAAACAAAGACAAGAAAGTAGGCTTCTACATAAAAAAGCACTCGAGAAGAGGTAATGTACAACCTTCAAAGTATAACATCTCTAAAGATAACCTTCAAAGTATAACATCTCTCCATCTGATCTGCGTTCCTGTCGTGTAAATACACACTAAGGGCCAACTGTGTAAGTCAGGCGGAAGACCACCTTTATTAGAATCACTTGGATTTCACCGGTAAAAACCGGAATGTCTAAAAACCAATCATATTGGTTAAAAAAAAAAAAGTTAAGAGAACGCTGGAAGAGTAATTTCCTGTACTTTTTAATACAGACACTACAAACAAAAGTTACTCTTGAAAGAATAAAAGCATATAAAGAGTGCAGAGCCATGTAACAGTCATTACAAGGCAGTGCAATTAAAATTTGATGGATTTGTATGTTACAGGGATACCTCCTCATAGACTGGAAACCTTACACAGAGGAGAAACGATGCACCATCACAAAGACTCACTGGCTGCTACAGTGAGGCTCAGAGGAGGCACATGCCAGTGCAAAGACACACGTCTTCAACAGTGGTTGGCATTCTCAATTTCACGCTTGACACAACAGCGTATGATGATGATTCCCTTTGGAGGAAAAAAAGCAAGCCTAAAAGACTGTTTTTTCCCCCAAATAACAGCAAGCTAAAACATCCACAAAAGGAAACTAGTCCACATTGAAGAAAGAAAAATAATAGAATGAGGTGTCAGTGACTTTCCCCTTACAAGTGAGCAAACCCCTACCAGGGTGCTCTATGAAAGATTCAATGAGGAACAATTAAAAGAGCAAACTTCAGAACCCTGCAGAGACAGGGTTCAAACACAAAGTTACTGAAGGCCAAAAAAAAAAAAAACCCCAAACACCAAAAAAAGCCAGTGCTCACATCTCCAAATGCAAAAAAAGGTTCATCTCTGTTCTATGTTCTGTCAACTTAGGGGATAACCATCTATTGAGGTAAAAGTCCTCAAGATGAAATGGAGACTTTGTAACACCTATAGATGTGCTGTAATAAGATATGTGCATTCTTAAAAATAGATGATTTTTATTTTCCGTTAAAATGAAGGAAATTCATTTTTCAGCAGGAACGTCAACCAGTAGTAACTGGGGTGATCTAACTCCCCTCTTATTTATACCTACACATATCTGCAATGGGCCTTTTCCCCACTGCCTGACAGGGAGAAATCCTATTTTAAGAAAATCATAAACGATGAATTCAAATAAAATCTTAACATATGTCTCGAAGTTGCTGTAGGCTGAAACTCATCCACCACTTTTTGGTCATTTAACAATTTAAAGAGTATGTGACTCCTCTGTGTGTGTGTGTGTGTGTGTGTGTGTGTGTGTATGCTTTACTCCACCAATTCGGCATCTTATGTCATCTAAAACGTATAGATGTTATCATAGGCGCCTTCGTTCAAATGAGGATTTAAGAGAAATACTGGCATTGATTCCTGGGGCTTCTATGTGTCTAGGTTGCCAGTTGGGGTCTCCAGATAGTGTTGAAGCTAGGGCCTTTTTGAAAAAAAAAAAAAAAAAATCTACGCATAGGTTTAACATTTGAGTTCAAAACTCACTTTTTTAAAGTGCAAGACAGTAAGCAGATCGAGTTCAAAAATCAGTTTTTTAAAGTGCAAGATGGTAATAAGCAGTTCATCTGAAAAACACCCATGAGTGTTCGTGAACCACAGTCTTAACAGGAGCCAACAGAAGGATGCAGCAGGTGCACAGTGCTAAGTCCACCTGGGGCTGCACTAGTGTGGCATCCGCATCAAAGGCGAGAAGGACACCTTGGCAGCACCGGCAGGACACAGAAGGTATGCGTTCAGTCCTGGAGGGAAAGCTCAGTTTCCTCTGGTTGAAAGGAAAGAGTAAACCAGAATGTTCAAACACCACGGAAGAAACTGTTTGATGTTCAGCCTGCAGCAGAGATTTAAGGAGCCAAGGTGATTATGCTCAGGTATTTGAAGGATCTCTCAGTGTAAGTTTCCACTGCAAGGATTTTGCCCATCTTGTTGACCAGCATTGCCCTGTTCCTTGAAAAGGACCTGACATGTGATGAATGATCAAAAATACTCGTTGAACAAAAAATGATGAAATGAATTACCTCAGAGCATAAGAGAACACACTTGCTGCTCCGTGCAGTGCTAAATGACGAAACAGGCACCAGTGGGTAAAATCTCTAGGAACATATGCTTCAGTTAAACTTTTTCAGAAATCACTCTTTAACAGTAAGAGCTCTCCAACGATGGAGCAGATTCTGTAAAGGAGTGAGCTCTTCCTCCTGTGGGGGGAGGGAGGAGCAGTGGTATTCTTGCAGAAACTGGATAACCATCTGTCAAGGATGCTACAACGATGAAAACACTGTTTACATCATTGAACACCACAAGGGTTTCATTTTTATCCTAGCTGCCATTTCTGTACAGCAAACCTTCTGCTGACATAAAATCATCAAGCTGAAAGGAAGGATTTTAAAACCCTTTTAGGAGTAACTCAACAAAATGGGCTAGAGTGGTGCCCAAATGCAGGTACATAAGAACATCTGCGGAGCTCATCATAAGTACAGATTTCTAAGTCCCACATGATCTTAGTTTTTTAGTCCACTCCATGATATTGCCCTGGTAATTGTCTCCTCTCTTCTGCACCATCACTTTCCCTCCCTACTGGAGTCTTTGCCATCAACATGCAAACATGTTACTCCCATCCTTAAAAACTATCCTTGGGACTTCCCTGGTGGCGCAGTGGTTAAGAATCCGCCTGCCGATGCAGGGGACACGGGTTCGAGCCCTGGTCCGGGAAGATCCCACATGCCGCGGGGCAACTAAGCCCGTCTGCCACAACTACTGAGCCTGTACTCTAGAACCCGCGAGCCACAACTACTGAGCCCATGTGCCACAACTACTGAAGTCCGAGTGCCTAGAGCCCGTGCTCCGCAACAAGAGAAGCCACCACAATGAGAAGCCCGCGCATCACAACGAAGAGTAGCCCCTGCTCGCCACAACTAGAGAAAGCCCGCGGGCAGCAACAAAGACCCAAAAAACAGCCAAAAATAAAGAATAAATAAATGTAAAAATAAATAAAGTATACAATTCAATTTAAAAAACAAACAAAAAACATCCTTGGGTGGGAGAGGGTAGGAGTGGAAGTTTGGTATTAGCAGATGCACACTATTACATATAGGATGGCTAAACAACAAGGTCCTACTGTAAAGCTCAGGGAACTATATTCAATATCCTGTGATAAACTATAATGGAAAAGAATATGAAAAAGAATGTATATATGTATAACTGAGTCACTTTGCTGTACAGCAGTAATTAACACAACACTGTAATTCAACTTTACTTCAATAAAAAAAAAATTAAAAAAAAAAACCAACATCCTTGGTTGACCCTGCTTCCCTCTCCAACCTCCACCCAATTTCTCTCCTTCCTTCTAAAGGAACACTCAGTCTGTAGCCAGCTTCCTTCCTCCACCTGACTGTGGAATACACCTGAGTCAAAGACGTCCAGCTACCACCATGCTGCGAAATCCATGGTGAATTCTCAGTCCTCATCTGAGCTGACCCGTCAGTAGCATTTGGCACAGATGGTCACTCCCTCCCTGTGAAACACTCCTTCATTTGCCTTTGAAGACACCATATCCTACTGACTTTTCCCCTAACTCTCTGGTCACTCTTTCTCGGTCTCCATTTCTCCTCTTTTTTTCCTTTTGAGTCATATCTTTAAAATAAGAAATCATAACTGTAAAGGGATGAAAAAGCTCCTGCATAAAATTTTAACAGCCATATATCCCGAATATTTGAGACCCTAGTCAAAAACTATCTAAATTTTAGAGGAAATGCCCATTATCATGTTGATAAAGGCATAAAACCAATCTTTTGGGGTTTTTAAAAATTTTATTTTATTGAAGTAGAGTTGATTTACAATGTAAACTTATTTTTTAATTTTTTTTATTGGAGTATAATTTCTTTACAATGTTGTGTTAGTTTCTGCTGTACAATGAAGTCAATCAGCTGTATGTATACTTATGTCCCCTCCCTCTTGGACCTCCCTCCCCACCCCATCCCACCCACCTAGGTCATCAAAGAGCAAGATGAACCTATCTTCAGGGCAGGAATAGAAACGCAGACATAGAGAACGGACGGGTGGACACAGGGGATGAGGGGAGGGTGGGATGAATTGGAAGATTAGGTTTGACATAAATATACTACCATGTGTAAAACAGATAGCTAGTGGGAACCTGCTGTTGTGTTAATTTCTACTGTACAGCAAAGTGATTCAGTTATACATATATATATATCTCTCTATATACATTCTTTTTCATATTCTTTTCCATTATGGTTTATCATAGGATATTGACTATAGTTCCCTGTGCTATACAGTAGGACCTTGTTGTTTATCTCCACACCACCTCTTAATCCTGACTTCCTAACCCTGGAGTGTTCAAAGGCACCATACGAAACCATTTCTTTCTCTCTTTGGTTTTCTCCTCCTCACACTTAGTGAAAATCCTCTTATGATTTCACCCTGGGTCACGGCTTTCCTTCATACACTTAGGACTCCCCACTCTAGAGCCCAGCCCACTCCACTAAACGCCAAACCCACAACTAAATGTCTTCTTACCTATCTTTGATATTCATCTCCACACACTCAAACCAAGTTCTCGATCGTTCCCATCACAGTGACTAACGTCCTACCCAGGGTTCAGACCAAATATCACGGAGTCATCCTTGACCCCTCTTTTCTCACAACCAATCCATCAAATCCTGTCAGCTCTACTGCCAAAACATATTCCGAGAACAAAGCTGGACATCTATCTCACACTACATACAAAAAATAACTCAAAATGGGTCAGTGATCTAAAGAGAAGAGCTAAAATCATAAAAATCTTAAAAGAACACACAGGAATAAATCTTTATGACCTTGGATTTTACAATGGATTCTTTAGATGTGACACCAAAAGCAAGAGCGGTAAGAGGAAAAACAGGTAAGCTGTACCTCGTCAAAGTTAGAAACTTTTTGCATAAAAGAACATTATCAAGAAAATGAAAAGACAGCCTAGAGAATGGGAGAAATACTTACAAATCATCTGTCTGATAAGGGTCTAGTATCCAGAATACATAAAAACTTTTACAACTCAAAAATGAAAACCAAACAATTAAAAAATGGGCAAAGGACCTTTCTTTAAAGAAGATATACCAATGATACACATGAGAAGATTCTCAACATTATTAGTCGTTCAGGAGATGCAAATCACAACCACAAAGAGGTACCACTTCACACTCACTAGGATGGTTACTATCAAAATAAACAGAAAATAACAAGTTTTGGTGAGAATGCTGAACAACTGGAACCCTTGCATAGTGCTGGTGGGAATGCAAAATGATTCAGCTGCTGTGGAGAACAGTTTGTCAGTTCCTCAAAAAGTTAAACACAGAATTACCATACGACCTCTTAATTCCATTCCCAGGTATATACCCAAAAGAACTAAAAAAAGGTACTCAAAAAAGTATATGCATACCCATGTTCAAACCAGCACTATTCACAATAGCCAAAAGGTGATAAGATCCCAAATGTCCATCAATTAATGATGGGTAAACAAATTGTAAACTATATACACATATACATACGTACAATGGAATACTATTCAGTCGTAAGATGGAATGAAGTACTGATACATGCTACAATCTGGATGAACCTCCAAAACATGCTAAAGTGAAAGAAGCCAGACACAAAAGATCTGTGGAACTGAAGAGGATTTGGGAGAAAATGCTTAATGGATAAGGAGTTTTACTTAGAAGTGGTAAAAATTATTTGGAACTAGATAGAGGCGGTGCTTACAAAACACTGAAAGGCACTAAATTCCATTGAATGGTTCACTTTTAAATGGTTAATTTTATGTTATGTAAATTTAACTTCAATAAATTATTTTTTTAGTATTCAGCGTCCACCTCCTTTTCTTACCTCTACAACTACTACCTTGGTTCAAGCCACTGTCTTCTCTCACCTAGATTATCACTAGCCTCCTACTTTGTCTCCTCTTCCCCTCATATCCCCTTTGGGGTTTTTCTCAACACAACAGCCAGAATAATACTATTTTGTCAGTCAGATCATGTCTTTCCTCTGCTGAAAGCCTTGTGATAGCTTTTTACCTCCTTGTAGTCAAAGCCTACGTCCTCACGGTGGTCTACAGGACCCCATACAACGTGGCCCACCACTGCTCCAGCCTCATTTGACTTCATTCCCTACTACTCTGCCCCTTCCGCTCTCCATGTCTTGTCACATGGAGGCTCTTTGCTGCCCCTTCAACATTTCAGACACAATCCTGCCTCAGGGCCTTTGCACTTGCTGTTTGCTGTTATTTCAAATGTTCCTCTCCCAGTTATCTATAGCTCTTGGACCATGTGCAACATCAATTCTTATTCAAATGTCTCCTATGCAATGACACCTCCCCGACCATCCTATTTAAACAACAAAACCACACATTCTCCCTATTTCCCTTCTCTGCATTATTTCTCACCATAGCATCTAGCATAAAGTAAATTTTACTTATTTATTGTGTTCATTTTCTACTCTCCACCAGATGTTTACTAGACAGGCTAAAAGGACAGACCAAGAGGGCCTCCCTGATCTTAGGAGGACAGATTTTTAAACCGTTCAGTGCCTGCTTGCTGATATGTTTGCACAGGTGAGGTGTGACTTACTTTCTTTATCACAGATCTGGCTGCTAGTTTGTGAGACGGCAAACCTCAGCTACTCCAAATTACTGAAGGCTATGAATAACTGCAAAAGGACTTTAAAAAAAAAAAAAAAAAGAGAGAGAGACCAACCAAACTGGCTTATCTTGGTTTGCAGCATTGCATTAAGAAACCTGGACCTAAAATACATCACATTGAAAGGGATATAAAAAATTCCAAGTCTTAAATAAAGTCTAAATGATTACGATGAAAACAAGGATGAAATTTCTTAGTTCTTATGTTGATCTTATTACATCCTTAAAGTTCTTTAAAAGATAAATGCCACAAGGTATTAAAAAAAAAGTTCTCCACCCCTGAGAATCTTTATTTCATTTGTAACTCCTAAGAGCCTATCATCAATATCCAAGAGAACAATCTCAGTCCTTAACACCTTTTCCCCACAATCAATTGGGAATCAGTAAAGTGTAAAGGGCTGCCCAACGGTATAAACAAGATGTTTAGAAACCTACCTTTTAAATATCTTAAAACATTTACACATTCAATAACAACAAAAAAAAGATTTACCAAAATATAAAAAAAAACACACTAATTTAAACAAAAGCCAAGGTTTCCTAACATATTCATACAAGCCTGGAACACAGCAGAACTGTTTAAAATATAGATGGCTTCCCAATTCAGTAATGCGTAACATACACAAGCACTTTTATTACTAAAAAAGTAGTGCAGTTGTATAGTCCTACTAGATAATAAAAAAATTTCAGTACTGGTATCTAAAGATACCATATGATGGCTTCCTCTCACCATGTTAATGCAGACAAGCCTCAATCAGTAAGTAAACTAATCTAAATCAAATTCCATCTAGTTGAAAATAATCATCATGGGCTGCCCAGAGTTGGTGAGTCTGAATGCATTACTGAAGAGCTTCTTGGTAATTGCAGGTTGCTATTTATGTTGACCAGAGTTGGAGGAGTTTACTTAGCAAGATGTCTAAGCATGCGGACCACCAATGCAAAACACACAGGAAAATCACTCTTCACATCCACCCTAAAAACAGCTTAGATGCTCTCTGCTGATATCGCAGCATGGTTGTTATTTCCTAGTGTCAGATACACTGCTGGTGACAGAATGAAAATTTATGATTGCAGTTATTTTATTTCAAGTAATGTGCTCCCACAAGAGATTTTTTCTAGTTCAGTGGAGTGTAAGTTAAATATTCAAGACTAAATATTATTTTCTAAAGCCCTAAAAGTTTCTGCTTGTAAACAGGTATGCACAAAATACTCATAGCGACAATCATTGAGAGATATTTTTTAATCATAGGGGGGTTTGTTTGCCTTAGAGTCACCAATTCCCAAATGCGTCTAGTAACACACAAACCATGGTGTTAAGTGGGAAATAAAGAAGACCAACTCTAAGATAAACTTGTCACGAGACACACGGACAGATAGGCTAGCTCTCACTCTTCCCTGTGTTATTGCATAATAGCTTTTTATCATCATCACCATCATCACTAAACTAGGTATCAGAAACCTGGGTTCTAATTCCGGACCTATAGTTAACAATCTAAAGAACTGTACAGTCATGGGAAAAGCCTATTATGCCTCTGAGCTCCAATCTGCTTACCTGTAAAATGAGGGGGTTGGCAAGAAATGCTTTTAAAACAGAATAGAAAAATGCAAGGTAAAAATGACGACCTAAACATATTAAAATTGATCCTGATTTACAAAAGGCAAACAGAGAATACCACACGATAAAAAAAGGAATGTTTTTCACCTGAGGGGAAGTAAGAAAATGAAAAACATTGTAAAATTCAATGGTAATGAGGATGGAGAAAAGAACTAACATACTTTCAGCCCTGAAAAGGAGAGTTCTACAAAAATGCAAAAAAAAAAAAAAATACACTCTCCATTCCCTTTGGCCTAGTAATTTTACTTTTGAACACAAATCCCCAAAGAAAATATCCCTAAAGAAAAATCAGAGTTTGCTAAAAAAGAATCTCCACAGCAGCACACTATGTAAGAGAAAAACTGGAAACCACCTGTAAGTGCAAAAATAGAGGCACAGTTAAGTAAAATC
This sequence comes from Balaenoptera borealis, assembly GCF_965194805.1. Taxonomy (NCBI): domain Eukaryota; kingdom Metazoa; phylum Chordata; class Mammalia; order Artiodactyla; family Balaenopteridae; genus Balaenoptera; species Balaenoptera borealis. Next base: position 47,518,610 of record NC_138875.1, on the reverse strand, counting down.
TGGTTTTGCTAACAAAATGGAACAGAGGCCTAGATAACCATTTTTTTGAAGTACTGACCTCTTTTCAAAAGAGTGGAAATATTCCACATGATATAATGTGAAATGTGAAGGTTTATCACAAAATACATTTGCCCTCTTTATGATTTTACCAAAAACTCACTGATGAAAACCGTAAGAGAAATTGGAGGGATAGCACTAGCTCATTGGGTCCAGTCTTTCTATGAAATTCATTACAACAGCAGAAAACAGAAGGGGAAGATGGGGAGAAGAGGACGTTCTTTAGACTAGAGCCCGCTTTTCTAACATGACTATAACACCGTCTCTCTCTATCCAATGCTTGATGTTTTTCAAGCACCTTCACAAAGATTGTGACTTCACTGTTTGAAAAAGGATCAGCTTTCATGGCACTTACACACCCAAATGTTAAACTTTTGTACAAAGTCTAGTGCACCAGGAACGTACACTATGAAACCATCCTATACATACGGTTGGACTACTGTCTTCCTTTCCCCAAATGTCATCAGTGGGAAGTTAAAGGAAGCATCAGGAGTTAGGAGTCATGACTTCAACAGGTTTTTAGACTCGAATGTCAACCTTAATATGGTAGAGCCTGCCATGAGGCAAATGCCTTGGAAAACTGTTGCATATTTCTTATGCACAATTACTTCTTTCCTTGAAGACTGTAAATCATAAAACCATGGCAAAAGTGATCACTCTGGTTGGCCTTGCAATAGATTCCTCTCAGCTTTAGAATATACATGGTGAATGGACTTAGCGCAGAACGTAGAATTCGTGAATATAATTATGGCATGGTATTTATTTGGGTTCAGTGGACACACCCAACTTTGGATTATCATCTCACTAAAAACTCCAAAAAGACAGAAAAGGGAAAAATAAATAAATAAATAACTAGAATTCTTCTAAGTAACGATTCTCCCAAATAAACATAACCGGTGACAACACTCATGTAAAAAGGAATGCTGATGTTTCACAAAAGCCCTCCTCCTTCCAAAAAGAAAAGTTTTTTCTACGAATCAATACTATGAACTTTCTGTTTCACACATTGAGATGCTGGTGCTCTTTAACATATTCTGTGAATGATAAAGAAACAAAATAATGGTGTGTCACAAGAGGAACAGTTTTATCAACAAGGCTAAAAGATAAAAATGGTAATAACTTGGTACACGGAAAGCGCAGAAATTCTACCAGAGACTGTCATATACACTCCCCTCAGAGATGGCTAGAGCACAAAGTCAGAAGCATTTTCAATCTTTTATATTTACAAGTCTAGCGAAGTCCCAAGTTTCTAGGTTACACTAAAATGACACTGGCAATCAGCTGCGTCCGGTTTCTACTGTCACCATCATTATCTAATAACTAAAAAACAGGTTTTCATTTTCAAAACTATTCGGCATGCCAATGTATTTCATCTTAAATCAATGGCTTCTAGAGACAGACCATGTGTTCATTTATAAGCAGCAAATTTCAACAAGCTTTTAGAAGGAGAAAGTAGGAGAAGGAATTATCCATTTAAAAATGTATGTCAAAAATAAAATGCAAAAATGCAACAAATTCCACTGACATTTTTGCTCTGCCTGAATTATTCTTTAGAATCATATCAATATATTTTTTCAGCATTCAAATAATATTTAAGGTCACATAGGTCCTAGGATGCCACATAATAATTTACAGATTTAAAGAAAATGACAAATGTGCAGAACTCTGAGACTTGCATTAAGTAAAAAAAAAAAATCTACACACTTTGATTTGAATTAAACCTCTATCGCATCAACCATTAACCACTTGATGAGATAGCAATTCAGCATTGAGACAGACTGATTTAACATCTACTCATTAAAATACCATGTGATGAGGCAGGGACGGGAGGATGTCTTTAAATAATAAATCAACTTCAGAAAGATCACATAGGTGTAAGCAAATCACAGTCAGAACAGAAATGAAAATAAAAGATAATCTGCACCACAGATGCTTAGTAGGGTCCATTTACATTTCAAAGTCCTCTGTCTATGGTATTCTTAAGTATGGTACCACTAAGGTTTGTCAGAGCTATAGAGACACTTCAATGAAGGCTGTGTGGTAGAGCCCTGTGTAAATTAATTAGTTGAGGTCGCTCAGATTTTCTAAAAGCGACTGTCTAAAACAGGCTCAGAGAGATGCACGATTTGTGGGAAATTAGAACCTAAATACAACTTCTTAATCAATTCTTCTTGCTTTCCTATTTCAATGACATTTTGTGTAATGATAAATAAGTCCATGAAAATATTACTACCCAAAATTTTATTTGCTTTCAATTAGAGGTGACAGAAGGGACTTTGAACTTTGCTTTTGATTTCAAGTTTTATTTCAGATTTAATCTAGACTTATTGGCAAGAGTTTTCACATGATAACTATAATGACCTTGATCCATATTTAGATAGGAGATGAGTCTATACTGGAAATTCACATATGTTACGACTAAAGCAGCTATCTAGTAATTTCTATAAACAATGGCATAATAAAAATATGGATTTCATGCTCCTGTCTTGAGGCTTTACCTGCTAAATCTGTTCATTATAATTTTGCTAAATATTAAAGTTTGACATGTCTCAGCAGAGATAATATTATAGCCACTTCTTTGATTCAAAATACTAAGTAGATGACAGCTGTAAATAATTTTTAAAAGCAGGAGAATCAGATATTTGGTAAATATGATTTTGCAACATAAGTAAAATGTAGGCAGAAAATTGTAAAAATTAATTGTGCGATGGTTTCCACTGTAAATGAAAAATGAAAGGTCTCTGATGTTTTCAAGAGATTGGGAGCCTTCCAGGTATGTACATAAGAGATTCGTGAGCTCTTCTGTAATCCTAAAAGAAAGTCCCTACAGTTTCATTACAGGGACAGTGAAAAATTCATACTTATTGTACAGTAGAGATCATTTAGAGACTTTTTTTAACTGCAGCGTGGAACAGCATTTCAAGAGCACAGACGCTGTGGGTACAAATGTATCTTTTGAGATCCTACCATTGAGAAGAGGCTGTCCTTCGAGCACGTCCTGGGACAAAACTGCGCTGTAAACATCTTCAGGAAATCCAGTCTTGCATAACGCGATCTCACCAGAAGCCTCCACAGACGCCTGCAACACAAGGAAAAAAATGTGTGCCGTGACTGCCACCTCCTTCAACCGAGAAACGTCCCACTTGGCATAAAGCCTTGCTTTTCCCACTATTTTGTACAAATAACCCCTTTGTTTTCAGAGTGGTTGCGATTAGAGTGTAGAGGTCAAAGGGTTAATCTTTTTGATAACTGGGGTAGAAGAAACAAATCCCACTTGTCCAGTAAAATCTAAATAATGCACATTCCAGGTTCTTCTAAGGACTGAACATTTCCATTAAAATGGTCATTGTGAATGAAAAACTCTCAAGTGAAGCAGGGGGTGGGGGGACAGCCCGAGAGTTCTGAGGCTCCACAAATCACCGGCACTAACTTAACTTCGCAAGAAACATGTACACGTTTGAATATATTGATTTTTATATTCTCGTCTAATTCTCTGTGAAGTTTGTTTCAATATACCCTTGAATTAAAAAACAAAATTGCAATATACTTACTGCAGGATATAGAGTGTCTTATACCAAGTAAAATCAGCCCATCGAAAGTATATACTTCTCTAGACTCACAGACACAGATAGAAAACAAACTTATGGTTACCAAAGGGGAAAGGCAGGGGAAGGATAAATTAGGAGTTTGGGATTAACAGATACACACTACTATATATAAAATAGATAAAAAACAAGGACCTACTGTATGGCACAGGGAACTATATTCAATATCTTCTAATAACCTATAATGGAAAAAAATCTGAAAAAGAATATATATATAAAACTGATCACTTTGCTGTACACCTGAAACTAACACAACATTGTAAGTCAACTATACTTCAATTAAAAAAAAAGTGTATCTTTCTCTAATTTGATCAAGGGCAAGAACACACTAAAAATGTAAATAAAAATTAATATAATTGTGTTTCCTTTTTATACTTAAAAATGAGAAAGTCACTATCTCTCGCCGTGTTCTTCTGGCTCATCACATACACAGCTAACTACCCAGTGGGCTGAAATCTCCGTCATACCAAGTGCTATCCACCTGTCGCCACCGTCCCCACCCCGAGTTAATTTCCCTACTTCCTACTGACATCATCACAGGATGAGTAAGCCTCAGTAGAACTCATGCAGCATTGACGTTAGTTATAAAAATCTTTACCCGGCCCTGATGGGGATCCAAGTACAGGAGGAAGAGAGTGGACAGAAGCTGCCTGAAGTAGGCATTTCAGAAGCTCCAGGGCCAGCCTTAGGAGCAGCCTGCCCTGGGGAGGAGAACCAGAAATTGGGACGAAGGAGAAAGGGAGGCCCCGGAAATAGGGAGACCTCAAAACAGCTGTCTGAATGACGCCGTACAGCACAGCTTCACAATTGAAGGACTTCCTGGATGATGCATGGGAAGTATTGCAGATACTGAGGTTGCAAGAATCCAGACTAATCTCGTGTTTAAAGGATTCTTTTCAGATCCGAGAAAATCAAGAGAAAAGGACATTTGGACTTTGTTAAATCTCACACAGTATCTAATCTCAAAAACGTATTTGGAGCAACAGTGAGATATTAGGTCAGACCCATCAAATTAGCAAACAATACTAAGTCTGTTATGGGCAAGAAAAGATTGTCTCAAGTCAAGGATACAGAGCATCAACCCCCTTACATAGGTATCAGTGGACGCTGGTACAGTCGCCTTGGAGTGCAATTCGGAAAATCCTAGTAAAGGTAAAAGTAGATATATCCTACATGGCAGGTATATTCCCTGGGAAACTCTCCCATGGGCGCCCCAGTCAACAGGTGCAGCAATGTTCACTGCAGCACGGTTGTAACTGCAGGACCTAGAAACTACCTAAACGCCCATCAATAGGAGAAATGGACCAATAAATGTTCACTTAGTCAAAAAAAAAAAAGCATTAAAGTGGAAGAATTGGAGCTACATCTATCCACAGGGTTCCATCTCAAAACAAACAAATACTCAGTTTCTTTAACTTTCATGTAAGGCTGAAAGAGAAATTTAATTATAAATCAACCTAGGAATGACTATTATCTTTAGTAAGTTCAGAAATCTATTCATACGACATTCCACATTCAGATTGGCAACAAGGTGCACTGCAGTCTAAATCGTGCAAACAAAAACCAAAAATCCAAAGCATGATTGATGACTGTTCTTATATATAAGGTATGAATTCAAAGGCTAATGTACGACATACATATGTAGTAAGAATATAAAAATATACAAAGTAGCGATAAGCACCAAATTTAGGAGAGTCGCTACCCCAGGGGAAGGTGAGTCAGGAAAAGCATCAGGAAGAATCCTACAGGTAGCTTTGATTTTATTTGTCATAATTCATTTCTTTCTAAAGGAATCTAAAGCAAACAGGGTAAAATGTGAAGGTGGGCACAGACATGTGGGTGCAAAGTATACCATTCCCTGTATACCCTGCCTGCTCTACATATTTCAAAATGAGAAAGAGAAAATCGCTAGGACTCTCTGAGAAGTAAGAACTTGGGCCTCCAACAGCCATCGAGTTTGGGACACAGGGTGATATTTTGCTACTTGCCAGCTGCAAACATCCAGACGTTTATACTGGCCCTGGCACAGAGCAAGCGCTGCTAGTTAGCTTTTAGCTAACTAAAACAAACAAAGGGAAGTCCCAAGTTCGCCATATAAGTTGGACCGATGTGTTCTAAATCTGTGTCCCAGTGACAGGTTAGGGGTCAAGGGGCCTTTTTACCTCCAGCCTTCCCGCTACAGAGGGGAGCCATGGTGGGGATCCAACCCCAAGAGGTAGATGGGAACAGAGCTCGGAGGGGGCAGCAGGCCAGAGACAAACAAGGGTCACATTCCATCCTGTGGGTGGTAGGGTTAGGGCAGTGTGTGGTTTTCTAGGTGAACTCTCAGAGGGCAATGAAATCTACAGACTAGAGGAAGACTGTCATCTCTTCTTTAACTCCACTCCTAGTGTCTTGTTTTCTCGTGGACCTGCCCTAAGGGAGAGGAATAAGCAGCAATGTCCTCCCCATCCGAACCCACAGGAATGGGATTTCAAGGCCACATCAAGTCCATCCGTAACATCCGTTCATCTCTGAGCTTCCGTCTCCGCCTTATCTCAGAAAAGGGAACTTCTGTCCCCCTTCTCCTTATCAAGGAAAAGAGTATCTACTACCCGCATAGGGTGGCTATGAGAATTCCTGAAACCGTGTTTGTAAAGCACATCTCTAACACATGCTAACTACCAATATTAAACAGCCATGGGCGTCCTGTATTACTTTATGAGATTTTCATATTTTTAAACAACTGAAACTTTTCTGAAGTCTTCTTCCCCAAGACAAAATGGATCCACAATATAACATGCTATTATTATTCCATAATGTGTTTTCTTAAAAAACAGGCTCTATAAAATTATTCAAATATGTATTTCTCCCTATTAATTTATTATTAATTTCCCCTCTTAATATTCAGTCCAGGAATAACAAAATTAACATGTTCCTAAAGCAGACAGGAAAGCACTGAAATGAATACAATCTCCAAACAGGTCTTTTGTAGATGCGTGGATATCTCATCTAATGCTCACAGCAACCTTACAAAACAGGGGCTAGGACTAAGTCTGGGATCATGCGAGACCCCGGAGCTGGTGACACAACCCATCCAGGGAAGCCAACTCCAACTCATGAAGCCTCTAGTGCCAACAGCTTTTTTGGACATTGGAAGTGTTGTAGTCTCACCCATAATGCTTCAACGCTCTCCAACATTCATTCTCAACCCGGGGTGGTACTGCCCCCTCAGGGGACATCTGGCAACATCTGGACACATTTGTCATTGAAACTGGAAGAGGGGATGCCACTGGCTTTTAGTGGCCAGAGGCCAGGGATGCAGCGAACCGTTACACGATGCCCAGGACAGCCCCTACCACAGAGAATTATCCAGCCCCAGATGTCAATAGGGCCAATGGCGTGACATCCTGCTCCACAGCGACCCAGAAAACTAGTGACCGCTACCCTTAACACCCCCAGCAGTGCGGAGCTCACCATCAATCCCAACAGCCCACGAAACCCTTACTGGAACGTTCTCTTTTTCCGAAAGCCCAAAGCCACCCCTGTGGCTTCCCCCCGACACTAACTCATCACTGCGGGGACCAGGAGGAGGTTCCAGAAGTTCAAAGAGAGGAAACCTCCCCTCAAAAAGTTCCGTGTACAAGGAGGGGGCAGTGAATCGCATGCATTTTCCTAACTTGAATAACATAGGGCTCAGCACCCGGGTTCTGTAAAGGGCCAGAGAGTGAATATTTGAGGCTTTTCAGGTCACAGGGTCTCCACTGAACCTACTCGGCTCTGCTGCCGAAGTGCAAAAGTGGGCAATCAGTAGATGAATAAACATGGCTCTGGTCATTCAAATAAAACTTCATTCATGGACATCAAAATTGAAATTTCATATAATTTTCAAGGGTCAAACATTATTGGGCTTCCGTGGTGGCGCAGTGGTTGAGAATCTGCCTACCAATGCAGGGGACACGGGTTCGAGCCCTGGTCTGGGAAGATCCCACATGCCGCGGAGCAACTGGGCCCGTGAGCCACAACTACTGAGCCTGCGCGTCTGGAGCCTGTGCTCCGCAACAAGAGAGGCCGCGATAGTGAGAGGCCCGCGCACTGCGATGAAGAGTGGCCCCCGCTTGCCACAACTAGAGAAAGCCCTCGTACAGAAACGAAGACCCAACACAGCCAAAAATAAAATAAATAAATAAATAAAAATTTAAAAAAAAAAGATTATTTATTATTCTTACGATTTTTAAAAAAGCATTTAAAAATGTGAAAAAGATTCTTGGCCATACAAACTCAGGCAGCAGGACTGAAGTTTGTGGATCCCTGGAACAGGATGCTACGCTTTATAAAACACCGCCCTCTCGCTTAAGTCTCACAATAGCCCCCGAGGGGACTGTAATTATCTGAATTTTACAAATAAGCAAACAGATTCTCCCTCAGGGGTGAAGACCCAAGACCTCACCTCCAGGAAGAGGAAGAGGCAAGATTCTAATCCTCTAATCTTGCCAAGTAGGATAAATAATTACAATTCTTTGCAGAAACATGTACTAAGTGTCCACTTGCCACGGGGAAACTGAAGCAAACACAGCCCTGCACTTAGGAAGTTCAAGCCTTCAAGTGAGAGCAAAATAGAGATACCTGCAATAGAAAGTGGCAATGAGAGGTAGAGGGATGCAGAGGGCATGGGGAGAGCCCAGGGCAGGGATCTGGGGGCCTCCCCAAGCCGAGCCCAGGAGGAGCAAGGCAGTGGGGGGCAGGGAAGCCATCCCAGGCGGTCACTGCTTGAGCCAGAACAAGGCAGCAAGAAACAGCACGCTGCCTGGGGAATTACAATGAGTTCAGTGTCACGGGAGTCCAAGAAGCAAGGCAGGGAGTCAAAAGTTGAGGCTGGAGAGTTAGACAGGGTTAGATCATAGATGGCTGGGGGCTTGGGGTTATCCTGTTGGCTGTGGGGAACCAGGCACACATTTTCAGCACAGGCAGATTGTGTTTGATAGAGAATTCTCTGATGCTTCGTGGGAAATGTGTGTGTTTTGTTGGGGGGCAACAAGTGACAGGTTGGCGACAAGTCAGGGCACAGACTTGAATCAGGCAGGGGCTGCAGGAATGAGAAAGGGGCGATTGTATCAATATGCAGACAGTTAAAATTGATGCCTCGGCAGGGACTCGAGTGGAAGGGAGGGAGGGGAGGGAGGGAGTTTTGCCCTCCTGCTCCGTGTTTCCAGCTGAGTGACCGTGGACATGAGTGGCACAAACTAAGAAAGATAATCGCAAAATTATAACGTCAGGAACAAAGTGCTAAAGCAGCAGAATGGGATGATAAATCTGCCTGTAGAAATCAAGGAAGACTCCACAGCTGCAGTGACATTTAGGCTCTGCCTTTAACGATGATTAAAATTTTGCCAGGAGAAAGAGGAGGAAGTGGAAGAGGGCATCCCAGGCAAAAGGTACAGCAGAGACAAAGGCCCTGTTGATTTATATTGAGCGTGCAGTCAACCCAAACAACCTAGGTCTTTTTTACCAGGCAACTGTTAAGTCGTGGCTTCCAGTAGCTTTGCTCTGACATGGGGCCCTGAGGGGTAGCAATTACACTGAACCCTCCAAGACTTGATCTCGATAAATTAATAATTCCATCCAGATTTAGTCATTCCTCCCGGCTGTCTGGATCACCCCAATGTCTTCATAATGAGGCTACTTAGATGCTAAAGACAGGGCATGACACATGCCCAGACACGGCCCTTCCCACTGACCCAGAGCCGTAAACCAGGCTCTTAAGAGGGACAGCCCAGACTTCCAACATGCCAGACTGCCTGAGTTTGAATCCTGCCCATCACTTACTATCTTGCCCACCCCTTACTATCTGTGAGACCTCAGAAGCCCCAGTTCCCCCATGTGTACAATATGTATATTGAGACAGCACCCACGCACAAGGCGGGTGTGAGGATAAAACGAGATCACATGTGTAAAGCACTTAGAATAGTGTCTGGCACATGGTTATTCAGTGTATTAGCCCTGAGTAATGTCAGTATTGATACTATGATGACAACATGATTCTACCTCGTACATCTGTCCTAAAGCCCAGTCATTCCCAACTTACTCAGCACAGCAAGTAATCTGGGACATTCACCAAAAACTCTGATTCCTGGGTCCCAACCCAAGACTCACTAACACAGAATCTTAAGAGCTGTGGTGGATAAATCGGTGTGTTTAACAAGTGCCCGTGCAGCACTGGCCAGCCACACATCCAACCCAATACCTCCATCCCCCCAAACCTTTCTCAACTCCAGATATGGGCATGCCTGCCTTTCCGCCCTAGTCTCCAAGTTGAATAACTTTGCAACAAAAGGGAATAAAGAAACAATTATTTTTTTTCTGTTCTGAACAATTCCATGTTGTCTCCTAGTTGCTGTGTACATCTGAAGATGAAAATTGCAAGCCAACCTTTCCTCATTACTGGCTGGAGAATTCTGCCCCAGGTCAGCATGGGGCCCTCTATCCTTTTGTTTGAACACCACATTTTCTGGATTTGGCTTTTCTTTTAATTGGGACATTAACCCATCCCCAGTCCATTAGTAATTCCTCTGTTCTCCACAATTCTTCCAAGATGAAAGCAGTGCGCAAGTCCTCCTGGCCCACCAGGATGAAATTCACGCTGGCCAGAGGATCCCAGCTCATTTAGTGTGGCTCTGCGTGCTCATACAATCAGCTCACCTATCTTGAGTTTCAATTTCCTCTTACAAGTATTTGCTCTACTCTTCCCAGGCTGAAGATCGACCTCCTTGTCTAAAAAGGACAGAAGCATAATGGGAGCTGAGGAGTTCTGCGGGCCTGTTAGGATTGGTCTATCTGTTCCGGTTCTGAACCCACAGTGACATCGCTTTTCATTCTCGTTATAATTTTCCCGTAGTCTCAGTACCACGAGCTTTCAAGCTGAGTCCACTACACTTTGAGGTTCCTATTACCGTGATTCTTTTGTATAGTCTTCCTTGGTCACTGGCTCTGCTTTCCAATTTCCTCCAAGTCACTCCTGAATCCAAGCTCTTATTAAATATTCCACCGAAGCCAGAGTGGACCTTTCCATCCCCCTCACCTCCCCCTCTTCTTCCTGATCAAGATCATTCATGGTGACTGGCTCAACGTTTCACATCTGAAAGCAGCCCAAACCTAATGGAACCTTCCTCTTTTCTTTCTGGCTCTGAAGACAGCCTACCTAAAACCTAGGCTCTGCTGATTATCATAAACTCTTTAAGTTTAATCAATTGAATGTCTGGGGTTTCCCCCCTCCCAAACATCGATCTCTTCCTTTTTTCCCTTTCCGATGGTCAGAATCTACTAACAATTAAAGTACTGAGAAGGTAGATGATCAAATGCAGTTCACAAAGCTGGAAAACTCTTTTTGCTTTATATGTCTGTTCCCCTTATTCTTTACGGAAACAAAGGCAGGAATGTGTGTAGTAGTTAAGACTGGGGCCTCCAAGCAAACCTGCTTAGGTTTAAATCCTGGCTCCCCTCTGGCTACCTATGTGACCTTGACAAGCTTTATAAATTCATCTGTGCCTCCACCTCTTCCATAATAATAATAATATGGAGAAGAAGAAGAAGGAGGGGGGAAGGGGAGGGGGAGGAGAAGAAGAGTAATACTGGTCTCCTAGGATTGCTATGAAGCATAGCAACAACACCCGATTCACCGTAAGACAAGGGTTAGCTATTGTCATGATGTTGTTGGGGTTTTTTTTGTGAAGACTTTTATCTCTTTGCTACATAAATACCCGAGAAATATTTTTAAAGAATTCTGTGAAGTAGGAATACCGAAAAGAAACCAAGGTGATGCACTGTTGGTGGGTATGTAAATAGATACAGCCACTATGAAGAACAGTATGGACGTTCCTTAAAAAACTAAAAACAGAACTACCATATGACCCAGCAAGCCCACTACTGGGCATATACCCAGAGAACACCATAATTCAAAAAGACATGCACCCCTAATGTTCACTGCAGCACTATTTACAATAGCCAGGTCATGGAAGCAACCTAAATGCCCATCGACAGACGAATGGATAGAGATGTGGTACATATATACAATGGAATATTACTCAGCCATAAAAAGGAACGAAATTGGGTCAGTTGTAGAGACGTGGATGGATCTAGAGACTGTCATACAGAGTGAGATAAGTCAGAAAGAGAAAAACAAATATCATATATTAACACATATATGTGGAATCTAGAAAAATGGTACAGATGAACTGGTTTGCAGGGCAGAAATAGAGACACAGATGTAGAGAACAGACGTATGGACACCAAGGGGGGAAAGTGGCAGGGGGGTGGGGTGGTGGTGTGATGAATTGGGAGATTGGGATTGACATGTATACACTAATATGTATGAAATAGATAACTAATAAGAACCTGCTGTATAAAAAAATAAATAAAAAAAAGAAACCAAGGTGACAAAGAATAAAACTTCATTCACAAACATGTACAAAAGAAAACAAGTGAAATTCCTTTCATAACAGGTGATGTGTGGGTGTGGGTGGGTAGCGGTGGGGGGGGGGCAGCTCTGATGATGCTTTTATTATGCCTGTATCTCTTCGAAACAATATAAGCAAATATAAACAATTAGTTAAGACACTTTTAAAGCAGTTAGTGGGGTACATGGTAATAGAATAATGGAACCCTTCAAGACCAATTCTGCATGACTAAATTTTTTTAAATGTTTAAATCCAATTTATCACCATACATTTGCCAGATTCTCTACATTTCACAGGATTCCATCCATGACGTGGGAGGCTATGTTAAGAAGATTATTCAAGAGCTAGTGCCACTCTTTAAAGATCTTTCTCTGCATAAGTCATGCCACTGACAACACTTTGAATTTCATATCCCTGGAAATATGCTTGAAATGTGCAGAAGTTTAACCCTGGACTTTGATATTTTTGTTTTGTCACGTACTGTCCTGGAGGGAGAGCACGGCGTTTTGAACGGGTTAACTCTTTCTTGCCTTCATAATACAACCTAGACCACCTTAGGTGCAGGGGTCACACTGCCCCCTGTGACCCACTTCGTGTCCATCTTTATTTCAATTCTGTTACTAGTATGGGCCCTTGAATATCTCTGTTATCAGTACTTTTATTTTTTTCTGATTTTCATTTCTTTTAAACAAAGAGAATAGTCAAACAGCGGTGTTGATGCTGGTCCAGGAACCTGACAACCATGCTGACCTTGAACTCTGAGCTAGAAGATAGCACTGCAGTACAAGCGCTTGATAGACAAAAATCGGAGTGCCTCATCAGAGATGCAGTTTAGAGTGTGGACTTCTCAGGAGCTGAACCTATCAGACCTTAGGACCATATACAAACATGCAGCAAGTCAAGTGCACAGAGGTCTGTGCAGTCGCTGATCTCTTCAGCCCCTGTGAGGGGAGGCTTCCTAGGTATCAAGACTTTGTGGAATGGAGTGGCTATCAAAAGACAGACAGGAGTTTACAATAAGCGTCTGGATGTTTAACGTCAGGGGTAGCAACACTACACCTACAGGTTGACTTGGCTTATAAAAGTATAACACAATCATGAGACAGTGGCTCAGGCAGTTATGCAATTAAACTGCCACTGAAAGTTCCAGAAGTGCCTACAGCAATTCCAGTAGACGTGGCCAATCCTGCCTTTGATTGATTTTGCCCCATCAACTCATTACACTCAGCAGAGATTGCAACATGCTTTTACACAAGGTTCAAAACGTCATCGAGTAGTAAAGTACGTAGCATCAGACTGTGGTTATAATCAACTTGGAAATTAATGTAACTAAATACACTGAATATTGGTGATTGCTAGTATTTATCGAGCGCCTAGGAACGGTGCTACAATGCTTTCCATGGATATATCTCAACAATCTTCACAACAACCCTACAAGGTAGGTACTATTACTAGTGCTATTTCGCAGGCAAGGAAGCAAACTGAAGGGAAATCGCTATGAGTCATTTAGCTAGTCAATTTAGGGATGATATTCAAACCTACACCAAAAGGCTTTGGGGACCACTGTTAGCCACAGCCCCATCTCACACACACACACGCACACACACACACACACACACACACACAAACCATCAGGAAGCATCCTCAGACATTGGCTAAGGGCTGGAAATTGTCCTATAAGAATTAAGACCAAGTGACAAATCTACCTGCTGCCATTGTGAATTTTTTCCTAAAATATGATTCTCAAATATGATTGTGATATATGTTAACAGAATAATTACAATGTTTCTGTTCACCATGTGAAAAAAAACGGAGAGAAGACATCAGGTCAAACTTTTATAAACATCTTGCTTTTTAAGTCACCCGACTCCCCGCCCTATCCCGCCTCCACCATAATCAACCCCAGACTCTTCTAAAAGCACACATGGAAAATTATCAGTAAATACCCACCATGGTGAGTATATTCATTTTCAGTAGGTGATATATCGATGAGGGCATAATTACAGCCTGTGATAGACTCTCTGTACACTTTCTGTACCCCACACTCCTTGGTTTTCATGTACAATTAGGTCCGTTTCATAAAACCTGGAACATGATTTCACTTTTTAAAAATGGTTACCAATGCTTCTAGTCGCTGTAACTCTGATTTAATTTGAAGAGTTGGCCATGGTGATGATTTATCTAATTCTGAGTCCTTGATAAGATAATTATCAAGACAATTATACCATTATTCTGGTGAGAAAATCACATTCACAGCACAGCCTCCAGAAATGTGCTGCCATGAAGAGGGTTCTGTCAATAACGTCAGAGTTCAAAGTCATTCCTGAACCTGCTCCCAAAGCAGCACCCTGCCGGGCGGTGCTCTAGGTTAAGCCATGAAGAAGCCAGCCCACCAGCCCTGCATGCTAATCCACAGGTTACAGGGCTAATATCACCAGTTCCAGGTTCAACTCGGCGGGGCTGAAGACTAGCATTTTTTCCACCTATGGTTATCTTGAGTAGTTTAAGTCTGACATTTGGACAGTTGCACTATATAACCTGCAGAGGGGGTGTGCATCTTCCCTTCTCGAAGCTTCTTTCCATGTGGAAGGAACTCTGCTTTTCTAATACTCTCATCTGTTTCCACTCCACCTGTCAGTCAGACTCTGAACAGCAGTTCTCAAAGTGTGGTCTCGGGACCCCTAGGGGTCCCCAAGATCCTTCCAGGGGAACTGAAAAGGCAAAACTACTTCCATAATATAACAATATTCTTATCCTTTCTGCTCACATTCTCTCTCGAGTGTCAAGTGGGGTTTTCCAAAGGGTGAGTGATGTGTCATACCTTCACAGAGTAAACGCAGAAGCAGATACAGGAAACTCACTGTCTTCTATTAAGTCAGACATGGAGATGTGTAAAAAGACAAAAGCACAATGCTACTCTTCCTACTAATTTCGTTGTTCTGCTTTGGAAAATATAGTTATTTTTCATAAAAATTGGTATTTGTGTTACATAATGGCTTTAATACTTTTAAATGAATTAAATCAATACCATACAATTTCCTCAGTTTAATTTCTAATATGCTAAACAACAGTAGATATTACCCACATTATAGAAGCTCATTAGGGCACTTAATGATTTTTAAGAGTGTAAAAGGGCCCTGAGACCAAGAAATGTGTGAACTGCTACCCTAGAGAGAAGAGGGATGAACTGAACTTATCTGAAGGCTGAATTCGAAATAACAATCTGGGCACCTGGTGCCCGGCTCTGCCCCGTACTCCTCCCACCTGGGAGTCGCAGGCCCACAGAGAACAAGCACGGTGATCTCATTTTCCACGCTGGGAGCTCACGGATCCCCTGCGGCACTTGTAGGTGGGGGGCAGCACCACCTGCAACTGAGTGAGCTTGTCTATGGAATTCTGCGGTTCCATATTGGCAATAGACAAGCCCACGGATAAAGGCCATGCCTTCCAGCCCAGATCTCACCAGAACCATGGTGAAATTTTCCTTTCCTAACTGTTGACTCTTATGGCTTCTATTTCACTCTGTTCAGAACCTGGTTCAGGGAGGAGAGGTCCCATTTATTGGGCCCCTTCAAAGACTTAGGCATTTGGTGTACTCTCTGGAGACTTTGAGAAATAATAAAATAAAGGAATCCAGTGTTGGGGAAGAAAACAGTCCCAGAGGTACTGGGGCTCTGGGCAGGGGAGAAAGGGTGCTTTCCTAGGGCCCTGCCTGTTTTTTCAACTTGGTGGTTTGTAGTCTTGATTGTGCAGTGTGGTGGGTTTTTATAGTTGGGCAGGTAGCTTTTAACATCAAGAGGCTTTAGTTCCTAAACCACAGGGTATTTTGATCTTGATGTGTGACCACAACTTACGGTGGTTATTCTCTAGGAAAGTGCTTGTTTACAGAGGTAGGGCCCAGAGCAAAGACGGTGGACTTCAGGGAAGGCCATGGACCAAGGAGACAGGCCACGCGGTGACCTTAGCCGAATGGCAAAGGCCTTTGGGTGAGGGCTGTAGCAGCGTGGCCTTGGTAAAGGTCTGAGGCAGCTCAGGGCTCCTGGGGGTGCCCGTGAATGAGCAGAGACAGCTGAGGCACAGAAAAAGGGGATTATTTCAACATCTCCTGCCTAAAGACTAGTGAGCAGAACAATATTTGCTATTTTTAAATGGCAGTGAATTCAAGAGCCCTGTGGAGGTTCTCACTTCAAATTATGAATGACAGGTCTAGGAGGGCAGCACTGGATTGTCTGCCTCTAATTCCGCTCTGCATTCGGAGGCCAAGGAAGGCACATCTTGGCTTCTTGTAACCTGACCACAGGCTCAAGGGCCAGCCTCCACCAAGCAGTCTGGACTGATCTTTATAAACTAAGGCGAAATCTTCCCCTGCAGATGGCCTTTTTTTGGCCAAAGCAACCCCACAGCAAGTGGTGAGAGACAGAAAACACCTGCTCCCAAGACAGTGCATCCCCCAGTCATCTACGCAACAGAGCCCACACTGGGGACAGTGGCGGGCTGACAGCCTCAAGGGGCTCACAGGGGAAGGCCAGGTAGAAGGTTTGAATGTGCTGGTTGCAAATCAAAATTCATCTGGGAGAGGCTCCCTGTGGGAGGTTAACTTTAGCATTCTGTATTTATCTCGGGGGAGGGGACCCACCTGTGCCTTCTGGGTTTTCTTTCAGGAAGCTGGCATTTGAGATACTGCCACCTATGTGCAAGGTTCAGAAATACCCCCGGTGGCGATCCCCATCTTTTCGGAGGTGCCCTTCCTTCTCGTCCAGCATATTCAGTCTCTGTAAGTCTCCATTTCCTCTTTGACCTCTGTGTTTAGTTCAAAGGTCACGACTTACAGACAAGAGGCTTAGCCCCATTAGCATTGGGGAAAGACTCAACCAGGGAAGGTTCTTGCCACCCATGGTGAGTCCTTCCCTCAGATGTCACCCGCTTCCTATCATGGTCTTCGGGACATTTAAGAACAGGCTCTGGGGTCATAATGTCGCCCAGAAAAACTTTCCTAGGATCAGGATCAGTTTGCTTTCCAACTCTGTAGGCTGCACAACTACAGGCATACTCAGCTTTAGTGCACTCTGCAGATATTTTCTTTTTTACAAATGGAAGGTTTGTGGCAACCGTGCATGGTCAGATAACGGTTAGCATTTTTTAGCAATAAAGTCTTATTTGATGAAGGCATGTACATTGCGTTTGTAGACATAATGCTATTGCACACTTAGAAGACCACACTATAGTGTACACATAACTTTTATATGCACTAGGAAACCAAAAAAATGTGTGACTCCATTTACTACGGTATTTGCTTTATCACACTGCTCTGGAATCTAACACACAGTTATCTCCGAGATGTGCACGCACTGCTGTGACCATCTTGTGGGCGGCATTAGGTTTGAGGACTCTTTATGAAGTAAAGCTATTGATCGTCCAAGACGGCATGAAGTTGGGAGCAAGACTGTCCTGAGAGAGCCCATCTCTCCCTCTGAGGGTGATCACCACCCTTTGGGATGAGCACGCACTTGATGGGTAAGAACATAATAAACTCAGTGGTTAATTCAAACTCTGCGGGAGGTTTAGTGGAACCCTTACTCCCTCCTTCCATACAGAGCTACACGAGCAACGTCCCACCTCCACCCACCCCCCAACCTCTGTCAACCTTTCTGGCCAGTCTGGATGAAACGACTGGTCACACAGAGCCTGGTCCCTTCCTCACCTCTTTTCTGTTGGGAGCCCAGCCTCCTTCCACAGCGCCAATGTTGCCAGGCTGTAGATGACCTTAAAACAGCAGGATCCCTAGGTGGGAAGCTGGCTCTCATCCAGCACCACTAAAGATGGGAGGCGGGTGTAGGGGGAGGGGAATTAATTCAGCGACCTTATGTATGTCCTACCCTCATCTTTCTCAGTAATAAAGGTTGTATTGTGGTTCTCTATCTGCTGACTCTTCTGTCTTATTCATCCAGAACTTAGACGGATAAGAAGCACTGCTTATTAGGTCTCTTCAAAGTCACCAAAATTACCAACGAGGCCTCAACATTACTGAATACTCAAAGGCCAAGGCTGAAGATCAAAAAGAAGCCAGGCCAAATAACATCCTTAGACCGCCAGCAGGGCCACAAGTCCACTAGGATGGCTGGACGCTGAGGGTCTGAGAGCAGACAACCAAGTCTCTTCAAGTGCTCGGGGAAGCCCAAGTCCTGGGAACAGAGAATCACATGTGCCTCTGCATTGCTGGGTGTCTACAGTTCAGGGCCAAACCGGCTTGAGGTCAGGAAAAACAGGGCAATTCATAGCACTGTCAACCAATCATCAGTTACCTGCATCTCTTAAAATCACCACTAGGGGTTGTTTGGCCAGAGACAGAAATCACCTATTTCCACAGCAGCCTAGCCTAATACTGGCTCAGTGTTAGATTTTTCCATTCATAAGG
Organism: Balaenoptera borealis; assembly: GCF_965194805.1. Taxonomy (NCBI): domain Eukaryota; kingdom Metazoa; phylum Chordata; class Mammalia; order Artiodactyla; family Balaenopteridae; genus Balaenoptera; species Balaenoptera borealis. Next base: position 47,500,101 of record NC_138875.1, on the reverse strand, counting down.
CCAAAGGTTGCTCCCTGGAATTGAGATCCTTGAAGTCTTCATTCTAGAGTCCAAATTCTCCTCCAGGCTGCAATCCTACAAAATCTTGAATAGAAAGACTTATCTTGCTCCCACTGGGTCAGCTCTTGGAGACTTCCAAGGACCTGATTGTTACCAGGGAGGAAGAAATACTCAAACCCTGGGAGGTTCCTAGAGGTGTGCCTTTGGGTGAATGGGTTAAGCCAGGCTGCATTCAGACTTTTGTAAAATGGATGATGATAATGATGCCGACTTATCTCAGGAGCCTGAGGTGAGGATTACATAAGACAATGCAGGCAGCCTGCTTGGCCTGGCACATAGTAAGCACTCCACAAATAATAGATTTAATCACGAGTCAGCTTTCCAGAAGGCTCACACTCCTTGGAAATATACTATACGAACCATGACTGAAAACGTTAGGCAAAGAGAATGGGCAACAAATAGCAAGGCCAAGCTACGGACGAGTTACAAACTTCATTCCATGGATTAGGGCTCTGCAGACACCGCAAGGAAGACGAAAGGCCAGAACATATATAAAAACAATCTCCATCGCGTTAGTAACCAAAAGAATACAAATTGAAACCAAAAAGAGATACCATTATGCAGTCCACCAGGTCGTTAAAAATGTTAACGCTTAACTAGAATATGTATACTAAGATTATGGAAAAAAAAAAGTAGGTACATGGTGCTGGTGGACCAGTTTGAGAACAACTCTTGCAGTAGTTGGTAAAGAAGAACAGGCACATAACTTGTAACCCAGCAATCCTACTCCTTGGGACATACCCCAGAGCAGAATAGCATTCCATCACTGGGAGCTTGCTGGAGATTTACTGAATCAGGAGCTCAGGGAATCGGGCCAGGAATCTATGTTTAACAAGCTTTAGGTGATTTTTATATAAGCTAAAATTGGGGAAATGCAGCCCTAGAGTAGCCCTGGCACTTATGACCAGGTGGCATGTACAGGAATGTCTACAGCAGCAAAATTCTGAAACCAGACACACAGTCCATCAGCAATGAACTGAATAAGTAAATTGTACCATATTTATAGCATGCAGTGCTCTAGAGCAGTGAAAATGCATACATTATAGCTACACGACTCAGTTGAATGAATCTTATGGACATAATACGGAGAAGAAGGAATCACAAAAAAAATATATATATATACACATCTGTGTATATATACACACATATACATACACACGTATACATGGTACATTTACACATATGCATGATATATACACGTTTATATAAACATCTCTATATATACTTTTACACATATATAAAAGGGATATATACATAGATGATAAGACTATAAAGAAAATCGGTGAGTAATTATCACAAAAATGAAGATAACGGTTACGTCTGGGAGGAAGGAGGGAAATGGGAACAGTACTCTGGAGACTTTCAAGGCACTGGTAATATTCTATTTCTCAACCTGTCTGGTAGTTGTATGGACATATTTTGTAAACTTTAATTATTGTTTAAACTGCATATATGCTTTATATACTCCTCTACATGTACCACATTTTACAATGGAAAAAGCTGTTTTAAAAAGTCTATCCTGCCTTAATTTTTTTACCTGCATTCAAATAAATATCAAACCTAGGAACACAGGCTCCAACATCAGGCTGCTGGCATTTGAATCCTAGCTCCATCACTTAACAAAATAACTTTGGGCACCTCAGTTTAACCTGTCTGTACTTTGGTATCCTCATACGTAACTGAGTACAATTTTTGTGCAAATTAAATGAGTTAATACATGTAAAGTACTTTGAACAGTGCCTGGCACATAGTAATTACTCAAAAATAATGCAATATTATTAAGATAGAATGAAACTAAGTTAAATGTAACATTTCCTGCATCTAATCATCAATAAATCATCAACATCTACAAGAACAATGAATCTACCTTCACTCTGTTTTTGCAGATTCTGTACTGGCATCAACCAGTATGATAAGACTACCCTCAACCCTCTCCTCCCTGCTGGGTCCTCATCATCATGTTAAAAGCATTCAGAGACTAAGTAACCTACTCTGGTTCCAAGCTAGTCTCAAAACAACACACACACACACACACACACACACACACACACACACACACACACACACACACGCATGCTTCTGTCCATAAAAGAACATTAAAGAATTAAATCACAGAAGCAAAAAGACAGACCTAGGAAGACACCAGAATAGCTCCTGTTTGATTACCTGTAATTCCCAAATCAAAAGCTGACAGAATGACACTCCATATATATTCATCCCTTTCCCTAACTGTATCAGCCTAGACATCTGTTAGAATTGAAGGAGGAATGTTAAAATATGCGCCGTTCAATTGTGGCTTCCGCATGCAGTCTAAGGGGCACTGGCAGAGGGACAAGTTATCCCCCTGGAACACTGAACACAGAACAGAGCTTCGAACGTATCAAGCACTCAAACTTATTCAAATAATTAAATTACCCCTGATTATGTTTGTGTAAAACGAGGGTAATGATTATACCCCCAAATCTTCAGTTAAAGATCTTACATCTTGTTTACCATATGAAAGCACTTTTCTAAATGATGTATATACATTAACCCACCTACTCTTCCTAACAACCTTACGACAGATACTACTTATTACCCCCATTTTACAAACGGACATCCTGCGGGATAGAAACGCCACACATGCTGTCCAAGTTCACACAACAGCCAAGTGTCAAAACCAGGGCCCCAAAACAGGTCGTCCAGCTCCAGAGCCAACATTCTTAACCATTGTGCACATTGCCTCGCTAGGCAATCAGCACAATTGGAGAGAGAAAAAAGGACATCCAAAAGCCTATGGCAATCTGTACTTAACAGAGGAAGCATTTGTTTAGAAAAACCAGAAGTTTTCTTGGACAAATGACAGCTACCCACATGTTAAGACCTCCCTCTTCATACCAAATACAAAAGTAAATTTCAGATAAGCAAAATATCTCAATGTGGAAATATAAAGAGGTAAATACAATCTGATACAGCATGATGTTTGAGAAGACTGTGTTTGGAGGTGGACAGTCTCAATTTATATCCTGGCATACCCACCAAAGTAGTATTCCAGAAACACACCATATGTATATATATTTAATTTATTATATATAATTTACTCCAATATATACAACTTATATATAATATATAATACATATTACATATTACATGTTATTATGTATATTATTATATATTATTTATTTTAATTATGAAGAACCAAGACTCTAGAAAATAAGATATCAGAGTCTTGACGATTCTTAACAAATCCATCACATACACAAACACTAGAAAAAGTAACCTCACTGTTTTCCAAAATGCTTTTATTCTAGGTCATAAAATGTTATAAGCTATCTACACATAATCCGTTGTTATCTACATTCAAATATACCACTATCCCCCTTTTAAACAAAGCTCCATTGAAACAGCCTCAAATAAAGGGAAAGACCATAAACCAAATCATGGACTTAATTCAGTTTCATTTACAAGGCACTTAGCTATAAATCAGTTAAATTAAATCAATGGTTATGCGATTCTCCCCAAATGGTCTTAGCTATCTGTCAAACAAAAAACACAGAACTGTAAATAAAATTTAATGCTGAAAACACAAACGCTGTATGTAAACAATTGCTTTTATGGTAGAAAACTATGTGTAAGGGTGAAACACAAGTGAAATACCAATTAGATATCAATAAGCTAAAGCCACACAAGAGTACAATCTTTCTAAATATTGTAAAGTCCACTCAGGTACAAACATAAATAAATTAGAGCCGCCTTGAAAAAAAACAGACCCTTGGTGGGCCATTACCTCTGGATATGGATTCCTTAGTCGTCATCCTTTTGCATGGAATCCTCCACCTAGATTCTAGCTCTACTCAACACGTATTATAAATGGTGAGAAAAGGCCCTCAGAAAGCAAGCTTGGGACAAGCACGGCGCTCTGCCTCTTTCACGGCAACCTCTCAGATATTTAAAAAAGCTACACAAACACAAAAGAGGATCAACTATACCCAAAGATGCAATGACCAGCCGGAAAACTAGCAGTTTGTGGTATTGTAACCCCCAACTTAACCTTTTTTTAAATTAAAAACAAATCTTGATACTATGTATAAAACAGATAATTAATGAGAACATACTGTATAGCACAGGGAACTCTACTTAATGCACTGTGGTGACCTAGATGGGAAAGAAATCCAAAAAGGGGATAAATATATACGTATGGCTGATTCATTTTGCTGTACAGTAGAAACTAACACAACGTTGCAAAGCAACTATACTCCAATAAAAATTAATTAAAAACAAATCTGGGTAGGGCCTCATTGAGAAGTGGGTCACTAGGAAGCTCAGAGGAGGTATTAAGAAGCATCACTGAAAAGATTAGTCTTAACACCCAAACCTTCTGCTTGAAGACTTCAAGTCGAAAAGATATTTAGTGCTTTGTCTCCACCCTCCTTCTGATATACGGAAGGGCAAGAAAAGCTGTACCTTACTAAATTCCAAATGTCTTTGGTTTTTGGTGAAACAATATTGCCAATTTACCAGAACTAAAGAAGAAGATATCTAGGTAGGAAAATCCACAAAAGGTGTTTCGTAGTTTGACACCATAAACACTGAAGTGACCTTTAGCTGCAATGAAAACAGCCTGTTTTTATTTTTGTTTTTAACTCAGTTTTCACCTTCCTTAATCCCCCAGATCCTTCTATAGAGTCCACGAGCCTTTCTTAATTTTGTGACTATTAAAAAATATATAAGATACAAATATACAGATGATTCTACAAATTGAGTGAAAGATGCCAGCTACAAAACGGTATACAGTGTATGACTTCATAAAGTACGGGAATAAGCTAAACTGATCTATGCTATTAGAAGTCAAGTAAATAATTACCATTGAAGAGATGGCTGACTTTGGAGAGGGTACCCCTGGGATGCTGGTAATGCTGTGTCTTGACTGGATGCTGATTAAATACTATGATCAATTAATGAACACTCAGCAGGCTATTCACTTATACGTGCACTGTCCCGTACACATTTGATACTTTTCATAAAGAGTGAGTGAGTGTGTGTGAAATTTAAATTTTGAATTTCCTGAAATATAATATGAGAAGCAAGACATGAGAACCCAATCTTGGAGTTGCTCTTGTGGGGGTGGGTACCAAAGGAGCTGTGAAAGACTAATATTTTGGTTGCACAAAACACACTTTTCTTTACTAACTGGACCAGAAAGCCATAAAGAATGAACTGCAGACTTTGAACTGTTGTGTTAGCCAATTAAGACAACAAAAGAAGAAAAATTAAAGTAGTCACAGCCTCTGATTTATTAAAGATTTGTGTTAAGCACAGGGATTAAATCATAGCCTTTAACTTAATAAGTTTAATGTTTTTTAAGTGATTTATTTCAGAGTTCGCTTAACAGCTCCCCAACCAACTAAGAGACATTTTGTTTGCTATTATAGTCAAGCCAAGTGTATCCACCCACCAACAATAGGTCAAGTTACAAACAAAATAGTTCTAGGCTTTTTGGGCAGCAAACAAATCAGTGTGTACTCAGTCACGCCACAAAACAGTCACACAAAAAACCTGTTGTAGATGTGGACGTATATATTTTTAAAAGATGTGAACTGATTTCATTTGTGGGAGAAGTAATTTAAATTATTCAAAATGGAAAATGTGCCACTAAACATTAAAATATTTTAACACAGTGATAGAATCTCTTGAATTTACTTTTACAGAAAAGAACACTGAAAAAACACAGTTTCAAAAAAAAACCCAAAAAACAAAAACCACCATGCGTAGCGTGAGGCTTTCTTGGCTCTTAGAAAGTATTTTAAGTTCCAGATTCACACACAAAAAATTGTTTTTTGAGTACTTACCAACACATTATTTGTTGATCAAGACAATTTGAAGAACATCATAAAACTGATTATGAATCATTTACCTAAGATTTCTTTCTTCTTTCTCTAAGAGAACATATTTAAAAAAAAAAAAAAAAAAGAATGAAAATCTTAACCAAGCATTCAATTTTGGTTTCAGATGCCAAAATAAATCAAACAATTTAAGGTCAAAATTAAATAGAGAATGTAACTCAAAAGTTAACTACTTTACAAAAACCTTATAAACTCAGTAGTGAGGAATTGAAATTTCCCTCTAATTCGATATTCATTCCCTGAATATCATATTAAAAGGGTCCCAGCCTGGTGGAGGGAAAACACCTTGGGCCTTGGTCAGGCTTAACTCTGCTATAACCAGATATGGTTCTACTATGGATTCTCACAATAAATACTCAGGCTGTCTGACTCCCTCTTTGATAGTCTCTAAAATGGAAATAAAACCACCTATGTTACAAGGTTATAGAAATAATTAACTGAGGTAACATGTTAGTTTCCTTCCCTGCAATAAACTTATTTCATTCTTAAGGTTTAGTACTACCAGACGTTGGTTTTAAAAAAAAATATTTGAAGAGATGACAGCAAATATCTAAAGTTTCAAATAGTTTTTTATCTGGCGTGTGTGCTCTTCTGACTTATATGAATGACCTACTGATTATTACTAAAAATAAAATAAATTGTGAAATGTCTTAGAACTGCATATGGGAAAAAAAAAACACAGAAAGGGCATTCCTTAGAATCCTTACTGGAAGCAGTAATACGAATTTCGATACTTTTTTTTTTAATGTGTGAATTGTCATTTGTATTTTAACCAATTTCATTGTGGTATAATTTACATACAATAAAATGCATCCATTTTAAGAGTATAGTTCAATGAGTTTCGAAAATTATACCTTCACCTAACCACCACCATCAAGATCTAGAGCATTCCTGTCACCCCCAAAATTCCCTCATGCCCCTTTGTAACCATTCTCTTGTCTCCATCCATATCCAGCCCCAGAAACCACTGAACTATTCCCTGTCCCTACAATTTAGATTTCCCTTTGCCAGTATTTTACAAATTTTGATATTTAATGCAACAGAAGAAAGTTGAATAAACTCAAAATTTATTTTAATAATGAGGATAAAGAGAGTCATTTCACATTTCTAGTTCCAATATTTCTGGAATAATAAAGATTCCAAATTATGATCCTTTAATTTTTTTTTTTTTTTACTAATTCCTTAATCCACCAAAACACTAAATTATATACAGAATGGGGGTGGGGAAACTCCACATGAATGTTTTAAATTATGATGGTCAAGTACAATTTTTTAAAAAACACAAAAACCAACATTAAAGCTAAGACCATAAAAATATAAAACTATATGGTCATACATAAGTATGCTATGGTCAAGTTAATTTTTAAAATTAACATAAAAAACAATATTAAAATTACAATATATAGTAGTACAGAAGTACACTATTACTCCAGGATTTATTTATTTATTTTTAGTATAGGTAGGTATAATTTGCAAAAGAAAATCTAAGAACAGATCATGGATCAAATACTTCTCCAAGTTACTCAATTATGAATGCCATATTATATTTATAATAACACCTCCTTTTAAGTGACTCAGGCTGTTTTAAAAGCATTACACCACTAATTCTCCCAATGCTACTTGAGAAAGTTAAATATCTTACTTGAGGCTGTAGACCAAAACATCCGATTCTAATACTAAACATTCTTCTGCATCTCAAGTTCTAGGTACTAGTAAGGTCCACTTTAGACTACCTTTTCACTATCAGAACAGGTGAAAAATTAAATGTTCAATCAGTCAAGAGAATGTAAGAGATATCTTAATGGTTTAACCAACTAGTATAATCTCTCGGGCACAGATAACTCAGCACAGTGTGGTCATTCCATGACACAACATGGAAACTATCTATTACATAACTACCCATTGAATTTAGCCAATCTTCCTTGGACTTACTTATAAGCTCAGCCCGCTACAGGTTGTTCTCAACCCAACTTTAGGATGTTCTAGTGTTAGTGTAGGTCATCTTCATCTTATTTCTACTCTGCTTGATTTTCTGTTCTTCAGTTATAGCTTCTCTCTGTGGTCTATGTCCAATTCCTCTTCATTCAGAGGCCTTGAAATCCCACTGATGATTTTGGCTGTCCTTCCCTGAAGCTTTTCTAGGTAGGTACCTAGCGATTATGCCAAAACATTAGGTGGTTTAACAATAATTTTCTTGAACTGGAAGTAGAACTAAAATGTTTTGTTCCACACAGCAGGGGTTCTCAAATCTGATGGCACATTACTCCATAATTTATTAAATCAGTTCCGACTGGACTTTCAGAGACCATCTAATCTGATCTTTTGTAATTATAAACAATGCTTCAATGCATATCCCTGTATGTGTAAATATATACATCATGCATACATCATGAATACAGACATATCTGTAAAAATGACTAGAGAAGAACTTGCTAGGTCAAGAGGCCATATTCTTTTTTTAAAAATAACTATTGTTTATTATTAATTTACAATGTTGTGTTAGTTTCAGGTGTACAGCAAAAAGTGATTCAGTTAAACATCCATCCATATATATATGTATATAAGTGCTTCTTCAGATTCTTTTCCTTAATAGGTTATTACAAGCTACTGAATACAGTGCCCTATGCTATATAGTAGGTCCTTGTTGTTTATCTATTTTATACATAGTAGTGTGTATATGTTAATCCCAAACTCCTAATTTATCTCTTCCTGCTTTTGCCTTTGGTAACCATAAGTTTGTTTTCTATGTCTGTGAGTCTATTTCTGTTTTGCAAATAAGTTCATTTGCATTTTTTTTAGATTCCACATATAAGTGATATCATATATTTGTCTTTCTCTGTCTGACTTATTTCACTTAACATGATAATCTCTAGGTCCATCCAAAAGAGCTATATTCTTAATGCTGAATGATATGCTATCATATATGATAAACTATTGTCAGTAGCCCTCAAAAATCATACTCTATCACTCTGAGTACCTGAAAATCCCTGCATTTCAGGTTAGTTATTAAAGTCATTCCAAAGTCTTTGAAAAGGAATCATTTTGGGATATTTTAAGCAGCCCCAAGAGTCACAGAACTAGAAAGTCCCTTAGAGATCAACTAATCCAACCAGGCCCAAGGTTTTATTATTGAGGAAAATGAGGTCAGCAGAGTTTAAGAGACTAAACTACATCTGGACCGGATTAGAACCCCAGGCTTTCTGCCCTTGACACTAGCTCTTGACCTTGACACTATGTCAGGGCAGCTCACTTGCACAGAACAAAGTTATTATACTCTTTGTGCCCAAACCACCTTGGATGACACACACAAAGTTATCAATTAACTATCAATTGACAGTTCATGCCAAATTGTGGTAAATGTTGCAGGGGACACGTGTAGATACCAGTCCTGAACATACTACTGCGTATATATATGCACCCCAAGAGCCTGGGTGCTGTAAGTACAGTTGGAAGCTCAGACAAGGAAGTACACTGGGTCCTAAAAAGAGTAAGACAGAAAAACTGAGCAGTATTTATGCATAATCTAAAATAGAGCTTAAAAGCTCGATTGTAACACAAATCATCATCTTTAAGTTCAAATTTTTCAAAAGGTCCCATTGAGATCCTGAATTCACCTTCTGCCTACTTTAAACTCATCACTTGGTATATGCAGAAGATGTAGCTCTTACTACAATATTTATCTGTATATACTTCCTCCCTGGCATGAATAGGTTTGTTTAATTTAAAACTTATCTACATTTAGTTAAATATACAAAGACTAGCATCCGCTCAAATTAACTGGCATAATTTACTGAGAAATTCAAACAAAAATAAGTTTGTAGAAGGAAAAAACAGAAATGTGAGGCGTAATGATTTGTTGGTACAAATTATGTTTCAGCTTAAAGTTCTTAACCCAACTTGAAAATAGATTCTAGAAGGTGTACTCATGGCAGATGTGAAATAATTACTCAAATAACAAAACCCAAATTCCAAATCTATCATATTTTTTAAATGGCTGATGAAATTCACCACAAGTCTGTGCAGTGCTTAAACTTGATTAATTTTTGTATTTGAGCCAAAAGAGCAAATTTGAATAATGTTAACTTCGGCAAAACCATAGAAAGTACATACAAACACTACATTTCTTAAATAACAGCTGATTTTTTTTAAAAATCACTCTTCTAACTTGAGACTATCCCTCTGAAAACACGATGGGGATCAGAATTTTTTTGAAGGCGTTTTAAAGCAAGATTAACTGTTGCTTTAAGTCTTGACATTTCCCAATTAATAACCCTAAAGCTTAATGAGGCACAACAGATTTAAGAATTGAAGACTTTTAACGAAAACAGAAATTAAGGACAGTTTGGTGCAATACACTGTCACCAAAATAATCTGTTCCAAGAAGAATTGAGTCTCTACATGTAAAAAAATACAAACTATCTAAAAGAATTTCCCCTTAAAATCTCAGTTCAAACTTTTAGAAGAAGGTCAGGGTAGACTCTGATGAAGGTATGAAAGTCTACTTTGTAAGTAAATTTTGAACTTGCAATTAAGGCCTAAAAACTTATATATAATTTTAATTTATGTATATGTATATATATATAATTTTAAAATATGCTTATAATAATATTTTAGGATACACAAATTATTTTTCAAATCACACCTAGAACATGTGCAATGTACCACTGTTAGTAATGGCCACATGACACAAGTTTAAAAAAGGGCAGAGACGCATAAGTGGAATAAACTGTGAACATCAACTATGTTAATTCTCCTTACTTCCATAGGAATTTGTTACAAAGGTGTTAAAAATCAAATAAACATGCTGAATACATATATGGTCTATACTTAAAATGATTATTGTATCCTAGATCTTCCACATTCTAAAACAAAGCTTTTTTTTACATTTCATGTGTTGAATATTAATGCCTTGAAAGTCTATACTTAATAGGTGAAAATCACATATGGTTTGTGCATCTTTTTTCATACATCCTCATCCAGGGTTGAAAGCAGAACCAATGCAGTAAGACTAAGAATCTAGAATATCTGTGAACCTTAAGGAGGTGTCCTTGATGCTTCATAACCCATACAAACATATCTAAATTAGAACAATGCAGCTATGCAATTAAAATGTGAACTAGAAAAACAAAGCAGGCTTCTAATCTATTCATTACTGGATGGGTAGTAAAAGTAAAATTGGTTTTTATTCCTGATGATAAACCGATTTAAGGATTTGAAAGTCACTTGTATAATTTAAAAGGAAAGCTTGTCATAACTTTGTGATATCCCTTGATCAGTGAAGTTTAATGCTCAAATTCTGCTTTTTTTAAAAATAGGACGATGCTAATGCCTCAAGCTAAAATGAGGAAGAATAGAGAAAATCTTAAAGCTGAATATCATAATATGCAAAATTGACTAGAATTATGTAAATCTAGGTAACAGAATAACTCAACTAGTAAAGACTCTCTCAAAGTGAAAAAAAAGAAGTGTTCCAAGTAAAAGAACACTTCAGTTAATTAAAGGCATAAAGTCCTTTTGAATATTCAATTATTCTTCTTTAACTGGTCTGAAAAAATAAGGCGGCTCTGTATCTACACCAATAACCTACTCATTCTCTTTTCTAAAACTCGTGACTCCTTAGTCTGGCCTGAAAACAAATGAACAAACAAACAAACAAAAACCTAGACTTTTAATAGCAGATGACTCCAGAGGGGCCATTTTCACCTTGCAGATAGATCTGTGTTATTCTGGTGTGTAAAGCAGACCATTAGCACAAAGTCATTTCCAATCTCAGTGTACACAATCCACAAGGTGCACTTAACCCTAAAACTCATGTTGCATAAACTGCTCTGCTTCCACTTCTAATGACCTTGCAAATCACTCAATGTTATTGCTTGACTCGAACCCGTGAATAAGCCAAACAACTTGATGACAAAGTTTTAATCTCCCCTTTCCTCGAGGTTTATAAAAGTCAACATGACATTGGCTTGGAAGAAACTGAGAAAGAACACAAAATGGAAAAAGGAAAGGGCGTGATTTGACGTTTATAAATGATATATTTTTAAAATGCTTAAGGAAATAAAAGACAATGACCTACAAAATCCACACCTGGTTTCAAGGCAGATGACTCAAAGAGGAAATGAGATTGCTCCAGTGGTACACACTTCAGTCCCAAGTTATCAGCGACCAACAAACGTCTCCTCCTGTCCTAACTTCACTGCACAGTATTCAATTAAAACTTACTTTCAGATCAAAAAGTTGGTAAGCATACCATCCACTGCTGGACTCACTCTTAGGACTTATTATAAGTTGCCTGTAAATAAGTCAGACCATGCCATGATATCCAAAACATAATGTTTTTTAAAGTGAGATTTGTTTAATCTATGACATATTTGTTTTTTTAAAAAAATCTGATGTCCACAGGGTTAAGTATATCTTGCTTTCCCCTTAACTTCAAACACTTGAAGTAGCACTTTTCTCCTTCTTCCCCATTCAGCCGAACCTCCTCAAGAAACCCCATTTTAAAAGAAGAAACAATAAATGAAGTGACAGGAGGTGAAAGAATGAGTGTGCGCTCCAAGAATAAAGGGCGGTTTTATAACAGGAGGTACTTTTGTTAGCAAGTGACTGGCAGGTCTCCTCCCCCAAGTTAGAAGAAATTCCATCCACTCCCCAAAAGTGCAGAGGCCAAAATGTCTAGTTTAACAGTTTTGAAACCCCCGAGTCAGGAGAGAGAAGGGGGGCGGGGGAGGGGGGGCGGACTGGCGAATGGGAGAAGGGGAGAGAAAAAGACCAGCTGGAGATGATAAGAACAAAAGGAGAAACCCAAGAAAGGAGAAAGGAACGGCGGGACCCGGGCGGCCCGGGAGCCAGTGGGAGGGAGAAAGCCGGAAAGTAGGTAGAGCTGGACCCGGGGGAGGAGAGCGCGGAGCCGGCGCACCATGGACAGGGCTCGGCGCAGCCGCGGCCCACACCCCTCTAGGGGGCGGCGGGAGGGAGTGTGAGAGACCGCGGGCGCCAGCCCGATCCAGCCCCCGGCGCCCGCGGCCGGAGCGCGCCAGGCCCTGACTCACGCAGACCACAGAGAGGGGCGATCCGCACCATCTGTCCCTGCCCCGGTCGCAGCGGCACTTGCAAGCCGCGCCCGCACTTTTTGGAGCGGCCACCGGCCGGCCACCCCTAGCCGTCGGCGGTGCGCTGGGGGCCCATCGGGCGGATTCCCCTGAAGATCCTGCCCTACAGTGAAGGCGGACACGCCCCTCTCCCGCAGCTGCTTGGGGCCCCCGCCGCCCGCGGGAGCAGACTCGCGACCCCCGCCCGGACCCCGCCCAGCGCGGGTGTCGCAGCCGCGGCGCGTGGCGTCGCTTCACAAGACCCGACTGGCCAGCCGGGAGGGGCCTCGGGACATCCTCCGGGCGGACGCCGCGGGAAAGTTGGGCGCTCGGCCGGGCTGGGGATGGGCGGCGCGGAGTGGGGAGGGAGGCTGCGACCAGCCTGAAGCAGGTGCTTCCTGCCGCGGAGGAGCCTCCCGGTACCGACTGCAGGGAAAGGCTGTCTAGCGCTCTCCCGAAGGCTTGAAAAGTGCGGAAGCTCCCGGTAAAGGCGCCCCCAGGACGCACGCAGGGCAGAGGCAGCCGGACAGGAGAAGAATAATAGCCGAGTAACGGAACTTCTCCCCGCCCGGCGGGATAAGGGGCGTGCGGGGCCAGGGGCTGGGTGCGGAGGCGCCGACCCGCGTAGACTCTTCGGGGCTAGGGGGCGAGGTTTTCTTTTCAGGTAGGACCGACTCAAAAAAAAATTCTGAGGGCAGGAAAACAAAAATAAGAAGCAACTCTAAGCTGGGGTAAAGACAATAGGACGGTGGAGCCCTCGGGCACCGGGAGGCGCGCGGGTGCCAGGGTGAGGTGGGGTGGAGGCAAGTCCCGTAACTAAGATACCAGAGTGAGAATTCCTGCTGCAAACTCGCAACCCATCCCTGCAGAAATAAACAAACAAACAAAAAATGGAGCAAAGTTCAATGCTAAGGGCGAGAAGCGCAGAAAACTGCAAAACCGGCGTGCTATCCTACCTCACCTTTCTGTTGCCTAGGGACACCCCCCCCCCCGCGAGCTCGCCTGACCCCGCAGGAGCAGAGGGGGCCCGCGATCGGCCCCTTCGGGACCCGCCAAGAGAGGTGCGGGAGACCGGCTGGCTCCGGCAGCCCTGCCCTTGCGCCCTGCCCAAGCCTCGTGTCTGCGCAGCTCCCGTCCGCGCGGTGCGGCAACTCCCTTCCCGGGTGCGCAGCCGGGCCCCGCAGCGGCGCGGGGAACAAAGGGACCCGGCGCCGCCCGCCCCACCCCGCCCGCGGCCCGGCCCGCGGGGACCGCCGCGTACCTGAAGCAGGGCCGCCAGCAGCGGCAGCAGGGTCCGCGGCGCTCCCACTATCCGGCACATGGAGGCGGAGAGGGGCCGAGCGAGGAGCCGGAGGCGGCGGCGGCGGCGGCAGCAGCGGCGGCAGCACCAACAGCGGCGCGGAGAGACGGCTCCAGGCAGTTTCCACCCCCTTCCCTTCCCCTCCCCACCCCACCCCCTTCGCCGCTGCTCCCCGCTCCCCGCCAATGGAGAGAGAGCTGATGACAAATAGCGGGCCGCGGAGTCCGCGGGACTCGCAACACGAGTAATAAAACAGACCGAGAGATCAAGGAGCTGGGGAGGGGGCGGGGGAGAAGGCGGGCGTGCGCGTGAGGGTGTCAGTGTGAGTGTGTGTGTGTGTGTGTGCGTGTGTGGCCGCGGTGGCAGCGCCGGCTGCTCTGCTCTGCCCAAAGCGCAGCGGAAGCCAGGAGGGATGCAGGCGGCGGGGACCTTGGCCGGTGGAGGATGCGGAGGTGGAAGAAGAGCGGCTGGCACTCCCCAGGAGCTCCGCAACGCGAGGTTTCGGTCTCGGGGTTTTGCTTCCTCCGGGTTCCCTCTCCAGGGCCGCTCGGCACGACGAAGACGGCGGCGAGAGCGCCGCGGGGAGGGCGCTTCGGGCCGTGAGCGCTGCGCCCACAAAGGGCAGCTGTCCCGCCGCCCCCGCTGCGTGTGGGCTGAGGACCCCTTCTGGGCTCCCCTTTCCGGTCCCTGGGAGAGTTGGAGACTGTTCTCTGGCCTCGACCCGCGGGGGTGAGGCCAGGGGCCGGCGCGGCCGCTCCCGCCGCGGCTCCGTCCCGCGTAGCTGCCGCCGCGGCTGCCCCTGCTGGTTCCCGCCCGCCGGGAACCCGCCCGCCGGTTCTCGCCCCGCGCCGCTCACTCGCGCGCGCCGCCCCAACCCCCGCCGCCGCCGCCTGCGCGCCCCGCTCGTCCTCCGCGAGCGCGACCAGGGCGAGATGCCGCCGCCGGTCTCCCCGCGCTCGCCCGCCCCGCGAGCTGCCTGGCTGCGCAGCCCGCTCCCCGCTCGGATCTCCTCCCGCCGCCGCCGCCCTCGCCCCCGCCTCCCTCCTCCGCCGAGCTTCCCCGCCCGCGTCGTGGCCAATCGGAGGCCACCAAGCTGCAGCGGTAGCTGGCCGGATCCGCGGCAGCCGCCCGCCCCCGCCCAGCCGAAGCGCCCCATTTTTGCTGCAGCCAGCGGGGGGTCGCCAGAGGGAGGCCTGGGGTGCGCAGAGCACCGCCCCGGCAGGTGGAGGGGCTGCGGGAAAGAAAAGAACTTGCGCAGGAACTTGATTGGTGGCAGGTTCATTTGTGGACCGCGAAGGGGAATCAGATAGAGATTAGGCTTTGGAGAGGGAATGCCTTCTCCGTCGCCTCACGAACGCTTCTCTTTCTGTTCTGTTTTTCTGGGCAGGGGCCGACACAGCAAACTGGCGACGCAGGCAAAGCCCATCCTAGCCATTGTTGTCTGCGGCGCTCGCCGCGAGCCACCTGCGGGCCTGGAGGGGGGAGGCCCCGCGGCTTCTCTCGGGCTCACGCACCTCTGCCTCCTTTGCGGATGTGCTGGAACAGCCCAAGTTTGTGTGTGCTTGTTTTGTTGTTTTTCCCTCTGGGGGGTTGAGAGTGCGTGTTATTTTATTTGAAATCTCCCGTTGTCTGTTTCTACTCGTTAGTGATAACTGTTCACAATTTTTAGTAAACGGTGTAAGGGACTTTGACTTCCTCCGTACACCACCCCCAATAACAACAAAAGAAAGTAAAGAAAGAAAGAGAAAGGGGGAACCGACCTAAAACCAGAACGTGCCGTGAAAATAGGATTATCTGAGACATGAATGACTGATTCAGAGTTCGCACCAAGTAAAGAATATTTGCTTCCTCCTTTTAAGGCATGAACTTGGAGTGGTTCACAAAAAGTGAGAGACTTTACAAGTTTGGGTCACAAGCATTTGTGGAATGGAGGGAAGGGTGAGGAGCAATTGATTTTGGCGAGGTATTAAGTTTTTGTCAGAACTTTTTTTTTTTTTTAAGGTTTTTCAGGTAAATAAAAGTACAGGTTTTTTTCTAAGCGTTTCAGCACTTCGGAGGTCATCGAACTTCGTTGCGGTTAATGTACATTACTCTTCTGCTTTGGGTAACTGAAGTATTAAGATTATTTGAATTTGAGTTTCAGGATACTGATCATTTAAGAACTTGATAATGAATCTCTAAAAATCAAGTACTAATTTCTTTGACATAAGTGATGCAGCTTTTAATAATGTACTGTCACTGGCTAGGCTTTTAAAAATTCAATATTCATAGGGAAGTTTATGCAATTTTAATTAAAACATAATATTGTAGACCTTTTTAAAGTGAAACTCAAAATTTTTTCCTGGATTTTCTTTTCAAAAGAATAAGGAAGGTCATGTTAATTAAATTTAAAGACAAAAGGCCCCACTTGTTCTTTCTCTTCCTTCTTTGCTAGATATTATTGTCATACTATGGCTGATTGGCCTAAAATTACTCCTCGCAATAGGGTATTTATAAATTCCACTTTCAAGGAGTCATGCATAATAGTAAAACACTTAGTAGCAATATGGGGATATCCTTTGTTGTATTCCAAAGTGGAATTTATAGATCCTATCTCTATGCCTTAGAATTAAGCTGTGATCCTGGACTTGAGGCTTTAGTTACATCCTCACCACTCCCAGCAATAGCCACTGATGTTTATTGCCATTCTGATTAATGTAAAGGTAGAAGAGATTTCAGCATGAATAACTATTGCTTGTTAGTGTTATTTGCTTGAAGCTTTAAACACCATGCCCCTTATAAATTAAACTCTTATTATGACTTCAAAATCTGCTTTGGAATGCCTGTCAGTCAACTAATTCTGATTCCAGTAGTTTTCAATCAGATAGGTAAGCATTGGCAGCATTTTATTTTTTTACTTTTTTATTTTATGTCCAACTTCCATGCCTCTCACTCTTCAGTAGTTATGGACTGCTTCGGAATGTTGCCTGAGTTTAACCTGATCACGTGGTCAGCCGAACCTTGCTAATCAGCCTTGGATCTCAAGCAGGGATAGCCTAGTCTCTCAAATCAACTTATTGGAGACTTGTGCATCCATTTGATGCTAATGAAAGTAGATCTAGTGTTGACTTTGACACCCAACACAAATGGTACTTCCATTGCACCATTCTAAAGGTAATCTAATGGGGCCTTTCATTTCTCTGGGCAAGTTGTGATCCAACTGTCAGGATTTCAGCTTCTCCTCAAGGCATTGCCAGTCTGAAGACTTCCTATCAGCTTGCGCAGCTCCAGGGCTGCAGGGGCTTAGGCAGTGACCCAGAGAAACAGCTTGATGGTGACGGAAGGGGGGAAAGAGGGGGAAAACAAGAAAAATAATAATTAAAACTAAGGCTGGACTCATAACACTGAAAATCAGCCTAATCCCTTGATTTCTGACCTAGGCGCTGCTGCCGATTTACTACAAGAGGTCTGCAAATGAATACCTGCAGACCTTACAAATCAAACATTACAGACAGACTGAATAAATGACGCCTCTTGCACGCATGGCAAGTTTTCATATGCATGTAAATGCCATGATGATTCCTTTTTAAACGTTCATTTCAAAGAAAAGTCATAATAACTTTTTGTTCTGGTGTGTATTCTCAAACAGGAGATGCTAAACATACATTACGTGAATGTTTTTCTGAAAGGATCCTGACTTTGGAAAAAAATGCAAACAGTAGTTGTCAAGTCTGCACACACACCCCTCCCAGACACACACACCTCTAGGGCAGGACACACACTAGTCTTGGCCTCTGACACCCAGCTGAGTGTCCTTCCCAAATGTTAACTCAAGACCCTCCTCCACGCTTCCCCTTTCTGTCCCCGTCTCCAGGGCAAGCTGGGATTATCCCTTGTCTCTTAGGAAGTAGCCCTCACATTTGCAGGTTTCTCCCCAGCCAGCTTTAGTCTGTTAAAACTGACCTTCCCTGGCTTCATAGGCCTTTTAGAGTCATGGACTGTTGTAAATGAAACGCAAAGGTGGTCTGTGCAACTCCCTCATTTTACAGGAACACCGAGGCTTAAAGACGTACACAAGGCTACCAGCTGGCAAGTAGAGACCCCTGGCTGGGACTCAGTCTTACTCCCAGTCTCCCTTACGGAGTCCCTTTTAACTTTAGAAAAATTCACCTATGTGGAATGAGGATGGTTTAAAAACAAGAAAAGGAAAATGTAATGATGCTGGGGATTTGTCTAGTATTTCTCTCAGGTATTTTGTTCTTCAAAGTATGTGTGATCGGAGATACAAGTCTGAGTTTCCTTTCACTGGCCTCCGTTCTCAGGTGCCTTTCTCAGTGCCATCATCTCACGGGCTTTAGTGTGATTCTGGCATTTCAAGAGTCATATCTCTCATATAACCTATAGCCAAGTGCAAGCCAGCCATTCATCTGATCTCCACCGAGGAAAGTCATGATCTGTTCCAATACTAGAAGAAAAACCTGACTTCTAAAAAAAAAAAATCCACTCTAGTTTGGAAATATTATTTACCTTTCTTTTTTTTAGTATTTGAAAACGAAACTCAAAGTTTTTATGTAAAGTATCACCAAATTTATCACTTGAAGTATATACAGTCAAGGAAGTGAGAAAGTGAGTTAGTTATACATTTGCATGACGAGGGAAGTTATTCACAAGCGGCCCCTGTATTAGGAGGAGCACCACCAAATCCCTTTCTGGAAGCTAGAAGGGTGTAATAAACAGATTATGGATTTGATTTCAGATAGACTCAGCTCCATGAACTTGGGTGGGTTTCTGAACATTTCTGAGGTTCTTTTTCCCTCTCTCCCAAATGTGGATAATATACCAGAATTTCTTAAGAAAGCCTGATATGAACACAGAGCAACACAGTAGGAGCTTAGCGTTTTATCTGTACGTGTATGAAGTATGATTATTTCCATTGAGGATCTGGAGCGGAGTTACTCAGGAATCTCAGTGCATGTTCCTCTCACCTCCTCCAGTTCTGTCTACAATTGAAAAAAAAAAAAAAAAAACAGCCGAGACTTTTAATCAGAGTTTTATTTGGGAGGCTCAAATTTTACAGAGCAACCTGAAATCTCTAATGTAGATCGTAATGGCTCGGTAAGTAACACACAGGCTGATAAAAGTAATAAAAAATTTGGTGGCTTTATAAAATGCATAAAAACAAATCTGAGAATATGAAAGTATTCATAGGAACAGTATAGTCAATGTTAATATATTGATTTCATACAGGAAAACTAATTCATTTTTGAATTATCTCAGAAGTTGATAATAGCAAGACCAGGAATACAACGCATTTTGCTCAGAGCCTTTCTCCTGTGAACCTGGCTCTTGAAAGTTCTCGAACCACTTTCTGCCTACTCATTCCCAGAGTCCAGGTTTCCTAGTTGATTTCATGAGTCCTGCTTGAAGATCACCTGTATTTGAGAAAATATGATTTGCATGCTATTCAAGAAATCTACCTTCTACAGCAGAAGTGTGAGTATTATTGGGCACCACTTTGGATTATTTAAAAGTCAGACGGCCTATTTCTCAAGCTAAATGTCTCTTCAGAAAATAAAACAAATCATACTGAAGACTTTGGTAACGTTTAGCGGTGCCAAGCTTTTGCCCTCATGTCCTTTTGAAAGCAAAGTTCTGCTTTCTGGAAAGTTCTGAAATACAACTGTCAGTGTTTAGACGATAGTAAGACATCTTTAGTATCTAAACTTATATTGACTGTACCCTTTCCTCCAGTGAAAATAGAGGCAGTTGATAAAGTATTTATTAAGCTATGGATACCTGTGTTCTCTTCCCAGGTCAATGGCTGGCTGAATAATCTTAAACATGCCACTTCATTTCTTTACACGTTTTTTCATCTGTAGAAGAGAAATAATTCCACTTTCCTCAAAAAATGCTGAGAGGACTAAGAAAAGGATGTCAATAAAGCCTCTTTAGTTCTTTAGAGAGAAGTTCTAGAGAAATACACGGAATTCTTTAAGGCTGTGGATTCAGCTATCACAAGAGGAATGATTAATTGGTTCCAAAAGTTAAGTCACATTTTGATGATATGGCATAACCAACAAGCCACCAAGTGCTTATTAAATCTTTCTCCTTTTTAATTTTCATTTATGCACAAAATTTTAAAATAACATATTTAGCTTTCTATTACAAAAGCAACACATGTTCATGCATAGATACTTGAGAAAATTATATTGTTATGTGCACCATAATCATTCACAGATGATTCAGAGTCGATTCTTTATATTAAAGCGCTCTCTGGAAGATACAATCTGAGTTTTCCTTCTAAACAGTGAATGCAAAAAATCAACCATAGTCCCATTTATCGCAGAATTTAGAATGTATGTCACTGTGATTCATTCTTTACATAGTTCAAATAAGTGATATCACAAATAAGCATTATCCTTCTGGGAGGTCTATTATTTTGAGTCATCCCTGAGAAAGGTTTTTCAAAAACGAGTTTGTAGGAGATGGGAGTGTTCTCACTTCTGAAGTTGTTAGGAAGGCCAATAAAAAACACGTAGTTGCATTGCAAAATGAATTTATCCAAGCCATATGAAATTTCAGACTCTTTGAGGATCCCTAGGACACCTGATGTCTCCAGTTGAGGGAAGAGTTCTTTAAGGAGTCTGATCATCAGGGCTCTGAGGGAAGGGGTGAGAAGAGGCAGGGACAGATGGACACAAGTGAACAAGTGAACATCAGAAGAAGGCAGGGACTAAAGAAAGCACCTGAGGTTTGTGCTCTCTAATGAGGGAAGGGGCCCGTATGTGGATAGAATGTGGACTATGGCCAAACTACAGGATAGGGACAAGGTCATAATCCTAGTAATTGTTCAGTAAACATTTGCTCAGTTTTTGCAACAAAACAAAACACAGGACGTGGAATTTGGACAAGAGCGTGCGGACAGCCTTTTGGCATCTAGAATAGATAGGAAGGGCCACACAACAGGGCAACTGATAAGTAACAGCCCATCCATGGCAGTGCAGTCTGTCCTGTCCCAGAATTTGCACATCTCTTGATAAGGGCAAGTCGTCACCGCTGCCAGTTAGAAAGTTTCACTCAGATGCTTGCTAGTGGGGTTGTGAGCTGCTAACTCTCAACTCTTAAATTGTTTACTTCAACAAATATTAAAACCCTGTTTATACTTCAAAAATTCTCCTCTTGAGTTATTTTTGTAAAGGTGGAAATGATGTAAAATGACTTTTTGGGTTTTTTGTTTGTTTTTAAGTCAAAAATAAGCACTATTCATTTGTTAGGTAGTATAAGCTTTAACTAAAGAAGACATGTGTTGGCGTCTTTTATTTTTTTTTCCCTCATTTTCTGGAACTCCTGTTTTTTAGAACTTCACAGATGAATCCTTAATTTTCTTATCTCTCTCACCTCCCCCACCCCGCAATTTCTTTCCCTCTTTTAAATAAATTTCCTGGAAGATTTCTTTAGCTCTCTCTTCCAGCCTTTCTGTTGAAAAGTTGATCATGTTTTTAATTTCCAAGAGCTTTTGGTTCTCTGATAGTTTCTTTCCTAGAAACTTGCTCTTGTTTCATGGATGTGAGAGTTTTTCTTATCTCTTCACATATTGTTTAAAAGTTGTCTTCTGCTCACTGGATTACCTTGGTTTCCTCTCTGTTGCTTTTCTTGCAGGGTTTATTGTTGTCTCTGTCTTTGATGTTAGAGAGACTTTCTTGGGGATAATGTTCAGTATGCAGAATTTCACTTAATCCTCCCAGATTTTGATAAGCCACCTTACCCTGCCTCAGTATTCCCTGGGTCATGAGTTCAGAGTTTTCTAATGTCTGCCCCGCACAGGTGTATAAAGAGTCTCCCCAGCTGGGACAGGCTCATGCCACACTGCACTCTGCTGCTGGCTTGACCTTACTTATCTCTGTCCAGATTTAATCTGTGACTTATTGCTTGACAGAGGAAAGAAGAAGCCCTCGGTGATTTTCTGGAGGTTGGATGATTGCTCATATTTTCCCCTGTCTAAGATGGTCATCTATCCCATCCCAAGGATGAGATACACATCAGTCTCAAGGGAGGCCCATGTCCATGGCAGCAGCTTAGAACTCCCACTGGGACCCAGCCCCTCCTCCAATTAATTAAGGATGCCCCCATTCTCCATGTTTTAGGAGAAATAGTGTCACCTCCACAAATTACCTAGTCCCAAATCATTGTTTTAGCCCCTATAGTTTTCAACTTAAAAAAATGTAAGTGCTCTATCCTCAACGTACATAAAAGTTATGAAAACTATTTTTAAGGTTTTACCACATGCTGTTGAAGCAATTCATGGGTGTGTATTCACCTAATGTGTTCACTTGCTTTCTCACTAGCTAAAACAATGCAGAATGAAGTACTTATCTATATAATATGGCTAGATTCATGATTCCAATAGACAATAATAAGATATAAACTTACAGCATTGGTAATCCAAACCTGAAATTTAGAGTAGATGAGAAAGAAGTATCTCATTAACTAATGTGTGTGTGTGTATATATATATATATATATATATATATATATATATATATATATATTAGTACAATTGTCTTCAATTAATTTTTTTTTCTGGTGTTGTCATACTATATGTGGGTGCTAAAATGTCCTAGAAAAAAAATCTTTCATTGGGAGAGGTGAACCCTATAAATGTATGTGAATTAATAGGTGCTTTTACCTTAACTTGCCCCCCAAAATATTGTGACATGTTCCTGGTGGGGACGGTCATTACTACTTTCCCCACTAACACGCCTGGTGCTGAGAATCACTGACTGAATATTTAACTGCTCTTCACTCTCACTTAGTATAAACCTTCTATTGGGTTGGCCAAAAAGTTCATTTGGGTTTTTCTGTAACATCTTTCAGAAAACCTGAATGAAACTGTTGGTCAACCCAATGTTTGTTCGAAGTCTTATGAGGTTGAATTTCATCATCGTGCTATTCAACAGGGTACCATCACTTCACCTTACAGGGATTTATAAAGATTTTAGCCACATGATGATTGCAAGCTTGGAATTCAGAGGGGTATTAGCATGCATTTAACAGATGCATAGAAATCATTCACCATTTCACCAGAAGATTTTTATTTCCAGATAATCAGTTCTAAGAAATGTATCTCTCCTGCTGAGAGTATCCGGTTTACCTTTCATTAGAATTGGGTAGGAAACCACTTATTAGTAATAACATGTTAATAATATGTTAATAATAAATTTATTAACATATGGGAGGAAAAAGCTGGTTTTTAATAATAAAGGAAATAATTACTCTTAAAAAAAGATGACTTTTTAAAAGACTGTGTGCAGAATGGAGAACTTCTCTGAGTGAGAACAAACTACAAGACCAAAACTGCCAATCAATTTCTTTTACCCTTAGCTCTAAGGAGGACAGGTCAACTTAGAGCAGCTCTGTACAGACTATAGAGTTTACGGGGAAAGAAACAGTGAGGCAAGGAACACGCTGGCGGGGAGGGAGAGCCATGGTGAGCAGGAACACAGACGATGAAGACTCTAGAGAGAGATTTTTCTACTCCATGTGCCTGGCAAAAGCTAGTGATGGATAGATGATGAGTTCATATAGCTCCTGCCTGAGGAAATCAGGATCAGAATACGGAGCAAATCCTTTAGTTTGGTCAGTGGAGCCTAGAAAAACTAACCCAAGACCCTGACTAAAACCTTAAAGGCGTTCCCCTGTGGTTCATATTTTTTTCCTGGCTTTTTTGTTTGTCTATTTTTAAAACTCACAAAATCAATCCAGTTGCTTGCACATGATGTACACCTTTAAGGAATCCTTTTGCATTCCTCTGTGTCCTGCAGTTCAGACTACTGACAGCATCTCCTATAATCAATATAGCAAAATCAGATTATTATGAAAATTAAAGTAAAAATATATTTGCTATTTTAAGTTTCCCAAAGTTAATGTTAAAAATCTTCACTAACAGTAAAAAAGACGTGATCATCCACAACATTGCATTTATTGTAAACACCGGTATCATAATTAATATTCTTCCAGAACGAAACTTCTTAACTCTTCGTGCAAAATTTTGAACATAAAAATAAATAAACAAGACGAAAAGACAGCCCTCAGAATGGGAGAAAATATTTGCAAGTGAAGCAACTGACAAAGGATTAATCTCCAAAATATACAAGCAGCTCATGCAGCTCAATATCAAAAAAACAAACAATCCAATCCAAAAATGGGCAGAAGACCTAAATAGACATTTCTCCAAAGAAGATACACAGATTGCCAACAAACACATGAAAGGATGCTCAACATCACTAATCATTAGAGAAATGCAAATCAAAACTACAATGGAGTATCACCTCACACCAGTCAGAATGGCCATCATCAAAAAATCTACAAACAATAAAAGCTGGAGAGGGTGTGGAGAAAAGGGAACCCTCTTGCACTGTTGGTGGGAATGTAAATTGATACAGCCACTATGGAGAACGGTATGGAGGTTCCTAAAAAAACTAAAAATAGAACTACCATATGACCCAGCAATCCCACTGCTGGGCATATACCCTGAGAAAACCATAATTCAAAGAGACATGTACCACAATGTTCATTGCAGCACTATTTACAATAGCCAGGACATGGAAGCAACCTAAGTGTCCATCGACAGATGAATGGATAAAGAAGATGTGGCACATATATACAATGGAATATTATTCAGCCATAAGAAGAAACGAAACTGAGCTATTTGTAGTGAGGTGGATGGACCTAGAGTCTGGCATACAGAGTGAAGTAAGTCAGAAGGAGAAAAATACCATATGCTAACACATATATATGGAATCTAAAATTAAAAAAAAAAAAGGTTCTGATGAACCTAGGGGCAGGACAGAAATAAAGACCTAGAGAATGGATTTGAGGACACAGGGAGGGAGACGGGTAAGCTGGGACGAAATGAGAGAGTAGCATTGACATATACACACTACCAAATGTAAAATAGATAGCTAGTGGGAAGCAGCCACATAGCACAGGGAGATCAGCTCAGTGCTTTGTGACCACCTAGAGGGGTGGGATAGGGAGGGTGGGAAGGAGACACAAGAGGGAAGGATATGGAGATATATGTATACATACAGCTGATTCACTTTGTTATACAGCAGAAACTAACACAACACTGTAAAGCAATTATACTCCAATAAAGATGTTAATAAATAAATAAATAAATATCTTGTACCCTTAGTTACCATTTTCCCAACTTCTGTTTTCGTTTAAAAAATAT